>NC_133328.1:338560034-339207066 GCF_042186555.1 Aquarana catesbeiana | reverse complement strand
TTATTTTTTAGTACTTTTGGTGGGATTTATCATATGACGTCAAAGTTCAGGGGGTGGCTGACTCGTCTGATTGGTGGATGGTACTTTAAATGTTGTTGTAATATTGTGTGCACTTATCACATGCCTGACAAAGGGGCCCTGCATGGCCCCAAAACACTGCACTATTCTGCTGTGATGTGATCAATTTGAAAAATAACATTTGGACGTTACCTGAAGATCCCTGATGTGCTGACAATATGTTCAGTATGTTAATCTGCAAATGGTATGACCCACATATTGGTATCCTCATGGGCATTTTAATAGGTGATATGGGTTGTAAAACACAATATGAATTTATAAATCTTATATTTTGGTTCATTATAGATTTATTTGAATGAATGATGTCTCCTACTTTGATTGGGGCTCTGCTTACACATCTGACACCTACCACAGGAAAAAAAAAACTTTGTCAAAAAAGCAAATATCCTAAGTGGTGGATCTATGAAGCTGGCAGCCAGCTGCTTCCCCAAGATATCCCACTTCCTATGAATACAGGAAGGTTTCTTGGGTAAAACTTCACCCAGCACCTTGTTCTTTAATAAGATTACTCAAACCAGGGAGAATACAACTCCTTTCCAAGTGGGATCTTCCACTAGTGCTGTAATTCTTGGCCACAGAACAATTCAGCTCAGATCATCTCATTTATCCATCTAGCACCTCTCTTTGAAACAAGCTTTCCCAGTTGCATTTACCTCTGCAAAGAAGAGTTTTAGAAAAGATCTGTTCAGACCTTTTTTCCTGATTACCCCCAAAGTGTCTTCAGTCTTCTATAAAAACCAACAAATAGTCTTGTCAACCTTCATGAACCCTGAACAGCACCAAATAAGCTGGTTGAATGTTGAAAAATTACTAAGAGCCTATAATGTGACATCACCTTTCAGGTCTTTGTATCTCTTGTTTATTTGCTTCTTGGGTAAGAACAAAAGCCAGGTGTTGAATCTACTCTTTGATTGTGGATGTGCAAAGCTATTTCTGTGGCATATAGAGTAAAGGTTTTGCCATGTCCTGAAGGAGTATCACTCTATAAGAAGCCTATCTACTTTTAGAATGCTGCCTGCAGAGTTTCACCAGATACAGATTGTAACTCATCCACATGGTCATTAATGCACAACTGTATGCCACATTGTCATGTGGAGCCGAGGGTTTAGACATGTGTCAAGTTTAAACTGAAGATGTGTCTACTGTATTGTCTTGTAATTAAAAAAGCAGTCCTTACTGTGTTCTTTAGTTATTTCCCAGTATGCTGACATGGGGCGGCCAAGAAAAAAACAGAAAATGGATATCCAATTTTCTTTTACTGACAAGCTCCATGAAAGTGAGAGAACCCCATTTTCCCAGTTATGAGTAGACTAGTTATGGGGTAGAGGAAAGGCAGAGTCTACCTACTAGTATGCCCCCATGAAGTTTGTCAGAAAAGGGGAATTGTTTTCTGTAGTACTTTGTCTTAACGTCTGGAATTTTTGTCATGGTTTATTGCTTCTAGTATGTCGATTTTCTCTTATTTCTATCCTCATGTAAGCATTTGTTTATGCCAACGTTTCGTATGCCATTATGCCATTCGTTTTGTAAGCACTAGTGTTTATGTGGACCCTAACAATGAACTTCTTTATTTGCTTCCTTTTTATACCATATAACTGTTCAATGGGTGCAAAAAAACAAAACAAAACCTATATACAGTATTGTAATAACTCGCTGTGCTTCCCAGCTGTGCTCCACTCCTATTAGTTACAGAACTATTCCTCTGTAAATACAATGCATTGAGTAAGTGGTGTCACCCTAGGACTGGAAGTGTGTTACTGGTAGGATTAAGAGGTGACATTGGTTGGAAGGATACATTATAGGAAATCTGCAATGCAAGTTGCATTTTTGTTCCTAGGTTTTTATGCACTTTAAAGCCCAACGTAGATCAAATTACACCCCCCAACCCAACCTGCATGCTTTTTTTCCACTGTCTGTGCCCCTTATCTGTGCCATTTACATTTTCTGGGTCCCTCATCTGTGCCATTTGAGTGGGAAGCAGTGAGTGGACTCAAACATTGGACATTCAATAGGAAGTGTTTCTTTTCACATGGCATGGAAAGTCACTTAACTGTGGCTTTGGATAAGCTAAGTGGACATTTGTATAGAGTTTTAGAGGTGAAAAATATCTTCCAAAAATGCCAATTTCAAGTGAACCAACTAGATTTGAGGCAATACATCCCCAAAGAGGAAAAAAGAAAACTAGTGTTGTAGCAAACTTTCACATAGATATAACACACTCTGGCCATAGCTGTACCCGATCTGGCTTTCCTGGTGTTCTTATTCAGTCCAGTTTACCTGTCTTGCCTATATAGAATAATAAATAATGTAAATTAAATAGCTGCAAAATGTTTTTAATGTTTTCAGGTATGCAGTATACAGAAACAGGTTTTGGACATTGATAAATGCAAACAACCCTGCTGTGTTTGTTTATATCTAAAGCATGAAACTTTCTGTTGAATAAAACTAAAAATGTTTGCTAAAGCTTAATTTAAAACAGCATTTGCAAAATTAATCCAGCAAATTGTTTGGCTCACCTAGACAAGGATTCATAAATAAATTATAGTTCATCAGTACATTATTTATAACCATTATTTATTAATGGCAATTTGATTTAACATATGCAATGCCACTATCTTTTCCCTTTAAAAAAATGTAAAATGTTCATAAAACCACGGATGAAAGTTCAAAGCCAAACTGTAATTTTTTATTAAGGCAAAGCTAGCCAATCAAAATAGATAAAAAAAACAAATATTTAAATAATTATAATTTGCATCATCTTTAAACTTAATAAACACAATATTATAATATTCAGGTATTTACCAGAATCTATTCTGCAATCTTCAAAGGCAATTGGCAATAATCATGTCAGTCTTTTCTCTAGTTGCTCTCTAAGTGACCCAGTCAGTTGCTTAAAAATATTAAGCTTAAAGTCTCCTACAAAGTAAGAACTCTTATGCTTCATACACACGATCAGACTTTCCGAAAACAAAACCGTGGAATTTTGTCCGAAGGGCGTTGACCCAAACTTGTCTTACATGCACACGGTCACACAATTGTTGGCCAACAATTATGAAAGTAGTGACGTACTAGGCGTACTACGTGGTTTTTCAGCTCTTTTGCACCACCCTTTGGGCTCCTTCTGCTAATTTCATGTTAGTAGAAGTTTGGTGAGTGTTGATTCGCACTTTTCATTTCTCACTTTTCATTTCCCACTTTTCAGTTTGCGCTTTTCAGTTTGTTTCTGAACGGCCGTTCGTCAACCAGACATGTTGCGGAATCGGAGGATATAACGTGTTATTTATTATTGGCCTTGGAGTTATTGCTTTGACGTTATTTTTTTGGTTGAACAAAGATTTGATTTGGTATATTTTCTTTATTTTTGGATGCATAGAATGCACTTTTTGGTTAAGTTCTATTGGCAGATAGCATGTCTAATGTGTTTCATTTCATATGACAGTTTGGGAGTAGGCAGTTACATTTTAAAAAATACAAAGTAAAATTGACAAGGGATCCTAAAAACTACGGGGATAATGGTGTTGTGGTAACTTGCCCAAATTAAAAAAAAGCACAATAATATTATTCTTGATATCACTAGAAAAAAAAAGCCTTTGAAAATTTATTTACAATAACTCCATCAGTATGGCCAGCAAAGCAGCTTAGTTATTATCCCATTAAAGAAGAAGAGAATTGTGCGCTGCATTTGGAGATTTCATAATTTGCCACGTCACGAATGTTATTTCTCCATTATGAACGCTAGTTTACAAGACCGACTGCTTCTGGCTCGTCCTTGCTTCCGAGCATGCGTGTTTGTACTTTGGACTTTTGTTCAACGGACTTTTGTACACACGCTCAGAAAATCTGACAACAGACATTTGTTGGCGGGAAATTTGAAGACATGCTAGCCAACATTTGTTGGCAGAAAGTCTGACAACAATTGTCCATTGGATAATAGTATAAATATTATGCAGCGCTAAGGACAACCAATAAATGAAAATACCAAAATTATTAAAAATTATTAAAACATAATATCATAATTAATACCGTGAAAAATTACCATAAAAATTTATGACCACTGTAGGATATGTGTATAATGAAATACTAAAATTAATAGTGTCAAAAAACCAAAAAGAGCACATAAAAAGTCCCATCACAAATAGTGCGATTAAAAAAATTCCATATATAAAGTTCATAAACGTAAAAAAGAAGAAGATCTAATCCAAAATCCGTGATAAAGGAAATCCAATCTCCCAAAAAGTGAATACACCCAAGTGGATATGAGGCTCCTTACCGACTCAAAAGACCAACAAAGGTCTATCCAGGCATATGGGAGATTACAGGTTTCCCAATAACCTATACCAGCATCTGGGTCTGTGGCTGAGGCTGTATGGCTCCGGAAATAAAAGCAAGAAAGGCTCCCATAGTGTAATCATTCCAATCAATAATATTTAATGAATAAAAAGTTGCACTTACAAGTAGTTCCAATAAACGAGTGTCAGAGTAATCTCAATGATGTAGCGTCTCCGCAGGCTTCCCGCTGTGCATACACTTCCCATCCAGTTCAGCAAAAGAGGAACAGCGTAGTGACGTCAGCGTCATAGGCCACACCCTACGCGTTTCGTCACGATAGGACGTCGTCTGGGGGTTGGGCCAAGTCTGGTCTGCTTTTATTTCCGGAGCCATACAGCCTCAGCCACAGACCCAGATGCTGGTATAGGTTATTGGGAAACCTGTAATCTCCCATATGCCTGGATAGACCTTTGTTGGTCTTTTGAGTCGGTAAGGAGCCTCATATCCACTTGGGTGTATTCACTTTTTGGGAGATTGGATTTCCTTTATCATGGATTTTGGATTAGTTCTTCTTCTTTTTTACGTTTATGAACTTTATATATGGAATTTTTTTAATCGCACTATTTGTGATGGGACTTTTTATGTGCTCTTTTTGTTTTTTTTGACACTATTAATTTTAGTATTTCATTATACACATATCCTACAGTGGTCATAAATTTTTATGGTAATTTTTCACGGTATTAATTATGATATTATGTTTTAATAATTTTTAATAATTTTGGTATTTTCATTTATTGGTTGTCCTTAGTGCTGCATAATATTTATACTATTATCTAGAGGATGTGTCTGACTCTTTTATGCTGACTGCTTTGGTAATTTGGGTTAAAACCTTGTTTTTTATTTAATGTGTTTTTAGTTTGTAAAGATAATCCCTTATAGCTACCAATCAATTATTGGGTTTCTAGCGCAGCGTTAACCCTTTTTGGGTTTTTTTACATAAATTGTCCATTGGAGCATACACACGGTAGGATTTTCCACCAACAGCCTGACATTGAACATTTCATGTCGGAAAATCCAATAGTCTGTACGGGGCTTTATACTTCCATGTTTTGTAGACCATGTGTCCTACCATCAGTCTATCAATTCCAAAAGCTATGTGTGACATAAATATGGTCTCCAATTATAAATATATAAATACAGTATTCGATAAATAATGTGAACTACTGAACAGGTAGCCCACACCTACACACACAACTACTACACACTAGAATGAGCGCCTGCTGTAATCAGGGAGAGGGAACTCCACCTGTAAAGACAAAAGCAAGGGAAGGGAGAAAAAAGCATAGACCTCTGGTGTAGTAAAAAGGAGCTTCATTAAAAACAACATATTATATACTCACTAGAATAAATCAATATTCCAAACTGTGCTGCCCTTGTACAAATGAATACACCTCATAACAAAGACAGTAAAGTGTCTTAAAAGAGAAGTAAAGGATTTTTTTTCCCCAGTTTTATACTTACCTACAGTAGGTAGATGCAGCATCAGTCCTGGCGTCTCTACACTGAGAACAGAACGATCGAACATCGCTGATCGCTCGGTTTTCAGAGCTCCGAGAGCAGAGAGCTTTAGATTGTCAGTCATAACTCTCTGCTCTACTCCCTCCCTGCTCATTGGAGCGCTGAGCTGTGGAGGGGGCGGGGGCAGCCAGCTCAAGCTTTCAGTGGCTTGCTGATAGGCTAAGCAGGGTGTCAGTCCTGGTGCCTGGCAGATCCATACTTTATTGTTGCGATGATGTGGTGCCTGGACTGACATCCGTGACGTTAGCAGAGAGTGGACTTCAGTCCGTTCTCTGCTGAAAACGGGTCACAGGAGTACAAAACTAATTGCACTCCTGTGATCCATAGGAGAAGTCCAGCCAAACAAGCTTTGGCTGGACTTCTCCTTTAAACTTATATTAACAGATCCATATAAATCAAGTCCATATATAATGTTCAAGAATTGTGCAAAATTGTGGAAAAATTATAGTGCAAATTTATTATAAAATGCAAAAGGTGCTCAGTTCCAAAATATCAGCATTTCTTCTCTGTTGCGCTGAAAAAATATGATAATGTGCACCACCATGAAAAGTGCTCCTGAAAGGAATCACCACAAATGGTAAAATTAGCTTCTTACCAGCTGTTTTGATCCCACAAGGAGATCACTGAATGCCTTGCTGCATAGCAGCCACATACACCATGATTTGGAATTCAAAACTTCCCTAATCTACTAAGCCAAAATAGACACTTTGGAGAGGATTAAAGTACAGAGTGAGATCCACATAGTGTGATATTTCACCAATTGATTTGAATAAAACAATGAAATTACACTTACAATCTCCAAGAATAAAACAGCATGTTTTATAAATAGCCAGCAGGTCCGAACGGTCAGCCCGACTTGTGGAACAACATCACGTGTGAGGCCCCTCCCAACATGTTTCTCTGTAACAAGCATCATCTGGGGATCTGAAACTCCTAAGTATATTTTATACTCACAAAATAAAGTGGATGGTGAACCATCCACTGAGTGTTGTCCTTGGGATTGAGCACACAGTGATCCGGACACTGTGGCTGCTCAAGTATCCTTTCCTTGTGACTGTGTTGAGTAGACTCTTTCTTGTGCACTATATGTGCTCTTTCACATTTTATTTTGTGAGTATATAATATGTTGTTTTTTTAACTTTGATCTTTTTACTACACCAGAGGTCTGTGCTGTTTTCTCCCTTCCCTTGTTTTAGAACTCCTCTTCGAGACTGGCACAAACTGCAGTACAAAAACCGAGGAAATGTAGGAGACATGGGACTCTTGAGAGGTAAGTATAAGAGCTCTTCCTTTGTGGGAAACTTTCAAGTCATTGTTTAGGTGACTGATAGGTCACTTTAGAATATTATTTTTCTAACCCAGTCAAATAAACATACCCACACACTGAGGTAATAGCATAGCAACATGTGTTCTGGGCCCATGAACAATGAGTCACAGTGTTAGTATGAAGGTATGGCCATCTTTATTTGTAAAGACAGAAGGAGAGCAGTGCTATCTAAGTGCAGCATTATGAAGACATTTTATTCCATAAAAGACAATTGGTAACTCACAAGATATATGAGATGTCAGCGCATGTGGGATTAATAATGGGGTTCATCCGCTCGCGGGGAAGACGATCTTCTCACTGGTGAAGAGGCAGCTGATAGTCCAGGGATGCCGTTCTTTCACAGTGCTTCCAGACACTCAGGACGGTTCACAGACAGTGGTGTACATCACTTCTGGTTGGAGAGAGAGACGCTCTCTCTCCAACTGGAAGTGACGTACACCACTGTCTGTGAACTGTCCTGAGTGTCTGGAAGCGATGGGAACCACCGGCTTCCCTGGACTCATCATCTGCCTCTTTACCAGTGACAAGATCGTCTTCCCCACAAGCGGATGAACCACATTATTGATCCCACATGAGCTGACATCTCATACATCTTGTGAGTTACCAATTGTCTTTTATGGAATAAAATGTCTTAATAATTCTGCACTTAGATGGCGCTGCTCTCCTTCTGTCTTTGCCTTCCACAGAGTTACTTCTAGCCTGTCATGAGCTGGCAGCCATCCACAGTCAGCTTATCCAAGAAGACGCTTCAACTGTCCTTGGGCCACTTTGTACCCCTCCAGATGAACTCGATGTGAAAGGGAGTTCTAATTACCCACTCTTTCTTTATTCAGCTGATCGAGCACACACAATTAAATGTACTTCTATTTTTATTTGTAAAGTGTGAGCCTAATTAGTTTAGGTTAATTTTTTTTTTTTATCTTTACTGTCACCAGTGAATATATCATCTTTGTTTATCTACTATAAAGCATGTCCTGTATTGAATTGTTTTGTAACTGTACTGTCTGCCCTCATGTTGTTAAGCACCGCACAAACTGTTGGCTCTATATACATCCTGTATAATAATAATAATAATGTTAGCTAAGAGATTTGCTACTTATTTAATAAAAAGTAAAATAGTTATGTATCTCTTTCATGACTAAGCCTATTTCTGACATTTGGTGTTTACAAGTTAAAACAAGTATTTTTTGCTAGAAAATTACTTAGAGCCCCCAAACATTATATATATATATTTTTTATTATAGAATCTAGAGAACAAAATGGTGATTGTTGCAATATTTTATGTCACACCGTATTTGTGCAGCAGTGTTTTAAACAAAACTTTTTTGAATAAGGGACAATTTCATTAATTTAAAAAATAACAAACAGTAAAGTTAGCCCAATTTTTTGTATAATGGGAAAGATGATGTTACGCCAAGTAAATAGATACCAAACATGTCACGCTTTATAATTGCACGCACTCGTGGAATGGCGAAAAACTACGGTACCTAAAAATCTCCATAAGCATTGCTTTAATTTTTTTTTAACAGTTACCAGGTTAGAGTTACAGAGGAGGTCTAGTACTAAAATTATTGCTCTCACACTGACGATTGTGGCGATACCTCACATGTGTGATTTAAACACTGTTTACATATGCGGGCGCGACTTCCGTATGCGTTTTCTTTGCTGCGCTAGCTCACGGGGACAGGGGCGCTTTAATTTTTTTTTTCTTTTTTTTTCTTTTTTTTATATTAATAAATTGTGTTTAAAAAAAAAAATTGATCACTTTTATTGCTGTCACAAGGAATGTAAACATCCCTTGTGACAGTAATAGGTGGTGACAGGTACTCTTTATGGAGGGATCGGGGGTCTAAAAGACCTCCAATCCCTCCTTTGCACTTCAAAGTATTCAGATCACCATTTTCGGCGATTCCGAATACTGTGTATTTTTTTTAACTATACATATATATGTATATATCTATAATCTAATCTAGAAATGTTCAAGTTCATACTTCATAACAGGACAAGCACAAATAGAGAACACCCTTTATTTAGAGATAAGAATTTTAAAAAGTTAAAAAGATTTATGAAAAAGCTAGTCTAAAATTTCCAGTTATGTTATTTCAGTCTTATACCATTCTCATAAATACACTGTCATTTATGCACAAATAGGCTTGTTAAATTTCAAAGCAGTATTTGATCTTTCATATAGACTCCATATAGAAAAGGAAAAATACAGTATAAACAACTGCTCTATTTAAAAGAAACCATATAATATTCACTCTGCTTTTCTGATGTTATCAGACATCAAATGTAAAAAGAACGATGTGTAAAATGCAGAGCAAGATGTGTTTTTTTTAATTTTATGTACACTTGGCTTGCTGCAGCTAATATTAGCAAAACACGGAGGTGTTTAGCTCCTCAGAATTCAAACTACTTATCTCTGTTTCAGCATATTTTTGGCCCACACATATGTACACCCCAAGTTAAAGCAAATGTCTTTAGTTAAAACTTGCCAAAGTATTTCATAATAGAGTTAGTGAAAGAATAGACTGTGTATATAACTCTGTAAAATATTTAAAACCCAATCATATAAGTCTGACTGGTTCTATTGAATATTTAATTCATTTGCACTAAAAAGAGATCACCCTTCATTATTGTTTTTATGAAATAATCTCCCTTGGCTTTGTTTTTATAGAGAAAACCACACGTGGAGTTTAATTTAGCTTTTTTTCTACAGTTTTTTTTTTCTATAAAGAGATTTTGACAGATATACTTGTCTTGTGTTTGTCTTTACATTTCATAGTAAAGCAATTATAATCACAGATGTCTTATACCACAGTCAAATATAACTTAGTAAAAAGAGTCTTGGATGTGTAGAGAAAACATTTAAATGTAAAAATCGCACATTATAAATGATTTTAGCTCTAATATTACTATAAATAATTGGCCCGAGAGAAAGCAAACAAAAACAGGATGAAGGAAAATCTCTTTATAGCTATGGATTTTTATATTTTGATGACTTACTTTTGTCTTAAAATGGTTGTAAACCTCAGACATGAAAAAGGAACAAAGCACATCCTTCTATAGTGTGTACTTTAATCCAAAGCAGTGAGTGTGGTTCCTCTCTGATCTCTTGTCCCTCTGCTATCTGCATGAGTCACTGATACTGATAGACTCTCAAGAGACCTCCCCAGCACACAAGTGACTGAGAGCCTCAACTCTGTATGTTTTTCAATGAGCCAGTCAGTGTGTGTGTGGGGGGGGGGTCCCTTCCAATCACTCAGCTATCAGATGACAAGAAGTTCTGTGGTCTAGTTCTGCAGTGTGTGTGACGGCAGATCCCTGCCTCCTGATGCTGAGAAAAATACTTTAATCTGCTTTAGAAGGCTCTACAGGAGAAATGGCTGCAGATAAAAAGATACAACTTCACTGGATATATGCAAGTGTTTACAACCACTTGTTGGACCAAAAATATGGTTTTAAATAGTATTACTGTAACTAATATTCACCTCATTACAGTTAACTCAAGGTTTGAATATGTATTAAATACAGCTAGAGCTCTTTTATTCACACATAATACCTGTTTCTATCCTGACTGGAGTTGGGTTTAAAGTATTGCATGCATCAGTCTGATTTATATCTCTTATGATATCCCCAAAAAACTCAGTAGTGAAATGTTGCAATGATTTACTGGTTTTATCTCAAACAATTAAAATGATACTTGCCTGTTTTAAGATTCTTTTCAAGCAGTAAAGGGCTTAAAGAGCACCTGTGCCCAGACTGTGGACATTAAACTATTTAGATATTGTTAACAAGCAGTAAAATGCTTTAAAACAAGACAATCCAGACTTATTTAGCTGCTTTTAAGTGATTTGTTCTCAAAGATCTCAAACAATTACTCTGAAGTGAGGTTTCAATCAGTTTCTAACAACTTAGAAAATACCACCTGCTGGTTGCTTTACATTAGAAAGCTGGTAGCCTGTAAAGAGTGCTTTCTATGCTGACATTTTTGGGTGTGTATTTGCCACTTGCATATACTAACTGATTTTATGTTAAGTTAAGCTGTGTAGGAATGTCAATCTTATGTTCCTCGCACAGAGATTAATTGTTCTTCTTTCCAACCTTCATGTCACTACAAGATATAGTAGTGACATGGAGGTTGGCAGGAGGAACCACCGAGTGCTGTGGGAGACAGAAGAAATTGACACTCACAAAAATGTTGGTTTTGGAGGCTAATAGCAGTTATTGTTCTTAAAAGACTTGAAAAACTTAATGTGAACAAATTACCACAACCAGATGACCAACATCCAAGAGTCCTCAAATAACTTAGCCAGGTCATTGCTAGACACTTATTCCTAATGTTTAAGGACAGCTTACTGACTAGAATGCTAACACAATATACAGGGATATGGGAAGTGGGAGAGACATAAATGCATACACAAACCCACACAGGTTGAACTGGATGGACTGGCATCTTTATTCAACCTTACCGACTATGTAACTGTGTGAGAATCCCCTTTATATATATGTAACCAATATATGTAGCCACTAGAGGGAGTAATTACAAATTTGAACGGGGAATCACCATAATCAAATTTCTATCCATCTATAGGTCAGTTCAGCTCCAGAAGGTTTTACCCCCCTTCATGACCAGGCCATTTTTGCGATACTGCACTGTGTTGCTTTAACTGACAATTGCGCGGTCGTGCGATGCTGTAGCCAAATAAAATTGATGTCCTTTTTTCCCGCATGTAGAGCTTTCTTTTGGTGGTATTTGATCACCTCTGCGGTTTAAAATGTTTGCTCTATAAACAAAAAAGACTGACAATTTTGAAAAAAAAACAATATTTTTTACTTTCTGCTAACAATTATTTAAAAAAAAAAATCTTATTTCTTCATCAGTTTAGGCCAATTTGTATTCTGCTTCATGTTTTGGTAAAAAAAAATCCTTAAAAGGGTATATTGATTGGTTTGTGCAAAACTTATAGCGCCTACAAACTATGGGATAGATTTTTGGACTTATTTTTTTTTTAATGTTTTTACTAGTAATGGTGGCGATCAGCGATTTTTAGCGGGATTGCGACATTGCAGTGGACAAATCTGCCTGATCAGCGCTAAAACAAATGCACTGACACTGTATAAATTACACTGACATTGAAGGAGTTAACATCATAGGGCAATCAAAGGGTTAACTGTGTTCTCCGGGAGTGTTTTCCTACTATGTGGGGGACAGATGCACTCGAGGCAGAGAGACATCTGTGTTCCCGATTAGCAGGAATCACAGATGTCTCTCTTCCTGTCTGACAGAATGACAGTCTGCCTTGGTTACATAGGCAGACCGTCATTCTGTCTCTCCAGCAAGTGATCACGAGTGTCCGGCAGCAATTGTGGGCATTGGACCCGCCGATTGGCTCCCACTGTGTCCAATTACAGCGGGAGCCAGGCTCCGGTGGCACACATGCGTGCCCCAGAGCTGTCCACAAGAATCACGTACAGGTACGTGATTTTGTGCTTAAAGGCCACCCTCCCACAGTAAATGTATGTGGGGCAGTCCTTAAGTGGTTGAGGGTCCCACTCTACATTATGCTGGCAGTGCCCACATCTTCTACTCAGGCCCTGGCTGATTTTTTAAAGAAAACAAACTGAAAGGGTCCTTTCACATGAGCTTGTCCATGTACAGACTCTGCTTTGTTCAGCAGGGATTGATCCACTGATCCCCACTGAGCAGGCGGATGACAGGTCCATCTAAACGGACCGCTTGTCCGTTTTCATCCGATCCGATTCTCCAGATGGATGGAAAATAGGGTTTCCTTCTGTCTGGATTTCAAGGACAGGATCAGATACCGGCGTATGTCAACGGACATGTCACCACTGACATCCACCGCTACATAGAGGTGCATGGAGCATCCGATCAGGTCCACCTGAAAAACCGAGAGGCGGACCCGATCGGGGCGCCCATGTGAAAGGGGCCAAAGACTTTGAAAACCTTTTGTTTCAATGCGCCTGGAATGTAGTTAACGGTTTTAAACTGACATTTCAGTTGGGCTTTAACTACCTTAGATCAATACCTCAGAACTCTGTTAGCATGTGTCTACATATTCACTACCTAATGAAGTTTGTTTGGTCAAGAATGCACTCAGCACAACTTGCGATACAATTCAAAGTTCCACTGTGAATTAAAATACACTTTTGCTAATTCATTTGTCACAACAAGACCCGCAAATAGAGGACAGTTGGAAAAGAAGATACATGTAAAAACTATCTCTGTTCATTCAGAAATAACGTATACATAACAAACTAACAGGGAAATGTGTGTTTTCAAGTTTTCTTATTTGAAGTGTAAACTGTCATTGCTGTGATAGGAAAAAACTGCTGTCAGTCTCGTGACTGTTTTGTCAAACAAATTTTGTAATTACAATGGCAAAAATGCCATGTCCCCATTCTGCAGGAACTAGCATGCAAGCAGTGTGCCCATGTGCTAACATAAATGAGCAGTTCATCAAATTACACAGTCTCATGAGCAGGCACAATTCCTCAATTCAGTAACATTTCATGCTCTGCTGCATTGTCTCTGTTTGCCCTATCCAGCTGAACAGCTCAAACCTTAATTTAGTAGTTAAGTGCCTGATAGGAGTTACACTCTCCAGTGCCTCTCATATTTAGAGCATAAGAAAAGAAATGACCATTCTATTTAAGAGGAATATATATATATATCTATCTATATCTATATCTATCTATCTATATCTATCTATATCTATATCTATATCTATATAGATATAGATATATATCTATAGATAGATATATATATATATAGATATATCTATGTAGATAGATAGATAGATAGATAGATAGATAGATAGATAGATAGATAGATAGATATAGAAATATATACATATACTGTATATCTATATATATATCTATATATATATAGATATATAGATCTATATCTATCTATCTATCTATCTATCTATCTATCTATCTATCTATCTATCTATCTATCTACATAGAGAGATAGATATATATGTACAGTATCTCACAAAAGTGAGTACACCCCTCACATTTTTTTCATGTGACAACACTGAATAAATGACACTTTGCTACAATGTAAAATAGTGAGTGTACAGCTTGTATAACAGTGTAAATTTGCTGTCCCCCCAAAATAACTCAGCACACAGCCATTAATGTCTAAACCGCTGGCAACAAAAGTGATTACACCCCTAAGTGAAAATGTCCAAATTGGGCCCAATTAGCCATTTTCCCTCCCTGGTGTCATGTGACCCGTAAGTGTTACAAGGTCTCAGGTGGGAATGGGGAGCAGGTGTGTTAAATTTGGTGTTATCACTCTCACTCTCTCATATTGGTCACTGGAAGTTCAACATGGCACCTCATGGCAAAGAACTCTCTGAGGATCTGAAAAAAGAATTGTTGCTCTACATAAAGATGGCCTAGGCTACAAGAAGATTGTCAAGACCCTGAAACTGAGCTGCAGCACTGTGGCCAAGACCATACAGTGGTTTAACAGGACAGGTTCCCCTTAGAACAGGCCTCGCCATGGTCGACCAAAGAAATTGAGTGCACGTGCTCAGCGTCATATCAAGAGGTTGTCTTTGGGAAATAGACATATGAGTGCTGCCAGCATTGCTGCAGAGGTTGAAGGGGTGGGGGGGGTCAGCCTGTCAGTGCTCAGACCATACGCCGCACACTGCATCAAATTGGTCTGCATGACTGTCATCCCAGAAGGAAGCCTCTTCTAAAGATGATGCACAAGAAAGCCCGCAAACAGTTTGCTGAAGACAAGCATACTAAGAACATGGATTACTGGAACCATGTCCTGTGGTCTGATGAGACCAAGATAAATTTATTTGGTTCAGATGATGTCAAGCATGTTTGGCGGCAACCAGGTGAGGAGTACAAAGACAAGTTTGTCTTGCCTACAGTCAAGCATGGTGGTGGGAGTGTCATGGTCTGGGGCTGCATCAGTGCGGTCAGCACTGAGGAGCTACAGTTCATTGAGGGAGTCATGAATGGCAACATGAACTGTGGCATACTGAAGCAATGCATGATCCCCTCCCTTCAGAGACTGGGTCACAGTGCCTCCATGACGACCACTGCCTTGCTAAGGAAGCTGAGGGTAAAGGTGATGGACTGGCCAAGCATGTCTCCAGACCTAAACCCTATTGAGCATCTGTGGGCCATCCTCAAATGGAAGGGTGGGGGAGTGCAAGGTCTCCAACATCCACCAGCTCCGTGATGTCATCATGGAGGAGTGGAAGAGGACTCCAGTGGCAACCTGTGAAGCTCTGTGAGCTCCATGCCCAAGAGGGTTAAGGCAGTGCTGGAAAATAATGGTGGCCACACAAAATATTGACATTTTGGGTCCAATTTGGACGTTTTCACTTAGGAGTGTACATACTTTTGTTGTCAGTGGTTTAAACATTAATGGCTGTGTGCTGAGTTATTTTGAGGGGACAGCAAATGTACTCTGTTATACAAGCTGTACACTACTTTACATTGTAGCAAAGTGTCTTTTCTTCAGTGTTGTCACATGAAAATATATAATAAAATATTTACAAAAATTTGAGGGGTGTACTCACTTTTGTGAGATACTGTATATACGCACACACACGCATATGTGTTTGAGCTTTGGAGTGCACACCCTAATGCAATATGCTGCACACACCTATAAGCACAGAGCTCACAGAAAATGTGACAAGTTTTCTATGTGCAGCATCCAAAGATAGATATATTTGAGTGACATAAACATTTGTAGTAGACATTTTGATCAATTGTAATCCACAAATGTTCATTGGGCAGCAATCCCTCTTTAAAAGGCAACATCATAGTTCAATAACTCCTCAAGGACCCCAGACTGATATATGAAGGATTTAACACAAACAGCATACAGTAAATCCAACATGTATTCATTTTTGCAGTCCACCCAGCCAATAATTTTGTATGATACGTGTACTTTTACATAACAAGCACTTGCAAATGTCTATTTGAAATGCACATAGGCTCAATGAGATAGAAATCCACAGATAGCAGGACATATCAACCACAGGGCACAGACCCCAGATACAACTTCCAATAAAAAATTATGGCATATGTATCCAGAAAATACACACTATGTATAACACCAAGCTCCATCTTCAAAAGAGCTCAAAAAAATCAATTCACTGAAGCACATTAGTGGTGTGTATCAAAATCCTTTAAAACATAGTATCATGAGGGCTATCTATATAGTATCATGCGGGCTATAGAGTATCATGAGGGCTATCTATATAGTAATGAGATGGTGGTTTTATTTCAGGTATCTTTAGTGTTGAGTTCTTACTTTTGTGTGGTATATAGCACTTAAACATTATGCACTGATTGCAGTTGCAGTACATTAATTGTGACTGTGGGTGTTTAGTCCTTAGTGGCCTCAAAATTTAGCTTTTTTTGGTGCCTATAAAATTGCCTTGTTTTTATGTTTGAACATTGGGGGTTATTTACGAAGGGCAAATCCACTTTGCACTGCAAGTGCTCTTGAAAGTGCACTGAAGGTACACTTGGAAGCGCAGTCGCTCTAAATCTAAGGGGTAGATCTGAAATGAGTGGAAGCTCTGCTGATTTTATCATCCAATCATGTGCAAGCTAAAATGCTGTTTTTTATTTTCCTTGCATGTCCCCCTCAGATCTACAGTGACTTTACTTCCAAGTGCACTTGCAGTGCAAAGTGGATTTTCCTTTAGTAAATAACCCCCATAGTGTGTTAGTGATATCTTGGATTGGGACTGTTTTGCAGTGTCTTCCACCATTTCACCACAGCACCCTTTTTTAATAGGGTCTGCTTGCTGTATGGAGTGCAATGGATTTATTTTATTTTTTTATTCACTGGAGATATTTTACCTTACTTCCTGCTCTGAAGATACAAAAAAAAGCAAAAAACAAATCTCTCTAATTTGGAGAAAAGCCCTCACTGTCACTGGAACCAGAGTTTCTATTAGAGAATTTCTAAATTTTCCTCACTTTTATTTTCAGTGACAGATGACAATAACAACTAAAATGTTTAGGTTTTAGAAATACTTTAAGGCAGATACTAAAGAAAATGGTATGCCCTTTTGATGTTAAGATAGTGTTCAGTAGACTCTCCCAGGCTGTCTTGCATCCTTCTGTCTTCCCTACCCGTTCATTCACTCTGCCTCACAGAAGGGGTGGCTTTATCAGACAAATCTCTCAATGCAAAAGCATTGCAGAAGCATGCCTCACTTTTGATGATGGTCAGATATTTCAGTATCTCAGTGCTCCATCACTAAATACAATTGTAATTTGTATTATTATCAATTTCATCTCTGATTTTTGTACTTGCTCATCATCATCCACCTAGTCTAGTACTCCATTTGTGCACGCATTTAACTAAACTTCACCATGATGTAAAAGAGAAAACCATGTAAAAACATGGATGGGCTTTAAATGAGGCCAAAATCTGGTAAAATCCCATGCCTCCATTCCTGGGAAAATATGTAATACAAAAGGGGGCTTTGGGACTTCAAATGAGGTATACGGCTGAAAATTCACCATGATGTCAGTGGTTTAGCCATTGCATTTTCTTTGATTTCTGTTAATGATAGAAACACATGGAATGTGCTTGGTCTTTATGGCGTATTTCCGCATTATAAGCTCGTGCCATGTTTTAAACGCCACAGCATGGGTTTGATAATAAGTTCCTGTCTTGGAGATGTGCAGAAGGTTACTATGATGATGATTATGCTGATAATAATGACAAGGATTTTTAAGGGGGGATGAACAAGCTAGCTGTCAAGCTACCAAACATCACAAGCTGCATGTTTGTTTATTTCCAAAAGTCACAAGTGTATTATTTGTAATATAGAGAGGGATGGTCACTGAACATCAATGATTTTAGACCTTCAGTAAAGAATTTAATTAGGAGCATGTTAATTATTAGTTAAGTAAGTTACTAAACAAGTTAGTAAATTATTTGCATATTAAGGCCAAAGTAACAGGCTCCCTTCTGCTATTGGTACACCTACATACTGTAACACACATGCATTAGTCAAATCATCTGGGAATGAAGGAACATGAACCCTTCACTCTTATCTCCAACTATTACACGACTAACACATGACCACTGAGCAGCCAGACCCTAGCACTGTCACTTGGAGTGGGACAAAGGTCCTTGCCCTATGTAAACTCTAGCACAGACCAACAAGGCAATTATTAGTAGCATAGGAGGTAGGCTATAAAAACATCCTATTACTTTGCCCTGCATGATAAGGAATTCTGCACTAATCAAATCAACATAAACATTGTAAACAATCCTAAATCCCACAATCGCTAACAAAAATTACCAGGAATATCAACTTACGATACAAAATAGCCACATAAGCCTAACTTACCAAAACCCAAAGATCACTATACTTTTATACTTGATACAGATCTATTAGTATCAAGTAATGACAGACATTCTGAAGAATTTGAGATTTGCAAATTTTATTTGCCTGAACACTTGCATGCAGATGCACCTGGTCTGCATCTGCAATTCCTACATTTCAGGAAATAAGGCAATTATGATTCTCTGCAGACTGGATTAGCATAAATACATGCAGCTGAAAAAGAATTTAATTTGCTCAACACTACCTTCAGTATTAGAAATACTTTTATGTTTATCTGAGGTATGCAGTGGAATGCTACAAATCTATATTAACTAGGTACTTTTAAATGGACGGCTTTTGTTATTTACTTTTATATACATTTCTCAGTAAAAAAAAAAAACACATTTAAACAACTTTTTTTGTAGAAAATGTAAGTTTGGTTTATTCAGTTTGCTTATATCTAGTGTTTTTCCCCTTCTGATGAAAACCAGAATGCTATTATGTGGTATTCAGTGTTGTAAACCTGGAATACTCGGTAGATGACCAAATGAATGTAAGATCCCTTCTTGCTTCAGTAAAAATATTGATTATGTCATTCATGCAGTATCTCAAGAGAATGTTGTTTCTTTTTGTTAGCTGTCAGTGTGTCTAAAATAATTCTTGTAGGCTCCCCTAAGAATGGCTAAGAAACCCTATAGGATGTATATTGCAAAGCATACCAAAGCCAAACATTGATTTGTACCTACACAGGATAGAGCTTACTATTTTTATTAATAAACAGAAACATGCAGAAAATTGTAAATGCTAAAAAAAAAAAAAACATCACCAAAAGCTTGTCTTGTTTATTTAAAAAGTTTTTTTTTAGGTTCAGAAAGTAAAACTTGTTCCCTTGTTCCCATTCTGATGATTGATGGGGGCCTTCCCCACTTGGACTTGGAGCCCCACCAGTAAGCTAATGTAAATTTGCTAGCCCTCAAAAAATCCACTCACCTGCTTGCATTTTGCAAGTGGATTTTGAGGGCTGGCAAGGAAGGGCTGCCTGGGAGCGGGGGGCGATCCGGCAGCCTCTGTGGAATGGGAGTCCTTCTCCCAGTGATCACGGAGGGGAAGAGAGACTTAATTCTGCACAATACATTTAAGTGTCATTTCATGAGATAATTTATGAGGGCGTGTTTAGGGACGGAATTAGGGGCGGGCGGCTGGGTGGGGCAACTGGTGGCGAGTAACCCTTGAGCCCTGGCTAGTAGCTCAAGACTTGAAATTTTGAGCCCTGAATTTACCATCAAGCAGCTTCAAGGCAGCATACCCTGCTTTTGCCTGAATAAAGCAACTCATATTCTAAAAGCCATTGTTTTCCTGCTGCTGGCTGCACAGGAGCCAAGCTTGAGAAATCCAGTGAAAAGCAATTGTTTCCAAGGTTAGACTGGGTTATGCTTAAGAAAACCAAGCAGCTTCAAATGATGGTTCTCCTGGCTAAACAATAGTACTTAAACAGTTGATCTGTGGGAGATTCAAGCAGGGAAACCTTCACTGATTAGTACCAGGAGAGCATGTAAATATTGTTTGCTGTCTTGTACTAGATTACAAATGAATACATTTTTACATTGTTACAAGTATTAACAATATACAGTACAATTTTCTTTTAAAATGCATCTAAAGAATACATGATATTTCTATGACTCTACCTAACTGTACAATTCACCAATGTACAAATGTATATTTACTGTTAAATTTATGAATTTCTAATTTTATGAATTTGAAAAACAAAAAACAGTTGAAGCATTTTTCTAATATGAAAAAAGCATGCTTATGTTGTGAGACAGTGGGAATTAAATGGGTATGTGTATCTACAGCCGTTTACATTTTAATTTCAATTTTGTGTAAGTAGATCAGTAAATACATGTCCGCTGGTTGCTATTATTACTGCTTTCTTCACATTTCCCACCTTTTTCACCACTGTTCAAAATAAGGTTTTACTACTGCCATAAAAATCTGTTTTAATTAGTGAAAAAATTACTTTCTAAGCACTAAACATATTTGGGAGGAGAGGATCAATCTAGCAGATTAGTCTTAAACAGCTTAGTTTTTTTGTGTTCAGCATTAAGCACATAGATAGGTGACTGAAAGCTCACAGTAGACTTTTTCAGCAAAAAAAAATATACTTTTTCAGCATTGCAAACTCCTCCCCTCTTCATACTTGAAAAACAATCACTTTTGTTTACCTTTTTTGAGGATCTACATTCCACTCTGCCTCTATTCCTGCCTAGGCAAGAATGACATCAGCCCTGCTCCAGCAGCCTCCTTGGATATCTATATCAGATATCCTAGGAGAAATAAGCTTCCACCCAGTGGCTGGAGGGGGATGACACAGTGGTGCATTCTTAGGGGGAACAGCTACAAGAACCCACAAATAGATCCAGCTCCCAATGATGTAAGAAAAGAAGATTGCAATGCAGGTCCCAACAAGCAATAGCAGAGTAGGGGACCACAGCAGGAAATATGAATTCATTAGGCTTGGGAGTATGGTAATTGAGCATAACCTAGTAAAATGTAGGAAGGGGTTAAAAGTGAAGTTAACAACAGAGGTGGAAGGGAGTAACAATAACAGCCTCCTGCAGTGTAGACTTAAGCTGAGTTCACACCATCACCGCATCCGTCACACAGCAGGGGTCCAGTGTGTCCTGGTTCACCATTTCAGGTCCGATTACAGTCCAAATTTTGTGCTAAATTCAGACCTGAAACTAACCAAAAGATGCACTGCATTTTTGTGCAAAATGCACTGGACCTGCTGCGGAGATATGTGAACCGACTCCATAGAGAGCCTGCTGTTGTAAATTGGATGCAGGGATCTCACATCCAATTTGCAATGGTGTGAACCCAGCCTGAAGGTCAGTACTATGTGCCAATCATAGCTATATTGCCAGGGTCAGGAGTGTGTTATGTACAAAGAACAGTGGTCAGTAGCATATAACAGCAGAGTTCATACTTACCTCCAAGCCCAAATCTCCCCTAGTATAAATAAGGAAAAAAATAACTATGTAAAAATTAAAAGTAAACATGCACTTTAAAAAAATGACATACCCCTCCCCTCAACCAGCATTACCCCTAGTACAACCCCATCCCTCCAACCCTAAAATGTACTCACAGACCTCAAATACAAAAACGCCTTGACCAAGTGAGGAAAGTCTTCTCATGTTACCCTTGGCTATATTATGTGGTACATCCGATCTAAGAAGGAGCTTTGATTTTTTTCAGCTCTGCACTTACCACTGTATCTTAGGACTGACAGGTGGCTGGTGGGTAGAGGCAGAAGGCTGTTTCTGTTTCAGAGGGGCAAGCAGCTATATTGAAAAATAAATGGTGGGAAGTCATGACATAGGTGCCTGGTGCAAGCAACACTCATGTAGGATGTTGATCCTGGGCATGGGGTTCTTTGCTAATTAAAAAAAAAGTATTACTTTAATAAATCAACTTCTGTGTGTTTCAGTGTGCCTTTTATTTCTCCAAACATAAATGTGTCTGTAAGATTTACATTCAGTTGACTAACAATATACAGGCTATTACATATAACATTTAAACTATGCATAAACAATTCAACATGTTGTCCTCTCTCATGCTAACATATTTTATTTATATATCTAATATAAATAAATAATAGTAACTGCTAATTACCTGATATTAAGGTTGTTATATTCACTGCAACAAGCAAAATAGATAAGGCATATCCTCTTGTAGCTTTTAAAGTCTGTGTTGTTCTGCAAGTGATGATACACATATAAATGCTGTATAACTTAGCCTGAAATAGTTTTGCCAAAGGCATCTTAGAGTAATAATTAATAATTGTAGTGTGTACTATAGCACACTGGAGGATATTGAACTGGCCTCAAGCAAAAGCTAATTCTATGAAAGTTGGAGGGGTATTGTTAAAGTATCAAAAACAGGTTTGAGGAAATCCCTATTTTAGCCACTGTGGAAAGTGCCCCTAGAAACTCTGATATAGTTTAATTGGTTCAATTAATTATTAAGAATGTAATTTTTTCCAACTAGACTTACATGGAAAACTTCATAATAATAGCACTTCTACAGTACAATATTTTAAAATGAATACAGTAAAGATGGTCATTAATTTTCAACATTTGTTCTATAAAAGAAATATCATAAATTAAATAACATTAACATTGCTTCAATGCAAGCAGACCAAGATCATTATCTAGCTAAAACAAAATCAGCTGTGCAAATTAACTCCAGGCAAACAACTAATCTAAATACAGTGCCTTGAAAAAGTATTCACACCCCTTGAAGTGATCCACATTTTGTCATGTTACAACCAAAAATGTAAATGTATTTTTTTGGGATTTTAGATGATAGACCAACACAAAGTGACACATAATTGTGAAGTGGAAGGAAAATGATAAATGGTTTTCAAATTTTTTTACAAATAAATATCTGAGAAGTGTGGTATGCATTTGTATTCAGCCCCCTTTATTCTGATACCCCTAACTAAAATCTAGTGGAACCAATTGCCTTCAGAAGTCACCTAATTAGAAAAGAGTCCAGCTGTGTGTATTAATACAGCTGTTTTCTTTGAAGCCCTCAGAGGTTTGTTAGAGAACCTTAGTGAACAAACAGCATCATGAAGGCCAAGGAACACACCAGACAGGTCAGGGTTATGAAGAAGTTTAAAGCAGGGTTAGGTCGTAAAAAACAATCCCAAGCGCAGAGAAGTAGCCAAGAGGCCCATGGTAACTCTGGAGGAGCTGCAGAGATCCACAGATCAGGTATTAGAATCTGTCCACAGGACAACTATTAGTCGTGGACTCCATCAATCTGGCCTTTATGAAAAAGTGGCAAGAAGAAAGCCATTGTTGAAAGAAAGCCATAAGAAGTCCCATTTGCAGTTTGCAAGAAGCCATGTAGGGGACACAGCAAATGTGGAAGAAAGTGCTTTGGTCAGATGAGACAAAAATGTAACTTTTTGGCCTAAAAGCAGAATGCTATGTGTGGCAGAAAACTAACACTGCACATCACCCTGAACACACCATCCCCACCGTAAAACATGGTGGTGGCAGCATCATGTTGTGGGGATCCTTTTCTTCAGCAGGGACAGGGAAGCTGGTCAGACTTGATGGAAAGATTGATAAAGCCAAATACAGGGCAATCTTTTTTTTTTTTAATCAGAAAGGTTTTTATTGTGTCACAAAATCAGAGGTACAATAAGAACATACATAAGAACGTCTCTTTAGGGTATACAACAATAACAGTATAGCATACAGATGGTGATATAAGGCACGTAAACCCAGGGTATGGTGTTTCTGTTAAAATATCTATGACCAATGAACCCACTCTTCGTTTTTAGCACCGCACATTCCAATGATAAGCGGATAACAGATTAGGTGACACACTGGTAGTCATATACACTAGGGTATTGAACTAACTACCTTCCAACGGGAAGGCGAACCATCTGAAGCCTCTCAACATGACCAAGACCATATTGGGTTGCAGTGGTGGATACCGCTGGTCGATCAGTAATAGAGGGGATACTTAGAATGATCAATTGTCCCATGATCAGACTCAAAACCTTAAGCTGATCGTGATATGTTGAAAGTGATGAGCAATTTTTTTAGGGATCTAGGGAGTTACATTTGAAGGAGTTGATTGAGAACTAGCTGGGGTGGTGCCAGGCCCAGGTGTCCAGCCAAGGCTGCCATATTTTATAGAATTTGTTAACCGTATTTCTGTGTTGATACATCAACTTTTCTTTAATTAGAGTGTTGTTTACCTGCTCAATCCACTGTTTCATTGTTGGGCTGTGCAGTGATAGCCATAAACCAGCTATCTACTTGCGGGCAATATACAGTAATCTTAAAACAGCCACATTTGTTGAAGGGGTAAAGAATTCCTCATCAACCGCACCTAACAAGCAGGTGACCAGGTGTAACGATACAATGGCTTGATAGACAGATGATACGGTATTAGTTACAGACCTCCAATATCTGAAGAGTTTGGGGCAACGCCAAAGCAAGTGTATGAGGTCTCCATCGGCCCCCCCACATCTGGGGTACAGAGGGGACTCCCTCCTGCCCCATCTGTGAAGCAACACCGAGGTGCGGTAAGTTCTGTGTAGGATGAATAGCTGGGAGAGCCTATACGATGGCGACACCGATACTGTTGGCAAAGACTGTAAACATAGTTCCCAGTCTTCGCCCCAATCTCTCCTAGGTCTTGTTCCCACCTATGTCTGCATGGTAGTTTGGCTGCATCCTGTTTCCTTGATAAGAGTGTGCTATATATCTGCAAGATCATGCCTTTTTTATTCTGTGCATTATGTATGTCAGTCATTAACAGGTGTTCCATGCGTTCCAGCCTGAACAGTTGTGTCTGCGATTCTAAAGCATGGCGAAGTTGGAGGTATCTATAAAAGTTGTGTTTTGATAGCCTGAACTCCTCCTGTAAGTTAGTGAAGGATTTGAGCATGGTCTGGTTATAGAGTTGCGCTATGTAATGAATGCCTTTAGCCTCCCAGGACTGAAACCCCTCTAGTTTCTGCAGTTCTGTGTAGCAAGGGTTGTGCCACAGTGGGGTGTGGACCATGGTGCCCGTCATGCGCAGGCTGTGTTTGACGAGGACCCATATTTTGGATGGTAAGTGTATGGTAGGCATAGATTTAGGGAGCTGGGGGAGATTTGCCTCAAGATGTGAGGCGGCGGGGAGGCCCTGTGCAGCAGGGAATAGTAAGCTGTGAATAGGGTCCTTGGTATCTACCTCTCCCCAGCCACCCAGATGCTGAAGCTGTGAGGCTAGAAAATAAAGTCTCATATTGGGGACTGCCAGTCCCCCCTGGTCCTTGCTATATTGTAGTGTGGAGAGTTTGATTCTAGCAATCTTTTTTTCCAGAGAAGGCTTCTAAATATAGTGTCAATGCGTGTAAACCATCTACATGGGATCCATTGCGGGGAGTTATGCAGTATGTATAATAACTGAGAGGCCCACACCATCTTTATAAGATTGGCCCTGCCAGTGATTGATATGGGTAGCTTGCACCAGGCACTACATTTGGCTTGTAGCTTAGTGATGATAGGGAGTAAGTTAAGGGTCAGGTGTTTGGAGGTGTCTGGGGTAATCTGAACCCCCAAATACTTAAAGGAGAAAACAACCTGAAGAGACTGGGCACAGTCCCACAATGGTGCTGGGAGCTCATCCAAGGGTAGGAGGGCTGACTTACTCCAGTTTATGGAGAAGCCAGAAAAGGTGCCAAACTTTGTGATCACGTTTTGCAGTGACGTGGATGTATCTCCTAAATCCGTCTGTGAAGACGGAAAGGGTCAGAAAGATCACCATTAATTCGTAATCTGGCCATGGGGTTCGTGTAGAGCAGCTGGACCCATCTAATGAAGTTATTCCCCAATCCAAACCTTTCCAGGACCTCCCACAAGTATGGCCACTCGATGCTGTCAAAAGCTTTGGCAGTGTCGAGGGATAGTACTGCCCTATTACCAGGGTTGTCTACTGGAACCTGTAGATTGCGGAACAAACATCTTATGTTTAGTGCCATGGATTTGGAGGGAATGAACCCTGACTGATCCCTGTGAATGAGCTTTTGTATGACAGACGCTAAACGAGTGGCCAATACTCTGGCCAGAAGTTTCACGTTCGTCGTTAGCAGGGAGATGGGCCTGTAGGAGTCTGGAAGGAGGGGATCTTTACCTGGCTTGGGTATTAGAATTATAGTGGCCTCCATCATAGATGGGGGCAATTGACCTAGTTCTAGGGCCTCAGTTAAGGTCTGCTTTAAATGTGGTAGTAAGGTGTCAGCATATTTTTTGTAAACCTCTGCCGGCAGCCCGTCCGCCCCTGGAAATTTACCAGGAGGAGAGAGGGCCAGAGCCTCTAGTAATTTGTCTGTTGTGAGGGGGCATTTAACATGTCCCTATCAGACCAATCGAGGCACGGCAGAGTGCACCTGGAGATGAAGTCCCGGATAACAGTGGGAGCGGAGGAGACCCTGGAGAAGTACACTTCAATATAGGATTATAGTAATGTCGTTATCACCCCTGGGTGAGTAGTCACCACCTGGCCTGATGTGTCCTGGACAGCCGCTATGAAGGAGGGTTCTCTACCTGACATAGCCATCACAGCCAGCATGTGTCCGGTGTTCTTCCCCTCCTCATAGTATTTTTGTTGCAAAGAGAAATGTTTGTTTTCTGCTTTTGATATTGTCATGTGCTTGGCCAGCTTTTGTGCTTCCGACCATCTCCGTTTGGTATGGCCAGTTGAGTTTGTAGTGAACCCTGACTCCGCCTCTCTTAGTTCCTGTAGGACAGATAGCTCCCAGGCCTTGGTCTTAGTCTTTATGGAGGAAATTGTTTTGATGAACTGGCCTCTGAGAAAGACCTTTAGGGTGTCCCAGTACATACCTGAGGATGCTGTGTTTTTATTAATGGTGGTAAAATCTGCAAGAGCGGTAATTACTGGGTCTGGTGTAGGAAACAAGGAGAGCCAGAATGGATTTATTTTCCATTGTTTCCTCTTGCTGGGGCCAGCAGTAGTTATCATGGCCCAGTATGGCAAGTGGTCAGAGACCATTCTCGGTTCATACTGAGCATCAGCATTAAAAGCTAACATTTCCTCATTGCAAAGACTAAAGTCAATTCTGGAGAGGCCCCTGTGTGATGCAGAGTGGCAGGAGTAAGTCTTAGCCTGAGGGTTTCTTAGGCACCAAACATCATGTAGTCCCATCTCCACTAGAAGATTGGCAAATGGTGCCAGGCCATCCGCCTTTAGTCGGTTGGGGCGAGCCATCATAAATTTATTTAGCTGGAAGTTTAGGTAGTTATTAAAATCGCTCACAACAATGGCTGGGACATTGGGATGGTGGGCCAAAAAACCTGCCAAAATGTTAAGGACTTCTGCGGAGAAGGGAGGAGGTATGTATACATTGGCTAAAATACATTCTAGTCCTTCCAGGTTACGTCTAAGAAAAATATATCTCCCATTGTCGTCTATTACTGAGAGTGAGCAAGTAAAGGGAGTCCCCTGGGTGATCAGTATACTCACTCCCCGCGAGAACGAGGAATAGGTAGAGTGAAACTGTTGGCTGCACATACGAGCCAAGAATTGTACAGATTGCTCCTTATGCATATGTGTTTCTTGTAGACAAGGAAGGAGGCCCATAAGCACTTAGCCACATGTGTTACAGCCAACCTTTTCACCCCACTACCCAGGCCCCACACATTCAAACTTAGCACCACATGTGATTTAGCCATGTCATATTATCCTTGTCACAGAACGTCCCACACTCCGCTTGAGTGCTTCCGTCATATACCACTTCCTCCCAGTCTGTATACAGATATCAGATATTCCAACCTCTCTGAGCACAAAACAAGGCGACACTTGCTTGTTGCTACCATGAACTGTTTTTTTAGAATCAAAATTACAAGACTTTATATGCCGTTGGAACCTCCTCTAACAATACAACTGTAACCTAATTAACATAATTAACATGAGCTAATTAACTAAAAAATTTACCCAGACCAGATGACAGACTTGTGGGCACCGAGCTTCACACAGTAGTATAAACACAATAGCTGGAGCTAATTACAATTAACAAAACAAACAACAATCTCCCCCCTCCTCAGCCTATTCATCAACAATTCGGCTCCTAGCCAGTCCTGGAGGCTAATGTGATCAGCTCACTCAATTAACAGGTTGAGTTCAGAATCAACCAAACCAATAATAGTCTCTACATACATCCTGGGAGATATTGTGGACAAATATTACTGTCCCATTTTAAGTAGTCCAAGATATATTTTCTCACTCACCCTGTACCAGGATGGCACAGGGTGACTTAGACATAAGATGTATTCTGAGTTCCTCCAGTCACAATCCTGAAATATTTGACCGACAAATATCGTTCATGTAGAGGGAGCACAAAGATTACCCCTTGAGTATGCCAGAGTTCCATTGGTGCATGATCGTGAATAAACAGAGGGGGCACACCTCTAAAAGCCTGAGTGGGGTCTTGGTCTGTGGACAGAGGCAACAAATAGGCCAACAGGGCCTTTATAAAAAAACTTTGAAAAAAAAGTTTGTCCCACGGGGGCTTTCAAGGAGTCGTGGGTGGGGGGGCATGTTACTTGTTACGAGTTGATAGCTTATTCTTCTCTCATCTTTTAGGACATCCGCCTTGCCAAACTTGATGTAACGGTGGAAATTAGTGTACAGTGACGGAGTTCGCGTTTGATACACCGTGCGCTTACGTTCCTTAGGCATCCAGTCTACGATTAGCGGCTTCCTCCCGGATGGAGCGTTCCTCTCTGTCCAGTCATTGCGGCACCAGCTGTGGTTTGTCGAAGAAATGGACTTGGTCTTTTGCCACCACATGGGGCGGGTGGGGTAAAGCATGGAATATTGAACATTGAGGGCCCTCAATCGTTTCTTTATGTCGTTGAATTGTGCTCTCTGTTTCTGCACTTCTGCGGAGAAGTCGGGGAATAGTGAGATTTTGGAGTTAGCCATCTTTAGGGTATCACCCAGATTCCTAGCTTTTGCAAGGATAACATCTCTATCTTTATAATTGAGTAGCTTGAATAAGAATGTACAGGGAGGGTTGCCCGGTGATAATGGTCTCATGGGTCCCCTATGGGCTCTTTCAACACAAAACATGGGAGAAAAGGAGTCTTTCCCATATATCTGGAGAAGCCACTGTTCAATAAATTGTACCAGGTTCTTCCCTTCGGTCTTCTCAGGAATGCCGATCGCTCGGACATTGTTTCTCCTCGTCCTACTTTCTATGTCATCTATGCGGGCAGCTTGCTTATCTACCGCTATTGAATTGTAGTGCGCCTCACTTTGTATAGGGGCCCAGTAATCCTCCAACGTGCATAATCTGCGATCCCGCAGTTTTTGCATGTCTTGCCTATCAAAGGACAGCTCAGCTTTGGCTCCTTTGGTTTCTGATGTCAGGGCTGTTATAGAAGTATTGCAGGATAACACTGCAGCCATAATGTCTCTAAGGGTGGGTTCTGGGCTGTCATGGTTAGGGTGAAGGGCTGACAATGCATCTGATACACATGCCGGGGTACTCACACTGTCCCATGGGAGAAGCGGTGTGGCAGGGTCCTCCAGTGGTATGGTGTCATCTGCCTCATTATGGAGGTCCTCTGTGTCAGCCTGGGGGAGTGTGGGCTGAGGAGGGTCCTTGGATGCTGTTTTGGCAAAGAATTTCATTGCTGCAGCCTTGTAGTTTTCTTTAGCAGCACGAGGCTGGCCGCCGCCATCTTTGCCTGCTTGGTCTGGAGCGGAACGGCTGCTGATCCCCACCTCTACATGGTGTACCTTGGAGCCGCAGACACCGCTGTGTAGCTGAGGGTGTCTGCTATCGGTTCTGGTATATGGGGCCACGTAACGAGCCATTAAATGCTCCGTTAGGAGGATTATATGCAGGATCTTCGGTGGAGCAGAGAGTCTGTGCTGCCAGTCACATCTGCCGCTAAGCCACGCCCCACAGGTCAGTATTAGAAGAAACCCTGTTAGAGTCTGCAAAAGATTTGAGACTGGGGCAGAGGTTTACCTTCAAGCAGGGCAACAACCCTAAACATACAGCCAGAGCTACAATAGAATGATTTAGATCAAAGCATATGCATGTGTTAAATGACCCAGTCAAAATCCAGACCTAAATCCAATTGAGAATCTGTAGTAAGACTTGAAAATTGCTGTTCACAGACACTCTCCATCCACTCTGACAGAGCTTGAGCTATTTTGCAGAGAAGAATAGGCAAAAATGTCACTCTCTAGATGTGCAAAGCTGGTAGAGACATACTCAAAAAGATTTGCAGCTGTAATTGCAATGAAAGATGGTTCTACAAAGTATTGACTCAGGGGGGGCTGAATACAAATGCATGCCACACTTTTCACATATTTATTTGTAAAAAAAATTGAAAACCATTTATCATTTTCCTTCAACTTCACAATTATGTGCCACTTTGTGTTGGTCTATCACATACATTTCCAATAAAATACATTTATGTTTTTGGTTATAATATGACAAAATTTCAAGTAGTATGGATACTTTTTCAAGGTATTGTACATAACATAAAAGCAAGTTTTTTTTTCCCCAAAGATTTTGAATTTCTGTCCATCCAGCTTTGAGATTTACACAGTTTTGAAACACCACACTGCTGAGTCTGACCTAAAAGGAGACCTGTTAATTCTCTGCTGCAATTCAGTAACATTTTCAAATCTTCTGCACACCCTTATCCCTCTGTCACATTTCTCACTCTTCCTATCAGCAAAGTCTGTGTGCTGCAGTGCAACTAATTGGCATCATGTTTTGCTTCTCCCTCCTCCTCTCTGAACAATGCTGTACAAGGATTTGCAAAAGACTGATTCAAATCATTTTGGTAAATTTTGTACACATATCAATTGGGTACGTGCCCTGCTTTAAAAAATAAATGTCATGATGTATTGATGATTAAAGACCTGTATTCATGTACAGCTATATGCCCTAAACAAGTACCCAATTCAGGGTCTATGGGATTTAAAAGCCTCAAAAGGGAAAAAAAAAACTTTCTTTCTTTTCTGGGACAAATTCTGTTAGCAACAGAGACAGGGTCGTCAGTCCAAAAAGCAGTGGGCAGGACTAGGCATGGGCAGGTGCTTATTGAAAGGCTACAGACTTGTAAATCAGCATTACTGATAGCCATGCCCACTGCAACTTTTCTTCATCCTACGGTAATTCTATCAGGTACAGCCTACAGTGCAGCATAATTTTCACATCACCATTAGGTGGACTTCACTGGCAAACTCAACGTATATTTGTAGGACTTTGCAGAGGGACTATGAGAAAACTGTATGTGTCTATGCAGCAGCATATATTTTTGAAATACAAGGCCATATTTTTACTTTGTGTATTTTACATTTTTTATATTTGCCTAGAGTTCAGCTTTAAGTTAAAATGCTTAATCAATTGAACCCATATGGATGAATGCTAAAATGAATTGCCTATTATATTTTTATCTGTGTATAAAGTGCACATATTTTTAGTCTCTGATGTTCTTTCTGAAAAAAAAAGTTAGATTGCCCTGTACTCACAAACTTTTTATGCAACTACTAACATCTGCATAATTGAAGGCCATCCTCAATATGCATGCATATGCCTCAAGCATTCTAAAGGCAAAGCTGTTTCCAAATCCCCCATTAAGGCTTATTACATGGAAAGGAAGAGATAAATCATATACTAGGGCTTTTCCACATCTAAAGCAGTAGCAGCCACTGTACACACAATATATTTTGTAATTTTCATATTTTACTACCCAGTGTATGCTTTGATTGTGGTTTAACTTTTTTAACTTAATCTATCTTACATAACATTCAAGATAATTGATTTTATATGGAAAACACAGATTTAATGTAATCTGCACAAACTGAAATATTGTCCGTGTTCTTTGAAATGTGTGTTTCTTTTATTTCTGAATTATTGTATAATTATGGCAAACCTAGCAATGTTTTAGTAACAAATTGCACATTAAAATGTAGTTTATATATACTCTACTTTAAACTTTGCCTAAGCCAAAACAAGAAGGTATAATGCAGGCTATTTTACAAAACAAAATGTAAGTAACTTGATCATCTTAAAGGTTTCCGCAAAGCTATAGTTCAGGCAAACAGGTAAATGCTTAGATAAAATACATATATGAGAGCTATTGTACTTACCAAAGGATTTTTATTTCTGTCCATCCAGTCATGAGATTTACACAGTTCTGCCACACAGCACAGTCCTGGCTGGTAGGGGTGGAGATCTCCCCATCTCAGCCTGTGATTGGAGAGTAAGAAGTAGAACATTATTAAATGTGTCTCTCTTTCACTCTGCTTTCCTCCTATCAGTATGCTCATTGCACTGCAGTACTTTGGATTGACTCCTTGTGCTGATTTCATCCCTCCCCCCTCTGAGTTCTGCTATATAGTAAACAGCAAGAGGATGATATCAAGTAAAATTTAGGTACATGCAATGCTTGTTTAAAATGCATTTAAGTATCTGTTAATTGTTATGAAACTACATCAATGTGTGTCTTTTAAATCTGATTGGAGTTAAACATTAAATTAGCAATACATGTGAAACATGCATCCAACAAATACAATAGATATTTAGTTAAATAGACATCATACCTCCATTTCCTGTGTCACAGTAGTTTTGCAGGGTGTCTACATTTGTGCAGTGCAATAAGTGCTAGAGTTGCAGTAGATCTAGTGCACTCCATAACTAATCCCAAGCATCCCCTCTTTCTGTGCAAAAAATTTGCAATAAGCTTGTGCAAAGACATTTGTAAAGAGGAGTCTGGTTGTTATTTAACACTAAGAAATAAAAGGGTGTGCCTTCCAATTAGTTTTAATTGTGTAATGATTCCCAATGATAATATGCATGTGGAAGTAAAAGGTATCATTTAGATTTAGTTATTCAGGTCTTCAGTTTGTAGTAATAGAAACACTCTCCATAGTAAGGCTTCATTTACATGGGTGACTTTGTAAATGACCTAAAGACCTTGAATGGGTCATATATTTGTGAGGCTTGTAGGCTTATGTAGGTGTTGCACAGACACAGCCACTCATTGTAATTTGACAGGCATACTTGTGCAGGTTTAGGTGAGGCACCCCGAATGCAGACAGTGTGCGTTCAGGGCCACTCACTTGCAACCACAGACCTATCAAATTGGGACTAGAGGCTGGGTCAGTGCAGTCACTGCTTCCCCATGCACTTGCATTTGCTGATGGAACACAGCATCTGGTGGCTCAAGCTTCATAAACACATGACCCCTTCACAGACTTTGAGTCCCAGCATCTGTGTGAATGACGCCTAGTAGTATGTAGATAAATATACAACTTTATGATAATCAACTTTATGATCATCTAAAATTTAGAAATCAATAACAATTATAAAGCGAGACTAGAAACAAAATCTATCAAAATGTAGATTAACCACTTGCCGTCCGCCCACTGTCAAATGACATAGGAGCAGTGTGGCTCTCATTCTGAGAGGACGGCATACGACGATGCCCCAGAAAGGCTGCTCCCACGTGCCCGCAGGGGCGCAAAGCGCGACAATTGAGGCCGCGCCGCATTCCTAGGACATAGCATGACCCCAGTCTCTGTAAAGAGCTGATGATGTGGCTCTTTAGCCATGTGATCGGCTGTGTCCAATCACAGATGGTCACATGTAAATGCAGAATTGCCATTAATCGACTCTCCTCACCTCACACTGACAGAGTGTATAGCGAGGAGTGCCAATCAGCGGTATCTCCTTACAGGGGAGACAAGGGCAGGTAATCAGGCTCTGATGATCAGTGCCCTGATTACAGGAAATCCCCAGCAGTACCCATTAGTACCACCAATCAGTGCCCATCAGTGCCACAAATCAGTGTCCATCAGTGACACCAATCAGTGCCCATCAGTGCCACCAATCAGTGCCCATCAGTGACACCAATCAATGCCCATTAGTGATGCCAGTCAGTGGCTGCTCATTAGTACTGTCCATCATCGCCCATTAGTGCCTCCCATCAGTCCCCATCAGTGTCGCCCACCAGTGCCAATCAGTGCTGCTCATTAGTGCCCATCAGCACCGCCCATCAGTGCACATCAGTGCTGCCTATCTGTGCCACCTATTAGTACCCACCAGTGTCGCCCATTAGTGTTCACTGTCTTTTTTTATTTTTGCGTCAATTTTGTAATATATTATTAATATCTTTTGCTCCTGGCTCCCCCTTGACCAGTGCCCCAAATAATAAGCTGCTTGCTATGGAGGCACCAGTGTGTGCTTACTCCATTGCCCTGCTCTATGCACCCATAAGACACATAGAGCCGTGGCTCAGACCTTCACCCTGCACTCTCCTCTTTGGCTCACTGGCTGTGATTATCTCAGCCAATGAGGAGAGGGAAATCTGGGACAGCTGAGGCTCTTGTGCACATCGTTGAATTAAGAAGAAGCTCAGGTAAGTATTAGGGGGGTTGTGAGGGAGCAGCACACAGAAGGTTGTTTACCTTCAGCCTTTAGCCTTTACAACCACCTTATTACAACATACATAATTTCCTGAAGACAAGAGATGATAAAACACAAGCTGTAGTATCTTTATAATATGTTATAATGAATAGAATGGAGACCAGTGCCTTCATAGTGCCAGAAGATATGACCCCTGGAACTGAATACAGTAGAGGTCCATGAGGGGCTTAAATGATGGGAGTTCATATTTATAGGTCTGATTGGCACTTTGAAGTAGGATTAGGCTTGAGGGAGCTCATGTATTTGGGGGATAGTAGTAACTATCAGTGAACTAGGGAGATGGTAGGAGCAGTATTGCATACTTCTAAACATGTACAAATTGATTTAAGCAAAAAAGTAATATCTTCTACATTAATATTGTTCTAATTAAGAATGAACCTGATGTAGCTAAGAAAGATCAGAAATGTAAGAACTTGACCTCATTCTGAAAATATTAGTCACACTACTGAAATGAGAAAATCACTATTCCAAGACACATGTGCACCATGCACTATAGGTGCTCGTTAGAGGTTCTTCATTTAGAAGTTCAGCCCAGGAACAAAGAATATATTTCTTTCAGAAGGAAAGATCTGCATGGTAGCCAGGATGTTTCTCTGAGTACAGGTTTCCTTTAAAAGCATGTTGGTATATTGTGTTAGGCTGCAAACAAACAAGAGATGCTTTAAAGTAAGGATAAACTTATCAAACATAATGCTACACAATTATTATCACTATATTAGTAGTACATCTATTCATTTGTCAGTAATAGGGATTAGCCAATGGTTCTGTCTAAACCTAGGTTCAGATTAAACTTTGGCTGTTTGGGCATTTGGGCCTCTTGTTCAGCAGTTCTATCATATATAGAACTGGTATTGTTACCACTTTTATATATTACAGCATCCTTGTTCTTTAGTAACTACTGCTGTCACCAATACATTGCTTACATTGGGTCTGTATGCCCCCAAATCTTTTGGGGGGCCTTTTGGAGGGATCTGCGTGCTTTTTTAAAAAGAAGCCAGAAAGGAAATCTCATCTTATGGCAATTTACAGCCATTTTCTTTGCAAATATCAGTGCTTTAAAAATCACTGCTGCCAGTCAAATTGATTTACTTTTTTGCACATGTGCATGTTTCCAAGGGCAGTGCCTGCCTCCATTCTATTTTTTTTTGACAACTCATCACCAATTACCCCAGAAAATGGGCATTCTTGTTTTCACATATTGAGCTCCCATTAATTTCAATGGAGTTTGGGTTCAGCATCCAAGCTAGTTCACCGAAAGTTGCCGAACTGAACCCAGAGCAGTTCAGCTCATCCCCAGTTAGTATAATAAATTCACAGGATGGTGTATATTAATACGTTTGCATCTGTATATTTGAAGATTATAAGAAAGGCTAAAAAACATCAAACATATTGCTACACAGTTTTTACGTTTGAAGCTACTACATTCACTAGTTTGTTAGTATGATATATACACGGGATGGTGTATATTAAAAAGTTTGCATCTGTCATGTTAAATTTCATGTGATTCATGTGATGTTCTCTTTTGCCATTTAAAGCACCCAGGGGAAATACTCTTTCACTATTTCTGTGGTTTGTAAAACTACTCTGCATTAGCTTTTAGGTCTCATGGTAGTAAAATTAATAAAACACTGGATTACTTGTAAATCAAATCAGGCAGAAATATAGCAGTAAGGGCTGAACTATTAAATATGTAAGCTTGCTTTCCATAAAATTAATCCTGTGCTCTTTCTGTGCATTTGTAAGCTTTTAGAACTAAAATTTCTAGGATAAGTGCAAATGTTTATAAGGTTTTATCTGTTATAGATCTTTACTTAACTGTTGTCTTGTTTATTAGCAGAAATTTATATTTTGTGTATATTGTTAGAAAATAATAATACAATAATAATAGTGATAAAATAAAATATAATACAAACAGGCAAACAAGCATAATAGTTATAGAAGATAATAGTCCAAACAATAGGAGTTTGTGAGGGAAATGTATTGCCATGCATGACATGATGTCATAAATAGCAGTTTTTCAGATCAAACTTTATTTTTAGGTTGTGAATGCAGAAGGATTACAACTCATATCAGGGTTTCACTGTTATGCTGTTAGAGAGCTTTCTTCTCATTTACTGTCATAGGGGCAACAGCTTCACCAGGCAGGAAATTAGGAAAAAAGCAACACAGCCAATTTTTTTTTTTTTTTTTAGTTAGGTAGTGGAGGGGAAGGATAAACTCCCTTCATATTTTTTTTTTTTAATGTTTCAAGCCAATTGAAACCCAATTCAATTTCTTTTTATTTGTTTCTGCCTTGATATGAAGATTGGAGCATTACTGCAATTATAACACTATTCTGAATTGATTGAGCCATTTGTCTGATCTTTCCAACAACTTTGACCACCAGATAAAAGCTTAAACTTGCCTAGAAATACCACCCTTTTCAATAGACACTTACAGAATGGAAAACAAAATGTTGCAGAGCTGGAAATCATTGATATCTTTATGATAATTGCAATTTATTTCAATTTACATTTTGCCAACTTCAATATCTGACATGAAAATATTGAGCGATTTTGTTACTCCATGAATGAGTAAGTGCAATAGAATGTGTGTATATGATGTGTGTATGTATTTATAGTGTGTGTAATCAAGCCTCATTTGTTGTATAAATTATCTCAAATCACTGACCAAATTGATAATGGACTCAGAGCAAGCTGCTTTAAGATTAAAATTATAGCTATTGCAAGTTCAAATTAAATCTGTCAAATCAACAGCCCTTTTGGGCACACCAATAAAAGGAAATGCTAGAAAGGAGGGAAGCCATTTATTAAGATGTATATGTACAGAGACAAGAAAGAATATTGCACAAGACTGGAAAAGTCAACATCTACAATTTAGGATGACAAGACCAATCAATAACAAATAGTGTGAGAAAAAGCAAGCATTCTTGTTAGCAGGGATTACATTATTTGTAAAGATATAAATGACATGCCATTGAACATTAGTTACAAAATCTTAACATTTCTGTATTAACTGAGGAGTGACATAGAAGGATCAGAAAAACTGACTGATTTATTTATTTAGTTATGGGTAAGCAGGACTTATCCAGAGTGACAGGGGTTAATGCTACTTTAGTAGTACTTCATATTTATATGCAGGACTATTTTTTTTGTAGACATATTTATTTTATTTCCTTAGACTGGCCATAGATGGAGCAAATTTATTTCCTGCAACCACAGGTGGGGTGGTGGGGCAAGCCGTCCTCACCAGGAGAACACAGTGATTATTGCTAGTGGCTTAAATAGCCACTAGAGATGATCGCATGTAAAATATGGCAAGATGGTTGTACCCAACTTAATAGATCAATCACTTTGGGAAAATTCAGCCTACCAGTACATGGTTTGAATCATGGCTGGTTCCCGCTGGATTCTGCAATTCTTTGACTGAAATCTGAGCTTTGTTTCCCCATCCTCCTAGACCTTATTACTAATCTCATTTAGTGGTGGTCAGCCTTACTGACCAACAGTTAGGTGTAGCACATAGAAAAAAAAATGAAGCTTGGCATTTTGCACACTAGCAGTGACATGAAAATATTTATACAAAATCCAGCACTACAAAAGCTGGATATTAAAGGCTGCAGTTTAGATGGTACAGCCTACCCTTTAAAAACATAAAATTAGTTAGGCACTACTCCCAGCAATCATGGTTATACACCTCCAGAACAAATTGTAATAAGGCAATATGTTTTAGCAACTTCCATATAAAGGTTTCATACATTTATTCCTCAGAAGTAACATTTCCTGCTATCGACTAACACGTAACACAGTGTCATTCATATATTGAACTTAAAGGGGTTATAAACCCTCGTGTTTTTCACCTTAATGAATCCTATGCATTAAGGTGGAAAAACTTCTGTCACTAAGCTGAGCAGCCCCCCAGGCCCCCCCCCGTTTTACTCACTTGACCCCCTTTGTTCTCTTGGCGGAGATGTGCTCTACCTCTCTGTCTGGGGTTCTTGGCTCTTGATTGGATAAATTGATAGCAGCATAGCCATTGGCTCCCATTGCTGTCAATCAAATCCAATGACGCACATGTGGGGGCGGGGCTGAGGTGGCATTATGTGTCTATGGATGCAAATGCTGGACTTGGGAGCGTGCCCGCATGGTAACCCCCAGGGAGAGTGCTTCTCCTAGGGGGTTCACCAATGCGGGGAGGAGACGCGAGTGCCCTTGGGGGGACTCAGAAGATGATGATTGGGGCTGTTCTGTGCAAAACCAACTGCACAGTGGAGGTAAGTATGATATGTTTATTATTATTTTTTTTAAACAAGGGTTTACAACCCCTTTAAAGTTCAAGTCCTATCTATCACATATATTAAGATGTTACATCCACAAGCTCCCTCAGTTTAGAAGTAAAGAGACAATTTTACTTTGTAGTCAGAGTCTTCACTTGGAAATGCGATAGTTCTAACTACCAAGACCTGAGGTGTGCCTTGGCCTGGCTGGTCAGTATGCCTAAAAGAGGGCATACCCTGAATAAATATGTATGAAATGTAAATGAAATTATGAAAATAGGGGGAACGGGTGGGTGGGAACCCGGAAATGATCGGATGAAGGATCTGATGGAGGAGGAGGAGAGATATATAACCCTCAGACTCCTCCTACAAATACAGGCTAGCCTGCTGCCAGCCTTCAACTTGTAGTCAGAGTCTTCACTTGGAAATGCGATAGTTCTAACTACCATCAAGACCTGAGGTGTGCCTTGGCCTGGCTGGTCAGTATGCCTAAAAGAGGGCAAAAAGAGACACAAAGTAGGTGTGATGTGAAAGCTTCAATGAAGGGCCAGCAACAGCCATCCGTCCAGAAATAGCGAAAACCTGGATGACTACAAAGGGGGTTTACGTATGTATCTGCTAAAACAGAGGATCTGCAGTGCCCCATGTACCTGATGATGAAGAAGGGACCCACTGTTCGGGACCTATGAAAGTTACCTCTGCTCCAGACGAATAACCAGAAAAGGGGGGTTTGGATTCGAGCCTGGTTTGGCAAGTAACCTGGACATGAGAACGAACTGTTGTAGTGAGAGGATGCATGGGGAGAGGGAGAAAGAGCAGAGGAGGACAAATGCTTGATCAGACACCGTAACTGTGGTACCATAATGAACCATGAACCTCTGGCTTATCCACCTATACTAATGATAGGGAAGTTGTAAGTATAGTAAGAGAACTGCCTGTAGCACTAACTGGGAACTGAGCCAAGGGTAGGCAACAGGAAGTCTGAAACACCACGAACCTGGTTGGTAACTGGTGGCCGTGCCAAAGAGAACATTCATGACTTACCTGAGTACCCTTGACGGCTTAGAGAGGGTGAGCTGCAAAAAATGGACAGACTGACAGGAGTTGTAGGGGCCTGAAATGCTGGTCACCTGATGGATACTAGATAGTGCTGGCAGATGAGGCCAAATTGCTGAGGCAATATGCAGAAAAAGCCGGAGACATGAACCTATGAAAACTTCCCACCCTTGGTAGAAGCCCTCGGAATACTCTGGATAAAGAACCATTGGCCGGATCAAACACCTGTGACCAAGCTTGCCCCCAGTTCTACATGCCACTGTAAAGAAATTCCAACATCACCTACAGGCATACTGAGAAGAGCAGGAGCCGCAGCTGACACCTCTGCGCAAGCCGAGTGGGCTATGATCCCCTCCAACCTGTCTAACAATTGTAGGATGTAAGATCGCATTCAGTGCCGCCGCATGAACTGGGTTGAAGAATCATGCATAGCAACATGTGCTGCGCTGGTGGATGGAAGAGGTTGGGATGGAGTTCGGAATAACCACCTAAAATACTGCCCCCCCAGCAGAGGCCGGGAAAGGGGTACACCAGCGATAAAACTCAGCTGTGAGTTTGGTATGGTCCCACCCCTTAATGCTGGGGTGCTATCATGCACTGAAACCCCCATGCGAGGGGGTGGAGGGATGAATGTGAACTGGACGCTTCCGAAATGCACGACATGCCCTGATCTAAGGAAACACAAATTAGAGAAATGAGAACAGACAACCAACCCACGAAAACAACACCACCCTATGTACCTAACAAGTATGAGGATGTAGGTGCAGAAATGACAAGACCAACAGCGTGTGAATGTGAACCTAATGATGACATGCCCCTAGTGTATGTAGTGAGCGAGCCCGAGCAACCTGCAGCGCCAAGACTGGTAATTAAAAACGAACACTCAGGGCTGATGTACCCACAGAACGTGGTGGGTAGTAGTAAAGATGTAATGGTGAACGTGCACGTATGACGTATGTTATATGGGTGAGAAGATTGTGGGATGACAATCAATTAAAAATGAAACCTCAGCCCGTATGGGTCCGTAGACGTGACAGAACCTGGATGTGAGCCCTAGCTAACAGAAATGCTACCAATGAAATGCTACAACAGAACAACAGAGACAGGTAAAACAATCCTTCAGGGCTAGTGTACCCACAGACCATGGTGGGTAGGTGTACAAGTGTAATGAAATAAGCATGCATCGTATGACATATGTTATACGGGCGAGAAGATTGTGGGACGACAAACAATTGAAAATGAAACCTCAGCCCGTATGGATTCGTAGACGTGACAGATCCTAGATGTGAGCACTAGCTAACAGAAATGCTATGACATGCTACGAATTAAATGCTACGAATGGAAATTGCTATGACAGGAAAAACTATGACAGAAAGCTATGAACGAAAAGCTACGATGACAGAATTGCTACGAGCGAAAAGCTATGATGACAGAAGAGCTACAACAGGAAAAAACTTATGACAGGAAAATGCTGCGACAGGAAAAAGCTACGAATGAAACGCTTACGACAGGAAAATGCTGCGACAGGAAATGCTGCGACAGGAAAAAGCTACAAATGAAATGCTGCGACAGGAAAATGCTACGAATGAAATGCTGCGACAGGAAAATTCTACGAATGAAATGCTACGACAGGAAAATGCTATAAAATGAAATGCTACGACAGGAAAATGCCATGAATGAAATGCTGCGACAGGAAAATGCTACGAATGAAATGCTACCGACATTGAATGCTAACGACAGGAAAATGCTAACAACAGATGACAGGAAAATGCTGACGACAGGAAAATGCTTACGACAGGAAAATGCTTACGACAGGAAAAATGCTTACGACAGGAAAAATGCTAATGACAGGAAAATGCTAACGACAGGAAAATGCTGACGACAGGAAAATGCTAATGACAGGAAAATGCTTACGACAGGAAAATGCTTACGACAGGAAAAATGCTAATGACAGGGAAAATGCTACCACCAGAAAATGCTTACGACAGGAACATGCTACGACCGGAAAAACTATGACAGAATGCTACGAACGAAAAGCTACGACGACAGAAATTCTGAAAATGAAAAGCTATGATAGAATACGCTAGTGGCAGACCCGCGATGACAGACACGCTTCTGACAGACACTGCTATGACAGAACATGCTAATGACAGAAACTACTATGACAAACACGTTAATGACAGAACTGCTATGACAAACACGCTAATCGGAGAACCGATATGACAAACACGCTAATGACAGAACCACTATGACAAACACTCTAATGACAGAACCGCTATGACAAACACGCTAATGACAGAACCGCTATGACAAACACGCTAATGACAGAACCGCTATGACAAACACACTTAATGACAGAACCGCTATGACAAACACACTTAATGACAGAACCGCTATGACAAACATGCTAATGACAGAACCGCTATGACAAACACGCTTAATGACAGAACTGCTATGACAAACACGCTAATGACAGAACCGCTATGACAAACACGCTAATGACAGAACCGCTATGACAAACACGCTAATGACAGAATTTTTTTTTTTAAAGAGGTGGGACTCATAGATTTATCATCACAAAAATTCCAGGAGTGGCCAAATCATATCAGATAAAACAGGACTCCTATCAATCATGAAAAACTATTTGCAGCCTGCCACTGCAGTGAAGCTAACCCACCAACCGGCCCCCATCCTGGAAATGCACTCAGTGACCCCCCTCCTCTGCAGCTTAAAAGGGGGCTGACAGAAGAGTGACCAGATTTCTTGGGGAGAGCATGAGGAGCTGCGGTGCAGAGGACTGGAGGGGCGGAGACTAGGAGGAGTTGGAATACAGCCGGCTGGAGGGGCAGAGCTCAGCCCCCAGAAGACACCGCCTCCCTGTGAACTTGAGCCCAGCAAGCCCTGGGAAAAAATGGATGGGTGAATGGGCGGATGGCCCCCCCAACACCCCCCTGATGCTGGCATCACCAGGGAAATTAGGTGGCGCCTCCCCGCAGCAGCCGTATACAGCATGTACATGTGGGCAGGCGGTCCCCCATCGTACTCGGCGTGAGCACCAGGAGAGCGGGCCCCTCGATGGTGCTGGATTGCGCACAGGATGTGTGGGTGGACGGTTCCCTGGTGGTACCCGGCGTGCGCCCAGGAGAGGAACCGCCACCACTGCTGCCGGCGAACACCGCACTGAACCGGAAGTGACGTGCATCGGCCGGAAATGATCCGACAAAGGATCTGATGGAGGAGGAGGAGGGATATATAGCCCTCAGACTCCTCCTACAAATACAGGCTAGCCTGAGGCCAGCCTTCAACTTATCTTGCTGAACATTAATGTTGATATTTGTGTAGACCTCCCTAGTGTACGGAAGTCAATCTTTAGATATTCAAAGATATGAAAACTAATGCGCAAAAACCACAACCTCCTATAAAGAATATACCACCTACGCACAAACTATATTGCGGTACCATATAGAGAGCTGCCAACATAAATGGGTGCACTCAACACCTCAGTGAGTCAATAATAAGATAGAATAATATGTGGCGCTAATCCATCCTCCCGTACCTGACTGCAGAGAAGTGAGATAAGTGACAACTTGTCAATCACCATCCATAAAATCCTCCTATTACAAATAACGGGTGTGTGACAATAGGTTACAGCCACTCAACCAATAAATAGCCTGCCTGTTAAATGAGTCAATAAATAAATAAAGTGACTTGTGCACAGGTAAACTCACTAATACAGTGACCAAATCACAAAATGAAATAAATATTCAAAATATCATGCTGGTGACTCTGAATACAGTCCAAAAAAATATAAAAGTGCAAATATGCTTACATGTGCAAAAAATATTTATACTGAGATCTTGCTTGCTATAACATAAGACGTGTGAACTCGTCTTCTCTAGAATGTGACGAATAAACCAGTGAATAAAAACCATAAATAATCAATTGCAAATACGGATGCAGAAAGTTGTTCTGCAACAATATAAAATTAGATCTGAGCAAAGTAGTGACAAAAGTGCAGTAACTATTATACACACACTTGAAGTCACTTATTGCATGATATTGGTGTGGATTGCATTGCACCATTGTCACATTTTTTGGAACTACACCTATTTATTTATTTTTTCATTTTTCATTTTTCATTTTTTTGTCCTCATTCTTTGTTTATTTTTTTAGCATCTCACATTGAAGGGATGTGTGTATAATATTTACTGCACTTTTGTCACTACTTTGCTCAGATCTAATTTTATATTGTTGCGGAACAACTTTCTGCATCCGTATTTGCAATTGCTTATTTATGGTTTTTATTCACTGGTTTATTTGTCACATTCTAGAGAAGACGAGTTCACACGTCTTATGTTATAACAAGCAAGGTCTCAGTATAAATATTTTTTGCACATGTAAGCATATTTGCACTTTTATATTTTTTTGGACTGTATTCAGAGTCACCAGCATGATATTTTGAATATTTATTTCATTTTGTGATTTGGTCACTGTATTAGTGAGTTTACCTGTGCACAAGTCACTTTATTTATTTATTGACTCATTTAACAGGCAGGCTATTTATTGGTTGAGTGGTTGTAACCTATTGTCACACACCCGTTATTTGTATTAAGAGTATTTTATGGATGGTGATTGACAAGTTATCACTTATCTCGCTTCTCTGCAGTCAGGTACGGGAGGATGGATTAGCGCCACATATTATTCTATCTTATCAATCTTTAGATATTAGAAGCCAATCAATAGACATTCAAATCTGTCGTTTGGTGTCTCTTTAGTCTCTGGGATCCCAGTACTCAAGTGACTGTCCTAGAACACGCACCCACAGAAACTCACTTCTGACACATGCCCTAGTCACCACCTGTAGTTGCTCCGTAAAGTGGTGTTGAAACTTGACCATAAGACAATTGTAAAAATATCTGTCTATTGCACTTACAATTTGTGTCAAAGTAAAAGCATTTAAAATCTCCACAGACTCCCAGGCCAAGTATTGTTTTTTTTTACGTCCTCATAGAATATACAGACAATAATTTTCCGTTTCCTTAAGATCCAGCCACTCTGTCTGAATTATTTTTCCAGAACTGTTACAATAAGATCACACCACAATATGGCCACTAAAGTTTTTATTTTTGGCAAATATACTAAAAACTCAATACAGTTCACACAGTGCTAGCATGTGTAAAAACATAAATAAGATAGATATTAAAAAGGAATAAACATTTTAGATTGCTAAAATATGATATCTGAATATAACAGCTTTAATCAATAGCACTAAAACACTTAGGTGACCAAATATATATATATATATATATATCTAAAAAGAAACATTTAACGAGAACACTCCTTTATTATCTTATTCTTGTTTCTTTAGGCACTTTCACACTCTTCCTGCCCAGGCCAATTTTCAGCTTTCAGCGCTGTCGCATTTTGAAAGACAATTGCGCGGTCATGCAAAACTGTACCCAAACAAAATTTTATATATTTTTTCTCATAAATAAAGCTTTCTTTTGGTGGTATTTGATCACCACTGGGTTTTTATTTTTTGCTAAACAAATAAAAAGTTATTGAGAATTTTGAAAAAAAAAGTTTTTTTTTGTTTCTGTTGTAAATAAGTATGTTTTCTCCTTCACAGATGAGCACTGATGAGGCTACATTGATGGGCACTGATGGGTGCTGATGAGGGGGCACTGATGAGGTTGAACTGATGAGGCAATAATATGCAGCACTGATGGGCACTGATAGGTGGCACTCATATGCAGCACTGATGAGCACTAATAAGTAGCACTGATATGCAGCACTGATGGGCACTGATAGGCAGCACTGATGGGCACTGATATGTGGCACTGATGGGTACTGCTAGGTGGCACTGGTGGGCCGCACTGATGGGCACTTATAGGTGGCAGTGATGGGCACTGATAGGTGGCACTGATGGGTGGCCCTGATGGGCACTGATGGGCACTGATAGGCAGCACTGATGAGGAGGCACTGACAGGCATTACTGATGGGCACTGATTGGCATCTCTAATGGGCACTTATTGGTATCCTTGATGGGCACTGATTGGCATCTCTGGTGGGCCCGGGTTGGCATCCCTGGTGGACATGGGTTGGCATCCCTGTTGGGTTCGACTGGGCATCCTTGATGGTTCTGCATTGATAATCAATGCGCTGATTATCAGTGCAGACCCCCCAGTCAGGAGAGCTGCCGAATGGCTCTCCTCTACTCACACCCTGTCAACGTGAATAGAGGAAAAGCTGATCAATGGCACTTCCTGGTTACGATGTGACCAGGTGTGATTAGACACAGCTGATCACATGGTAAAGAGCCTATGTCATAGGCTCTTTACCTAGGTCAGAGATGCGGTGTGTCAGAACGCCACACCGCACTACCGATTGCTGTGCTGTGCGCCCTCACGAGCGGCTTATCCTGCTGGACATCATATAACGTCCAGTCAGGATAATGAAACCACCATGCGGTAGTCATTCTGCATATGGTAGGTGGAAAGTGGTTAAATGTTTGCAACAGAATTTTGACATTTTTATAACAAATGTTTGTTCTCATCTATATCTTTGCTCATGTTTAGGGATGCTTCACATTTTCTCCTGTGACAGCGAGCAGGGAATCCTCTCTACCTGCTGTCACATTTCAAAATCAGCACAACTGTGCAGGGCTCCGCCCACACAGCCATGTCATCTATTAACTGGAATCTGTGAATAAAAAAACTACAGGTTGCCTCTGCCACTGTGGCAGAAGAGGTGCAGTTCTCAATGCTGTGCGAGGGCACTGATGATCACCCTGACAGTTCTATTATAAGCCCTGCAACTTTCTAACAGGAAGCCCATATAGAAGTTTGGGCATTAAGCTGTAGGACTTGTCTAGACGAGCTTGACATTGTACCCATGATCCACTGATAGTGGGTGCAATGCTTTGCAGGCTCCTTTGGAAAAAAAAACAAATACACGTTTTTTTCTAACAAAAATATGTGCATTTATTATTTTTTCCTGAAAGGTAAACTTACTCTTTAATAAATATCGTTGACACAGATAAAGAATATTGGCATACACATATCCAGAATCACCTGCATCGTTTTGGGCTTTTCAGTGCTAACACAGGATACAAACATAAACCAGATGGTTTCACTCATAGTACAACAATATACTCAATCTCCTTCTACGAAAGCAATGTCATAATGTTTCCTTATCTCAAGTGTTATGAAACTGTTTCCATCCCACACATTTTTAAATCCCCATTTTTTTTTATTTTCATGTTTTTATCCCAACTGTTATGATGTTTTATGATGTACTTGTCAAATCTAATCTTGGGCGTTCTGCTTGTTCTACCTATATATGATTGTCCACAGGGACATTTGAATAAATTGACAATTGAAGTTGGAGTTTTCCTGGCATTAACTTCCCTAGACTGTAGAATAATTGAATCAAGTGAATCACAAATACATCACTTTTTGATTGTCCTAAGTCATTGCATGTAGATTTGTATGATCTATGAAATTAATGAATTGACAAGAAATATTTAAGAGAATCAAAAATGTGCAGTTTGTTGATTTTCCTAGTTTTCAATATGATGCACCCATCACTCATTTTTAACTTACAGTACCTTACCTGAAAGTAGTGATGTGTCTGTGTTTTAAATAGCTTTATTCTGCTACTTCTGTAAAAACTACCACCCTTAGTTGGATCAGTTGATATCCAGAAGCTGAAAACATAGAATTGACTTTCCTTAGAAACAATGTTATTCCATGTCTTTTCTTTATAGGCAGATCTTTCTTCTAAAAAAAACAGTTAATAGTCCAGAAGTTTTGATGTAGTATTTAGCTTTTATTTAAAGCTTACTGTTGTTTTTGGATGGCAAATGCAGGTGAGGCATAGTGGGAATGCAGCTGTTTTCTTGTCATAGCCAGTAAAATTAATTTCAGTTTCAAAATTACAGTGTATGTCAAGATGGTTTTTAATGCTTATACTTCTAAAAAATCATCTAAAACGCACAGCCAGAATACAGTTTTTATTGCCAAGCACAATAACAATTGATGCAGCCTTCTGAGCATATAGAATGTGAAATTATAGAGCCTCTGGGGTATGTATGAAACTGAATGCAAAGTGAATATTTCAATGTCATTTTTTCAGCCCCATCATTCTTTCCTGGGCAGCAGAATATAATCCTTGCTCTGTTTTTATATTTCTCCACACTCGTGTGTCCTTGGTGTAATTGTTTTAGCAAGTAAAATGTCATTTTAGATCAAATTTTGTAACAAACAAGCTTTCACTCTTGCAAATCAAACTATCCATAAAAAGAAAAAAATTACAAAAGTTTATAAATGAAGACTATGGATGACATTTACTAAAACTGGGGCACGCAGAATCTGTGCAGCTGCGCATAAACAGGGTATCTGTCCTTCAGCCCCAGTTTTAGTAAATCTTCCCCTTTGTCTGATGGTCATTATTTAGTATGACTTTTAAGCACTGCTATTTGAGGGTAATATAATGTGTGATCATCTTTAATTTTGTTCCTAACCAGTCAACACTCAATTCTCTATACACTGTTGAGTACAGACTGTAAACAAGCAAAATCTAAACAGTGCAAAGTTTACAATCGACTGGGCCTGTGCCGACTCCTCTTAAAACACAGTAAGAGAAAAGCTAGAGATAAGCAATATTGTAAAGCTGATTCATTTTCTAGATATATTAATATAATTTATGTGATGTATACTTACATTTAAAGCCCAACTTCCCGAGGTGGGATTTACCAATTCTCACACTTTTTACACACACCAATTTTACACAGTTCCTTGGCTGGATTTAATATTTTAAAGTTTATATCTGCTTTCTAGCTGTTTTACTTCTACTAAAGTAAAACATCTCCTAGTATGAGTTCTTACATTTCTAGAGTTATAAAGACCACTTTGTATTGATTTATTCATGCTAAATTTAAATCACAAAATAATTACCTAGGTAGGTGATTTAATTAACAATAATTTGTTACAGTTGAATCACCTTACCACAACTGCAGTTTAATTGGGTACTGTAATGGCATCCCATAAAATTAGTATCTTTCTATCATTGTATTAATTGGTTAATGGAGTCACTTAGAGGTTCAGTTAATGTCATTCTTCAAATACAATGTTCAGGATACACAGGAAGTAAAATCCCACATAGTAAGACTTTTCTCTGTATAAAAGATACCTACGAAAAACAATGAATATTTAAATAATAAAGATCGAACTAATGTTGCATTTATAAACCATCATTCTAGGAGAACTATTGTAAGGATCACTAATAAACATACATCATTTTTTTTGGGATTGTGAACTGCAACAGTACCCACACACTAAGTGCAGCTAAAGATAGGTCTGTTATTGTTGAAGGCAAGGGCTCATTTTTCAATTACACTGCTTTATGTGTAATATTTTTAGTAAAATAGTTTATCTGCAAACCCAAAATATATCAATAAAATACTTGTATTGTTGTAGATTTGTTAACAGACGATTTCACACAGTTTTCATGGAGCTCGGCACTGTGTGAAACGTTAAAGGCAATACATATAACTAATGCTAAAATATATTACAGTCATTTATGACTGGTTGCTAACTATTGCTGTTATTTTCACATTGCAGCTTTCATTAGGTGGTATAATATATAAACATATGGCTGTCATGCATTTTTATAAATGTACATAAGTAAATGATTAAATATTCTTAATGTTAAGCCTCATACACACAATACGATTTTCTGCAGACCAAACCTCAGACTTGTCCGAAGGCATGTGCCTGGATTTTGTCTTGCATACAAACGGCAAGGAATTGTTGGCCAACGAACGTAGTGACATACTACATGGTTTTTCAGCTCTTTAGCACCACCCTTTGGGCTCCTTCTGCTAATTTCGTGTTAGTAGAAGTTTGGTGAGTGTTTTCTCTCTTTAAAGGTTGTGCTTTTCATTGCACGCTTTTCATTTCGTGCTCTTCAGTTCGTCAACCAGACATGTTGCGGAATCGGAGGAGACAACGTGTTATTTATTACTGGCCTTGGAGTTATTGCTTTGATCCAAGTCCAGTCCAGGAACAGGAGGAGGAGGAGTTCTTCAACCAAAAATTGGTTGCTTTATTAATCAAGACAAACTATGTCATATGTCTTTGCTGCGGGAGCTCCAGGAGAATAATCCAGATGATTTTCGGAATTATCTCTGGATGATGGACCCCTGCTTTCACCAACTCTTGGCATTGTTGACCCCCTATAGTAAGAAGCAGGACACATGCATGAGGCTTTTATTCATTTTTTTGGTTGAATAATAATGATTTGATTTGTTATATTTTTATATTTTTGGATGCATAGAATGCACTTTTTGGTTAAGTTCTATTGGCAGATAGCATCTCTAATTTTATTTGTTTTCTTTTTTTAACACACAATAGAACAATAGTGTAGAATAATACTTGGCTATGCGTTTTACTTCAAATGACAGTTTGGGATTGGGCAGTTACATTTAAAAAAATACAATGTAAAATTGACAAGGGACATAATACATATTGGCCTAAATTTATGAAGAAATACAATTTTTTTATTGGATGTATTTTATAGAAGAAACTAAAAAATATATATTTTTTTCAAAATTGCCAGTCTTTTTAAATTTATATCGCAAAAAATAAAAACACAGTGGTGATCAAATACCACCAAAATAAAGCTCTATTTGTGGAAAAAAATACATACATTTTATTTGGGTACAGTGTTGCACAACTGCGCAATTGTCAGTTAAAATAACACAGTGTCATATCACAAAAATAGCATGGTCATGAAGGGGGGTAAATCTTCCAGAGGTGTTTGACAGTGGTACCAAATTCTGGCCCTGAATCAGGTATGATTTTATAGTCAACAATTGCAACACAATCACACTGTTTGGAGTGCCATTCTAAATGCACATCACATGTTTTGCTGTGATTCCTTATTGCCCAAATAACAGGGCCTCAGCCTGGACTTCACCTACATATTAAGGCAGCCTTCAAAAGTACAGGAGAAAAGTTGTCAAAGGATGCCAGAGAGCAGGGCTAAAATGATGGTGACTCCCTCATGCCATATGATGCACAGCAGCAAGGCACCCACAATGAGCCCAAAGTGGGGAGTCCTTGAAAACCACCAATAGGGACCCCAACCCTACTCCCAGCTGTCAGCGGCTGTCAGTATCCATGAGGGAGAACAAAGCGGAAGCAACACACAGGGGAACACATAATTGACCCTTTAACAAGTAACAGATGCTATACACCAATGCCAGGCAGTCTTAATATCCCAGATTCACACTGTGCACATGGTTTTATTGTTACTCAAACGTGATATACAAACAATGAGTTTGCAATTACTGTTCAGTGCTGCTCACACTCCATAGAGCAATTTGTCACACCAACTTACTTTGCTGGGCTCCGTCTCTACAATTGTCTTTGACATCTGTGTTCTACCTTTGACAACTTCCATGAGAAGTGTCAATAGAGACTCTGGTATTCCCATTCTTGAACTCATGCTCTTTTTTGAAATTATCTGAAGGATGCAAGGAGGTATTCAGAGGTGACAGTCTCTTTACAAGTGTACAATGTTAATTTTTCATACATAGTTACAGCTGCCTAAGCAGCACTAATTCTACCACTAATTGGTATTAGAATGACAAGATTGTGCTAGTTTTATAGTTTTGTTTGTGGAGCTGTATTCAGTGGGGTGAGTCTAGGCATGTCCCCCACATCCCTAGACATTGCCTGACCTGCAATGTCTGGGATCTAAACTCTACAATTAAGAGATTCTTGACCTTTGATCATATAAAACAAATTGATCCCTACAATGTACTCCTCCAAGAGACTCATTTTGTCAGATCTATGGTAAAGGTTTTGCAAAGTCCCTCAATAGTGTATGCTTTTTGTGTACTAACCTTCTTTCTCAAGAGGTATTTCAATCCTAATTTCTAAAGCCCTTAACATAAGAGTGTTTCAGGTAAAAAAAGATCCTCAGGGGTGTTGTACTATTTTGGTTTTCTAGCATTTAGTACAATAGTATACTATTGTACATTCATCCCCCATTTTATATAGGTAAACTAGATGCACAAACTTAATAATATTGCTAAAGGCCCAAATATTTTAGTGTATGCTCTTCATGATACTAATCTTCTTTCTCAAAAGGTGTTTCAACCCTAATTTCCAAAACACTTAACATAAAAGTGTTTGAGGTAAAAACCTATCCTCAGGGGTGCTGTACTATTGTGGTGTTACAGCATTTAGGACACTAGTATACTATTGATATTTATACATTCCTCCCCCATTTTATATGGGCAAACTAGATGCACAAACATATTAATATTGCTAAAGGCCCAAATATTTTAGTGGGAGATTTCATCATAGTAACAGACCCCTCTCAAGACCAGTTCAATCTATACGTGAATTTACCCTTCTGTACAAAAAGTACACACATGGGTAAAACCTCATAGATGTGTGGGAGTAAAAATATCCTGATACTGTAGTAGGAAATGGTCATGTCAATCTGATTAACAAAACACATTATCCAGACTGTACATGTTGTTTATAACTGCAGAAACGCTTTTCAAATTCTCTCACATAGCATATTTACCAATTCCCATATTAGATCAAGCTCCACTGGAACTCGCACTCAATCTATCACTGCTCCTGGCCATTAAGCCTTGGTGAATAGGTCTTTACTGAATGATCCTAAGGCCCTAAATAAATATGAGTATGATCTGGACAATATTTGTCAAAAGAACCTTAGAGGGTATAAGGTAGGAGGACTTTCATTCCATGATGAGAGGTTTATATACACTAAACAAAATTATAAATGCAACACTTTTGTGTTTGCCCCTATTTATCATGAGCTGAACTCAAAGATCTATTAATTTTTCTATGTACACAAAAGGCCTATTTCTCTCAAATATTAATCACAAATCTGTCTAAATTTGTGTTAGTGAGCACTTCTCCTTTGCCGAGATAATCCTTCCACCTCACAGGTGTGGTATATCAAGATGCTGATTAGACAGCATGATTATTGCACAGGTGTGCCTTAGGCTGGCCACAATAAAAGGTCACTCTAAAATGTGCAGTTTTATCACACAGCACAATGCCACAGATGTTGCAAGTTTTGAGGGAGCGTGCAATTGGCATGCTGACTGCAGGAAATTTTGGTTGATCCTCATGAGCCCTGGTGTCTTCTGTCGGCAGGGATGCTTTACGATTTACTCATGCTACACAACATATTCTAACCGATTTGGCACAGGCAACCATGTATCATCTGCAGTGTGGTACACATACTAAGCCCCCCAGCCAATATCTAGAGCATTTCATTATGCGATGGAGCAGTTTAGAGATGGAAGCCCCTTCTTTGTGTGAATCCTGATATGTACTTTAATTCACTAAAGATAGTTACACTGTGAGTACCACTTGTTTTTATTACCTGACATATCTATATGCCATGCTACTACCTACTATGCTCTTATATTTGCATATTTGTATTATTTCCATACCCCTTTTTTGATATCTCTGTTATTTTATTACCAGACACAAAACAGATGGTTTCAAATCAGCCCCTGAAGAAGGAATTCATTATTTATACCTATATTTCGAAACATGTGGGACTCCTGTGTACACACATATTGCTTAGCCTCTCATTATTAGATCAACTGTGTGTCTCAGAATTTAGCTGTTATGTAACTATCCCGCCTGACTAAATTGTTTTTACGTTGATGTACCTTATGTACCAATTCTATCACTGCTTTGTATTCAATACATTTTGTATATTTTTTTATACGCTTGTTACTCCGTTTTCTGGTTACTACCCTTTGCCCAAAAAAATCCCCCGGGGTTCCCCCTTTTGCAATTTTCTCTTTTGCTACTGGGATGTGGCAAAGGTTTCCAGTATTATATCTATATGTGGTTTTCTTTCATATATAATTTTTCCAATAATATCACGCCACCATTTTTTACTTGGGTGTTTCTTACTTTACTTGCCAATGTATTCCCTTTCTCTCTCCCACTTCTTACCCTTTTTTTCAGTTTCAATTTTTTTCTCTATTCTGGTACACCTGTGGGTTAGGACTGTTTAATTTTATTCATAATGATCAAGCTGAATGCCTTCAATAGCAGCGGGTTCTGTGAGAGAGCTTGGTATAGGATGCTGTTTATTACTCTTGTCCTTTGGAAAATTTGAAGCAACCAATGACTCAAGTTATGTTTCAAAATGTACATTATGTTTAAAAAAAATAGTTTTATATATTTTTTAAATAAATACAAAGTGAAAGAAAGGCAGCGAGGAGGGTGGCCCTGCTATACACGATTACAAATGCACTTAAATATATTTGCTTATCTGTGGTCCACATTCCATCTTTTTACTTAATTTGCTCCTATAGCACCATCCCACTAGGTCTCTGACAGGGCACCAGAAGACATTAGCAACTCAGGAGATATAGAAAGCTTGAAGCAGTGTTCTAGTGGTGACTCTGTCCAGCACTTACCCAGAAAACACATCCCTCATCCTATGATCTTGCATAGCTGTTACTGCATGCCAGCAATGTGAATAGCTTGTGGTGGAAGGTCTAGGCAACTGCTGCATGTGTAAAAAGAAAACTGAGTATTTTTTTTTTTAAATGGCAAATTCTTTAATGGGATTCTTCAGATCACTTTTTACTAAACTGAAGTAAGATTTTGCTGATCCCTTTCTCTATTATACACAGTTGTTAAGTGTACACTGTTTTGTACATGCAGCAATGTGTAAATACCTCAGTTTCATAGATTAGCACAGATCTTCTATCATTATCCAATCTATTAATTATAAAATACTCTCCACCTAAATAGCCCCCTTCCTACCTGAGTATTCCTTGGCTAAGTTAATAACAAATCATAAAGGATTTCCTTAACCACTTCAGCCCTGGAAGGATTTACTGACCAAGCCCTTTTTTGCGATATGGCACTGCATTGATTTAACTGACAATTGCGCAGTCACGCAACATTGTACCCCAACAAAACCGATGCCCTTTTTTTCCCACAAATAGAGCTTTCTTTTGGTGGTATTTGATCACCTCTGCAGTCTTTATTTTTTGCTCTATAAACAAAAAAAGAGCGAGCATTTTAGCAATATTTTTTACTTTTTGCTATAATAAATATCCCCAAAAAAATAAAAAAATAAAATTTTCTTCCTCAGTTTAGGCCGATATGTATTCTTCTACATATTTTTTTTTTTTAAATCGTATATTGATTGGTTTGCGCAAAAGTTATTATGTCTACAAAATAGGGGATACATTTATGGCATTTTTATTATTATTTTTTTATTAGTAATGGCGGTGATCTACGATTTTTATTGTGACTGCAACATTGCGGCGGACGGATCAGACACTTTTGACACTATTTTGGGACCATTGGCATTTATACAGTGATCAGTGCTATAAAAATGCAACTGTGTAAATGTCACTGGCAGGGAAGGGGTTAAACAATAGAGGGTGATCAAGGGGTTAAGTGTGTTTCCTGGGTGTGTTCTAACTGTAGGAGGGATGGGCTCACTAGAACATGACAGAGATCACTGCTCCTGATCACAGGCAGCAGTAGATCCCTGTCATGTTGCTAGGCAGAACAGGGAAATGCCTTGGTTACATCTCCCCGTTCTGCCTCTCCATGTTACGATCATGGGGCACCAGCGGACATTGATGTAACGAAAATGTAAGCGTAGGATAGTTTTGCCTTAACAAGATGTGGTGTGATCTGTAGAAGTAGTGTAATTGTAGATGTAGTTTAATTCTGGGTTATTAAAAATATAGTATTCAATGTCAGTCATGCACATATGTTCTTTCATTAGCATTTGAAAAGGACAGAGATAGTTTTTTCTAGGATCGGAGTGACACCTAGATGCCAATAAAAGTTTCCATTAGAGTAAACAGATTGCCACCATCCTGAGGCTTCAAAGAAAACTGCTAGTCATTTTGGCTACATTGATCCGCAGGGGGCATTCGCAAGGCTCCGGACAGTCTGTAAACTTTGATTGATACCAACAGATCTAAGGAACCTAGTTTATCTCTCATAAAAGCTAAAATATTAGCGTCAGAGAGATGAAAATAATTCCTTTTGATCGTACACCTGATGGGTTACGTGTACATGTAACTCTGTATGTTTAGCAGGTGTGGAATCCTAGAGAACCACACAAAACCGTTATATGGTGCCTGATTGCAGCAGGCAGTGATTGGTACTGTTGCGATCGGACTGATGCGCTGGTATCAGAAATCCTATCCATGACCCAGCAATCAGCGCCGTTCTGGGCCAATTTGACTCTGGTCATTTCAGAACACAAAACATTTGTGGGCTGAGACAGGAACACCCCCCAGGGTTGATTGGCCAAGGGCTAAAGTCCACCCCACATCCATATTTCAATAAATTGGGTAGCCTGAGATATGGACATTGTTCTTCCACAAAGCCAGTTCGAAACTAGGGAGTTCCCACATGTTCCAGTATGCTTCTACTAACGGATAGACTTCGGTAAAGTTTATTTATGTTTTTATCCCTTTTTATTTTCATAGCAAATTGCCAATTTGTGTGTCTTTCTGCATTTTTTGTATCTTTTTTGGTAAATCCTTTTTCTTTGTATATCTTATATGCACTGCCCACTTTCGGGATATTAAATGATAAAATTAATAAGTGACTTCTGTGTACTAAGCTAGGACTCATATCTCTGGAGAGGTTGGTGCATTTTAGTGCCTAAGTACTCGGTCTAAGCTATGTGCCAATCGGTATGCAATTGCACTGTGTGTTGGCAGATTGCATGCAGATTGTAAGTTAACAGATCTGGCAGACGGAGATCTGTGTGTTTGGTGACTCAGCAGACCAGTCTGCGGACAAACTGTTGGGTGGTGGCAGGCTATCGTTTATTGTGTGTCTGGTGTGTGGGTGTGGGGACAGTGGGAAGAGTGATTAACACTGGGGTTCAAGCTTGCAGGATAGCTGGAGGAACCCGAGAAGTGTATAGTAATTGCTAGACTGCTCCCTAACCCTTAGAGTGCACCAGATTGTATGTAAGATTTGTATCTGCCTGTGTGTGGTCAGCTAGCTGGATTGGAGTGGAGTCTCCCTCTAGTGGTGGCTAAAGGTAGTGCAGGCTGTGAAAGTACCACAGCCAGTCTTACATGCTCAGTATAAGTTCTCCCTTATCCCCCTAGTTCCTCATATACCCCAGTCACGGAACGCACGTCACAGTTAGCTAGTCACCATGGGCGCGCAAATTTGTGACAATTGAATCCGCGGCACCTGTGGGCACGCTCCCACGCCGCGCGAGCGCCTGCTAGCCACTGATGACTCCGCGACGTTCGGGTACATTGTTTTGTGCACCCGTGCCACTCGGCCGACGCATATCGACATGAGTTGGTCAGCAAGTGGTTAAATATCAAGTGAATTTTTTCAGAGTTATTTACTTAAATGAGTTATATTGGTGAGTGTACTATATTCATATATTTGGTTTGTGGGTCTACTGACCTGCAAGATTAACTGCTGTATTGCCACTATCACTGTACTTACTGTGCACTAATGCCCTGTACACATGACCAGTTTTCTCATCGGAATAAACTCTGATGGTTTTTCCGACAAAGTTCCGACGGAATTCCGCTCAAGCTTTTTTGGGTACACATGGTCACACCAAATTCCGACCATCCAGGACGCAGTGATGTACAACACGTAGGATGGGACTAGAAAACAGAAGTTCAATAGCCAGTAGCCAATAGCTTCCATCTCGTACTTGCTTCAGAGCATGCGTCATTTTTGGTATGTCGGAACAGCATACAGACGAGCGGTTTTCCCGACAGGAATTGGTTCCGTCGGAAAAATTTAGAACATGTTCTCTTTCTAGGTCCGTCATAATTTTCAACGTAAAAAGTCCAATGGGGCATCCACACGATCGGAATATACAATGAAAAGCTCCCGTCTGACTTTTTCTGTCGGACATTCCGCTCGTGTGTACACGGCATTAGAGTTTCATGAACATATGCCTTTCATGCCATGATTTCTTCAAAAGAATTCGTAAGAATAGAATTCAGACTAGGAGGATCTCTTGGCCACTTGTTCATGCCAGAGAGCAACTCTGTGCCAATAAGAGTAAAAATAAGTAATAATAATAATAAGTAAAATAAGAAGCCTAATGTTTCTTTGATGCAAAAAAATTTAGCGTTCTCTTTTGATGAAACCATAATTTAATGTCTTTTTATTTGATTAACTATGATGCAAATGTGAAATATGATCAGAGTGGATTAATATGTGACATACTGCATTTATTTGTTTAATTGGTATTTCACTCTTTATTAATAAGATCTGATTGGGTTAGAAAACTGTGATTGTTTAAAAAAAATCCCAGTTTCAAGAGGCTCAGTAATTCTGTTATTCCATGAGTGACACAAATAAAACACTGCACAATATATAAAGAGTGCAACATATGCATTGCTTTACTTTACCCGAAAAAAAAACATTACGTCAAAATGATAATAACAATTGAATATTAGTATAAAGCTTTTACTGGCAAAGAAGTAAATAGGTTTGCTTGTGTGCAGTGATGTGTGCAGTGATATGTATATATTTTTTCTCCTTCAATTGATTTGGTCTTTCAGGCAAGCACAGGTCCACTGGTTCAATACAGCACTTATATGTTTTAGTAAATCACCGCCTCAGTGCAAATTTCAAGCTTTCAATCATGAGCAATTGATGCTATTCGAGTGCCTGTTATTCTGATTATGCAGCCATATAAATTGCTCTACAAGTGACATTTCTTCACCCATTTACATGTGGTTATAAGCAAAAAAAGGTTGTTTAAAAGCTAGTTTTAAAATGGTAAAAACAACATTTCATAGCGTGTAAATGTGTCAGCAATTTGTCCTATTTGGAAATTTAGAATTGTATTTTATTATCAAAGAATTATTGATTGTTTGCACTGGTTTGGCTTGTTTTGATATTTTTCAGTCACTCTTTAATTTGTTTTTTATTTTATAGAGGAAAACAGAGTGTATAAAATATGAGATACCCAGAGATTTCACATAATAGGGGCCTTCAGAACATGCTTTTTGTTCTTAGTATTCCACTGCATCTGTACAGCTGGACTTTTAATCTTTGTATCCTTAACAACTTTGAAATAGCCCTGAAGAGAGCTTTGCTCTTTTCCTTGGTTTGCTCCTGCTCCCAAACCAGAGTTGTTTGGGTTATTAGACTAGTCATGTGGATGGAAAATCTTCTGACAACTTCAAGATAAGTGAACTGATTCAAATAAGGCCTGATTAAGGTGTCTATAAGAATCTTCTCTTGTATCTGTCTGGTTTGCATACCATGGTTTATATTGCAATTCACTTTGTCATATTTTTATTTTTTAATAATCCCCAATAAATTTGTAAACTCCAAACTTTTTTTTGCTGTCTATGTTACCACTAAGTATATTCACCCTTTCTAGTTGTCCTGGTGATCATCATCACAAAGACAGAAAGTGATAGGAAATCCAAGATTTTACTGATGTCACCAGAACAGGTGACTGTAAGTCTTTTAATAGGGACAATTGTCTAAAGCCGCGTACACACGAGTGGAATGTCCTACGGAAAAAGTCAGATGGAGTCTTTTCATCATCTATTCCAATCGTGTGTAGGCCTCATCGGACTTTTTTTTTTGAAAATTCTGATGGACCTAGAAATAGAACGTGTTCTAAATATTTCCAACGGAACCAATTCCTATCGGGAAAACCGCTCATCTGTATGCTGTTCAGACGGACCAAAAATGACGCATGCTCTGAAGCAAGTACGAGAAGGAAGCTATTGGCTACTGGCTATTGAACTTCCTTTTTCTAGTCCCGTCGTACGTGTTGTACATCACCGCGTTCTAGACAGTCAGACTTTGGTTGGACTTTGGTTTGACCGTGTGTAGGCAAGACTGCATGAATGGAATTCCGTCTGAGAAATCTTCAGAGTTTATTCCGACGGCAAAATCGTTTGTGTGTATGCGCATAGGAGGTTGATTCCACTTGAACTGCAGAGATAAGAAGTGAAAAAAAAATCCACAATGGAACACAGACAGCAAAAAAATTGTATGGCCGTTCTCAAATGTGTTGTGACTATAGATACAGTACATTGCAATTTATATCATTTGGTTTAACTCACAGTTGTTTTTATCATTTGGATCAAATAACATAAATTGTATAGATTTATTAATTTTTGCAATACCTTCTTTTCCAATATTAATTATTTTAAAGTATTACTAGCATCTTTCTATATGTATATACATCCTGAAAAATATATGTTAGTTGTCGCATACAGCAGTCAGGATTTGTGGGTTTGGTGCACACAATGGGGAATAGCAGGTCTGTTTTCTAACCAGTCAATTAATCACTATCCAGGCATGTTACTATCCTGTTTTTGCATTCAACGGAATTCTGGGTAAAGGTTTGTTTTTAAGGACACATGCTTCAGAATCCTGGAAGAGCTGGGCTGAATCATTCCAATAAATTGAAAAACTGCCAAAATGCCTCACATTCAAATGAACAGCCAATCCACATCTGTGTAGACACTGATGAATACTATAGATGCATCACTATGTAGTGCAGGATTGTCACATGTTCATTGTTATTGCACCTTTTAAAAACATAGTTCATAAGCAGTTCACAAAAACACACTCAACGATCCCTGCCAGTGTGAAAATGCCAGAGCAGTCAAGGGAACAGACTGCATGTCTCAGTTAGGCTTATAGGTGGTTGTAAACTCTTACATATACCCAGTGAAGTGACTGGCCACAGGTGATATACAGAGATAAAACAAATCCTCCTACATAAGTTGTATCTAGGTATCTGCAGTCTTCTCTTTGCTACATTTAATCCAAGTCCAGGATTTTTTATAGATTGTCTGAGAGTTCTGAAGACAGGGGGTGGAGAGCTGAAGTTACTCTCTGCAGAGATCAATGAGGGGAGCTCTGAGAGCTGATTGGAGGGAAGGGGTATACACCCCTTCAAACAGCTCATAGGAATAGAGCTGAGGCTATCAATATTCTTGAGCTCCCCCCCCTACCACAATTTTCTCTTGGTGTCAGGAAAACTTGTCAGAAGTTATTTATGCTGATAGCAGATGAAGGAAACAGCAGACAGAAATGACACTTTGTGCTCCTAATTGAGACAAGTACACACTATAGAGACATATGCTTTGTTCATGTTTTATGTCTGAGGTTTAAAACCACTTTAAGGCATATTTCTAAAAACACCTGGAAATAGAATAAGGCAAGAACACAATTTTCCCTTTTTTAGCTCATACTGTACCTCTACCAGTAGCTTTCTCCCTTCATCTTACTACTATTCTGCTATTAACAGGAGTCGTGATTATAGCCTGCTTTCTTCCCAGCTACTTCTATAGAAGCATCCATGCAGTGATTCAATGCCTGTGAATGAGATATAAAGCTAATATTAGTACTCCTAATCAAGAATTGGCAGGGCTGGAGATTAACACTAGTGCGCAATTGTAATAATTAGCTAGGGGTTCTGTACAAAAGTGATCAAATTTGTATCTCTGCTGGATACTTTTGCCAAGCTCACTTTAAAATCCAGACAACACGGACTAAACTACAATAATTAATCGTAGGACTGCTCACAATACTAATGGGAAATACATATAAAAGCCTTCAAAACATCTTAGAAGTTCCCTCATTTTTTTTTTTTTTTAATAGAACGGCATTTGATAGATCGATGTGTAGAGCAAAAGATGAAAAAATATCATTACATTTTTTCTTTTGCTGTTGCTGTAGTTACTTCTTCATTCCGATTAATTTCAACTGCATTTGTCAGAAATTGGAAGCAATTAAACTGCCACTTATTATATGCCCAAAAGGGTTTTTTTTCCAATCACATCCTGTCTAGAAGCTAGTAACAACATTTAGTATATTGCTCTACAAACAAGAGTGTAATAAAGTCTGAACTTACAAACAAAATACTTTTTTGATCAATGAACAGCAGCTGCATGCCAGCAGAAGACACTTATCTCATTTAATTTAGTAGTAATGATGGCAGCGGAAAGGTTCTAAACCTTCTGTTCTCATCCAATGCCTGCCACTTCCCTCAGTTCTTTGATCACTAAATGTAATGTTGAAGGTCACAGTGATCATGATCACCTGTACTCCTTAAGTTATAATACAGTAAAGACCAATACTCTGGGTTTGGCATGAGTTTGACCCAAAACCAACCTGTGTGCACAGTTCAGTAAATGGGCAAACAAGCTGACCACATTTGGTAAAAGTTTTTTATTTACAAATATCAACTGGAAATCTGTCATTTAGCAATTGTAACACTATCATTGCTCCTGGGTGATATAAATGAATGAATCTGGTGAATGATATCACCCATGATCTCTGCCAGATTCTGTTAGACATGTGCACACTGAAATATTTCGTTTCGGAATTTCGTTTTCGTCCGAAAAATAAATTTATTTAGTTACTCCCGAAATTCATTTTTATTTATTTCGTTTTTCGTTAAAAATTGCATTCGTCCAAAAATCCAAATTAAGGTTGAATCTGTCATTGAAGGCTTATGGTGTCTGTCGAATGTTCAAAGAAGATTCGACAAAGCAGCTAAACTGTAAGACGCCGTATAGTTTACCTGCTCCGTCGAATCTTCTTAGAACTTTCAACAGACACCATAAGCCAAAGTACGTGTGTACTTAGTTCTAGCTATTTTACTGCTCCTCTCTCTTTGGTTACAATCAGCCAATAACATTCATCATCATCATTATTTTTATTTTACCTCCCCCACCCAATTCCAGCAGGGATCTTTTATCCCCTACGTCGAATCTTTTCTCCCCTACGTTAAATCTTTTCTCCCCTACGTTGAATCTTTTCCCTCTATGTCAAATCTTTTCTCTCTATGTTGAATCTTTTCTCCCCTACGTCGAATTTTTTCTCTTTTTCGGACGAAAATACATTCGGACGAAAACGAATGCACGTGTCTAGATTCTGTATGTAAACAAACAATTTTGAGATGCAATATCAATGTTGATAGGTTGTTGTGGTGATAGGTCAACATTGGCAGGCAATTCTCATCATAACTGCTATGGATTTACATTGTTAGATTACTCAATGAATTTATATCATATGACAACTTTTTTTTTTGTTCAATGAAGGACTTGTAAAGGTTGTGGTTATTTTTGTTTATTTTTTTGTTGATGAGCAAATGTACATGCGGGGGCAGATATCTGGAGGCATCCTCTTTGAAGGATGAAGCCGCTATAGTCTCAATATTACTATTCAGTCACAATTAAGTTGAAAAAGTAATCAAAACAGCTATACTGTGAAAAAGTCCCTTATTGAAAAGAAAAGAAAAAATAAACAAAATCCAACTCCGATCACACTATCTAGTGATATATACAGTATCTCTCTTGATGAGCACTGTTCACAAATATTGGCCAGGTGCCCAGAAAACCTGCCCACTGACAGTGGTGTGCCACTGCATCTATCTTCATAGATATGACAGATCATTGTTTGCTTCTGCATATAAACAAGCTATAGTAATCCTGTGCAACATCATTGACCAAAAATTGGCATGACCATATCTAGTCAATGACATCACCCAAGATCCCCATTGGCTCATTTACACACAAAGTCCAAATGGGGATCTGCTATTTTGAGGTGGTAGTGCTACACTGCTAAATGTGAGATACCCACCAGCTGTTTGCAAACAAACAATGCCACTTTTAACCACTTAAGGACCGGAAGATTTTCCTCCTTAATGACCAGGCCATTTTTTGCGATACGGCACCGTGTCCTTTTAACTGACAATTGCGTGGTCGTGTGACACTGTACCCAAACAAAATTGATGTTCTTTTTTTTGCCACAAATACAGCTTTATTTTAGTGGTATTTGATCACCTCTCTGTTTTTATTTTTTTGCGCTATAAACAAAAAAGAGCGACAATTCTGAAAAAAAAACAATATTTTTTACTTTTTGCTATAATAAATATCCAAAATAATTTAAAAATGTCTTCATCAGTTTAGGCCAATATGTATTCTTCTACATATTTTTGGTAAAAAAATTGCAATAAGCATATATTGATTGGTTTGTGCAGAAGGTATAGCATCTACAAAATAGGGGATATATTGATGGCATTTTTATTATTAATTTTTTTTTTTACTAGTAATGACGGTGATCAGCGATTTTTAGTGGGACTTCGACATTGCAGAGGACAGATCAGACGCTTTTGACACTTTTTTGGGACTCCCCTCTATGAACAGTAGTGTGTGTATAATATATATATATATATTTATTTATTTGTATATATATATATATATATATATATATATATATATATATATATATATATGGTCGGAGTCCTCTGTCCTGAGAGATATGAAGCACATAAACACGTCACAAGACTAACAACATAAATAGACCTGAAGTGTGCCCTGGCCTGCTGTAGGTAAACCCAGGTCTGCTGGGCAGTATGCCAAGAGAAGGGCGCAAAAAGACTTGGTTAGTGAGGTAATTATTTATTTATGTTTACTGCCATACTACAGGGCAAGCTGGCTGAAGGCTCATGACCTTACTGCTTGCGGATTGGGGATGTATTTACTCAGCTAAGCAGAGTCTAATGGTATTGTGTGAAAATGCCAACTGTCTGTGGCAGGATGATAAGAAGGCCAGGATGTGATAGAGATCTCCTGATACTGCCCCAGGGTTTGAGGCTAGGAACCTGTCATAGATTTTCCAGGCAGTATGGTAGGCCTTCAAGGTGTTGTGAGAAAATGATAGATTAATAAGGCATGTAGCATTGTGAAGGTGTTGTTTTAATCCGAGGTTAGCTACGACCAATGTGGGATAAGAAACATGGTCAGGTCGGTTCCAGATCCCTGTGAAAAGAATGACACAAAGTTAAAACGGGTAGTGCGTCGTCCAGCGTATTGCATTTGCCTGGGTTGTAGATGCAGAGAACATTAATTGGTGCTGTGGGGATAGTTGCACCAGCCTGCTCAGGAAGGCCATGATGGCCAGCGAGTTGAACTTGCTTTTATTTATAATACTAGCTGTGGCTTGGTTGTCTGTGGCAAACGACAGTGTTTGTCCTGCCCAGTTACTGCGCCAGACTTGAGCTGCAAAGAGAACAAAGAGAAGGACTAACTGAAGTCAGGAATCAAGAGGATTTCTGACGGCCATGGCCCTGCAAACCAAAGATGGCCAAAAATTGACCCAAGGACCTGTCGAGGCTGTGGCGTCCGTGACTACCTGAGATGAAGTGGGAGATGCTAACGGAATGAACATTGACATGCCATTCCAGTTGATGAGAAATTCATTCCACATGGGCAGATCCGCTATTGCTGGCACATCTAATTTAAGGATTTAGTCAGGTTCTTGTACCTGGGAGAGAAACACTAGGAGGCGTGAGAAAAAGGATCACCTCAAGTCTGGCTGCTGTTTTAGCTGAAATGAGCGGTGACAGTCATAGCATGAGCACCCGTTGACAGTGTGGTCACCAAGGAGTGCAGCTGAGTAGTCACTAAGAAAATAGACTGCAGTGATGCCTGGGTGCCTGGTAGGGCTGCCAGTGGCATTTTTTTTTTTTTTAATGAATGGTCCAAGCACTGTGAGACTGTGAGCTGCCGCTTGCTGTGCCTGCAAAGGGTGACAGCCGGGCGGAGGCGAAGTCATCGCTGTCGGCCTGCGATGTGGCATCAGCAAAAAGCAAGGAGGGGCAATGCATATGTTTAAGGCAAGTTGCAAAGGTAGGAGGGGATAGATGCGTTTGGGTAGATAAGATGGAAAGGCAGAAGGAAAACGAGAAGAACAGGACAAGAAGACAGCTAGTTTGCGTGCGAGCGCTGTTGAGTGTGACTTTAGAAAACTCAAAAGAATGCGTGACAACCGAGGTGAGCCAGGAGGTGACTGGCTAGGTAACCAATAGCTCAGGTGTCCGTCTGTGCTCGGCACAAACTAATGAACCAGAGCCCCCCAGGGCGGACTGGGGCAGGTAGCTGAAGTCTGGTATTCTAAGTAGGAATGTTGCAATCTGTAGTTAATTGATGTATGTTCGGTCTGCTAACGCTTGCACTGCCAGCAAGCTGGACGTTAGGCGACCTTGTCTGCGTGGTGAAGGATCTCGGATCGCTCTTCGAAAACAGAGTGAAGTGCACAGAAGTATGTGACAGTTACTAATGCCTCGGGAGCAAGTCAAATCATGTATGTGAAGTAAAATATGTTGTGAAAGAGTGTTTAAGAGAAAAGCAAGGGGGATCCCTTTGAACTACTCACCTGACTTGATGCCCTAGTAGTGAAGTTTTTGGTTGAGGTTGAGGACTGAGTCAACCGGGAACCTGTAGTAAGGTGACATGGGAATTTTGGTTTAACAAGGGGGATTGCAAAGAGCTGTTTGGGGCAAAGCTGGCCCCCTGGTGAAGATGCAGGCCCTCGACAATGTTTTTTTTTTTTTTTTTGGGAGATACTGTCCAAACCTGGTGCAGGGTGGACCAACTGGTAGTCTAACTGACCTAAAGGGGAAAGGGATAGAGAAAATGATGAGTAGCCGTGTTGCTACTGGAGATGATAAGTAGCTGTGTTGCTACTGGGGATGAGGAGTAGCCGTGTTGCTACTGGGGGTGAGGAGTAGCCATGTTGCTACTGGGGATGAGGAGTAGCCGTGTTGCTACTGGAGATGATGAGTGGTGATTTGTGCCACTTGCTGAAATGCTTGCAGCGATTGCAAGGAAGCAGCCTTATTTTAAAGGCGAAAAAACAGAGTTTAGCAGAGTTATGAGTATGTAGGAATGACCGTGTGCAACATTGTACAATAGATGGAGTGGTATCTGAATCCTAAGTTCCACTGTATTCGTAAGTGCCAATGCAGCTAGTTCGAACCGGCTGAGGTGTGAGCACCGGTGGGGTTTTATTTGTGAAAGATCGGTCGATGAAGTTTGTATTGCCAAAGATCCGAATCGTTGAGCTGGTGCTGCGATTTGGACTCGGATTGGTCGGTGAAGTTGTACTGCCAAGGATCCAAATCGTTGAGCCGGTGCTACGGCTGGATTCGGATCTGTTGGTGGAGTTCGTATTGCCGAGGATCCAAATCGTTGCACTGATTCTGCGACTAGATTCGGATCGGTTGTGGATGTAAAGTGACGAGGGGGCTTGTATGCTGGGTCCGAATCGTTCAGCCGGTGATTGCAACTGGACTCGGATCAGTCAGTGAGGTTGCATTGCCAAGGATCCAAATCATTGAGCCGGTGCTATGACTGGACTCGGATCGGTTGGTGATGTTTTGTATTGCAGAGGATCCGAATCATTGAGCCGGTGCTGCGACTGGACTCAGATCGGTTGGTGGAGTTCGTATTGCAGAGGCTCCGAATCATTGCGCTGATGATGCGACTAGATTCGGATCGGTTGTGGATGTAAGGTGACAATGGGGTTTGTATGGTGGATCCGAATCGTTGAGCCGGTGCTGCGACTGGACTCGGATCAGTAGGAGAAGTTGTATTGCCAAGGATCCGAATCGTTGAGCCAATGTTGCGACTGGACTCGGATCGGTTGGTGGAGTTCATCTTGCAGAGGATCCGAATCGTTGCACTGATGATGCGACTAGATTCGGATCGGTTGTGGATATAAGGTGACGATGGGGCTTGTGTTCCGGATCCGAATCGTTGAGCCAGTGCCGCGACTGGACTCGGATCGGCTGACGGTGTTAGTGGTTGAAGGGGCTTGTGATTGCCAAGGATCCGAATCATAGGGCTGATGTTGCGACTAGATTCGGATCGGCTGTTGGTGTGTGCTTGGTATCCAATAAGAGGTGTAGGGGGTCAGTAGGTGAAGTGGGGGTTTAGTAGGGGTGTGGTGTGTGGGACGCAGGTTCGAGACCCTGCGCTGTAAGCGACTTGTTCCCGAAGGTGGCTTGTGCTTATCCATACGGTTCTTACTGCCTAGTCGGTAAGATACCAATGGTGCCGAGTGGAGGCTGTCATGAGTCGTAACGTCGCGGATGCGACTGGGCTTGAATGAGGAACGGAGAAAGGCAGTAAATACGGATGTGTGCGAATAACCGAGTAAGACCTACGAAGCCGTAGGCGGTTTACGGAGGGAAACATAAAGTAACGGTTTGGTAGCAGGTAACCACAAGTACTACCTGCGAAGTGAGTGTGGGACAATCAATGAAAACCTACGACCAATCTCGAAGGACATGCAGTGAGTTGGTAGAGTCGGCCTCTGCAATGCATCTGATACGAATCAGTTTGTAAAACGTATGAAATGAATCAGATATGAATCGGTAGTAAGGAGTATCTGATACAAATTGGTTGTAGAGTGTATGCCATCCCTTACTGTGAAACTGAACACCTACCAACCACCCATCCCCCCAGGCTAATCAAGTGCAGAGAAGGCACCAGGTGGGTTTAATTACACCTCAATCAGCCACAGAAACCCATACAAACAATACATGCTCATCTCCTAATGAATGAGATGGCAACCCCATGGACAATGAATTTTATAACCAGTGAAGCCTATTGCGCGTGATATTGAGAACGTTTGATAGTGACTGGAGGCTTGGGTCTACGAATGAATTGTATATTTAGCAGAAGGAACTTTACGAATGTACTACGCCTGTGCCGAATGATGTCAGAACAAGAGCGACAACAACTCCGGGGCAGGTTTTTTCACGAAAGGGGTGCAGGATAAGAAGCATAATAAACCGCAAGATTTTGCACATGACATGAAAAGTTTGGATACTACCTGCGACCGTGAGTGGGAACCGCCGATGAAGACCACAAATGAAAAGCCGAAGTGCACCTGCGATTGAATGCACAGACTGCCGAACATGAGGTGAGCTGGGAAGAGTGAGCCCTGTGATGTGCACTACCACGCACTGGAACCACTACTGATCATTGTGGGTGGTCTGGTTAAATACCCTCCGGGCTCCTCCCATAATTTCAGGCCAGCATACTGGCCTTCCTATATATATATTATACACACACACTACTGTTCATAGAGGGGAGTGTTCAACTTAATATACAAAATAAAAACAACAGCTACCCATGCCCCTTTTTTGTATAAAAGATTGCACATTAGCCTTGAAAGAAGCTTTCCAATAGGTTTGGTGAGCATGCAACAAATTAAACTTTGCCCGGTACTCTCATCATCATAAGCAAGTCTTCCACAAACTGCAATCACAAAAATGTAGAAATGACTCTTTCTGCCTGGATAACCACATCAGTGAAACTTTCCATAACTTAAACAAACATTATTTTATACTTATCTGTTCCAATTCTTGTATTAAACCCTTAAAGTTATAGGTGGCTGTAATTTCTCTCTCTCTCCCTCTCTTCCTTGGATACAAGATGTGTATCATTGTTTAGGAAAACATGAATATTCAAACAAGACAAATTTAATTTATTTTTAATATGATTCATATGAAACAACCAGTCATCACAGAATCATTAAAAATCATGGCTATAAAGGAAAATAATGAAATGGTCCTGTTCAAAAGTTATCAAACCTTTATTTTCTTTGTATTGTGTAATGCCCCCTTTTGCATCAATGACAGATTGCAGTCTTTTGTGATAACTGTGAATGAGGTCCTATTTTTCTCATGTTGTAAAGCTGACCATTATTTTTAGCAAAAAGACTCCAGGTGCTGTAAGTTTGTCTAATGTTTGTCGTGAACTTTATGTTTAACCATCTCCCCAAAGTAACTCAATGATATCCCCAAAATGACTCAATGATATTGAGGCCAGGAGATTGTGATGGCTACTCTGGAATCTTCACTTTCTTTTGTTGCAACCACTAAAGGCTAGAGTTGGCCTAATGTTTTAGATCATTGTCATGTTGAAAAGTTTATGTGTAACTTATGCACAGCTTCAAGACTGATGGATGCACATTTCTGCATATACGGCACTCATGTCACAATCTGTTTTGACTAATTTTCCTGGGCTGATGTGGCTCACACATCCCCAAAACAGCAGATATTTACCTCCTCCTTCACTTTAGGGATTATGCGCTCCCTTCTCATCCTTGATGATTCCTCTCCAAATATAGCTCCCAAGGTTGTGACTATGAAGTTCTGTTTTGAACTTTTTGATGTTTTCAATTTCATCACTTCAAATGATTTTATTTTTGGGGCTTCTGTAGCTTATGTATGACATTATGTAAGTGGGCTGTTTTGTGCATTAGTGCAGCAAACACAGTTAACATTTTACAAATTCTGTCAAGGGTATGCAAACAACAATATATAGATTGTGTGTATATGATCATAACTTTTAACAATTTAGAATACGATTGTTTTATGAATCAGTATGCACATTTAAAGAGAAAAAAAAATGATTTATATATTTGATACACGTAGGATGGTATAATTAAGAAAGAAATGGGGTGTAGTCCATGTTCTTTTTCATTTAACATAATTTAAAATGTTTCTTGAACCAGTGCAGTAGTCAACTGAGGCATAAATACAGTGCATATCGGTAACAGTCTCTAAAGACCTTGTTTATTATTATTATCTGTTTGATTACCACTGATGAATATTCATTCTTATTAAAAGACTTTAAAATGGCACAGGATGGTATTAGTGTATGCAATGAGAAACACAATTCACTAGAATGAATTTCCATAGTTGTATTAATAAAAACTAACTGATGAAGTTTAACAAAAGCTCTAATGTAGGTAATATTTCAATTATATTAAGTTAACTATTTCATATGTATTACATTAGAATCAATCTCAATTACTCTAAAACAGTTTTAATGGAAATAATGTAAACTTGCCAAGAATATATTTCAGTTATGGGTGGGCAATGCAGAGCTCAACCATTTGTTAATTGTTTGGGGAATCCAGTTTAGGGATTACTGCTATAGTTTTTTCTTCAACACACTGATAAATACTCAATGACACAAACAAGGGGATTATTGGAGGGGAGGTTGGGACTTTATATGAAGCATGTACCAGCAAGCAGGTAGTAAGATGAACATAGAGGAATTTATTGACATAATACCAAAGCACATACGTTACAATCGCAAAATGCATACAAGATAAAACAGGTAGATACATGATGTAGTATAATAAACATTCATGATAATATTTGTTCATACAATTAATAGAAAGATGAACAGGGTAAAAAATTAGATAATGGTAACTTAAGATATCACCTGAAATAAATTCCCTAGTACATCATGATTTCAAGGTAGGGTAAACTAGGGTAAAACCAGTAATATCTGCTGGACCTAAGGCCTCGCTAGACCTGTGGGGGGGGTTGGAAAAGATAAGATTGGTAAGGACTGGATAGACGGTTAAACACGGCATTGGTGGCTCAACGCGTTTCGTGGCTTCCATGCCACTCATCAGGAGCGAGCCGTGTAATATCTGAAAAAATATTTATAAAAAATATTGGGATAATTACATGATACAATAGAACAAAAAACATTGGTAAAGGGGGAGCGTGGTAAACGGACCCCCAAAATTGCTGTATGGGGATACTCACTGAGAGACTGTATAGTGACGGTGCAGTGGCGGGGTCCCAAGAGCCATCCAGGTGACCCCCAACGGGAGCCGAGGTGGGGAGCCCCACGGAGACGGCAGCAGACGCCGACCAGGGCAGGCACAGGAACCGAGGAAAGTCTAGAGAAAGGTGAATGAGAGTGAGGTATGTAGGCATGTGAAGAGAGATATGAGAAGAGAGAAAGAAACCCCAGATATAAGGTAGAGTGAGGAGAGTGTGGGAGAGGTGAAAAGAGAAAAATGTAAAATTGTGAAGGAGTGAAGTGAAGTGGAGAAACCAAAGACAACTGCGTGTAGTAGCCGAAGTGGGAGAGGTAGTGAAGCCAAGAATATATTTCAGTTATGGGTGGGCAATGCAGAGCTCAACCATTTGTTAATTGTTTGGGGAATCCAGTTTAGGGATTACTGCTATAGTTTTTTCTTCAACACACTGATAAATACTCAATGACTTTTACGGCTTTGATTTTTTTTGTTTGAGAAATACTTGCTGATAAGCAGGGTGGCTTACTTACTGCTTGGAATCATGTTTACATATTCAGCTGTGCGGTGGGGAGAGAGCAAGGGAGTAACTAGACATAGAAAGGTGCATTTCAATAGTAGAATCCAGTAGTCCTTAAAGAGACTGAAAGTTAAAAGTATGTGGTAAAAATGTATATGTCCAAGGTGACCCCATTAAGGGTAGTTTTCTTTCAGACCGTCTCCAGACACGTGGCATGCAGGGGATGGCTTCAAACTGAATTTTTGTTATGGACTTACCCAATACTTACCCAAAGCTGTTTTGATAATATGCTCTGAAACAAGTTGAAGGTTACATAGTTAGCACTTTTGAGATTTTAGATTGTACTAGATGTCACAAGGGTAAGAGTTTATAAATGGTTTCCACAGCTCAAATGTTAGTGGATTTTTTAGAATTTAGGGTTCCATTTGATTTGAAGGTAACAATAAAGTTTTCAAGGCGGGATGTTATTTTTTTTTATGCTACTGAAATGTAACAAATTGCCCCTGTTTGAGGAGAGATTACAACTTTGTAAGGTTACATTTTGACTGTCAGGGAACATTGGACTGCCTAGCAAACTAACTGGAAATTAGTTTTCCCTTAGACTTAACCGTGTCCTATACACATTGAGTTATTATAGGATTATGAATCTGTTCCCTCTTTCCTGGATGGCAGCCAGAAAAAAAGTTTTGAACACTGGTAAAGGAGCAGGCTTAAACTTCTAATGAGACCCACCATGGCTTGGTTGATGTGCAGTGGAGAAGAGTTTGTTGAGTTATCGGAACCATGTAATAGTCTTGAAAAGGCTCTAGTCCCAATTTGGATTTAGACCTGTAGAACACAGAACTCACAATTTTAGGTCTCAGAGTTCCCCACACAAACATCAGGTATAGTACAACATTTTAGGTAACAGAGTCATCTTTACTGTTGCAATTCTGCCTTACCAGGAAAAGCCACTGTTTAAAAAGGCCTTGAAGAGGCCCATAATTAACTTGGTAAAAGGGATGATATTCAGTGGTTTATTTAGTGAGATTGGATGGTATATAGTCCAAGCAGTAGAATCGTAATTAGGTTTGACAATCATACAGACTGCCACTTTAAGTGTTTTGGATATAAAGTGTTGATATCCTGTAGGTTGATGAATATAGGCAGTAAGTATAGGGTGAGTATGTATTCAGATTTCTTATAATAATTAGTGGTATGGTTTTTTGAGACAGGTTTCTTCTCCAAAGTGTGCCCCTTCTTAACAAATGACACCACAAAACTTCTAATACACTTGCTTGTTATTCTCTCACCGTGTTTATTGAAACTGCCCCCTTTTTGGTCTACCAGAGTATTTCTCCTTCAGTCTATTATGAATGCTGCTACTAGACTCTAATTTAATTTAATTTAAACTATGGAGATGGCTCAAAAAGAGATGAAACCCCCTGTTCAATCAAAAACAAGTTTACTGACCCACATTATATACTGTTAGGTGCGGTCTTCATAACCAAAAAATCAATACCAAATAAACCAAAAGCTAAAAGAAGCCTCAAAAAAGGGTTAACCTTAGAGAACCAGGTGATTAGGCTTATATCTTTAATTTCAATAGATTTTTATTGAGAGAAGGTTTTACATATATAAGGCAAGGTTTGAGGTAAATATACATAGTAGTTGCCATATATTGGTGGTGAACAACAGAAAAATACAAGTATAAGATTTTCACATAGTTCTTATCAAAGTCACATAATACTAAATGTCTTTATAAAAGGTATCAGTCTCTTTGAGGTGTGTCTATTTAATAAGGAGTTCAGGTGGGGTTTTGATATGTTTGGTCATACCAGTCTAACCAGAGTGCCCACTGTTTATGTGTAGATTGCATACAGTCTTTAGATACAACGAACATAAGTGCATATGTACTGTGGGTATGAGTCAAGTGGATAACCTCAGTCAGGGGAATGTGATCTGGGGATCACCAGTGATGGACCAAAGCTAGTTTGGCAGCTAAAAGGATGTGTACTATTGAGGGTCATAGAATGGGAGGATAGATGTCAACTCCAATATTGAGTAGCACCAATTCTAAGGAAGGAGGAATGGTGAGGTTGGTGATATCAGAGATTAGTTGGAGGGTAGCCTTCCAGCACGTAGTGATCTTGTCGCATGACCATAGTAGGTGGAGTAGGTTTCCTACCTTTCCACACTTTCTCCAGCACATAGGCGATATTGAAGGATCAAAGGTGTGGATCTGTGTGGGAATGATGTACCATCTGAGGTTGTATTTGAATGTGAATTCCCACAGGTTGGAGGATTTAGTTAAGCAAAGGGTAGAGGATATAGCTGCTTCCCATTGCAGATTACTAAAAGTACGGCCTATATCTTTTTCCCATTTGGCCATAGGGGTAGTTTTTTAAAGTAATTTTGCTTTGTAGGAGGTTATAGAAGAGGGTAATACCTTTGGTAGAGGAGGCATTTGATGTGAGGTATGAGTACAGATGAGTAGGTGGGGGTTACGGATCAGACAGTGGGTTATTTGGATGTATTTAAAGTATTCTTTGCTAGGTAAGGAGTAAGTTTTTTTGCAGCAAAGCAAATGGGATGAGGATATTCCCAGAGTAGAGATCTGATATAAGCAGTAGACCTTTGTCTTCCCACGACTTTGTGGATATGTCAGGGATTAGCAGTGATAAGGCTGAGAGTGGCAAGGGAGGTTTTCAGGTGTTAGGTCCTAGTGAGGCATTAGAGGAAAAAGTAATCAAACACTTTTCTGGAGGCAATAACTTGGGGTGAAAGATGGGTGTTTCACTTTTTGTGAGTGGGAGTGCTAAGGAGCCAGTTTTTTTAAGCATTGCCCCAGAGATTGTAGGGATTCGATGTTGCTACATATGCAGGATGAGTTTGGTATAAACCATGCTTTTAGTTGTGCCATTAAAGAAGCTATGTAGTAGTCTTTGAAACAGATATAACCTATTCTGCCTATCGATCTGTGTTTGATCAGGTAATTTTGGGTATCCTAGGTCTTTTTTTGCTCCATACTAATCGACCTAGTAGAGATCGCAGGGAGTTGAAGTAGGATTGTGGGATTGGAATCCGCAAGGTTCTAAATAGATATAGATGCTGCGGAAAGTGTAACATTTTAAAGGCTGCCAGTCTGCCTGACCAGAATAATGTGCATTTAGAGATTTTTTCTAATTCAATAGGCATATTGTCTAAAAAGGGGATGTAATTGGTTTTATACAAGGATGATATTGATTTGGTTAGTTTAACCCTTAGGTAAGATGTAGATTCTGTTGCCCATATAGAAACCCCTAGCGATAAGATGTGAGATTTAGTTGTGTTTGCCTTATAATAAGATACAGAGCTAAATTCATCCAGTTTTTGTTTTACTAAAGCCAGGGAATGGGTAGGATTTGTCAACATGAGAATCACATCATCTGCAAATAAGTTTATTTTGTGTTCTGTAGCACCTATTTTGAGTCCATAGATATTTGGATGAATTCAACTTTTTTCAGCTAAGGGTTCCATAATTAGATTAAAGATGAGTTGGGATTGTGGGGCATCCTTGTCTTGTGCCATTGGAGATAGGGAAGGGATTAGATAGTATTAGATAGTATAAGTACACGTGGGCAGAGGGGCAGGAGTATAGGGCCATGATAGTCGAGAGGATATGACCATGAAAGCCAAATTTATGCAGCATCTGATCTAGATACTACCAGTGAACTCTGTCGAATGCCTTCTCTGCATCTAAGGAGAGAAGCAGAGAAGGCATTCCTTGTCTCTCAGTGTGATGAATGATGTTGATCATTCAGCATGTGGCATTCGAAGTCTGGCAGTCTTTAGTAAATATGGACTGGTCAGGATGTATAAGTGTGGGCAGAATGTCAACTATTCTATTAGCTACTACTTTAGCGTAGAGTTTAGTGTTGTGATTGAGTAGTGATATGGGTCGGTAGTTTTGGGGAGTGGTAGGTTCTTTCCCTGGCTTTGGTATTGTAATGATCAGTGCCTTTAAAATTTCATGCGGGAAGGAAGCCGAGGAAGCAGCAGCATTACACACATCAGTAATTTGCTCTTGTAGAGTAGATTTAAGCTTTTAATAATATTCCCCTACAAAGCCATCTGGTCCAGGAGCTTTTTTTTTTGAGAGGGGGTCTACAGCGTTTTCTATCTCAGAGCTGGAGAATGGGGTGTTAAGGTTTTCCAGTTGGTCTGAGGTTAGGCATGGGAGTGGAACTAAATTTTATAGCATTCTGTTTTTATTGAAATGGGAGTGGAACTAAATTTAAGGAGGCCTGGATATGGGTATTGTCAGGCTGTCTCACTTCATTGTCATTGGTTATATAGGGAGCTGTAGTAACTGCTAAATGCATCCACTATGGCTTGAGGTCATAACACTTTGGATTTAGTTGTGGGGTGGTATAGATAAGGTATAGAGGTTTTACTAACCTTGGATTTGGTGGGCTGGAGTTTCCCCGGCTTCTTCCCATGAGCATAAAATCACATTTTAAGTTGCTTTTGTTGCTGATCAAAGTTTTTAGGAGGAGGGATCTTAGCTCAAGGCGTAGTTTGATTAATTTAGATTTTAGGTCATCAGATGGTAATGTTTTGTTTAGAGAGTCAGTGGACTGAATCTCTGTGAGAAGAGAATCAAGTCGCTGCTTCCTTAGCTTCTTTTCCCTAGCCCCATATTGGGTGAAAAGGCCCCTCATAAAAGCTTTATGCACGGCCCATAGCGTGGAGTGGTCCTCCACTGAGTTCTTGTTAGAGTTAAAAAAAATTCTCAAGATGAGTAAGAAGAGAGTCCTCATATTGGGTAGATTGTAGAATGCGGGTGTTCAGGCGCCACAGGTATGCAGGAGATGGCGATGTGGAGTCTTCTATGGTCATGCATATCAGAGAATGGTCTGACCATGTTATAGGAAGAATAGAGGACAATGACACTTTTTGTAGCGTCCATTGGTCTGTGAGGAAAAAAGTCTATTCTGAAATAGGAGTCATGGCAGTGAGAAAAGTGTGTGTAGTCACGCTCTTCTACGTGTTGACATCTCCACACATCTAATAGCTGGAAGGAGGGTAGCAGGGAGTTTAGAGCAGGTCTACCTCTTATGGCGTATGAGGAAGAGTCCAGAAGGGGGTCCGGAGTTGTATTAAAATCACCACACCATATAGTTACTCTTTGTTGAATTGTGGTTACCTTTTGTGTAGCTTGTAAAAGAATTGTAGTTGATGAACGTCTGGAGCGTAGACAGATACTATAGCATATGGTGTATTCTTTATGGTGCAAGTAAAGATAATATTGCGTCCCTCTTGGTCTGTTATGCATTTCTGTAGCTGGGAGGGAAGAGAGTTATTGACGACTATTAGAACGCCCTTTCTTCTTCACCGGAGCTGAGGCTGTGAAGATAGTGGTGAAATTTTTGTTGGTGCATGTAGGAGAACAAGAGGCTAGAAAGTGAGTTTCCTGTACACATGGGACATCGCATTGGTTTTGTGTGGCTAGTTTCCAGAGCGACGCTCTTTTCGCCGGGTGGTCCTTTTGCGTTGATTGAGAGGAGTTTAATGGTCATCTTACAAAAAGATAATTTGCTTGGTAGCAGTGGGTAAGGGGATTGTGCGTATAGGTGTTGGGTTAGTCTTGGGAGTCTATAAGCTGTTAGGAAGACACAGAGTGCTGTGAGATACTCAAGGTAAAGTTTCGTAAGAAGGTGCTGGGTACAGGCAACCAGTTGAAAAAGGATGGAAAAAAACAGGAGAAAAAAATTAACAAACCTAAACAAGGTAAGGTCTTGCATCCAGGAGCTCTTCCTATCCAGGTGGTACAACAGGTACCAGGGAAGAGCAACGGAGGGGTATAGAGTTCAAGGCAAAGCAAGGCCACTCACCGGATAAGGCTGCATCATGCAAGACCGTCTCATGGCTGTTTAGTGTTGAGATCACACTTGTGTATTGCGTTGTGGAAGTGGAGCAGCAGGTTGCTCTGGGCCTCCGCTGTGATCCATAGGAGCCTCAGTAGTACTGTTGGCAGGGATGATGTTCCAGTCAGATAAGAGGTGTAGTTTGTCTTGTAAAGAGGATACACTATGCTTGGATCCATTGTGCGTGATCAGTAGTTTAGCCGGTGCCACCCATTGGGATTGGATTAGATAGTTGCGTAGGGCTTTAGTGATTGTGTTGAGCTGTCTGCGTCTTTGCAGAGTGTGTTGGGAGAGGTCAGCAAAAAGTTGCAGGGAAGCATAAGAGTCTGGTAGGGACCCCAAAGCTCTTGCTTTTTGCATGAGTTACTCTTTTACATGGAAAAAATGTATACAGAGATGCTGGGATGAGAGAGTAGTGGGAGATTCAGCCGCAGCACTATCTCTTACATCTCTTGGAGCAGAGTCAGGCAAGAATGGGGGCTTGGGGAGCCTGTGCACTTGATTGATGACCAGTTCTATGTTTTTAAGCTCTGGTATTACTGCTTTTATCAGGTTTCTGACATATGAGGGTTGTTCTAGTGAGGGATTGACTCAGGTATGCAGCAGATTTTAAAGTTATTGCGACATGATCTGTCTTCGATATCTGCTATTTTGTCTCTTATCCATTTTTGCTCTTCAGTAAGGTCATCATATGCATCAATAAGGACATTAACTGCTTTGGCTACCTCTCCTACTTTCCCTTCTACATTGGTTTTCTAGTGCTGACAGGTTGTGATCAAATTTATGCAGGAAAGAGATATCTGCTTGCAGATAGCTTCTGAGAGAGATTAACATCTCCTTTAGTCTTGTGTCTATTACTGGTTGTCCTGCGGTCAGGTTTGAGGAGATCGGATCAGGCTGTGCACCCTGAGGGCAGTGCAAGGAGGGTGGATGATTTATCTTGTGGGAATCTGCTGTCAGTGAGTCCATTCTCCTTCTTGCCTTTGCAGAGCTCCCATTGAATGGTGTGCCCGGAGGTGAAGTGAGGAAAGGAGGACTGGTGTTGAGGATGGCTGCTTGAGTGGATGCTGGGATGAGAGAGTAGTGGGAGATTCAGCCACAGCACTATCTTGGGCACGCGGCCCAGCCGGATGATACGTGAAGGCTGTGAGTTTTCTGGGAGGTGAGTCTCCTTCCTCTTAGCGACATGATGGCTAAAGAGGAGCCAGAGGAGCGTCCATCTTGTCTGCATGCCAGCCATGCCAGCGCATTTTTACTGTGGCAGGGCAGCCCCGCTGCTCTAGATCACATACATGTATGTGATCCATCATCTCCTGGTAGGGGGTGCTCACAGAGCCTCATCTGTGCTGTCATTCACTACAGCACAAGTCGGTTAGCAGGTCCCAGCCAATGATTTATGGCCGGGACCTTCTGAACAGCTTAGCGAATCACAATACAGAGCCCTGTGTTTACTAACAACACAGGGCTCTGTACACAGAGCAGCAATCTGCTTCTGCGAGTCTTTTCTCCATGCAAAGCAGGAAGAAAAGACAGCCTCATCTATTAGTAAAATTATCACACATTACACATTGTTAGGCACACAGTTATATCTTTGATTGCATCAAGATGTTAACCCCTTATCAGCCAGTGTCATTAGTACACTGGTAGTGTATAGTATTATCACTGTATTAGAGTCACTTGCGATGTCCGTGTCAGTTTGTCAGTTCCCACCCAGTATCAGTTAGTGTCAGATTGCTTGCTGCACTATCACAGTCCTATTATAGGTTGCTGATCACTGCCATTAGTAGTATAAAAAAAATAACTTTCAAGCAAACTAATCAATTTACACTGATTGGTATTTTTTTTTTTTTACCAAAGACATGTATCACAATACATTTTGGCTTACATTTATAAAGAATTTTGATTGTTTGATTGTTTTTACTGAATATGTTTTATAGCAGAAAGTAAAAATATTGTTTTTTTTTCAAAATTGTCTGTCTTTTTTCATTTATATAATAAAAAATAAAATATTCAATGGGGGTAAATACCATCCAAAGGAAGCACTATAATTGTGTGAAAAGAAAAAGATATAAATTCCATTTGGGTCCATTTGTTGCATAACTGGGCAATTGGCAGTTAAAGTTGCGCAGTGCTGCATACCAAAAAATGGCCTGGTCTTGAAGGGGGTAAAACCTTACAGTGCTTAAGTGGTTAACTGAGTACCTATCAACACATAGTAAAATACAAAATGTAACAAATAATATTAGATAACCTCCACCATTCACCAGTTCAAAAGAATGACAACATAAATGTTAAACCAAAAGTCTGGACAGCAGCTGTACATGCATACCTACACATACCAATGTGAAAAGTGAAAGATACCATGCTGTCACCTAGAACATAGAATAGCAGCCAGCACAGCAAAGGTCCTGGACAAGTCCTGTCTGTTGGAACTGAAGCTTTTGCCCTCCCCTCTCCCATTTATTGTGATGGGTGACCTTACTGACAAATAGAGAGGCTCAAAATACAAGAGGACCAGGACAGACTCACCTTGCATGCAAAAGGTTGCATCGTGTGAGCATATGGGATGATTCTCACCAACCTCCCTCTGAGTATTCCTTCTTTGCTGGGAGCCATCTGAGGGACAGTGTGATCACTATCCACTTATGTCAACATTTGCGGACATGGATGTCCCTGTCTACCGGTGTGCTGTCACCAAAAGTCTTGACAACTCAATGGACATGCCTTGTTGAGGTCAATAGCTCTGGTAAGCCTTCCTTATGTTGGTGGCGGCTTCTCCCATTATCCTCTCTTCACACTTGTCCTTCTATTGATGTTCTAAGGTGGTCATTCACTTACCTGGATGAACATCATATTTTGGTTTCCATCCATGAACTTTATTTATTTGCTTTCCATCACGTTGTGGACTATATTTAGTTTATTTAATCATTTGTTTCCACATGTGTCATTAAGAGTGTTAAACGTCAATGTTTATTCATTTTCCACTGTACTATATTTGGTCGTATTCATTATGACCATTCTTATTTATCACTGCACATATACTCGTTATACCTACACATACCATTGGCTAACATACATCTATGACTAACCCCCATCACATGGAGCTCTGTGTCACCTTCCTCAAATCCCCTAAGGTACATTTATGGCCATACAGCCAATAAAACCATAGAAAATATCAAGAGGACTTTACTGGTCATAAAGATCATCAGTTGAGGGGTCTGCAGGAATTGCTAAAACCTCAGTGGTACACTAGGCTTTATTACATATGTCTTAGTGGGGTGGGTTAGCAATATTAATCAGTTTGTCAGAATGAGTAATTTTTCTGGTAATAAATAATCCTATTTCTGATCATGAGATGGTGCCTGAGTACTCAAAAGTATGACAGTAAAGTAACTTAGGTCCATTTACATAGACATCATAATGATTAATAGCCATTGCAAGCTCGTTAAACAGAACTATAGATTATGGCTATGTCCTCAGCGTTATCGTAGTCTCAAACAATCACCTCATTTATATGGATGATCCATGACTGACAGTAGAAGCAGTAAAAGTGAAGCCAAAGTGGTGTATTTAGATACGGAGAAAAGGAAAAGGAGATTGAAACTGGCAGCAGAAACGATATAAGCAAAGCCAGGCTAGATGGTGAATAAGCGTGCAGTAAAAGGTTGAAACTGGCTCAGCGGTAACAGTAATAGCAGGTGAAAATGATAAAAGTCCAACAAGTTCAAAATCATGTTACCGATCAAGCACACACTGCTTTGTTCACTTTGCCCAAGCATCCCCACATTGATAGCCGGCTTAATACAATGAACATTACCACTCTTTATTTGAGGCATTCAGCAAAGATGGTTTCCTCAAAACTGCTTAGTCAGCCATTGGTACACCTTACATCCAAATATGATCAAATGAGCTAAGACTACCCACTTGAATGGTGGATGGAGCAATCAGGTTACTCATCAAGTGGATACTGAAGTCCTGCATGGTGCGAGGAGTGGTAGCTGGCACCAGCTTCTGGACGTGATGATGTCAGAGTGTCTATGAGTTTCACCTATCAATCAGCATAAGCTTCATTAGGACAAGGATGGGCCCATGCTTGTGACTTAAATGTTAGTATAGCAAGCTATATCTGTTTCTTACCAGCAGGTGTTTTCCTCACTACTACATAAGCTAACATCACAAGGTTAATAAAAAGGTACAGTAGTCTGTTACTATCATGATTTATCACATTCAATAAATTACATAGTCATCCATGGCTTTTAGATAGGAGACTAAACCACTCCAGTAAGTGGCCACTAGTGTTGGGCGAATGGCTCAGCCCAAGCAAGATTTTGGGGCAAACATTGGGTTTTTTGTCGGGGAACACCCATATTTGCAGGGTGTTTGCCAGATGTTCGCCCTGCTGAACACCCTGCAATGCACCTCACACTGCACAGTGCATTCTGTGCCCAATCAGGGCACAGTAAAAGCTGGTTGTTAACCACTTCTGGACCAGCCGCCGCAGTTATACTGCGGCAGGTTGGCTCCCCTGCCTGAGCCATTGTAGCTGTACATCGGCTCTTTAAGGTGCCTCCGGCGGCACTCACATCCCTGGAGCCGATGCGAGTGCCCGGCGGACACAATGACCGCCGGGCACCCGCAATTGCTCATTACAGAATGAGAATGGGGATGTGTGTAAACACACAAATCCCGGTTCTTTCAGGGGAGATGAGACAAATTCTGTGTTCATACTAAGTATGAACACCGATCTCTCTCTTTCCCTAGTCAGTCCCATGCAGGGATAGCAGGCGCACGCGTGCCGCCGGAGGTGCATGTGTGCACTGCGGGGGTGCTGATGCACGTGGCCGGCAGTCGCGATGACCACTGGCCATGCACAATCATGGGTACGAGAGCCAGAATAGGGACATGTGTGTGTAAACACCTGTGCAATAATCATGCTTTCTAATCAGCATCTTGATATGCCACACATGTGAGGTGGATGGATTATCTCAGCAAAGGAGAAGTGCTCACTAACACAGATTTAAACAGATTTGTAAACAATATTTGAGAGAAATGGGCCATTTGTGCACATAGAAAAAGTTGCAGATCTTTAAGTTCATAAATAGGGGCAAAAATAAAAGTGTTGCGTTTATAATTTTGCTCAGTGTAATATAAAGGTGCATGCAGGGCACTGAAAAAAGAACTAGGGACAAAAGGGAGGTGACTGATTTGATACAGTAATGTAATCTTACAGAATGCAGTATACTGTATGTGTTATGTTTTTTTCACTATTTTGAATTTGCCGCCGGGCTCCACCCCCATGCGAAGTGACGCTCGCAGGGAACAAAGCCCGGCACAGTAATACATCAGGGGGAGTAAACAGCCTGCAGACACAGCAGGGGGACATCCTGGGGACAAGATAAGTAACTTTGCCTGGATCCTGCGATGCAAACTGTTTTTGGTAATGAACCGTTTTTGGTAATGAAAATTCACCCCGAGCCACACTCAGGATTAGCATCAGGTAGGTTAGGGGAACCTCATACCATTTCATTTTACATTTTTTGGTGTAGATTCCCCCCCAAATCCATACCAGACACTTATCCAAGCATGCAGCCTGGCAGGTCGGGAAAGGGGGGGTGACAAGTAAGCGCCTTCAAAATGGGGACTTTTGATTTTTCCTGTTGGGCTCCCATAGACTTTAATGGGGTTCGCCGTTCGTGTTAGAACTTTTCGCCTATTTGGGAGTTCTGCTGTGAAACCAAACAGCAGGGTGTTTGACCCATCTCTAGTGCCGACTGTCACGAATTCGCACACCCACAGCTACTAACTAATCACGACGTGCGTTCCGTGACTGGGGTATATGAGGAACTAAGGGAATAAGGGGGAACTTATACTGAGCATGTAAGACTGGCTGTGGTACTTTCACAGCCTGCACTACCTTTGGCCACCACTAGAGGGAGACTCCACTCCAATCCAGCTAGCTGACCACACACAGGCAGATACAAATCTTACATACAATCTGGTGCACTCTAAGGGTTGAGGAACAGTCTAGCAATTACTACACACTTCTAGGATTCCTCCAGCTATCCTGCAAGCTTGAACCCCGGTGTTAATCACTCCTCCCACTGTCCCCACACCCACACACCAGACACACAATAAACGATAGCCTGCCACCACCCAACAGTTTGTCCGCAGACTGGTCTGCTGAGCCACCACACACACAGATCTCTGTCTGGAAGATCTGTTAGCTTACAATCTGCATGCAATCTGCCAACGCACAGTGCAATTGCATACCGATTGGCACATAACTTAAACCGAGTACTTAGGCACTAAAATACAACAACCTCTCCAGAGATATGAGTCCTAGCTTAGTACACAAAAGTCACTTATTAATTTTATCATTTAATATTCCGAAAGTGGAAACAGATAAAGGATAAGTACAGCGCTGCTACAGAGATGCTAAAGAAATATAATACAGTAAGCAGCTAACACACCTCTAAGACAAAGAAGTAAAAAAATTCAACAAATATATATATAGTGTAGCGCTATGTGTATGGGTAGATCAAAGTGAAATGTTAAAATCGAGCCATCTAGCAATGGCCAGAAAACAAACAAAAAATTAATTTAAAAGGTGAATTTAAAAAAGGGGATTTAGTTACACAAATACAAAATCATATATAGAGCATAATGGAATACACCTGTGAAAAAGTGAAAACACAAACACAATATAAATCAACCTTAAATAAAGTCCATGTAAATAAGATGTGTCCTTGATGAAAATCAAAAAAGCCACCACCAACAATCTCTGAGGGTAAGTTGATGAGGGCAGCAACAGGGTGTTACTGGTGGATGAAACAGAGGAACACCAAATCCAATGTGACGTCTATGTATGTGTCAGAACCACCACCATAACATCTGAGGAGGCTTACCGGACGTAGAGGACTTGGAAAGACATACGTCTTGCAAGTCACAAAAAGCTTGTTTAGCCACCGGGGCTAGCAGGGTGAAAACATCAGGTATCCAAAACTTCAATAAGTGAGGAGGGAAGATCTGTAGGCAGCTTCAACCGTCCAGAGGTATCAGCAGACCGTCCGGATGTATAATTGGAACCATGAGAGAAAGAAGACTCACATGGCGTGATATCGTTTTAAAAAGCATGCATTTATTAAAACATTAAAAGAAAAGCACTCACATGGTATACGATCATAAACAGCTTAAATGATATCAGACGCGGTGATCATAGGAGGTCCACCCTAATATTCCGAAAAGTGGGCAGTGCATATAAGATATACAAAGAAAAAGGATTTACCAAAAAAGATACAAAAAATGCAGAAAGACACACAATTGGCAATTTGCTATGAAAATAAAAAGGGATAAAAACAGAAATAAACTTTACCCAAGTCTATTTGTTAGTAGAAGCATACTGGAACATGTGGGAACTCCCCAGTTTCGAACTGGCTTCGTGGAAGAACAATGTCCATATCTCAGGCTACCCAATTTATTGAAATATGGATGTGGGGTGGACTTGGCCAATCAACCCTGGGGGGTGTTCCTGTCTCAGCCCACAAGAGGTTTTGTGTTCTGAATTTACCAGAGTGGAATTGGCCCAGAATGGCGCTGATTGCTGGGTCATGGATAGGATTTCCGATACCAGCGCATCAGTCCGATCGCAACAGTACCAATCACCGCCTGCCTGGTGCAATCAGGCGCCATATAACGGTTTTGTGTGGTTCTCTAGGATTCCACACCTGCTAAACATACAGAGTTACATGTACACGTAACCCATCAGGTGTACGATCAAAAGGAATTATTTTCATCTCTCTGCCGTTAATATTTTAGCTTTTATGAGAGATAAAATAGGTTCCTTAGATCTCTTGATATTAATCAAAGCTTACAGACTGTCCGGAGCCTTGTGAATGCCCCCTGCAGATCCGTGTGGCCAAGATGACTAGCAGTTTTCTTTGAGCCTCAGGAAGGTGGCAATCTATGTTTACTCTAATGGGAACGTTTATTGGCATCTAGGTGTCACTTCGATCCTAGAAAAAACTGTCTCTGTCCTTTTCAAATGCTAATGAAAGAACATATGTGCATGACTGACATAGAATACTATATTTTTAATAACCCAGAATTAAACTATATCTACAATTACACTACTTCTACAGATCACACCACATCTAGTTAAGGCAAAACTATCCTACGCTTATATTTTAGTCACATCTCCCCCTTCCAGATGACGCACAGCTGAGCCTAAACGGGTCAGCTAACGCGTCTGCATGGAAGGTTCCCTATGTTGGGGGTGAAGGTTCCCCTAACTGAAGCTTGGCACCACTGACATTTCAGCCTGTCCCTTTGCAGATAGGAGAGGGCGACCGCACCCCTCTCTGACTGATCCTAACGGGTCTGGATCAGGATTGGCCAGTAGATTGCCCTGCGGATCCACTTCATCCACTGGCCACTGACTACCTACTGAAAGAGCACAGGCAAATTTGTCATTGTGTGTTGTCAGCATTCTCAGCCATTGGTCCTGGCCATCTGGTAGTACTCTATGAGCTACCACACCCAGATGTTTGAGCCTGGCATAAGGCCGTCCCTGGGTGATCTGGGCCTGGTTCCATGACCTGGGTACCAGGGCCTCCACTCTTTGGCCTGTCTCCCACACTTTTTCTCGTTCTGCCTCAACAGAAGGCCTGCCAGCACAACCCCTGAATTCCTCTACGCTGACACCAAACATATCAGCCTGTAGGAACGCAGTGCCATCAGCTGCAGCTTCTGAGAGAGCAGATTCAGATGGGGTCAGTTTTCCCCCACAATCCTGTGGTTCTTCCCCTGTTATGCACAGCAACGAATCCTCAATCATTGTACTCATAGCTGTGGGGACAGAGGATGAAGCCACAAAACACTTTATTCTGCCAGGGGTCATCCTCTGGCCCGTGTCACACTCTCCTACTTTGTCCTCCTCAGCAGAAGGCCTGCCAGCACAACACCTCAGTTCCTCCGGGCCAACATCAGACTTATCAGCCAGAAAGTACTTGGTGTTGTCAGCTGCAGCTGCTGAGGTGGTAGGCCCTGATGGGGCCAGATTTTTCCTGTCACCCTGTAATATTCCCTCAGTGACACACAGCAATGAATCCGCAAAAGCAGTACTCGCAACTGTGGTGACAGAGAAGATCACAGAAGACTGAATTCCACCGGGGGTTGTCCTTTGATCCACATCACATACTCCTACTTCATCCTCAGCAGAGCACCTGTTGGCACAACATCTGAGTTCCTCTGGGCTGGCAACAAATGTATCAGCCTCTAAGAACTCAGTGCCATCAGCCGCAACTGCCAAGGGAGTAGTCAGATTGGATCAGATTTGCCCCCTCACCCTGTGGTCTTTCCTCTGTGATGCACAGCCCAGAATCCACAATGGAAGTACTGGTAGCTGTGATGGCAGAGGAGCAAACCACAGAAGACTTTGCCTCACATAAGGTTACAAGCACACCTTGCTTGTCCTTACCAGGATCTACTGAAACACAGTTTTCCTTTTCAGCAGGTACTTCAAAACATTCCTTTTCTTTACAAGTGGTTACAGAGTCACAGTCCTGTTCCCCATACACCCTCATCCCGCCAACTGGCAGTCCATCAGCCAGACTTCTGTACTCCTCCAGGCTGATGTCAATTTTAACAGCCTCAGGGGACTCAGAGCGATCTGCCACAGATGCCAGGGAGACAACACGGTGAGGGGACCTCAGGCCTGCTTGACCAAGTCCACAAGGGTCCAACCCAGTTTGATTGGGCCCTTTCACAGACAGTCCCTCTGTAGCAGTGGGCAATGACCAGTTCAGGGCAGCCCGGTGGGCCCCGGGAGTCACCACTACAGCAGAGGGAATGTCTGCACCGCACAGATCATGACTTTTTACATCATACAAAACATTATCAATTCCAGAGTTCATTCTGACTTTAGTTTCCTCTCTGGACCTTGGCTCCAGAAACCCATTAGGGCCTGGACCTGGCACACAGTCACTAATCCCCTGACCCTCCCCAGAGTTCCCAACGTGCACTGAGTCACCCAAGAGTACTTTACGTGAATCCGGGGCTTCAGGTGGAGATGCAGGTTCCAGGGGGGCTGAATTTGGCTCACAGCGGGCTACCAACTGCACCCGGTCAGTACCCGATAGTACATTACTGGCATCTGCTATGCCAACTTCTCTCACTTTGCTTTGTGATCCTCTGAGCAAAGCAACACAAGCTGTTGGTAACACAGGGATGACTCCTCCAACCCCTGTGATAACTGTGGCTTTCTTTGGGACCACATCCTCATGGCTCCTCGATCCTGAAAGAGCTAGGACATCCGTGGATCCCGTATCTCGGAGTCCGACTGAAACATTATTACCTGTGGTATACAGCTGCAGGATATCCGCACGGCCTCCTACATTTGTGGGATCTGCTCTGCCCACTTCTTTCACTTGGCTTTCAGATTCCTGGTTCAACGAAACACAAGCCATAGGCACAGCAGGGATGGCTCCTCCACCTCCTGTGACAACCATGGCTTCCCCTGGGATCACATCCTCACAGCTCCTCAATCCTGGAAGAGCTAGGACATCCATGGATCCCATAGCTTGGAGTCCAACTGTAACACTGTTACCTGCAGGACCAGCTGCAGGGTATCCGCATGGCCTCCTACATACGTGGGATCTGCTCTGCCCACTTCTTTCATTTGGCTTTCAGAGTTCAGGTTCAACGAAACACAAGCCATAGGCATGGCAGTGATGGCTCCTCCACCTCCCGTGACGACCATGGCTTCCCCTGGGATCACATCCTCACAGCACCTCAATCCTGGAAGAGCTAGGACATCCTCTGATCCCATACCTCGGAGTCCGACTGTAACGCTGTTAATTGCGGTAACTGGCTGCATGTTATCCGCTCGGTCTCCTACATTTTCCCCAACAAGCAACACGGTAGGGGGTGCACTTTTCACACTTGCTGGTGGGCTAGGCCTCCTCCTCTGTGGACAAAGGCTTGAGTAATGTCCACATTGGTTACAGATAAACACTTCAAGGTTTCCACAGATGTAAGTCTGGCTCTTGTAGTTCTTGATGCAGATGGAGGTGATGTTGCATTTCCATGCTGGATTTGGGTACTGTTCAGTTTGTGCTCTCTCTCTCTGTGCTTCATCTGCTGTAGTGATTTCTTCCACTGAGAGGGTTTGAGAACAGAGTCATGCTGTCTCGCACAGTACTCTGGAGTGGCACAGTCTCTGGGTTTAGATGCCATAGTGAACTGTTCATGGTCATCCTCTATCAACGCACATAAAAGCTGGGTCCTCGTCTTGCCGACTGTACTGATGCCTCTTAGACCACAGAGGTCAATCGCAGTCTCTTCAGATTGCCTCTTGTACCAGCATATCATCTCGTGGGTTACCATCTCCAAGTTTTTTTAAAAGATAGAAAAGAAAAAAAAAATCAAAAACACACCAGACACACAATAAACAATAGCCTGCCACCACCCAACAGTTTGTCCGCAGACTGGTCTGCTGAGCACCACACACACAGATCTCTGTCTGGAAGATCTGTTAGCTTACAATCTGCATGCAATCTGCCAACGCACAGTGCAATTGCATGCCGATTGGCACATAACTTAAACCGAGTACTTAGGCACTAAAATACAACAACCTCTCCAGAGATATGAGTCCTAGCTTAGTACACAAAAGTCACTTATTAATTTTATCATTTAATATCCCAAAAGTGGGCAGTGCATATAAGATATACAAAGAAAAAAGATTTACCAAAAAAGATACAAAAAATGCAGAAAGACACAATTGGCAATTTGCTATGAAAATAAAAAGGGATAAAAACAGAAATAAACTTTACCCAAGTCTATTTGTTAGTAGAAGCATACTGGAACATGTGGGAACTCCCCAGTTTCAAACTGGCTTCGTGGAAGAACAATGTCCATATCTCAGGCTACCCAATTTATTGAAATATGGATGTGGGGTGGACTTTAGCCCTTGGCCAATCAACCCTGGGGGGTGTTCCTGTCTCAGCCCACAAGAGGTTTTGTGTTCTGAATTTACCAGAGTGGAATTGGCCCAGAATGGCGCTGATTGCTGGGTCATGGATAGGATTTCCGATACCAGCGCATCAGTCCGATCGCATCAGTACCAATCACCGCCTGCCTGGTGCAATCAGGCGCCATATAACGGTTTTGTGTGGTTCTCTAGGATTCCACACCTGCTAAACATACAGAGTTACATGTACACGTAACCCATCAGGTGTACGATCAAAAGGAATTATTTTCATCTCTCTGCCGTTAATATTTTAGCTTTTATGAGAGATAAAATAGGTTCCTTAGATCTCTTGATATTAATCAAAGCTTACAGACTGTCCGGAGCCTTGTGAATGCCCCCTGCAGATCCGTGTGGCCAAGATGACTAGCAGTTTTCTTTGAGCCTCAGGAAGGTGGCAATCTATGTTTACTCTAATGGGAACTTTTATTGGCATCTAGGTGTCACTTCGATCCTAGAAAAACCTGTCTCTGTCCTTTTCAAATGCTAATGAAAGAACATATGTGCATGACTGACATAGAATACTATATTTTTAATAACCCAGAATTAAACTACATCTACAATTACACTACTTCTACAGATCACACCACATCTAGTTAAGGCAAAACTATCCTACGCTTATATTTTCGTCACACCGACCACCCATCTTTGCCAATCCATCCACTGGCATCAGCTTGCCCAAAGAATCAAATTCAAAATACTAACAAAATGACAAACCATACACAACTCTGTCCCAAGCTACACCACTAATCTTATCTCAAAATATCAACAAAATTATCTGCTCTGCTCCTCCTTGCTCATCTGCTCCCACCTTTAGGTCATCCATGAAGACTCATCTCTTCAGGGAAGTCTATCCTGCTTCCACCAAACTGTACTTTTTTTTGCTCCCAGAGTTAATCCTGCACAGTTATTACCTTTTGTGTGGTGTCATGAGTTTTGAGTCTCTCCTTGTGAACACAGTCATATTTAGCACGGAGCACGTCTTCCTTTTTTTCCATTTTGCATGGGATAGGACTATGCTTGGACTTTGATCATATTTCCACATAATTTTTGACAGTTAGATTTTTTGTTTATATATTATCTCCATTAGAGAGAGCGTCCTTGTTGTTTATGCACTGGACACTTTATATTGTTGCCTTGCAGTATCCAGCACTTTGCACTTTATTTATGTTTCCTTGATATGTTTATCAACACAGATTTTTTCAATTGTTTAATACTATAAGAGATCAATGAGTATTGATTTAGAAGTTTTGCACGTATTTTATATATGATTTTTATGTCATAAACCGAATTGTTTTGGCAATAGAAAAGGGGAGAACATGCTGTACTTTGCAGACTGAGCATAGTCCTTTATCTACACTGCTTACCAGGACTAAAATAATCAAGCACCCCATATCCTCCCCCAGTTAGGTTTTAAGCATTTTTAAATAAAAGTGCCATCCAGATTTTACACTATTGGTGTGGTTCTTTACTCTTTTTTTATGTTTATGCTGTGATGAGGATTTAGATGGAGAAGAAAACCGTGATGTGAACATTGGAGTCCCACTTGGCATATGTCTATGATTATAACAAGCGCTGTTTGACTTCTCATGAGAGAGAAGCCCCTTTTGGTAAACCTCAGAGTATGGATTCTGGAGGTGCTTTTACACATTTAGTTTGCAATTGGAGAGACTTTATTGCACTTTATAGTATGGTTTATAACTAATTTACAATAGATTGTTGATCAGCATGAAAAGCATCATGATTTGCATCACTATGAACTTAAAGGGGTTGTAAAGGTAAAAGTTTTTTCACCTTAATGCATTGTATGCATTAAGGTGAAAAAACAACCGACAATACCTCGAAAGTCCCACGCTTGCCCCCGACATCCTCTTCGCCGCTCAGCCTGGCTGTTGATTGGCTAGAGTGCATGGATTGAAAGCAGCGCAGCCATTGGCTCTCGCTGCTGTCAATCACGTCCAATTACGCGGCGCGCCAGGGGGGCCGAGTGATACAGTGAGCGGCTATGGCCGCCGGCTGTATCAAGGGAGCGGGCCCGTAAGCACTCAACACCATGCAAGGTCCTTGCAGGGGGGAGCCAAGACAGCCACCGAGGGACCCCAGAAGACCAGGTTCGGGGCCACTCTGTGAAAAACGAGCTGCACAGTGGAGGTAAGTATAACATGTTTGTTATTTAAAAAAAATATTTATATATATATCTTTAGTGATCCTTTCATGATTTACCATGTGTTTTTCATATGAACATATGTTGTTTATGTTTTAACTGAGAATTGAGCACTGCACTGGTGTATTTATGTTGACAATATATAGTGTATCCTATATTTCATGCTGGCTGCTAACATACGGTATATATTAAAACTTTAGCATAGTGGTTTCTATTTGAATATTTGTTCATAAAACACTATAAAATGCCACAATAATGAGTGAACACGTATAGAAATCATTCAGATTTTTCTTTTTTATACTCAGTATTTTTATACTCTACTGATAAACTTAGAATGAGTGTACTACTGGTGAGCTGGTAATTTGCTTATTAGATGCTTTCGCTTTGCAGCAGAAGTACACAAATGTTAGATGATTATACACAGTGATTTCAACAATTTTCAGATGATATGCCTCTTACTAATTAGAATGGAGTTCTTTGATGTATAATTGAGCTAATATATGAACAAGTTTCATTCTTAACTGTAAGATCACAGTTTGGGTTTTCTTAAGAATCAGTGCTGTAGGAGACCATTATCTTTGACTACTATACATAGTGAATATCTTTAAAAAATAGCTTGTTACAGGTCTTTGTATAGATGAGACCTCAATAAGATGGTTTTGTATTTATCTAACAACACTATTTTAGGGGTAAAGTAAACAACCAAGAAGTTACTGGTAAATACTAACCAAAATACCCTTCTTGAATGCACGTTGTATTGTAGAGTCATTTTAATTGGACTCTTTTTCTACATTACCACAGCACTTGTAGGGTGTTTTTTGCATATGGACTTTCCTCTCTCCTTTTTTTCATTTTGCTTTAAATTAAGACATTACCCTTTATATACACTGTTATTTTTTATGGTTTATGTACGAATTTGATTTGTCATTGAATATATTCCTTTAAGGGGAAGTGGGATCATTTTTTCAATCTAATACCAAGTTTGTCACATTTATTATATGTTTTCACAATATTTACCTATTATTGGCTGAGTACTTTGTTCCAGTCATACACATGCTAGTTTTTTGTTTTGAGCGCGAGTCAGTATTTTTCTCACTTGATTTCTGTGTGTTTGTGTCACATATAGGACTCTGCAGCTTAGATGGTTAATATTATTTAATTTTGATGCGCAGTTATTTATTTAATTTTTCCAATGCACGTTGTAAGTCTGAAATGCTTTACTGATTCTAGGTTTCTGAACAAATCAGTGGAAATGTACCTCTAATTATGTAAAATCTGATATACAGAATTATTTCACTACATTTAAATCCCACTGGGCCTGTTGAGAATTGTTAGGGTAGGAGCAAGGGAGATTGTTTTTTTCTGAAGAGAAATCAAGGCTTTGTTCATGCTGTTGGGACACAGTAGATTGGCAGTGCTGATTTTGTGATGGTCGTTGGGAGTAGGCCATGCTGAATAGTGCAAATTGAAGGTTCTCCTAATTTATCAACTTTACTCTATATTTATGGATTTTTTCACAATCCATGATTGTGGGATCTGTATGCCATTTTGTGAGAGTCTGTGTCTTCACTGAATGACAAGGCAGGAAGTAAGGCAACGCATATTATGTTTTTTTGGGGGGTATGTCTATGCTTTGTATATAAAAAAAATGGTCTTTTGTTTAAAGTGGTTTGTTTTAGAGGGTCTTTTTTGTCATTAAGGGTGGGCGGACAGTGGTTTCTAATGCCCTATGTAACTAAAAGCTATTGTAAAGAGAATAGTTAATGCACTTCCAAGCAGCAGGTGGCATGGATGCCAATCAACATTTTATTTCTAGTTAACAGTGGAAAACACTGAACTTACTTGCTATTAAAAGTATTGTTTTGTTTTAAATGCAAATACAGTATATGAACTAGATGGACTTGTGTCTTTTTTCAACCTGACTAACTATGTAACTATGTAACTATATGCAAAGATCTACCTCCTGAGACCAAATATGTGCGGGTCACCTGATAACTTGGCAGACATCTCAACTCCTCAATAAGACACAGAAGTTGAATCCAACATAGTTTTACTTCAGATAAGTTCAAGTGTAAGAAGACTTGCATAAACCCTGTCTCTGCTATGGGAAAACCAAACAAACTGTGCAACATGTGGAAATAGGGATTGTCTAGTGAAAGAAGTGGGAACAGAGGAACATACCAAAGGAACAATTAACAAACAATAATACACAGACTGATGTGGTAGAACAAGTATTTTTTTTCCAAAATAGAAAGCAGAGTAGTGCTGATGTTTATCATTTTCAACAGAGTACCGAAGAGACCATGGTTTACCTTTTTAAAGACATTTTTAATTCCTAAATTAAAAAATGCATGCCAGCTGCTAACACTTTGCAGTCTTTCAGTTTTACTATGTTTGACAGTACTAAGCAATTATGTTGACGTTAGTATAGGCTTAAGAAAGCTAACTTGCCTTTTAAGTCTGACTTTGCCTCACTGTGTTAGTTTCACTATTACATAAAAACAACAGGCTCTGAAATATGGGTCTGTGAAGATTGTGAATTATGTGGTGGCTGGGCCAGAATAAAAAATAAATATACATATATACACACTATATTACCAAAACTATCAATACTTCCTGCTGACATCTTTATCGCCCTGACAGTGAAAAACCCCCTACACAGATTAAGGTTAAACCACTTCTCCTCCAGTCTCATCAATTTGATGCACGCAACCAGAACCTTGATTTCAGGCTCAATATATAGCAAGAATCCAAAACTGGTGGTTGCAGCATACATAGCTTTTTTTTAACCACTTCTCACCCGTCATATAGCAATATGATGTGCGCAAAGTGGTTGTGTTATCCTGACCGAATGTCATATGACGTGAGCAGGATAACAAGCCAGTGCCTGCCCACGGAATCACGCAGTGTGGCAGTCGGTGGTGCTGTGTGTCAGTCTGACACACCGCATCTCCGATCTGGGTAAAGAGTCTCTGACGGAGGCTCTTTACCATGTCATCAGCTGTGTCCAATCACAGCTGATCACGATGTAAACAGGAAAAGCCACGTATCAGCTTTTCCCCACTCGCATCTGAAAGCTGCAAGTAGAGGAGAGCCGATCAGCGGCTCTCCTGGCAGGGGGTGGTCTGCGCTGATTGATTATCAGCGCAGCCCTCCCTAGGATGCCCACCCAGGACCACCAGGGATGCCAGCTGAAAGCTGAAAATTGGTTTGGGCAGGAAGGGGGGAAGGTGCCTGGTACTGAAGTGGTTAAATGTCCATCAGACAAGCTGTAATTTTTAGTCTGTTGGACATTTAAATAAATCTTATGTATGCTGCAACCCCTGGTTTTGGATTATTGCTATATATATATATATATATATATATATATATATATATATATATATATATAGTATCTCACAAAAATGAGTACCACCCTTACATTTTTGTAAATATTTTATTATATCTTTTCATGTGACAACACTGAAGAAATGACACTTTGCTACAATGTAAAGTAGTGAGCGCACAGCTTGTATAACAGTGTAAATTTGCTGTCTCCTCAAAATAACTCAACACACAGCCATTAATGTCTAAACCGCTGGCAACAAAAGTGAGTACACCCCTAAGTGAAAATGTCAAAATTTGGCCCAATTACCATTTTCCCTCCCAGGTGTCATGAGACTCGTTAGTGTTACAAGGTCTCAGGTGTGAATGGGGAGCAGGTGTGTTAAATTTGGTGTTATCGCTCTCACTCTCTCATACTGGTCACTGGAAGTTCAATATGCCATCTCGTGGCAAGGAACTCTCTGAGGATCTAAAAGAAAGAATTGTTGCTCTACATAAAGATTGCCAAGACCCTGAAACTGAGCTACAGCACAGTGGCCAAGACCATACAGCGGTTTAACAGGACAAATTCCACTCAGAACAGGCCTCGCCATGGTCGACCAAAGAAGTTGAGTGCACGTATTCAGCATCATATCCAGAGGTTGTCTTTGGGAAATAGACATATGAGTGCTCCCAGCATTGCTGCAGAGGTTGAAGGGTTGGGGGGGTCAGCCTGTCAGTGCTCAGACCATATGCCGCACACTGCATCAAATTGGTCTGCATGGCTGGCTGTCCCAGAAGGAAGCCTCTTCTAAAGATGATGCACAAGAAAGCCCACAAACAGTTTGCTGAAGACAAGCAGACTAAGGACTTGGATTACTGGAACCATGTCGTGTAGTTTGATGAGACCAAGATAAACTTATTTGGTTAATATGGTGTCATGCGTGTGTGGTAGCAAACAGGTGAGGAGTACAAAGACAAGTGTCTCATGCCTACAGTCAAGGATGGTGGTGGGAGTGTTATGGTCTGGGGCTGCATAAGTGCTGTCGGTACTGGGGAGCTACAGTTCACTGAGAGAACCATGAATGCCAACATGTACTATGACATATTGAAGCCGAGCATGATCCCCTCCCTTCGAAGAATAGGCAGCAGGGCAGTATTCCAACATGATAAAGACCCCAAACACACCTCCAAGATGACCAGTGCCTTGCTAAAGAAGCTAAGGGTAAAGGTGATGGACTGGCCAAGCATGTCTCCAGACCTAAACCCTATTGAGCATTTGTGGGGTATCCTCAAACAGAAGGTGAAGGAGTGCAAGGTCTCTAACATCCACCAGCTCCATGATGTCGTCATGGGGGAGTGGTAAAAGACTCCAGTGGCAACCTGTGAAGCTCTGGTGAACTCCATGCCCAAGAGGGTTAAGGCAGTGCTGGAAAATAATGGTGGTCACACAAAGTATTGACACTTTGGGCCCAATTTGGACATTTTTAATTAGGGGTTTACTCACTTTTGTTGCCAGCGGTTTAGACATTAATGGCTGTGTGTTGAGTTATTTTGAGTGGACAGCAAATTTACACTGGTATACAAGCTGTACACTCACTACTTTACATTGTAGCAAAGTGTCATTTCTTCAGTGTTGTCACATGAAAAGATATAATAAAATATTTACAAAAATGTGAGGGGTGTACTCACTTTTGTGAGATACTATATATATATATATATATATATATAGTATATAGCTTTCCACAAACCAAATATTTGGGATCTGTTGCTCCTTCAAACTTAGTTTTCAGTTTAATTTGTTCCTAATAAAACAGCTTCATATATAACTGTATGGTATATGTATGTATGTTTTTATATTGAAAGGTCAGATATTAGATATGTTTATTTAGTTCAGAAGGGATAAAAAGGTTGGGGCAAGCATGTGTTGGTCTTACTGGCTCTGATGTACTGTTGCATCACATCTAAGAATTAAATTCAATGTATTGATACATTTATGAACAATGTAACATTTTTTGATTGGTTCATTTTTAACATGTATTCTTCTGCATTGTTGGAAATACTAATCCATCCTCTTTTTAATTTCATTCAGATTTGAAAGCATGGCAGAGAGAAGGATGAAGGCATCATATAAGGATAATCTCAACTTGTAAGGAAACACTGAAATTCATCATAATATTTCACATTTTTATCCCAAGTGTGTGGGAACACTGAAACTATGTTATTTTGCTCAGCACTAATAATTCTCCTGTGGATTTCTAAACCAAACCCCTGTGATTCTGAGCTCTACTTTAAGAGGACTTCGGATGATCAACCACAACAAATTCTGCAGCATTTTTCTGTGAATGATGGAAAACTACTTAATAGACATAAACGTGGTTGGATGTGGAATCAATTCTTTTTGTTAGAGGAGTACACTGGATTGGATTACCAATATGTAGGGAAGGTACAGTATGTTCTCTATATTTTCATGCTTATAAGTAAAAAATAAAATAAAAAAAATAGAACTAATACTGAACAAGATGTTTGATTCAATTTTCACTATGCCGTGAAAAAGAGAAACCTATGGTAAGCATGTCATAAAACAGGTATTTCTAAACTATAGCATTACAATCCAGTAAGTAGCTAAATCACTTTTGTTTATTGACCTATTTGTGACATCTATTTCCTACAGTTTGATAACATGGTATCCTTTTTTAATAGATTGTTTCCTTTTCTTCCTGAAAATCAGTTTTATTACCAAAATCCTATGTGCTATGAATGACTGATAACCATATTAGCAAATATTACATTCAGGTGAAATTGTAGCTTAGGGATGAGCCAAATATACCTGGGTTTAGTAGGAGATGGGCTTGCTGAATTGTACTAAAGTTCATGTGTTGAATCCAAACTACCTTGAAGTATATGGGAGATGAATCTTAGAAATCGGTAATGGCTATTTTCTAGGCTGATAGGCAAGAGATTGCCAAACATATGGCATAGAGGGCTGGGCACTGCCCTGGGAAACATATACCAGAACAAACTTTTTTAAATTGTGTTTTTGTAAGCATAGGAATTTTAATAATGCTTAAATGGCAACATTAAAAATGCAAAATCCCTTTATTTAACATACCTGGGGGATGCTCTCAATTTGCCTGTGAAGTAGTGCATATCAATCACAACAAACTGCAAACTGCTACAGCAAGACTTACATTTTACAAAGAAAAAATGCAGGTTAAATTGTCAGTAAATGACAGTCCTAGCTGCTTTGTTCTGTTTGTAAACAACAAGGGATTCCCTTCATTTAAAAGAGAAGTATGGGTTTAGTTTTTTCCCCCCAATCTTACTTACCTAGGAGGATGCAGCATTGGTCCAATGCTGCTTCTGTCCCCTGGCTCCTCTGTATTGAGAACTGAGCGATCAAACACCGCTGATCGCTCAGTTCTGACATCTCCATGAGCCAAAAGCCTCCTCCTTGCTCAATGGAGCGCTGGGCTGTGGAGAGGGCGGCGGCGGTTGGCTGAGGCTCTCAGTGACTCACTGAGAGGCTGAGCCAGGTGTCAGTCCAGGGATCTGGTAGATCCTGACTTCCATTGTCGTGATGATGCGGTGCCTGGACCAACTTCTGTGACGTCAGCAGAGAGTGGACTTCAGCCCGCTCTCTGCTGAAAAGGGGTCACAGAAGTGCAAAACAGACTGAACTCCTGTGATCCACAGGAGAAGTACAGCCAAGCAAACTTTGGCTATATTTCTCCTTTAAATAGACTTTATATAGAGGTTAATAGGGTCCCCACGCCAAAACAAATCATGCAAATATTAGATAAAGAAACCACCTTTTTTAAATATAAAGAACTATAAATGTCCCACAATGTAAATCCATTGCCAATCACATCATCCAGTGATACACATCCTCGCCAATCAGGAACAATGCCTACTATATTGCTGAAAGAAAAAACTTGCTGACAAGTCTGATCTGCTGACTGTTTACATTGAATGACAGCTCCCTGGGCTGCAATGTAAATAAATATATGAATGTGTATAATGTACAAATGGCCATGGACAAATGTTGTTAATGTTATTGCCCAAATATGGTTATGTGGCCATTTGGGCAAAGATGTCAGCGCTATCCTTACTGCTTTCTTTACATTTTGGGGGGTCCCAGCCAGCAAATGAATGCTGGCCAGGTAACATAACTGGTTGCAACTACTGACAGCGGATAATCTCATATAGTAGCAGTAGAAAAAAACACTACTAAATATCAAGATCAGCTCCCACAGGTCGGGTTAACCTATATATTGACCAAATAGTGGGCTCATCCCTATATGACATTAAAAACAAACAGGTAATTTTGCATAAGGTTAAATGGACCAATATTGGGCTTTTGTTAAGCCAGCCATCTCAGTGTAAAAGGAGGGGCATTGAGAAGCATCAGATTGTAATCTGTTCTAGGGTAAAATATAGGGAAAACTAACAAAGAGATTAGGGTGGGTGGTGATATTGCTGGGATGCTGTGGATGGATGCTCATACTGGAACTCGTGCAGAATGCTAGCATGCAGGTGCAGCACAGGGGCTCACAATGCAGAAAGCAAAGCTGTACCAAATTAGGTACCAAATTAGAAGGCAGGAGCAGGATCAGAACGCTGAAGTTGATATCAGACGAGCAGCAGTAGTACCAAAACAGTAGGCAGAAGACATAGTAAGAACAAAAGTCAAGGTCATCAACAGTAGATCAGAATGAAACAGAGTTAGGAGGGAAGCTAGGTCAAATACATGATAGGTCAGGCAACAAGTCACATGGAGCTTATGACCACTCAACAATCTTTCTTCATTTTGGTGTGCTTTAAATAGTCAAGCTACCAGATGTGTACACTAATACATGCACAGTTTTCACTATGCACTGGACCATGAGCTGTACTATGTGCATGCACAGATCTTTAGGTATGCCCATGCACCCAGTCTTCCTGACACATACATTAGTTAGGCCCATTAACCATCATTTAAAACTTTCTTGTGGCTGTTACATTTTGCACTGCTTAATCCTCAGCAGTAAAACCCACCTGTGATTTTTTTTGTGGCACATTTTGATCTAGTCTTGCTATTTAAAATGGTCCTGTTGCTCTCCAATTTTAAACTACTGTACCATCTGTGGTCTTAATTCTTTTAATCTAAACAACTGCCCATACTCTTTTTACATTTATCCCTGCCAATACAGTTCAGTCCTATTATAGGCCAATTGTACACTACTGTATCCTTTGGAGTATCCTAATTTTTGTAGTAAATCCCCAACACGTTTTCTGTTTTCTCTTATAAATGTGGGCCTTGCTTTTTAAAATTGCCTTGCTGCTGGCTAATTTAAAATTGCTGTCATATGCAGTTTCTTTATTCTTAGAAAGAGCTGTATATAAATTGGCCAGCAGCAAAGCAGTTTAGCACCAGTAAGAATAGGGATATTAATGAAAAATCATTGTATTGCTTCCAAAGCTACCTGAAAAAGCATTTTTTCATGCTGAAATAAATCAGATGAGGGTGTTGCTGCTGTATGCATACAAAGCTAATTTCATAATAAAAATAGTCAAATAATCATTGCGAGTGCAAGCAATCACTGAGACTGCCTGTAAAAACCATACTGTTCCAAAGTACTACATACAGCTTTAAAGCATCCCCCAAGCTTTTTATTTAACCCTTTCACTGAATGAAAGTTTTTTTTGCACACTTGTTTAAAAATTAATGGTGGGAGCTCCAAATATTTATGTCACACAATAATATTGCCACCGTTATGCAAGTACAAATTTTCAGTAAAAAGTACACTAAAGTTAGTTTTAAGACATACAAATTAAACATATTACCCAGTTTTTTTGTAAAATGTAAAATATGAGGTTGTGCTTAGTAAACAGATAACAAGCATGCAATTACTAAAATTGCATGTGTCTGTGAACCAATATTAAACGTTATTACCCAATATTTTCCATAGGCAAAACTTTAAAAGCCCTTACAGGTCATAAATTATCCATGAACATTTGATCCTACAACTAATGGTCTCATTCCAGAGTACATGGCTATATATAACATATGTAGCACAATCAGGATTTTCTAACATTGGTGCCCCCTATGCATGTTTTTACTTCTATATGTGCATATACATGGGGGTGGGGAAGGCTCAAAAAAATTTGGAGAATTTTTAAGTGCTTAGGTGTAATAGTATTTTTTTTTGCAATGTTTTCACTTAACTTTATTTTTATCACATAGGGCAGTATTTATCAGCCTTTTTTCATTCATGGCACCCTTTAAAAATATGCACAATCTTCAGGCACCCCATTCTAAAAAATATAAAAAATGAACCAATAGTTTTACATGATGCAGCAACATCCACACATGTAGGACATTCAACATTAGAGGATTAGAAGATATGTTGGTAGGTTAATTAGATCCTGTCTAAATTGGCCCTAGTAAAAATGTTAGCAACCTTAGATTTTAAGCTCCTTGAGAGTAGGGACTGATGTGAATGTACAATGTATATGTAAAGCGATGCGTAAATTGACGGTGCTATATAAGTACCTGAAATAAATAAATAAATTAGAGGTGATTTATTCTTTCAAAACAAACACACTTTTGCACACTGGTAGTGACTAGTATTCCAATGTTTCTTTTCTCTCAGTTTCTCTGCCTCACTCAGCTAATGTAACCCCAGTGCTGACGGAGAGGAGCAAGGGAGGGGCAAACGAGGATACTGTGCAGGCTCCTGACATCCTACTTATCAACCGATGACATTATTGGTTGTTAGGATGCCATTGGCTGGAAGGTTGTGCACAATGAAAACTTGTGGCTTTGTGCAATTAAAAGGCAGGCCTGATCCATCTGCTGGTTGATTGTATACAATTTTTTAGGCATTTTTGCCAAGCCACCTCTGAAGAAACCTGGAGGCACCCCAGGGACCAGATGTCCCTTATGTAATCGCATTTTGTTGTGATGAGTTCTCTTTATTAAGACATCAGGGATATATTAGACCCTGATGTCTCACCTGCTTTCCATGAAAGTTAATGGATTGCAAATCATGCGCCGTTACCTTCTTATTGGCCACTGGGGTTAGGAAAAATGGCAGTTCAACCCAAAAATTAGATAATGTGCATAGCTTCCATGTTCATGCTAGTTAGGAAAGATCAGAGGATGGCTGTTCACTGGCCTCCCTCCTTTCCAGCCAGTGACATCTGCCATGGGGATTTTGGGCCTGCAGGTGGAATAGCAGAGCCTAGGAAACATGGCAGGGGATACACTACCAGGGTCCCATGGAAGCAGGCAGCTATACAGCCACCAAATCAGCTTGTGCGATTTACAAAAACTCCCAGCCAGAGCCTGAGTGCATGTAAAGCCCCCCCACTGCTGCCAATGAATGACATATGTAGGTGGCAACACAAGGGTTAAAGGATTTTTGTATTTTCAATGTTGATCTAGAAGCTACATAAAAAGACCCCCTTCCCACCATACAGTGCTTTTGCATTGATCCACATCATCCGCGGCAGTGCCCAGCTTACCTTGCTTTTGTTTTATATAGTTAACCCTAAAAAAGTCAGAATTTAACATGATATGCACTTATTTATTCAGACGTGCCTCTATTCAGGGTGGGTTCACACTGTTGTGTGGAGCGGCTCACAGCCGGGGTCCAGTGTGTCCCTGTTCTCTGTTTCAGGGACGAATCAGGCCTGAATTTCTGGCTGAATTCAGACTTGAAATGGACCAGAAGATGCACAGGACTCTTCTACAAAACGCTCCACAGCTGTCCAGGAGCTATGTGAACCGGCTCCATTGAGAGCCGGTCACAATCTCCTAACTTGGGAATTGGATGAAGGGAAACTGGCACCCAATTCACACCGATGTGAACCCAGCCTTAGACTTTATTTAGACCCCTTTCACACTGGGGTGATTTTCATGTGCTTTTGGGCTAAAAATAGCGACTGTAAAGCGCCTGAAAAACACCTCCCCTGCAGTCGCAGTGTGACAGCCTGAGTGTTTTCACACTGGGGAGCTGCGCTGGCAGGACTCTGCCGCAGCATCTTTGGGGCGGTGGAGGAGCGGTGTATACACTGCTCCTGCCCATTGAAATGAATGGGCACCACTGCCAAAGCGCTTGCAATGCGCTTCAGCAGCGGCGCTACATGGGCACATTTAACCCTTTATTCAGCCGGTAGTGGGGGTTAAAAGCACCCCACTAGTGGCCAAATAGTGCCACTAAAATGATGGTAAAGTGCAGCTAAAACTAGCAGTGTTTTACCGTCAACGCCAGCCCCAGTGTGAAAGCAGCTTTAGACATATCTCTGTTTGGGTTTGCTGAGCTTTGAACAAGATTTGCTGTGTTCCAGGCATATCAAATTTGGCTAGTTTTAGCCATCACTACCCTTTAACCAGTTCCCGACCAGCCGCCGCAGTTATACTGCAGCAGGTTGGCTCCCCTGGGTGAGCCATCGTAGCTGTACATCTGCTCTTTAAGACGCTGTAGGGGGCACACGCGTGTCCCCTGGCCGATGTGAATGCCCAGCAGGCGCAATGCCTGCCGGGCACCCGCGATCACTCATGACAGAGCGAGAACCAGGATGTGTGTGTGTGTGCACACACACATCCTGGTTCTGTGAGGGGAGAGGAGACCGATTGTGTGTTCATACTAATTATGAACACACGATTGGTCTCCTCCCCTAGTCAATCCCATCCCCCCCACAGTTAGAACACACTCAGGGAACGCAGTTAACCCCTTGATCTCCCCTATTGTTAACCTCTTCCCTGCCAGTGACATTTATAAAGTAATCAGTGCATTTTTATAGCAGTGATCGCTGTATAAATGTCACTGCTCTCAAAAATGTGTCAAAAGTGTCCGATTTGTCCGCCGCAATATCACAGTACCATTAAAAATCACAGATCTCCGCCATTACTAGTAAAAAAAATAAAATAATAAAAATGCCATAAATCTATCCCCTATTTTGTAGACACTCTAACTTTTGCGCAAACTAATCAATATACGCTTATTGTGATTTTTTTTACCAAAAATATGTAGAAGAATACATATTGGCCTAAACTGAGGAAAAAATTTGTTTTTTGTTTTTTTTTTTAAATTTGGGATTTTTTTATAGCAAAAAGTAAAGGATATTGTGTTGTTTTTTCAAAATTGACAGTCTTCTTTTGTTTATAGTGCAAAAAATAAAAACCACAGAGGTGATCAAATACCACAAAAAGAAATCTCTATTTGTGGGAAAAAAGGACGTAAATTTTGTTTGGGTACAGCGTCGCACGACTGCGCAATTGTCAGTTAAAGTGACGCAGTGCCATATCGCAAAAAATAGCCTGGTCAGGAAGGGGGTATATTCCTCTCGGGGAGTAAGTGGTTAAACTTACTACTTGTCTAAATTCTGTATGTTCAAGTAAAATGATTTCGGTATAATTTATATTATATTACTAATTACATTATTTGTGGTATGTTGTATGTTACAAAAGACAATCTGATAATAACTGCATACACAAATTATGAATAATTTTACTAAACATACCTACCATCTTTGCCTCCTTACATTTTACCATTACCAATAATGTACTGACTGGATTAAAAGAGTTTTCTTTAGTCATTATAATTGTTCTGAGTTCAGGAATTGGGAACCTGTTCTCTATTTTTCCACCTTAGATATCGGACCTTTTTTTAACCATACACTACAGTTGGCTTGCAGGTACCTACAGCAATAAATTGAGTATAAGCTTTTTGTAACTTTACCACATAGTGATTTCTACTTGGGTGTCACAGGGTTGTGTATACCCTTCCACATTATATGAATAAATAAGGTCAATTGTTTAACTGTGTTAGCCTATGTTCCACTCTCTACATAGCATAATGTTTTCTTGGTTGATATCTTGTTTTATCTGTTTCATAGCATTAAGACCATGTTGTTTCTACAATCATTTTTGTTTTGTTTGGTTTGGTTTTGCTGCAGTGGCCCTTGTTTGTGTATCTTGCTATATATAGGATTAAGCAGATTTATTAGAAAGTATTTGCCTTTTTTCCCCTTTATCGGCACATTGCACATGTTTACTTTAAGTCTTCTGTGTGAAGATACTAAAGAATTCAATGCACTTTGCAGGCTAGATATAATTCCATACTGAGGAAACCTCAAAGGGATTATTACTGTTTAGTTCCAGTTCATATGTGCATACTAAACAGCAAATGCAAGTAAGTGCAAGTTGGGCATTTTAGATTCAGAGCTGCATGTTTTTCATTTGTTTATTTCAACTGCTTAGCTTTCTGTCTACAAATACCATGTTCAATACTAGAATTACTATTAGAAGAGGCAAAAAATTGCAATCAAAACAGATACCAGCCCCTACTCTCTTCCCCTCGCCCCCTTTTGAAAAACAAAATCATTAGTAAGGTTTAAACGGCTTTACCAATCAAATCTAAATTTAACACGTGTTCATGTATTTTGCTAATGTTTAAATTCTAAATCTAAATATTCAAAAAAAAATTAAAAAAAATAAAAATCTAAAAATGTGTAGGCACAAGCACATAATGTCACAAAGGAAGAATGAGAGAGACTTCAGCTAGTACATGTTTGCATATTGAAAAATTACTAATACATTTCCTCTTAATAAAAGCAGCATTTACTAACCACTAATCACTTTAGATGATTGCAGTTTGTTAGATATCATGAGCATTTTTCACCAGGGAAAATAAAACTGACAATATTAGGAGAAGCTGTAAAGAACATTCATATTTACTGAATATTTGCATAATCAATATTTATTGAACATAGCCATGCTGGTGTTAAGAAATGCACAAGAAGAACAACATACACTAGAAATTTGCAATGGAGATGAACCTGAGCCATTTACTAAAACTTAAAGAAGAATTCCTGGTATGGATAATTTTACATAGTTACATTGGTCTAACTTATATCAATGTAACTATGCTTATACTATACCTTTGAGATCCCCCTAGAAGCTGGAAATCACTCTAGTAGACACCACTACTTTAGTGATCTCCTCTATCTTCTGAGTGGCTGCCCTGTAGCATTGCAAACACAGGAGGTCAGCCACTGGGCACAGACACCATTTGGGGAATGCTTTGCATTTTTCTCAATTAATGCAAAACCTTCTCTGATAGAACGAGGAGGAAAATGTAATGTCACTGGGCCACCTCTCGATCTTGTTCAATCAGAGAACACTTTGCATTCATTGAGAAAATGAAAAGAGATCTCTGAATTGATCCTTTGCAAAGCAGCTGGCCTCCTGTGTTCAGAATGCACTAAAACCCATTGAGATTTTGTCAAATGTAATATTTCAAATGGTTTGAAAGTTAATATGGCAGTCAAAATGGCAGCCACTGGGGCTAATTTGCTAAAGGATTAGAGGCTTTTATTTTTTTTAAATCTACAGATGTGTTTACTTTGGGAGTGCATGGATAGCACTACGGACTTGGAAATACTATACCATGAGGGAATATTTTATGTGTCCTCCTTGCAAATCAGGTTTATAAAGGATTGTTTAAAGATACAAGAAAACCTTTTAGGATGTGTTGACTTATATTCATCCCAAAAGAACACTGAACAACGATGGAGGATTAACCACATTATTATTTGGGGATACACTTACCTAAAGCAGTTTTGACCTTCTTTTAGAAAAGTGGTCAAATATTTCTGGTAAGTGTGGAGTGTTTTTACTTGGGGGGACATTTTGTTTCCATTGGATTGGTACAGCTAGTATTCTTGAAGAACTTTATTAAGAATTACAGCAAGCACTGCAAACCATAATGATTTTATATATGAACTTATTTATTTAATTTGCACCAAGCACTTCTTTAGGTTTACTATAAGCACTTTATTTGTTGTTTACATTTTTCACCTTTCATACATATTGTTTATGTATATCTTTATGAATTCATTTATGCATTGTTATACATGTTATTATAATGTGATTGATTTGATGTTTTTGATTCTGATGAGCATGATTTGTCTTCCAATTACAGTATAATTACTCTAAATTGCACCTGTGGAAAGACTATAGGCATTAAATGATTTACATATTTTGAACAAGAAGTAAAAAAAGCTTTAGAGCAAGTCAATCCTTATGCCTTTAGCAGCTTGTAATGTGAAGTAATTTGTTTTTAAAGATCCTCAAACTTGAATATCGGGCTTTAACAGCTAAGAAACATCTGCTGGTGGTTTACATTAAGGGGCTGGAAGACTGATAAGATCTGATCTCCATTGAAAGAAGCTCAGATTTCACTCTTTGTTATGACATTTGAAGACAAATTTCTCCACAATGTGTATAAATACAGATATGATTGCAGGCTTATTGTAAAGTGCTTTTACAGATTCTTCAGAATATATAAAAATACTTTAGTTTGCATAGTCATGTGGGCACAGGTTCATTTTATCCACTGGTGTTATTGTGAATGTATACAAGCTTAATAAGAACATACTTCTGTGAAAAAGTATATTTATTTATATGCTATTGTTATTTGCTCTAACAATAAAATTCCCACACTATATCTATTCATTATTTATGTATGTAGTTGCTAAAGTGTTTAACTATAAGTTCCTTTTTAGTAAAATATACAGTTTCAATCTGGCTTGGAAAATGTTGATTCTCTTGATTTTTACGTGAACTCATAAAACCCGACAATACTACTCTCTTCTAAAGATTCCTAATCTTGAAAGAGAGAAAGAAGAAAATTGTTCTTTTGGGATGCATTCCTTGTGCATTTCAAGTGGTAATCTACATACATTATGAGAAAACAAAAGTTGATGAGGGAAATGAAATGATCTTGGTTCTACAAAGCGACATATGCTTTGTACAAGAAATCCATTTAGTTCAGGATTATGCTGGTAAATGGAATAGAAAATGTGTGATAGCGGGTCAGATCATTCCAAAGCTTACAAGCCATTCCTGTTTTATAAAAAATAAATAAATAATACCCATAATATCAGATAATTATAAGTAAGGCATACAATATGCAAGATATGCTTGTGCTTTGAGGCATGTGCTTATTTATTTGAAACAAAACCTACCTCGGCAGTGAATGATATGTCTTTTATGGATAAAACCATGTCGTATGTTAATCAATTATTTCTCAATCACCTGATATTTGCGCACAGAAAAATGAATCTTTTCTAGGCATGCAGCCTGTCATTCCTTGTCAACTGCATGATGTAGCCAGCTTGCCTATGCTTTAGTGAGGTCTGTCAGTGTATCAGAAGTGTGGGACGATGTGAATACATTCTGCTGCTGCTTTCAAAAGCTGGCAAAACAAAGCCATATTTTAATGGTATACCATTATGTTCTTATATCCTAAAAACAACCAAGAGTTATACATAATCATATGTCTAAAAAAGTCAGCTGTGTTTTGTAATACTGAGAATTTAAAAGCATAGCAGTTATTCCTTCTATAAGGAATTAAAACATATCAGATTCATGCATTAACAATACAATTAATGTGTATTTACATAGAAAAATATTGATTAATTAACCTCTTCTTATCCACACTATAGCCGAAAGATGGTTACAGCGTGGACCTACTTTGCCGGGAGGGCGTCCATGGATGTCCTCCCATGCTTGAGCGGCCTGGAGGGCATGCGCGGCAAGCTCTGTGATCAGCAAATCTATGAGACTTGGCTGATCACAGATCAGAGTAAGGAGTCGTTCCCAACCCCTTACCATGTGATCAGCTGTCAGCCAATGACAGCTGATCATGTGATGTAAACAGAGCCGGTAATCAGCTTTTTTTTCTCCTCACACTGGTAGCATGGGGAGAAAAAAAAAGCTGATCCCTGGCGGCTGTGAGAGGGACATCAGTCCTGATTATGGAGAGCCTCTGCAGAGGCTTCTGTGCCCACCTGTGCCACCTAAAAGGGCACAACAGTGAATCTGATACCAGTGCCCAGCAGTGCCACCTATCAGTGCCCAGAGTGTTACCTATCAGTGCCCAGAGTGCCACCTATAAATGTCACCAATCAGTGCCTCATCACCAGTGCTGCCTATCAATACCACCCACCAGTGCCCATCAGTGCCACCTACCAGTGCCCATCAGTGCCGTCTTATCAGTGCCCATTAGTGCCGTCTTATCAGTGCCTATAAGTGTCGCCTTATCTGTGCCTATCAGTACAGCCCTTCAGTACAGCCCATGAGTGCCCATCAGTGCAGCCCATCAGTGCCCATCAGTGCAGCCTCATCAGTGAATATCAATGAAGGAGAAAAATTACCCGTTTGCAAAATTTTATAACAAACTATGAAACATGTTTTTTTCTTCTTCAGAAAGTTCTGTCTTTTTTTTTGTTTGTTTAGCAAAAAATAAAAACCCAAGTGGTGATTAAATACCACCAAAAGAAAGCTACATTTGTGTGAAAAAAATGATAAAAATGTAATTTGAGTACAGTGTAGCATGACCGCACAATTGTCATTCAAAGTGTGACAGCACTGAAAGCTGAAAATTGGTCTGGACAGGAGTGGGGCTTAAGTGCCCAGTAAGCAAGTGGTTAAAGGTAATTGTTTAAAACAGGCATTATTATTATTACTGACCTTACTGCATGGTTATTTGTTTTGAACAAAAAAGAAAAAGTACAGGACACCAGTGAAATAAAAAAATAAAAGATTATTCCAAGAATGGTACTGAAAAGTTGATCAATGTAATAGTAATCACAGCCACAATAGCTCAACCCTTAATGTTAATTTATATAACCTAATGTAATATACCTCATCTATTGTGCAGAAATGTATACTGTAGCTTAGGATTTCATGGTTTGGGATTTCATGGTATAAGTTCTTACAATAAACAACATTCTACTCTGTAATCATACATTTTCTATCTGTATTAGGGTCTCCCTTTCTTGCTAGTCTGCATGTTCAGATAAGGTTCTAGCATGTAATTTGGGAAGGCCTTTTTTTGTGTGTAGGATCCCCCTGACATACACACCAGACCCTCAGCAGGGAAAAGGGTCCTGTATGAATCCTTAGAGCAGGGGTCCTCAAACTATGGCCCTCCAGTTGTTCAGGAACTACAATTCCCATCATGCCTATTCATGTCTGTGAAAGTCAGAGTTTTACAATGCCTCATGGGACTTGTAGTTCCACAACAGCTAGAGGGCCATAGTTTGAAGATCCCTGCCTTAGAGGATCTGCATTTGTGTGTGTGGGGACCCCATTAACATCTACACTGTATTGTCAAAAGTATTGGAAAGACTGCCTTTACACACACATGAACTTTAATGGCATCCCAGTCTTAGTCTATAGGGTTCAGTATTGAGTTGGCCCACCCTTTGCAGCTATAATAGCTTCAACTTTTCTGGGAAGGCTGTCCACAAGGTTTGGGAGTGTGTCTATGGGAATGTTTGACCATTCTTCCAGAAGCGCATTTGTCAGATAAGGCACTGATGTTGGATGAGAAGGCCTGACTCATAGTCTCTGCTCTAATTCATCCCAAAGCTGTTATATCGGGTTGAGGTCAGAGCTCTGTGCAGGCCAGTCAAGTTCCTCCACCCAAAACTCGCTCATCCATGTCTTAATGGACCTTGCTTTGTGCACTGGTGTGCAGTCATGTTGGAACAGAAAGGGGCCAGTCCTGAACTCAACCCAATAGAACACCTTTGGGTCTGCAAGCCAGGCTTATTCATCCAACATCAGTGCCTGCCCTCACAAATGCACGTCTGGAAGAATGGTCAAACATTCCCATAGACACATGCCTAAACATTGTGGACAGCTTTCCCAAAAGAGTTGAAGCTACTATAGCTGCAAAGAGTGGGCCAACTCAATATAAAACCCTACGGACTAAGACCGGGATGCCAGTAAAGTTCATGTGCATGTAAAGGCGATCGTCACAATACTTTTGACAATATAGTGTATATCAGACCGTTATTCATAATAAGGGTCTGGTATAGATAAAGGAAATTCCTAGTCATTTGTTTATGAACAGAATAAAGCAACTGAAGCTGTAATTTATCAGCAATTTAAACTGCATTTTTTTTTTTTTTGCAAATGTCATTTTTAAATGTATGAGCACCTGAAATGGCGACAAGCTTCAGTACCTAAAATTATCCACAGGTCAGCAATAAAGAGTAAAAGCTCTATAATTATTGCTCTCTTTCTGGCAAGCTTATTGATACTTAATGTATATGTAAACCCTTTCTTTTTGTAAAAAAAAACATTCAGCTTAAAAATAGAAATGAAAGGCAACACAATTGTGTATAAATATAAAAAAAAAAAAAACAAACACCTTTTTTTCTTCATTTTTTTTTTTTATAAGTGATCATACACTCATCTGCATAAGTAGCTGAGAGCGCTGGGGGAGGATAAACAGCAAAACACTAGTCTTTTTAGTGAATGGCTGTGCAGAAGAGACGTGTCAGGACAAGTCTGATCATTGAAGAAGAGCAGGCAGAGTTCCCAGCACAGCTAGAGAACTGACCGCACTGTGCTTTCATGCCTAGTGTGGTCAGATAAAGGATACTTTATCATACAAGTACATGGTAAAACACACACATATCAGGAATATGAAATGTTGGGTTTACATATTCTCTAACATGCGTAGTGCAAACCTCATACTGAACTGTAGCCTTGTTCGACACATGCATATACTCTATGTATATTTGTGCGTTTATAAAGGGGGGGTCTAAAAAAAGTTTACTTTTTTTCTTTTTTAACTTTGTAAAACATTTTTTTCTGATGTGATTACATATAGTTTGTGACAGGTTCTCTTTAATGAGAGATTCGGGGTTCATTAAACCCCCCGATGTCTCCTCTGCACTCTAAAAGAGGCAATGAGGCACAGATTGAACTCCATTAGCGTCTTCCCTCTCTGGCGCTTGTGGAGAATGTTGTTGCTTCCAGGTCAATGCACCAGAGGGAAGATCACACCTGGAGGGGGTGATACCTACCCTACCCTTGTCCTACCCATGTGCCCATTGCTCTCCCTCCCTTACCCCATTGTACATGTTATGTCACCCTGGAGGAAGCACCAACAATGCCAACCGCAGCTCAACACTTAGAGATCTATGTATGAAAAATTGCTTTACCAGTTTCTAAGCATTCATACACAAGTCACAAATAATGCCTGTAATGTTTGTAATATATGTGAAAAGTAATGTTGCTTTTTGTAGGGTAAATATAAAATTCCCTAACATTCGATCCTAAGAGAAAAGGCTAAATAGGGTGATTTGCTTCCCTAGGTCAAAGGAGACCAGTGCCACATCCAATAATTACATGTATATGAGAAAAGACAGTTCCCCTGAATGGACTTTACCGGCACTTGCTAACAAATATTGAATAGTGAGTATATGTAGCAGAGTATAAAGAGTAAAAAGATTTTTATTTTAACATAACATAGATATAAATATACTGTATCATACATTCAACGGAGCATATTACAGGAACAATAAATAACAGTATTGTTACCAAACAAATAATTGTACGAGGGCTCTTGTTCACACCCAACGCGTTTCGGAGTAAATACTATTTTTATCCTTCTTCAGGAATGTAGCAAAAGAGAGCACTTTGTCTAAAGTGATTAAAATATAACATAATGAGTGAATTGTCATGACATGTAAGTATGGGTATGTTTAGTCAATCTCTATTTAAGTAGTGGGTCACTCACTTCTAATATGTTTCGTTGAATTACTTTAAAACTTCCGAATTGGAATAGCATTGGACATTGTTGCTGGTATAGTTATTATCATAGGGACATCATGATTATTACTAGTTGGTATTATTTGTTCAAAAATCCCATTTACTGGAACATAAAATCTCACCAACCCCCTTCCCTCCCGGGCGCGTGCAAACCAGAGCAATGTACTGAGGCAAGAGGAGAGGAAACCCCTAGAGGTAAAATAATGTAGACAGAGTGAGTGTATATACATATAATTTAAACAAAAGTTCACAAATTAGGTATACATAATGTCTCAAAAAGGAATAGTGTTTTCTAATGTAAAGAGATCATGTATCTGCAAATTAGTAAAGGATATATAATACATATTTAATTAATAGTGTATCTATGTGTTTAGAGTAAATGTATATGATCTTGAAAAAAAAAAAAAGATACATGATCTCTTTACATTAGAAAACACTATATCTATGTTATGTTAAAATAAAAATCTTTTTACTCTTTATACTCTGCTACATATACTCACTATTCAATATTTGTTAGCAAGTGCCGGTAAAGTCCATTCAGGGGAACTGTCTTTTTTCATATCCTAAGAGAAAATGACCTTACGAACAATCAACTAAAAGAGTTAAAGAACATTTGACCAATAAAGAAAATATCCAAACACTATAAGCTAATGTTAGTAATTCTCTATACAGACCTATAGAACAGACAGTGTACATTACACATAGGGGTTGCTGCTTAACTGCAGAGAGGAAACAGGAAACATGGAGCATACCATAGATGAGGCTATAAACTTATATTCTTCAACTAGTAGATGACAGTGTTTATATCTCAACTAAATGTACAGTAGTTGTTGCACTAAATACAATTTTGTATTCCAACAGCTAAAAACATTTAGGCAGGAACATTTGAATAGGAAATAACATGAGGGAGAACACTCATTAGCTTTGCTGGTCAGATTAGCTGAACCTCCAGCTGCAGTGGGAAGTGAAACTACCAGAGCGAAATATGACAGCTTCCTGTTCAGGACTCCTAGATGTCAGGAAGTCAGAAACCGCCAGCTCACCAATAAGCTGTGACTCATAGCTACCTGGCACATTCAGCTGTCAGCTGAATTCAGCTGACAGTTTAATGTAAACAAAAGGGGTGGAGATAGTGTAAGAAACATGGTGTGGGGTCATCCTCCAAAATTTATAACAGTCCCTTAAGGTCTGGTATAGATTTTAAGGGAGACGCCACAAAGAAGACAATAAAAAAGGTGTGTGTTCTGCTCCAAATTCCATACAAGACCCTTATTTAAACATGTAGTCTTGCTGCCAGGAAGGGGGTGCATGTCGTAGGAAACTCATTCAAAAATAAAACAAGAAAAAAGTGTGGGGTTTCCCCAAAATGCATACTAAACCCTTAAAGAAACATGCAGCCTGGCTAGCCAGGAATGGGATGAGATGAGTGTGCTCTCACCCCTTTTCCTGAACTATACCAGGGAACATACCTTTACCATGGGTAGTGCCTGGCAAAGCACCTTGTCCCTTATGTTTACAAGGACAATGACTTCTTAGCCACAGCCCTGGCCTGGTAGTTGAGGTGGTCTGCTGGAGGAGGGATTATCAAAATCTGGAAACCCCCTTTAAAAATAAGTACCCCTACCCAGTCGCAAAAAATGTAAATCGTAAGTAAACACACAATTTTTAAAAAGTCTTTTGCTAAAAAAAAATCCTACAAACTAAATCCATGAACCACATTGTCCAGTGATGTAGATCCTTATCAATCATGATGAGTGATGCCAGCCAACCTGCTTAATGAAAAAAAACCACTGAGCCATATCATAAAAACTCTCTTGTCAACTGCTCATTGCAAACAGCAGCTCCCAATCTTTATCACTGTAACAAAGTGGAGGGGTCTCCCAGGTGATGACATTGACCAAATTTGGACATGTCCTGATATAGTCAATGACAGCTGAATGTGCTAGGTAGGAATGTGCTGTTAAGACACCAGCGTCTTCCAGTTCCCCAAAAATTAGACAAACCTGAAGTTCATCCCTAGAGAGTAAGGCATTCTACATACAATTTGTACACAGTGAATAGGTCTCCTACATAATATTTCCTCTTCCAAAGTTCCTGGTCAAATACTCTTAGCCTATAGGGTTAGGTCTATTGGTCAATAAACAGGTTATTTTTCTCTTCTGGTTGAATGTTCTTGAATGTTCTTTATTTCTATTATCTCTATTTTCTCTTAGAATTGAGTGTTACATTCACCCTGCAAAAATAAACGACTAGAAATTGACATTTCCCACATATCACAAACATTACAAGTGTTATACATGATGTTTGTGCAAATACATTCATAAAGCAAATAGCATAGATCTCTAAAGTGCCCCCTCTTTCCCAGGATCAATTCTACATCGGGAACCAGGAATGAGCTGTAAGACTGAAGTTGGAAATGACATGATAGTGCTCAGAAAGGTCACAAGAAAAAAAAAAGAAATAATTTTTGCTGTGATATCAGTTTAGTGCTCTGCAAGCCATTCAATACTACTTTGCTGATAAGCCTTTCCATGTGCTTTAACCTTAGTGATCTTCATTTACTCTCCTGCCTACTGTGGTAAAATGCTGATTGCGATGAAAAAATATGTGTTTAAGCAGTATCATTTGGCAAGTTTGGTCAATTTAATTTAATTCTTGTTTGCACTATTTGGTCCACTGCTCTAGAATTAGGACAAAATTAAGTAAGGTACAGATAACATCATACAGGTTTGGTAATATTCACTAAAGATCTCCAGAGTAAAGAAGATGAATTTTATTATCTAGATTGATTTATGGAAGGGAAACTGTTCTTATGCTGAAATGCTGTTTGTTGCAAAGTATTATCATATTCTTTTGTGAGTCAGTGTTCCGTTCCTAGATATTAATAAGACAATAAAGATATGCCAAGTATTACTCAGATGCTTTCTATAAAAGTGGTTGGACAGCTCTTAAATTGCCTACCGAATTTTGCTGTCATTGTCTATCTTGCCCACACATGGTTGTCCTTATCTCTCAGGAAATGTATAACAGAACTCTAATGCCCCGTACACACAGTCGGACATTGATCGGACATTCCGACAACAAAATCCTAGGATTTTTTCCGATGGATATTGGCTCAAACTTGTTTTGCGTACACACGGTCGCACAAAGTTGTCGGAATTTCCGATCGCCAAGAACGCGGTGACATACACCACGTATGACGAGACTAGAAAAGGCCATTTCAGAACCAAGCGCGGCACCCTTTGGGCTCCTTTTGCTAATCTCGTGTTAGTAAAAGTTTGGTGAGAGACGATTCGTGCTTTTTCAGACTCGTGGCTTTCAGAACGTTTTCTGCGGTTCAGTTTGTGCTTGTGGGTTTGTATCTGCTCTTCATTGCGTGCAAGCAAGCTACGCATGACTTGGATTAGTCATTGTGTTCTTGTTCGTTCATTACTGTTTTTCAGGTCGCTCTTCACAGGCCTTGCTGTTCTTCAGTGCGTTCTGTTACTTCGTTCTGAGCAGCCGACCATTTTCTAGCCATGTTGCGTATACAAACTCCTCGTAGAGTTCGTGCTGTGCGGGGGCTTGGTGTTGGGGTCCTGACCATGACACAAGTCCAGTCCATGAACAGGGTGGGGAGGAGTTCATGGACCAAGAATTGGTTGCTTCAGCGTGACCAGTTCTCTCATATGCCTTTGCTCCGTGAGATCCGTGAGAATAATCCTGATGATTTCAGGAACTTTCTCCAGATGACGGACCCCATATTTCACCGTTTGTTGGCTTCGCTGACCCCCTATATCAGCAGGCAGGATACCTGCATGATGCAAGCCATCACTCCGGAGCAGAAGCTAGTCGCCACCCTACAGTACTTGGCGACGGGGAGAAGCCTGCAGGACTTGAAGTTCTCGGCAGGCATCTCCCCCCAGGCTCTGGGTATCATTATCCCAGAGACCTGTTCTGCCATCATCCAGGTCCTGCAAAAGGAGTATATGAAGGTAAGATTTTTATCCTTTAATATCACATTTTATTGTATTGAATGTTTGCTAATATATTGTATTTCTTTCCTCATTCCCTAATTACCATGATTGTAATATGCTGTGAATGTCCCATTTGTCCTCATGCATGCTGGAATTTTATGTTTTGTTTTTTAGTCCTTCATACATATTTGCCTTCACTTACCTCCCCAGCATGCTCTCCTGGCCCTATATTCACCTCATGTAGTCACTTAACAATGTATTTTATCAGCTCCATAGTAGTGCTTTACCCCAAACAACCCCTAAAATGTTTAGAAATGTGATTTGTGCTTTAAATTCAGGCAGAGTGGCAGAGGCTTTTTTTTGTGGTGTCCCCAAATCATTTTGAACCCTCCCTCCCCCCAACTGCTAAGTCAGCTGATCCCAATTCTCTATCTATCCTCAATCATCTATCTGATGACTTTGCCAAACCCATACACACTATACCCACCTCTTTTGTGGTCAGATTTATGGATGAATTCCCCAAAGCATGTAGTGCAAGGGCCTGCCTGTATACTTTCAAATGGTACTGTTTAATGTTTTTGTATTATATTATTATCTTGATAGGTAATAGCAGAATGTCCAAATGTGCTCAAATGTGTACAATGTGTATTTATATCTTTGTATTATGACACTTCTTACCTGTCCAGTGGTCTGCCAATAGTGTAACTAAGGAGGGGCTGTTCCAAGTAATACCCATTATTGAGGCATTTATCTCTCAATGAAGTGGAGAGGGTTACCTGTCCAAGATCCTCCCCCCCTATAATGTTAGAAATGGCCCATGAGAGGGGGGGAGGGGGAATATGATAGGTGTACCTTATACTTTGGTGTTGTAAAATTCCCCTTAATAAATGTTATCTGGATGTTGGCCAAGAATGTTTGTGTCTAATCTGCTTTCCATGTTTGTGCAAAAATACTAATTTATTTTTGTTTTCCTCAACAGTTTCCTTCCACGCCACAGGAATGGCAGACTGTGGCCTCCCACTTTGCCCAGCGGTGGGACTTTCCTAACTGCGGAGGGGCAATTGATGGGAAACACATCCACATTGTCCCACCACCCAACTCGGGGTCGTACTATTATAATTACAAGGGGTTCAATAGTATTGTGATGTTGGCGGTGGAGTCGGCTTATTACGAGTTCCTGTATGTGGACGTGGGGAACAATGGCCGGATGTCCGATGGTGGAGTCATCGCCCAGACAGAGTTTTACAGGCGTCTCCAGAATGGCAGCTTGGACTTGCCACCTCCAGAAGAGAATGTGGAAGGACTCCCATTCGTCTTCGTTGCAGATGAAGCATTTGCGCTGGAGGACCATCTTATGCAGCCATTCCCGATGAGGACCCTCACCCCGGAACAGAGGGTTTTTAATTACCGGCTGGCCAGAGCCAGAAGAGTGGTGGAGAACACATTTGGAATCATGGCCAGCCGGTTCCGCCTATTTCTTACACCCATCCATATGGCGGAGTATAAACTGAATCATATAATCCTGGCGTGCTGTGTTCTACATAACTTTTTACGGCAACATTCTGCCAATTATGCTGGCTCAGTTGGGCCTGAGGCCAGAATTATAAATAAAAAAACCCTGACGGCGCTTGAATGTGGCTGTCCTGGCTTGCCCTCCCTAAGAGCCCGTGATGTCCGGCTAAGATACCTTGAGTTCTTTGCGGGTAGGGGGGCCATCAATATGCCAGACAATTTGTGAAACCTTGATCAAATAAAAAAAAATTAAGGAAATCTTTGGTGACATTTCCTGTTTGTGTTTGTTTTAGCTGACCCTGACCGAAATGTGGTGAGTCCTGAAAATGGCGTGATTCTGTAACCTTATACAAAGCACTGTTGGGTGTTATTTACTAAAGGCAAATACACTTTGCACTACAACTGAAACTGCACTTGTAGTGCAAAGTGGATTTGCCCTTAGGAAATAACACCCATTGTCACAGAAAGCAGCAATTACATCACCACAAAAGTGTTGTAGAGTTAAGACAATAATCCACAAATTCTTGATTAACAATCTTTTTAATACCTGCACAATCACGTGTGCATTTAGAAAAGGTTTTTAAAACAAACCAACATGTTTGTTGTATAACAATTTTTGGGGGGGCATTATCAAAAATAGAAATGTCCATTTAAGATAAAACAGGCATGTGTAAAACCAACAAGAAAGACACAAATCTTGAACTTACAAAGTTCACATATGGTAAAACTTGAAGGCAATATCAGACATGCGTATTTAGGAACTGTGTTTGATATTGCATTCAGATGGGGTGAAGTCACCCCAGGAAAAGCCAAATTTTGAAGATGCACACCAATTTACGAATGTCAACATGTGCTAGCTGCCATCACGGGGGATCAAGGGACGTGTTTTGGGGGAGCAACTCAGCTACTTTATTATTGAGGAAGGGGTTGCACCCCCAAAACACGTCCATTGATCTCCCGTGATGGCAGATAGCACATTTTGGCACACTGTGTGCATCCTCAAAATTTGGCTTTTCTAAAAATCGCTAAAACATTTTTAACATTGTAGCGTACAAAAAAACAAAGGGATTTGGAGGGGTTTTAAACTCTCCCAATGATGTTATTATTTTTTTGAATAACATCATTGATGTTTTTCTTGATGTTTTCCAAAGCTAAATTACACCCCATGATCTCCCCAATCAGGATCTGTGCACTTTCAGAGGTGAAATGCCCTGAAGCCACATCATCACGATCACCTAAAAAGTGAGAAAACCAAAAAAACAGGTATTATAAATATGCCGGCATCCATCGCTTACCTGAGCCTGTGGTCGCAGACACTCACCTGTTGTGGTGCCAATTTCCACCACGTCTTCCTCCTCCTCCTGCTCTTCTTGAGTTGGGGGTATTTCCCCTTCTTCCCGAGGTGGGGGGTCTGTGGTCTCCTCGGATGAGGGGTGTCCTCCGAGTCTTTTCTCCCCTATGTAAAACAAAAATGGGATAATTAGCACACAGATATTTGATGGCCGAAATATAAAGATGAAACATTGCTTGGAAGTGGTGTACAATTGTCTATTTTTGCAGAGTTACAAGAGGTACAATTTTTATTGTCCGTTGTCAAGCTTCAATACTTACCTGTTTTGTACAAGCTTCACAGATGGAGACCCCCCTATAGTATACACTGGAGCACCTGTGTGGGCCCCCTAATAAAAATGGTGTTCTGGTGTCCCACACTAGTGCTCCAGCGTCCAGATGTGAAAACAGCTGCTGAGTGTCCTCTCCTTACACAGAATCTAGTTTGCATTTCATTCTAGTCACAAACCCATCTACACAACCAAATATTTTTCATATAAGTAGGACCTAAAAAATGTGGGCAAATGCATATGGCCTAAACATTGGTGTTTTATAGGCCGAAAGAAAAATGTCTGATACGAACGAATAATGTGCCCATGAACATGAAAGTTGCCATTTTAAACTGTACAACACTTAAGAAAAGCACATGGAGCAGCACGAACGTAATAAAGACAAAAAGAATAGGAACACAGCACAACTACTTACTTTTTTGCAGCACTCTCCGGATCTTTCTGTACTGCTTGGGCTCTCTTAATTTCAGGTCCGACCACCGCTTCCTGAGCTGATCTTTCGATCGTCATACCCCGAAATTCCGGTGCAGATTTTTGACCACTTTCGCCATGATCTTGGCCTTTTTGATATTGGGGTTGGGGTAAGGTCCATACTTTCAATCATAGTCAGCCTTCTTCAGGATGTCGACCATCTCCAACACCTCCCCAAAGGACATATTAGAAGCCTTAAATCGTCTCCTTCTTGATCGGGACGTTTCCGGATCCGGGCTTTCCTCCTCCTCCTCCTCATTGCTATAATTAGCACGCACCTGCTCTGACTCTGCCATGTGCTCTTCACCCACTGCGCTGAACAAAAAGGGGTGGGGAATAGACTAGAAAGAATGTCAGGGGCGGGTGGAGTTACACGCATGCGCAGTGTGTATAAAGCGTAACACGCGTGCGTAGTACGTACGATCCGTGAGCGGAGGAAGGAGTATCAGAGGCGCCAATGGTGATAACGAAGGTAAGAGCCAAACTTGGGCCTATACTGCTTCTAGATTGAGGCCTATATTGTAACTAGATTAGGAGAGTTTTGCCTGACATAAGGGTTTGTCTTGTGTTGTGTCTTGCAGTGAAAATGGATATCTTGAATGATACTGACTTTATGGCAATCTTCATAGATATGTTCAGGGAGCTGCCTTGTCTATGGGAGATAAACCACCCACATTATAAGAACCAAACAAAGAGGAAGGCAGCACTGGATCAATTGCTGGAAACTGTGAAGCAGGTCATCCCCACGGCAGACATGACCTATTTGAAGATCCTAATTGGTGGCCTGAGAAGCACTTATCTAAGGGAGCACAAGAAGGTCCAGGATTCCCAGAGATCCCGAGCAGCAGATGACATCTATGTCCCCAGGATGTGGTACTATGACAGGCTGCATTTTCTGGCAGGTCAGACTGAACCCAGGTCATCACTCTCCAGTCTTCCTTCCACGCTTCCTTCCCCCCCAGCTGAGGCTTCTGACGCCCAACCTGGGCCTTCCAGGCAGCAACATGTTGAGGAGCCCAGCTTGAGCCAGGTATAGCATTCCTCTAAATAGTTCAGGTTGTCCAATCAATGATGTTAACTAGATGTTAGTTTGGAGTACTAATTTATGATTGTGATTGATGATGCAGAAACTAAAACCATGTCCCTTTTTCATACACAGGGAAGTCTCAGCCAGGAGGTGGCCGGGCCGAGCATGGTTGCCTGATATCCAGGTCCCTCCCCTACACCCGCAAAGAGAAAGTGGCAGGAAGAGGAGTACCCTCTAGGAGGCTGCCATAGGCCTCTTTTGGAAGGCTACAGAGGCCCTGACAGCCCCCCACACTGTGGAGGAGGACTTTGCTGGCATAATTGCCTGTAAAATGCAGCGGATGGAGGAGGGCCAACAACTCATGTGTGAGTCATTAATTTTGGAAGCTCTCAATAAGGGGTTGAGGGGCCAAATAACATCTGCTACCCACATTTGTGACCTCACACATGGTCCTCCTCCTCCTCCTCCTGGTCCTTCTACTTCTCCTCCTCCTCCTTCTACTCCAGGTCCTACTAGTCCTCCTCCAGGTCCTACTCCTCCTCCTGCCACATCTCTAACAGCAGAGCCACAGCCGGGAAGGAAGCGCGGAAAGAAGACAAGAAAGTGATGACCCTGGGTCCAGTCTGGTCTGGCAAAAGATGCAGCCTCTTGTGGTACCACAGCCTGGGGACACAGATGTCATCTGCTGCTTTCTGGATCTCTGGGACTTCTGGACCAGACTGCACTCCCTTACATATGGACTCCTCAGGCCACCAATTTTGATGTTAAATAATTGATGTCTGCCCTGGGGGTCCAAGGCTTCACTAATTTCTGCTGTTTCTCCAGTGTTGCCTCCCTCTTTGTTTGGTTCTGAGCCCTTAATAAAGGATTTTTGGTTTCAATTATACTCTCCTATGTGTGTTTTCCTTCAAAAAGGACAGTTTGTGAGGATTCAGTTACATTTCTAAAGTACAATGTGAAATTAACAAGGGACACCAACACCAAACAATCTCCTTGAGATTAAATAATATAAGATATCAATGGTGTTGTGGTAACTAGACACACAAAACACACACAAAAATATTCTGGAGTAAAACTAAAAATAAAATAAAACAAACATCAGCCTTGGAAAAAATACAAACCTAAAAAAACCAAAAAATGCCTAAAAAACAAACAAACAAAAAAAACAAAAAACAAAAATATTTTTGTCAGATGTGACAAATCAAAATATATTAAGGGAATCCCGATAAATAATAAAGAAGTTTATGAGAAGTCTGTGTGAATATGAGCAGCAAAACTACTTCATTCTTCTCACATTATAAAGAAGAAGAGAGTGCGCTGTATTAAACCATTTTTAACATTGCACCGTGACGAAAGTGTTGTATCCATTGCGAACGCTAAGTTTACCAGACCGAGCTATTCCGTCTCGGAATTTCTTCTGAGCATGCGTGGCACTTTGTGCGTCGGAACAGGCCACACACGGTCGGAATTTACGCGATCGGATTTTGTTGTCGGAAAATTTTATAGCCTGCTCTCAAACTTTGTGTGTCGGAAAATCCGATGGAAAATGTCCGATGGAGCCCACACACGGTCGGAATTTCCGACAACACGCTCCGATCGGACATTTTCCATCGGAAAATCCGACCGTGTGTACGGGGCATAAGGCAAATGTAAACAAAAATCTATAAAATAGCTAGTTGTCAATGTATTTTACAATAATACAAATGAAATTGCCTAATATCTATTTTCCCATAATGCTACGTAGAGTACTTAATGCCAGTCTAAGAGCATAATGTTAAACATTATAAGCCCGTTAGGTCCAAATGGTTTTTGCTTTTGGATATGTTACGGTGTAGGATTTAGAGGAATTATTTAGGCCATTTACAGAAACGTGATAGTGGTTGTGAGGATGCATGCAGTGTTAATACGCTTACTCATAGCCAAATAAATATGTAGGCAACACAGGAGGCTGTGCACCTGTCATAGGGGGCAGTGATGTCACGTGGCTGACAATGTTGAATAACAGGAGCGCTTTAATCATAAACCCAATGTTTCCTAGAGATTAAATTGCTCTTTTGTGCTTGCTGCATACAAATTTTTGGACAATATGTCAAATTAATAGCATTATATTAACCACATAGGGTATGTAGCAGCTCATATTAAAGTCAATGTGATACAGACAAATATATCAATCTCAAGAAATTTTGGCATCAGGATAAATCTACAAAGAATTGCCTGAATAGCCATATGATAGAATGGCAAAACAGAATGACAGAAATGTATGGCAGTATAATTGTTTATATAGTTCAAATTGTTCCCAATTTCTTACAGGTTTGGTTTGGGTTCAGCTTTTAACACAAATTATAATACATTTCAGAGAAAAAGCTCTTTATTCTTACACCAAGTTGTCAACAATATATTGCACACGCAGATTTGTAGATTCTATCTTACATGGCTTTCTGTATTTCAAACAAAATCTAGGCCATATAGAGATACAACAAATTTTGTAGTTTCATCCAGCCTCCAGGCTGATGAACTTCCAAGGTGGGATCTAAAAAAAAAAAAAAATAAGGCTTAATCAATGTGTAGCATTAGTAATCAGGAAGCAGAATCTGCATACAATAAGGAGCAAATATATTTACTCTTATTTAGAAATATGATTATGAAAAACTTGAAAATGCATGAATGCTATAATTTACAATAAACTTTAAAATGTGCCATGTATTTTTAAATAAACACTGAAATACATTAGTATTCTAGAAATATAATGTAATCTATCATCAGAAAATATATTTCAGACAGTTTTAGTAAGGTCCAGATCAAAATATAGGAGCTGTAAAGAAGAAGAAGGAAGGAGCAGCAGTTCTCACTGGAGAGTGGGTTGTACAACATGGAATTTGCAACCAATATCAGACTGGATACTTAAGTTCATAACCATCTGAAGGTGTAATATGAGATGTAATATGAGGTATTGATGCAATACAAACTTTTAACTTCACCTTTTTCTCGAGGCTTGCTTTGAAGAGACCCTGTCAGAAAGCTAAAATTAGCCAAAAAAGTGCCCTGCTGCTGAACGCCAATCCAAATGCCAAATGCCAAAAAGAATATGATAATTCATAAATTACCTGGCTGCACTTGGTGGTTCATCTCCCTTACCTTTACATGACTACAGGGCAGTATTTACTCTTTTCTTCTACTGAAAGTGTTTTTTGGCTCATATTCATTTCTTGACAGGGTCACTTTAGGAATTATTTAATTCTTTTTATGCGATGCATAGGAATTTTGATATAGTGCTTGCAACCCAGAATTGCTTTTACTCACTGAAAGCATATCAGTCATCATCAACATTACCCTACACATAGGGATATAATAGTGTATATGTAATGTATATAGATGCACTTAAATTCACTCATATGCTTAAAATGCACAAATGCCTTTGTTGGTTTCAGTTTTATACATTTTAGGCACAAATCAAACACTTGTGTGTGAGTGCCTTAAATACTGTTTGAAATATCCTTAAACTGAGAGTTTGTCAGGGCATCTTACAGATATTTCAAACAAACCTCAACATAAATGAAAATTGCAATATATATCCAGCTTGTTAGCCTATGTCTAAACAGAACAGTAAACTATAATTATAAGCCATCATATGACAGATCTGGAACACAGTTTTTTTTTCATTCATTCTAACACTTGGGCCATAAATAACAGCTTCAAGCATAAAAGTAAAAGCGGATTCTGAACTCACCAGAGAATGATCAATCATCCTTCATCTTTCAGCAAGGACACCAATTACAAGCTATAGTCATAGACATGGAAGTGTATCAGCAAACCTAAAAAGACAAAAAACTTTTGAAGTATTTCACAGTAGACAACACTTAATCATAGTCATAAACAGATTAGAGTGTTAGAAGATAGGAGGAAAAATCTATTTCCATTTGTTGATGTTATTAAGTGCAGGATTTAATTCAACAGAGGCCATGTGCTTGATGCATTGTCTAAGGACAACATGGCAGATGTGATAATTGTGGAATTAGCCTGTTCTAGTTACATAATCCCATTCTTGGTGTTAGGAATGCTTCAAATAAGTTGATCATTTTTTAAAATGGCTGAAGGTGTGAATTGTTGTCAAAAGCCTAGTTAAACCTAGTACACATGAGACGAATGTCGGTGGGCATCGGCCGGTTCAATAGAAACCAGCCAACATTCGTGTGTACTGCAGTTGCGCCAACAGAAGCGGCATGACCAAAAAGTGTTTGCAGATCAGTTACCTATCAGTGCTTTGAGAGCGCTGACCAGTGTATTCTGGCGAGGGGCTGCCCCCTATCAGAACACAATAGAACAGCGGGGGGAGATTGCTGTGGTAACATTGAATAGTTAGTACGGCGGCTCCTCCTGAGCTGTTCATTTTTTTTGTTCAGCCCTGCTGAGTTGAATGGAAAAAGAAAAAAAACACTAGTGTGTACTAGGCTTTAGAGGTGTTAGAACAGTATTATATGTGCAGGACAGTTGATGTTGAAGAATAACATCATGGACGAGGGGTGGGGGCCTTTGATGCCATCTGTCTTCTCATTTAATGCCATTTTAACATCTCTACTCTGCCATGGCCCGCCAATAAGGCAGTAGGGGCAGCCCTCCTGTATGGGGACTGGACCCCGCCAATTCAGCCTTGACTCTTTATTTCAGGGCAAGATAAATCTCTGCAGCATTAAACAAAAAAAACTTCCCTGGGCCCCATTTGTACACCCACGGCTGCTGTCTTTCCAACTATGGAGGGGGGAGTGATGGGCAGTAAAAACACAGCTAGTTTTACTGTGCTCCAAATGCTGGTGTAATCAAGCAGGAGATACTTTGCACTTGTGTCAGCCACTAAAAAGAGATCTGCGGTGGATCACTCTTCTGAGAGTCTTTGGTAGGTGGCGAGGAGGTGTTATGTTGCCTCCTCACCACCTGTTTTAACCCCTAAAAACCCATGGAACGCCACTGCAACCACATTCTATGGGTGGTAAGTGTCTGCCAAAGGCAACAGGAGAAAACATTTTGCTACGCTGCAATGCAGGCATGTGTACACCCCAGACCACTGCCTTTGCAGCTTAATGGGGAGTGGTTGGGAGGGCAAAATGCTGTAATGCATAGCAACTACTTAGCAGGCTGCATTATGTTACATATGTCTGACCTCTGCACTGTGTACATTACGTATGTTACACACTCCTGACCACTGTGCTCTATGTGTTACATACTTCTGAGCCCTGCACTTTGTACATTATATGACCTTGACCCCTGCACTCTGTTATTTACCCACTCCTGACTCCTAAACTATGTACTATACACTCCTGACCCCTGAACTATGTACAGGAAACTTTGCTGACTCCTGCACTCTGTACACTACCCACTCATGACTCTGGCGCAGTGTAGGGTACATTCTTCTGGCACCAATACTGTGTATATAACATACTCCTCACCCCTAATATATATATATATGGAGTACCCCCCAAGCAAATACTAAGGGACTTTAGGGGCAACTGATCAGCAGAATATTTTTAGAAAATAGAAATGTATTAATATGAAATATGTGGTGCATACATCACCATAAGCAATTGCCTAAAAAGACAAGAACAGAATCATATATCATATATAAATGCAAATCCTTCAATATTAAGCCCAATGCATTTCTGGACCTATGTAGAGTCCTTTCTTCAGGGGCATTTCATGCAAAGTAGTGCTGCTATATTGATATTCTATAATGAGACAAAGTCACACATCAGAATCAGCATTGGGGTCAGAGAAATGAGCATCATTGAAGTCAAGTAAAAACAAACATACCAGTCAAGTATAAGATATGCAAAAAAGGACTACCACCTAGTAAGTAGCCGAAGATGGTAGCGGGCTAAATCGCTGCAGAGGAGTCTGAATGAGTAAGAAACCTGAAAAGATATTCATACTCATTGAAAAGATTGGTAAACCTCAAAGAAACATGGAAGGATATGCTGCTATTATATCCACAGCACAGGCCCAGGCAGTACTGCTGTGCATTAATGGTGTTGACCAGTGCCCGAAGAGTAAACAAAAACCCTATAAAAGAGCAAATTTGTTTTATGAATACAAGGCTTAGGAGTATATAGCTGTCCAAAAATCATAAGCAGCATTATCATAGAAATCGCATACAGTGCTAGATATTTAAAATAAAAGCCAGTATCGCAGTACAAATTAGATTCATAGAGTCATTGTTGATGAATTTAGGTAGTATATGATATTAAAAAAACATGTATTGTCTTTTGTCTTAAAGACAAAGAATGTCTGTTGATTTGGGGGGCAGGCTCAGGCCCTGGCCCTGTCAGGTAGGCTGCATGGTAGGCTGTATGGGCCCGATAATTTAGACCATTCACCCCTGTTCTCACATTCACAAAACAAGCTTGGTTCCTAAACAATTAGATAAAAGTAATAAACATTCACACACGATACCCAAGCATACTTCCTGATTAGAGTGAAAGCAATCATTTAAGCTGACTTACATTAATGTAATCTACTACCTTTCATCATATTCTTCAGTGATCTTGGATTTCCATGCTGTTCACTCTAGAACAGGCTAGCAACAGAAAGAACCATTTTATTTTGCTAATGAATTATATAGCTGTAGGTCAGATCCTATGACTGATGTCACTGCAATCAGGAGTGGATTCAGCAACTTGGGCATTGTTTGCTAAATAACATACGAATAGTGGTGGAGGATAGAAGTGATTAAGCTATGGTGGACTATGATGTGGACTATGTGGTATGAAATCACTATCAATTGAGAGATATTGGGAATATTGGGCATCCTGACAGGACTTAATATTTCATAGCTATCTGAGATATGTATATATTATGAGGGACATTAAGATCAGATCAGATAAGTCTTTTTCTATACCCTAGGAGAGTAGAACTTTGACATGCCCAGAAATGACTTGCAATAGTTACTGACAGGGTTAACCGCTTGTCTCTGAATGGCACTGCTATTGGTCCAGCCATACTTGACATGTAAAATCATGCAGAAACTTACTTCAAGCTGTCCAAATAAGGCTAGAACCTGGGCGATGGATGTGTTTACACAGAGAAAATATGGAAGGCATGACAACAAAAATTAAAGTTTGGTGCTTCGACATCTAACTTTAGTGTCCTTTTCCCATTTTGTTAGAAAACCTTAACTATAGGCCTCTTGTACACAAAGCTGACATACTGTATAGGAACCCAGCACAACACTGGGTTACAAATTATTTATTTAACAAAACAATAAAACAGGCTGAACCATCTGGTTGCTATCAGATATAGCATTTAGAGATTTTAGAGATTTGTCATTTGTGCTTGTTATATTATTACAGAAAACTGACAATGCTAAATCCAAATGATTTGCTCTACACCATCAACTTCTTTGATGTGCAAAAATATAGAAAGGTTTTTCTTTTTTTTTTACATTTTTGCCTCTCACCATGTCACCATGTCTATTCTCTGTTAAAATAATAAATTATCTCATATTTGCACTACACTTTGCAATGGTAAGGAAAGTGCATTTATTTTCAGCAACCAGTCAGATTTCAGCGCTTTGTTGACAATTTGTTGAATACAGTTCACAAAGTCTTCCAATTGGATCACAGAAAAAAACAGCTTAATGCCCAACTCCAGGTTTTTTAAAGGTCTTCTTGAGTTTAAAAAAGTTAAATATTCCCTTCTTACACTGGATGCCCTCAGAATTCTGGGATGAATGATGCCCAATACCCAAAATTTTGACTTTCCCAACTTAAAATCCCATTGAACTTAAAGGGAATCCAAAACAGGCTCCAAAAAGTGTGTGTTACAGTACAGCAAATGGTGCAGAAGAGGTTGAAAATCTTCAGGCAACCCTGAGATAATAGAAAAGTTGAAAAGCAGTTTGGAGAGATTTGAAAAAATAGCAGCTACTCCTGGAAGCCTTGATGCACTGATGATCAAGCTAAGGGTGCTGAGGAGACAGCAGAACCAAATATAAGACAGAACCAACAAGAGCTGCTCAAACTAATGGTATTCAGACAGCATGAATAACAGATACAAGGCAGAAAAAGTCTGAGCATCAGATTGAGAATCAAAATCACCAAATACAACATTGCTCATTTAGGCTCTGGGCATTCAAATTAAATTCAAATTTGATGCGGTCTCAAATTCAGTCATTAGGGGGCTTTGTAATTTTGAGCTTGTTTAACCACTTCCATCCCAGACAATGTTTATACAGTACGTTCTTGGAAGGAAGTGGTTATACCAGGATCAAGGCTGCATAATCTTGCTGTAATTTCTTAGAGCCAGCAACTGCCTTTTAGGTCAAAGTGATCAGAATGGTTCTACAGCCACCCGATAACTTTCACAGGGCTCACAAGAAGCCCATCACCCTCTGCCACCCGCCAACGTTCATGGGTTCTCCCATTCAATTAGGGAGTCCAGGACTACTGAAAGCAGTCAGATCGGCTGCCTACAGAGAAGGAGAAACATCCATTCCTCCCTCTCCTCTGTGACCAATGAAGCGGAAAACAATGAGATTTCATCACTTCAGGTTTTGTTTCAGTGTTTACCTGGCCAGTACTGGCAAGGAAAGAAGCTAATCAAAGCAATCTCAGTTTTATCAGCTGCCTTGGAGGGCAGAAGAAGGTTCAGGGGTCCAATACAAAAATACATTGAATTAAATAACTACACTTAACAAAAAACAAAGCACCCCTATCCCCTGTGCTCATGCTCAAATGCAAGCGCGCACATAGGTCCCGCATGCATATGTAAACAGTAATTGCACCATACATGTGTACCACCAAAAATAACAAGGTGAGAGCAAAGAAATCCAGAGCTCATATTTAACTGGTAACCAGTAAATGCCTTTAAAAGCCCCCTATGGAAATATTTAGATACCAGAGTTTGTTACCATTTCACAGACATGTGTAATTTGAAATTTTAACATGTATGGTATCTAATTTTGCATAACATCATCTTTCAAATTTTACCAAAAAATGGGTAGTATCATATGTTTGTGTGCACTAAAATGCATTTAAGTGTATTTTATCCTGAAAATTTGCATTTAATAAAAGGGATGTGCGAATATTGTATGCCATAAAAAATTGCAGCAGCCACCATTTTATTTTACAGGGCCTTTGCTTTTAGAAATATATATAATGTCTAGGAGATTCTAAGTAATTTTCTTGCAAAAAGATTATTTTCTTCAACAAATTTCAAAATTGTCCTGGGCAGCAAGTGGTTAAACTGTTGAACTAACATGACCTATTACATAAAGATGGTTATCTAAGGTCTTAGTCTCAGAAGTGTTTCTAAGATTTTGAAAGAACAGAGGAATCTGGGGCACATAAAGGAGGTGAAGTCTATGGTAAACAGTGGTCATGAGTGAGAATGGTTGAAAGGGGAATGTTTAGACAAATCATGAGCCTAATTATTGTATATACTACCCACAAAATATTGTTTAGCCACTTGCCAACTGTTCAGAGTAAATATACTGTGAGCAGGTACCAGGTGCAGGCACAATCATGAATCCAGCACTGGGGGGGGGGGGGGGGGTTTCATGGCTACAAACCACTTGAGGCATACTTTAGAAGAGTCAATAAAATGTTGTCTATGTCATGGTTTGTGATTAAAAGATTTATTGTGAAATCAAAGTCAAAGAATTCCAAGAATGCAAAGGGTTAAAATATGGATAATAGACAATCAATGTTAAACATCATGCTTGAGGCTGACTGACGGGTCAGAACTGGGGGCGGCTAAAAGGGGTGTAGGTGCTAGATGTCACATGGGCATCTACCCAGGGGAAGGGATGACAGACCACTGGTTGAATCCGTAAGGGTCAGTGATGTAGGGAGCCTTTTTAAGAGTACAATCACGTACCTGTAAGTTGACCCTTTTTTCTGGGTTAGGTGGCACACATATGCAATGCCCCCTCCCCCCCCCCCCCCCCCGCTGACCTGTGCTGTGATTGGACACAGTACAAGTTTGGCAGATAATTTCAACCAATGATTTTGGCTGAAGTAAGCTGATTGTCCAATCAGACATGGAGTTCTGCATTTGAAAACAAACAGAACTCTGTGTACATAGGAAAAATTATCTGTCTGTTTCTTCTCTCTGAAAAGCAGGGAGAAAAAAACATCCAAATAGTGAAGTAAAAGCAGTACACATTACACACACTACACATTGTTAAGCACACAGTTAACCTCTTAATTGTCCCTAGATGTTAGCCCTTTCCCAGCCAGTGTCATTATTACAGTGTCAGTGTACAATATTACCACTGATCACTGTATTCGTTTCACCAGCGACATCAGGGACAGTTAGTGATCCTCCCAGATAGTGTCTGTTAGTGTCAGATTGCCCACTATCCTATCACAGTCCCACTATAAATCTCTGATCACCACCATTACAGTAAAGAATTTATATCTGTGTAAATTCCAGTATATACTGTATACACCATAGTTTGTAGATGCTATAACTTTTGCACAAGAAAATTAAAGCGGTTGTAAACCACTGGCCTTTTATTTTTCCTTTTTTTTTTTGGAACTTGTAAGGTAAAGGTATAATGTGCTAGTATGCATTGCATACTAGCACATTATGTTAAACTTACCTTAAAATGAGGCCCTACCGTGCCAAGAAGTCAGCGCTGCAGGGGCCCCCATATTCACCTGTCTTGCTTCTGGGTTTGCAAACTCCGGCTCTGTGACTGGCTGGAGCCACGATGATGTCATTCCCGTGGTGCACGTTTAGGAGATATTTACACTACCTATAGGTAAGCCTTATTATAGTTACCTATAGGAAAAAGTAAAAGATGGAAGTTTACTTCTTCTTTAATATACACTTATTGGGATTTTTTTTTCCCAAACATATATAGCAGACTACATTTTGTCCTCAATTTATTTAGAAATTAGATTTTTTTATTTTTTGTTGGAGATGTTTTATAGTAGAAATGAGAAAATATTTTTTTTTTCAAAATTGTCGGACGATATATAATAAAAAATGAAAAATCCAGTGGTGATCAAATATCACTGAAGAAAGCTCTATTTGTTTGAATGAGCATTAAATGAATTAAATGATATCCTGTATAAAAATAAATAAAATTTGTGTACAGTGTTGGATGGCCACACAATTACCAGTCAAAGTAGTGCAGCGATGACTAGCAAAAAAAAGGCTGGTCATGAAGGGGGTAAAACCTTCCAGAAGCCAAATGGTTAATCAAAGTGGGAGCCTCGCAGATGCACAAAATTACATTTTTTGATTTTTTTTTAAATTAAGCTCCTTAATTACATATGCTTTTAACCACACAGTATGTACTGTAGACATAGAGCTAACACTTTGTCTGGGTCTACCCTAAAGAATATTTGTAAAATCTTAAAGAATTTCATTAAAATATTTGGTCTGGCCACCTTCTGCTGGTGGGAAAGCCTGGGAGTGGCGATGAGGAGGAGGGGCAAAACATGCTGTCATATGACACATGATCTGCCAAAAGCTGCCCTTCTCTCACTGCAGATTCAGTAAGTTAGATAATAAACATGGCAGACTGCAGTGGCCTCAGCATCTGGGGCACCAGTCAAAGGATGGGAGGCATAGTCCCTTGGTACCTGGCATTAAACTTGCTAAAACTTTATATAAAAGGGCCAATCAACCAAATAAATATTATAGATTTAGGTTTATGCGGGAATGATGAATGCAGGAACCCACAGATGAAGGTTTTTTTTAGCATCCTCTGCTTTACTTAACAAAAGACAAAAAGACAAAGCAAAATGGAAAAAAAAAAGTTTTCTAGGACCTTACAATAAGACTAAACTTATATTTATAGTACAAAGCAAAGTTTTTTACTATTGAAATGAAAACATTTTGTTAATTTTTATCTATTAATGTCTGTAATGTGATGCAACCAAAATGAACAAACAAATAAAAATGAAAAAAGTTTACATGTGAATGGCAAAAAAATATATACAAACTTATAAAAAAAATAGGGTTGTTAGTGGTGTACGCCAAGGTTCATTGTAGGGACCCTTACTTTTTAATATACCTATAAATGATATAGGATCTTGGTTTGAAAGTATTATTTCAGTCTTTGCAGATGACACCAAACTATGCAGTGGAATAATGTCCTTATAGGATGTCTCCAACTTACATCACAAGCTGACCTCAATGCACTGTTTAATTAGGCAGCTATGTGGCAAATAAGGTTTAATGTTGATAAAGTGACGAAAGGCAAATGCCTGAAAAATGATGTGAATGTGGAGATTGAATGTGGGTCATTGAGTGAAAGTGTCAAACACTATGAAAGAAATTAAAAATGCTATTAAGTGAATAAAATATAAATGAGAATAATTGTGTATATGACAAAAAAAACAAATATTGCATATCACAATCAATAAACAATATGTACCTCTAGTGTCAATATATACATTAATACAGCTTAACTGTAACCACAGAGCTAAACCATAATAGTGTAACAACATAAGAAACTGAAAAACTAAAGAAAGTCCGTGATTCAAAAAAGCAGTAATAAATAAAGTCCATCCATATTACATTGACATGCATAGATTAAAACTGATCTCCAGGTGCTCTGTGAGGTAATGTAACAGGATCTCGCTGTGATAGGATATAAGGTGCGTAGATAAACCTCCACCTCCAAGAAAAATTGCTGCCTCTTACCAGATGGAAATGGTCTCTAAATTACAGGAGACCCAGGAGGCAGATGGCTGTACCCCAGCCAGGGATTCTTAAGCAGGCACTCAGCGTACGGGACCTGGGACTCACTCCACACAGCCTCAGCATTTATGGAAATATTGCCATGTAAAAGATAAATTGCTCCACATAGTGTAAAATCCAGCGATTTATTGTATAAAAAATATAAAGGTTGCACTTACAAAAGCATCGTAAATTGCAGGCATGTAAAATAGAAAGCCGGCCGGCTCCAAGAAAACCCGTGTCCTACGAGTCTGTGTATCGCGGTGTCGTCGGGACGTAGCTCCTCCTCCCTACGCCGTTTCGTCACAACAGGACGTGGTCACTATTTTCAGCTTACTACTTTTTAGTCGCAGCTTTTCTCTAATCAGTGTAAGCGCAGTATTTATTTTTTACCTTTAATGTTGATAAATGTAAAGTTATGCACTTGGAGGCTAAGAATATGCATGCATCATACATACTAGGGAGAGTACAACTGGGGGAATCAATGGTGGAGAAGGATCTGGGTGTTTTGGTAGATCATAACCTTAATAAGGGCACACAATGCTAAGCATATGCAGTTCAGTGCTGGACATCAGTTCACAAAAAAGGATACTGGAGAACTGGAAAAAGTAGAGAGAAGGGCAACTTTGAACGATATGGGCCGTTCGCGCCAAATTCAAGTGGCACTTCATGGCCCATAATTTACTGCGGCATCAGAGTGCATTGCTGGCTGATGATTGGCCAAGCATGCACTATGACCCGCATGCTTGGCCAATCACAGCGCCGTCTGTACAGAGAGCCAGGATGGTTTTGGCCAATTATGGCTCAGGGGGTTTAGTACACGCCCCACACTATATAAGGCCGCCTGCACGGTGGCCCTGTGTAGTGTGTTCCGGCATTGAGAGAGAGATAGATAGACAGAGAGACAGTGTCATTTCATTAAAGTTAGATAGAGTAGGCAGGCGAGTCAGTTAGCTGCACTTACAGTGTATTGTGTATATATATATATATATATATATATATATATATACATCCTAAGTGTTGTATATATATATATATATATATATATATATATATATATATATATATATATATATATATATATACACTGTATTCAGTTTAGCTAGATCCGTTCCTGTTATTCTATTCCTACTACTGACAGGCAGGCAGGTGTTTTTACAGTATTTACAGCTACTTGAAGAAAATTGCTGGTGTTCTTCTGATCCTATTAGTCCTATTAGCTACAGTATTTACAGTTAGTGTAGTGCGTCCTCTGCACAGTGTGCACCTAAAGCTATCTGAAGAAAATTAGTGGTGTTCTTCTGTTCCTATTAGTACAGTACCGCAGGTAGTTGCAGTATTTACAAGTTAGTGTAGTGCGTCTGCACAGTGTGCACCTAAAGCTACCTGAAGAAAATTAGTGGTGTTCTTCTGCTACTATCAGTACAGTACCGCAGACAGCTGCAGTATTTACAAGTTAGTGTAGTGTGTCCTCTGCACAGTGTGCACCTAAAGCTACCTGAAGAAAATTAGTGGTGTTCTTCTGATCCTATTAGTACAGTACCGCAGGCAGCTGTAGTATTTACAAGTTAGTGTAGTGCGTTCTCTGCACATCATGCACCTAAAGCTACCTGAAGAAAATTAGTGGTGTTCTTCTGATCCTATTAGTACAGTACCGTAGGCAGCTGTGGTATTTACAAGTTAGTGTAGTGCGTCCTCCGCACATCATGCACCTAAAGCTATCTGAAGAAAATTAGTGGTGTTCTTCTGATCCTATTAGTACAGTACCGCAGACATCTGCAGTATTTACAAGTTAGTGTAGTGCATCCTCTGCACAGTGTGCACCTAAAGCTACCTGAAGACAATTGCTGGTGTTCTCATACTAATAATACTACAGGCAGGCAGTTGATTCTGCTAGCTGCAGTATCACTATATATATATACATTGCAGCTTTGTGCAGCTACATCTCACTGCAGGTCATTAGTATGTCCTTAAAGGCCAACAAGGAGAGGCAAACAGTCACAAGCGAATAAAAGAGGGAAAGCAGGCTCTGTGTCTAGAGGCAACAGTGCTGGTCGTGGAGACGGTGCATCTTCATCAGCATGTGGCCGTGGGACACGCTTATCCTTTTTTTTGGCAGCTGGCCGTGTTGAGCCGCAACATGCGGAAGACTTGGTAGAGTGGATGACCAAGCCGTCCTCATCCTCCTCATCCTCTCTCACCCAGGCTCAGGGTACTTTGTCTGGCAAAGCAGCTGCCAACGTGGCCTCTTCCCTGGGCTCAATGGCATCAGTCACTCCTTCCCTAGCCCCACCATGTCCTCCTGAGAAGTCCCCCGAACTGTTTGACCACAGTGTTGGGTATATGCTCCAGAAGGATGCCCAGCGTTTTGAAGGCTCCGATGATGGTACCCAGCTAGCGGAAGGCAGTAATGTGAGCCCAGAGAGAGGGGGTGCCCAAGAAGGACAGCAATCTGGCAGTCATGTTCCCCCAGCTGCAGCATACTGCCAGCTTTGCTCCAGTGATGAGGAGGGAGGGGGTGATGAGGTCACTGACTCCACGTGGGAGCCTGATAGGAGAGAGGAGGAGGAGGCATGTCACCAACGAGGCAGGACGCCCTCCAGGGGCCAGCTTAAGTGCAGCACACCGACTGCATCACACCGCAGAGCTCCGCATGTGCAGGGCACTGCTGTCTCTGTGCGTTATTCCAAAAGTTCTTTGGTGTGGGCCTTTTTTGAGATGAGTGCATCAAATCCCACTGCTGCTATTTGCAACATATGTCTCAAGCGTATCTCGCGTGGCCAAAACATCTCCCGCTTGGGCACCACATGCTTGACCAGACATATGTTGGCCTGCCATGCAGTTCATTGGCAAGTGTACCTAAAAGACCCACACCAAAGAACAAAGAGGACCTCTCCTTGCTCCTCATCAGCTGGGATCTCCAACCCCACTATACCTTCAGTCCTCTCTGAGACCTGCACTGAGAGAAATGAAGGTGTAGAATTAGGTGTGTCACAGCCAAGTACTTAGGGAAAATCTGCTATCTGTACACCGACGTCAGATTGCACCAGGCAAATTTCCCTGCCCCAGCTGCTGCACCACCGAAAGAAGTTTGCTCCCAGCCATCCACATGCCCAGCGGTTGAATGCTAGTTTGGCTAAATTGCTAGCACTTCAACTGCTGCCTTTTCAGTTGGTAGAATCTGCCCCCTTCCGTGAGTTTGTGGAATGTGCGGTTCCTCAGTGGCAGGTTGCCAAACGCCACTTTTACTCATGGAAGGCGATTTAGGCTCTCTACCAGCATGTGGAAGGCAATGTCTTGGCCTTGCTGGACAGGGTGATCAGCGGTAAGGTGAATATTACCACTGACTCATGGTCCAGCAGGCATGGACAGGGACGTTACCTATCTTTCACCGTGCACTGGGTGACTCTGCTAGCAGCTGGGAAGGATGCAGGACAGGGTGCAGTAGTGTTGGAGGTTGTTCCACCACCACACCTCCAAAATACTACTAGTGGTGATTCTGCCACACCTCTTTCCTCCACCCCCTCCTCTTCTTCCTCCATGGCCTCTTCCTGTGCTGATTTGTCTTCGGAACCAGCAGTGCTCCGTAGGCATTCAAGGGGCTACGCAAGCACGCAGGCCAAAAGATGCCATGCGGTGCTTGAGCTGGTGTGCTTGGGGGACAGGAGCCACACTGGGGCAGATATTCTGTCAGCTCTGCAGGGGCAGGTTCAGAGGTGGTTGACACCATGCCAGCTTAAGGCAGGTATGGTGGTTTGCGACAATGGCACCAACCTCCTCTCCACCCTCCGAGAGGGACAACTGACCCATGTGCCCTGTTTGGCTCATGTCCTTAACTTGGTGGTGCAGCGGTTCTTGGGCAGGTACCCGGGCTTACAAGATGTCCTGAGGCAGGCCAGGAAAGTCTGTGTGCATTTCCGCCATTCATATAATGCCAGTGCTCGGCTGGCAGACCTCCAAAAGGAATTTAACCTGTCCAAGAACCGCCTAATCTGTGACATGCCTACCAGGTGGAACTCAACGTTGGCCATGCTGCAGCGGCTGCGCACGCAGCAGAGTGCCATCAATGAGTACCTGTGTGACTATGGCACCAGGACAGGGTCAGGGGAGCTTGTTTTTTTTCCCCAGGCCAGTGGGCCATGATCAGGGAAGCATGCACTGTCCTGTTAGCTCTCAAGGCCCCCTTTATCCAGACAGTGTTCCTGCATGACCGCCAATCACACAGGAAGAGGACGAGGAGGAGGAGGAGGAAGAAGAGGAGGATTGTGTCAGCATGGAGGTGGAGCCTGGCACTCAGCATCAGCAGCAGTCTTTAAGGGATCATTTACAGTCCCAAGAAACCCATGGACTTGGATGTGGCTGGGAGGAGGTGGTCGCTGATCATGTCGTCCTTAGTGACCCAGAGCACTCCGGACCAAATGCCTCAGCAAACCTACGCTGCATGGCCTCCCTGATCCTGCAAAGCCTGTGGAAGGATCCTTGTATTCGTGGTATCAAGGAGAGGGATCAATGCTGACTGTCAACCCTCCTTGATCCACGTTACAAGGGTAAGGTTGCGGACCTTATCTTGCCGTTGCAGAGGGAACAGAGGATGAAACATCTTCGGGAGGCCTTGCAGAAAGGTCTGTGCAACGCGTTCCCAGAGACTGGGAGGTTACAAACTCCTGTTCCTGGACAACCTGTTGCTGAGGCTTCGGTCAGTCAAAGAAGGAGCGGTGGAGAAGGTGGCCGTCTGACCAATGCGTTCAGACAATTTTTTAGTCCGCAACCCCAAGATATGATTGGTTCCAGCAACCATCGCCAGTGTCTGTTTTACATGGTGCAGGAATACCTAGGGGCAAGATCTGACTTGAACACCTTTCCCACCGAAAATCCTCTGGGTTACTGGGTCTTGAGGATGGATCACTGGCCAGAGCTTGCGCAGTATGCAATTGAGCTACTGGCCTGTCCTGCATCCAACGTTCTTTTGGAACGCACATTCAGTGCTGCTGGAGGCTTTGTAACTGATCACAGGGTGCGCCTGTCCACCAACTCGCTCGATCAACTGACCTTCATAAAAATGAATTAGTCTTGGATCACCACCAGCTACCAAGCACCTGATGCTGATGTAACTGAATATTTTTTTTTTAAATGTCAGATCCCTTCAAGACTGCCTATGCTGATGCTGAGTGACTATCCTGTTATGCTGAGTGACTATCCACTTCCTCCTCAATGATCATGCTGAGAGCTTGTAAGAATATTTTTGGTTCTGGGTGCCGCCACCAGTGGCTAAGGCCCAATTTTTCAGCCCCTGTTTAACAGGGGCATGTAATTACAATTTTTGATGCAATACTTTGCAGCAGAGCTCGTTCCTGCGCTCCAACTAGAGTATCTGTGAGGGGTTGCAGTGTTGTGGCACCAGCACCAGTGCCTAAGGCTCAATTTTTCAGCCCCTGTTTAACAGGGGAGTGTAATTACAATTTTTGATGCAATATTTTGCAGGAGGGCTCATTCCTGCGCTCCAACTAGAGTATCTGTGAGGGGCTGCAGTGTTGTGGCCCCAGTGCCTAAGGCCCAATTTTTCTGCCCCTGTTCAACAGGGACATGTAATTACAATTCTTGATCTAATATTTCACAGCAAGGCCCGTTTCTGCGCCCACCAAGAGTAACTGTGAAGGCTTACAGTGTTGTGGCAACACCAACACCTAAGGCCGCAAGTTCTGCAGAGTATATAGGGCAGGCCCCTACTTTCAAACACCCAACTTACAAATGACTCCTACTTGCAAACGGAAGGAGACAACAGATAGTGAGATGAAATCTACCCCTAGGAAGGGAAATTCTCTCCTGTAAGAGTTAATATGGGAAAAACGTGTCTCCTCTCCACTGATGCTTTATCACCAATCCTTGTTTCACTAAAACCCCCAAATTTTCAAAAAACATTTGTCATTGGGACAGAAAGTGAGGTGAAATCTTCTGAAGAGGTGCACAGACAGCAAAACAAATGTCACAGGGGTTATAACCCTTCCCTATGTTTTCCAAAAAGCTTAAAAATAGATTGTTTGGGTGGAGCTACACTTTAAAAATGTACTAGTTCAAAATTACAAACTTATTCTGCTTAACAACAAACCTACAGTCCCTGTCTTGTTTGCACCGCCTGTATACTGCTGTTCAGAGTATATAGGGCCTGGGGGCACCCACGCCTTTCCTTTTTTTAATTTGGGTGCGGGGTTTCCCTTAATATCCATACAAGACCCAAAGGGCCTGGTAATGGACTGGGGGGTGGGGGGTACCCATGCCATTTGTCTCACTGATTTTCATCCATATTGCCGGGACCCGACATTACATTAAAGCCGCAAGCAGTTTTAAATTACTTTTATTCCTTTAAAAATATCATTTTGTGCAGGGACTGTTCTAAGCACAAGAAACACGCACCACTTTACAGGCATACTATAGACAACCCCCAGGTATGATAGTTAAATGAATATTTCACTTTTTTTTTCACTTTAAGCATCATTAAAATCACTGCTCCCGAAAGAATGTCCGTTTTTAAAACTTTTTTTTGCATTGACACATGTCCCCTGGGGCAGGACCCGGGTCCCCAAACCCTTTTTAGGACAATACCATGCAAATTAGCCTTTAAATTTAGCACTTTTGATTTCAAACATTCGAGTCCCATAGACTTCAATGGGGTTCTAAAGTTTGCGCAAATTTTCGGTCCGTTCGCAGGTTCTGGTGCGAACCGAACCGGGGGGTGTTCGGCTCATCCCTACTCAGTAGATTGCTTTTAAAAAGGCCTGGATTCTTTTTTCTAAATGTACATAATATAACTGGATACTAATATTTATAGGTAAAGTTGACCCAGGGAAAAAAAAAATGTTTTCCCTACTTGAGGAAATCATGCTTTGCTGTTTTTTTTTCCTTCCTCTGGATCAACTGTGGGTATAGGATTGTGTATATAGGTTTGCAAAATGTATTTTTCTTTATTGGTTGAACTAGATGGACTTCTGTCTTTTTTCAACCAGTCTAACTATTTAACTATATAAGAGAGAGAGAGGCTAGAGGAGTCAATGGGGGCCTATTTAAATATCTACAGGACAAGAAGGAGTTATTTAGGAATACTTTTATTTAAAAAAATATAAATTATGGTGTTAACATTATGTACAGATCATGGAATACAGCTTTTACTCTACACAGGAAAATAATTACTCTAAGTACTATGTTTGCTCTTTCTGCAGGAAGTGGAGTCTGACTGTAAAATTACATATAGACCCCAATATTGTACTGGGTACATTGACCACAGTGGGGTAAGAAATCAAAGGCATATGAGGAACAGATTTCATAGTCCGTAAGTAGTTAAATCTCCAGGCAGGTGTGGAACACAACTAAGAATTCTGTGCACTGGATAACTGCTCTCCTCAGCAGCCCTAGAGGGTCCAAATAGACAGTTGATGTCTTCATGCCATTGCTGCCTACAATTTCAGCAAAGATGTCATCTCTTTCCACCCAACCCTACCCTTTTTCTTCATATATGCCAGCTCTGATATTTGGTGCCCTAGCTGCCTAGGAGCTCAGGATATCAACAGGCAGGTGCAATGCATTGACTAGGTAACCTCTGTATAAACAAAAATCTGCTCAGCAGACTCAATAGCTGCTGCTAAGAATTGATGCCTTAGGGGTTCTGTGATAATGCTAACAGTGCAAAAGAACAGCATATCTACCCAAAGGAAACAAGAAAGAAACACTTTTTTGGGAAGGGAAAAATGTTTCAGGGGAGGAAAGTATAGGTATTCTTTTAGATTTGACTAGAGATCAGCTTTAACAATTGTCTTTTTCCTTTTCTATGATGATAGTTTGATATAAGTGTGCATTTTGCTGCTCATATTGAAGTTGTGCTATTTTGCAATGTAGTTTTTTTCTTGTGATATTAACATTTTGAACACAAACTTAAAGATTTTTTCCAGACATTTAAAGTGTGCAAACTCTAACTACTAACATCTCTTATTTTATATCTTTTGATCTGTTAAATATACTGTTAAAAGTATTTTATTTTATTTTTTATCAGTTTGATAAGTACAAAATTGTTTTTTGATCCTACCGAAAAACTTGTGAGCTATTAATTTTTTGTGGTGTTATCTACAGTATCTCTTCTGATTGTTATCAGTTACATTGCTCCCAGGTATTTCTGTGGACTACAAACCCCTCTCCTAAATGTTACGGAGAGAAGTAAAGAAGAGAGAAGGGATAGTATACTGTATAACCACTGATAATGTTTTTTTTCTTGAACAGCTTATTAAAATGATTCATTCTGTCCAATCTCACATTTCCAACTCTTTGAACTTTCACAAATTGTTAGGAACATTACCATTCCCATGGGTAGGTTTGCTTATCTTAATGGCAATTTTGCCAATATGAATCACAACAGTGAAACAGAACACATGGAAAATAGAATCACTGAAATGTAAAATTAATTAAAGTCTTAAGAACAGTGTAATTTCATACTGCACAAACGCAAAAAGATGAGTAAAGGAAACTACTGTGTCCTTAGGAAATTGAATTTTACCTTTTCTTTTCCTTCTTTAATTAATGCTGAGCAGAACACAATGTGCTAGAGCACAGTAGTATGAGGTAAATGAAATACTTGCATACATACCCTTGAGATATTGCTATAGCTCCTAATATTTAACATTGTGTGAAGCATATGTAATTTTATAAGATATATATTGCTAAGATTTCCAAAAACTGACACATGGTTAAAGAAATGATTCTAAATAAATGAAATAAGCTACACTTATTCTGAAGTACAGTAATATGGTGACCAGTGTGTAATGTAAGCACAAAGACGTTGAAAATCTATTCATCTTCTCTCACACTACTTCTAATCCTTATTTATTGGTAATTTACGAGACACTTAGACGAGTCATGTAATTATACCTACTTTTATTGGGGGTGTCATGAACTCATTTGTTTTTTAATTGTGCTTCATACAATCCAGACAGCAGGAGGTTTGCAAGCAAAAAGACTAATCCTATGTGTATAGCAGCTTATATGAACTTCATTTTATTTTTGAAACAGAAGCCTAATGCATAAAAGCATATGTGCTGACATGACACATGACCCACACACTTGTGGCCCTCCTACTATGAGATAGCTTGTATTTGTCTGGTATGGCAAGCTAGTATCTTGATGATCATGATTAAGGCTGAGAATCAGGTTCAGACTAAAAAATAGGTGAACAAATTTGCCATATTTGGTCAATTCATCTGATCCTCCAGCTGATGTACTTGCAGGAGGGCTCATTCCTGCGCTCCAACTAGAGTATCTGTGAGGGGATGCAGTGTTGTGGCCCCAGTGCCTAAGGCCCAATTTTTCTGCCCCTGTTCAACAGGGACATGTAATTACAATTTTTGATCTAATATTTCACAGCAGGGCCTGTTTCTGCGCCCACCAAGAGTAACTGTGAAGGCTTACAGTGTTGTGGCAACACCAACACCTAAGGCCGCAAGTTCTGCAGAGTATACAGGGCAGGCCCTACTTTCAAACACCCAACTTACAAATGACTCCTACTTGCAAACAGGAGACAACAGATAGTGAGATGAAATCTACCCCTAGGAAGGGAAATTCTCTCCTGTAAGAGTTAATATGGGAAAAACGTGTCTCCTCTCCACTGATGCTTGTTTTCCAAAAAGCTTAAAAATAGATTGTTTGGCTGGAGCTACACTTTAAAAATGTACCAGTTCAAAATTACAAATAGATTCTACTTAACAACAAACCTACAGTCCCTGTCTTGTTTGCACCGCCTGTATACTGCTGTTCAGAGTATATAGGGCCTGGGGGCACCCACGCCTTTCCTTTTTTTAATTTGGGTGCGGGGTTTCCCTTAATATCCATACAAGACCCAAAGGGCCTGGTAATGGACTGGAGGGTGGGGGGTACCCATGCCGTTTGTCTCACTGATTTTCATCCATATTGCCGGGACCCGACATTACATTAAAGCAAGCAGTTTTAAATGACTTTTATTCCTTTAAAAATATCATTTTGTGCAGGGACTGTTCTAAGCACAAAAAACACGCACCACTTTACAGGCATACTATAGACAACCCCCAGGTATGATAGTTAAATGAATATTTCACTTTTTTTTTCACTTTAAGCATCATTAAAATCACTGCTCCCGAAAAAATGTCCGTTTTTAAAACTTTTTTTTTGCATTGACAAATGTCCCCTGGGGCAGGACCCGGGTCCCCAAACCCTTTTTAGGATAATACCATGCAAATAGCCTTTAAATTTAGCACTTTTGATTTCAAACATTCAAGTCCCATAGACTTCAATGGGGTTCTAAAGTTTGCGCAAATTTTCGGTCCGTTCGCAGGTTCTGGTGCGAACCGAACCGGGGGGTGTTCGGCTCATCCCTACTCAGTAGATTGCTTTTAAAAAGACCTGGATTCTTTTTTCTAAATGTACATAATATAACTGGATACTAATATTTATAGGTAAAGTTGACCGAGGGAAAAAACAAAATGTTTTCCCTACTTGAGCAAATCATGCTTTGCTGTTTTTTTTCCTTCCTCTGGATCAACTGTGGGTATAGGTCATAGGTATAGGTATAAGATTGTTACTGTGGCAGTGGGTCAACATCATCAGGCGTAACTCATCATAACTGACATGGATTTAAATGACTGGATGGTGTAAATACAGTGTATTTACTTTGTGAGCATTATTTTGTTAATTGCTTTTTAAAATAAAAAGAAGTAAACACTGTCCCCATGTAGATCCAGCATCAGTCAAGTCTTCCAGTGATGTTCATGTCTGACAATGTAGCCTGTTGCTATGATGACCCACTACCCTGATGATTTTGCCCTTGTGTCGCAAATGAAAGTTCTTCAGTGCTGCCAAAAAATAAACATATTTGGTCATTTTAATTTTCAGGATCTCTTTTCCATTTGTTTACCAAAAAGCCTGTGGAGATCTGTCGTTTAGAGGAGGCAACGCTACAGCCTTTCCATGACTGATCCCTTGTCTGCTCACAAATGAAAGACAACAGGAATCTCTGATTTTGCAGCAATCACTTTCAATGTCATACCAGTGTGTAGCTTCACATGCATGTTTAAGACACCCCGCAAGCATGCTATTTAAAAGATTTTGTGTATTTTTAATGGTGCCTTTAAACAATATTAAAATACCCTCGCCCTGCTAAACAGTGCTTATTTATTTATTTATTGCATTAGTGCATGTGCTCCATGGCAATGCCCAGCTACCCATGCCATTTTTTAACAAAAGCTTGGAAATTGTTCTTGAAAAAAAAAACAGAAAGCGGGACAAGATTTTGGTCTCCCAGACTTCAGTTTGGCTTGGAGCTATGTTTGGGTTTAGCAGATTTTTTTGCTGAAATAGACGAGCCTCCTGTGAACCAAACTTTGTACGATTAGCTCATCCCTAATTATGATAATGCAATCTAAAAAAATTGTTAGCTTTTATAAGGCAGACAGTAATGGGGAAAGGTTTGAGGTCATGAAAAAATAAGACTGCTCTCCAAAGGTCACCACCAGGAATTAAATTGATGTGCTTTTTTGGTGCAAACACACAAAAGTTTCCATATATTTGAATCACAGAACTAGTTCAGTCATGTTTGTTCAAATCTTAAAAAGCCATCTTTAATTTTAATGTGCCTAATATATTACTATGGCTTACCCTATTATAAATGTTCAAAACGTTAACAGTTTTTAGGCATGAGGAAAAAGTGTCATGATTTACACAACAATTATTTCACTCATGAAAGCTATTACGTTTCTAACAATTGTACTCAAGTTGAGTATGTTGCTCAAAATGTATTTTTGTAACCAGTTTGCCATGGGAGCACAAACGAATCATTTGCATTTCATAGAATCTATTTATTTTTGTACACTTAAATTATTATGATGGTGTCCTTAAATTTTAGCAAAAATGTTCTATAATATATTTCTTGCATGTTTGTTATACCACTAAGATATTTATTCTTCTGTCATAAGCTCCTGGAAATAATCTGGTGTTCAGCAGACCTAGAACATTTAGGTCACAACCCTTTGTAGTTTATGCATAACATGCATATTTTTGCATAAAAAGATTCATTTTCCAAGCCATAAATGCACAGTAATATGTTTGAGGCAGTAGTATTTATTAATTTTACTGTTATGTTTGCCATTTATCTCCTCAAATGTAGCCCTACTTTTTAGTTCAGGCCTCAATAAAATACATTCTGAGTAAAAACACTGGGAATACACAAAATATGTAAAATGCATAATCTTTGTGCTGTTTTGTACAAAACCTATAATTACTCATAAATAAATGTAAGACCGTCCCACAAAATCATCTTTACATCTTTACAAAACATCCTTTAAAATCATCTTCCCACAAAATCAGTCTTCCTATTTCCACCACCTTCTTGTTCCATCATAGTTCAGAGATTAAAATTAGGTCAATTTGATGTATGAAAGACAGAATAGCATTTTTTGAAGTGATACAATTTTTAGTAATCTTTAAATCTATAATAATAACTGTGTCAGGCCTTCAAAACGTGGCAAAAAAGTCCACTAAGACTATATGATACTTTTGTACAATAAGAAATATTCAGTGACCATTATCATCATAGACAGTCTATTGAGAGCAGTGAATTTGGAGAAGTACTCCACATGTCTTCTCTACTCCTTTCCATCCTATCATATGCAGGCACTGTTCGGTGGCCCACTGTATTCAGGTAGCTGCAGATGCCATGGCTCCCTGAATACAATATCTGGCCGTGGAGATTCCACCATCATTTGACTAACTTGTTCCTAATTTTTACAAGTAGTCTACTGACTGGAATGGTACCAGCTGATTGGAGAAAAGCCAATGTAGCACCGATATTTCAAAAAGGGCCAAGATACATCCCTGGGAATTACAGACCAGTTAGCCTAACATCAATTGTATGCATGCTCTTGGAGGGGATGATAAGGGACTATACTTACAAGATTTTAGTAATGACAATGGTATCATTAGCTGTAATCAGCATGGATTCATGAAGAATCGTTCTTGCCAAACCAATCTATTAATCTTCTATGCCATCCAGATAAAGGAAGATCCATAGACGTGGTGTATCCGGAGTTTGCAAAAACATTTGATACAGTTCCCCATAAATGTTTTCTGTACAAAGTAAGGTCCGATAGCATGGACCATAGGGTGAGTACATGGATTGAAAAGTGGCTACAGGGGAGAGATCAGAGGGTAGTTATAAATGGAGAGTACTCAAAATGGTCAGCGGTGGAAAGTGGGGTCGCCCAGGATTCTGTCCTGGGACAATCCTATTTAATTTATTCGCAAATGACCTGGAGGATGGGATAAACAGCTCAATATCTGTATTTGTGGATGATACGAAGCAATCAGGGCAATAACTTCTCCGCAGGATGTGGAAACCTTACAAGAAGATTTGAACACATTAATGGGGTAGGCAACTACATGGCAAATGAGGTTTAATGTAGAAAAATGTAAAATATTGTATTGGGTGGCAAAAATATGAATGCAATCTACTCACTAGGGGGAGAACCTCTGGGGGAATCTAGGATGGAAAAGGACCTGGGGTCCTAGTAGATGACAGGCTCAACAATGGTATGCAATGCCAAGCTGCTGTAAGCAAAGCAAACAAAATATTGGCATGCATTGAAAAGGGGATTAACTCCAGATGTAAAACAATAATTCTCCCATGTACAAGACTCTGGTCCGGCCGCACCTGGAGTATGCTGTCCAGTTCTGGGCACCAGTCCTCAGGAAGGATGTACTGGAACTGGAGAGAGTCCATAGAAGGGCAACAAAACTAATAAAGGGACTGGAGGACCTTAGATATGAGGTACTAAATTAAACTTGTTCTCTCTGGAGAGGAGATGCTTGCGAGGGGATATGATTTCAATGTACAAATACCATACTGGTGACCCCACAATAGGGATAAAACTTTTCCGTGAAAGGGAATTTATTAAGACACGTGGCCATTCACTAAAATTAGAGGAAAAGCGGTTTAACCTTAAACTGCGTTGAGGGTTCTTTACTGTAAGAGCGGTTAGGATGTGGAGTTCTCTTTCACAGGCAGTGGTTTCAGTGGGGAGCAGCGATAATTAAAAAAAAACTATTAGATAAGTACCTGAATGACCACAAAATACAGGGATATACAATGTAATACTGACATAAAATCACACACATAGGTTGGACATCATGGACTTGTGTCTTTTTTCAACCTCGCCTACAATGTAACTATGTAACTATGAAACTTTTCTTGTTCAGTCTATGGGCTGGACTAGTTGAAATTGAACTGTCTTTGGCCTGTTTAACATTATGAAGGAGTGATCCTATTTTTGAGCTGTTTCACATATGATTGGTAAATAATACAGGTCAAAAAGATCATCTATTTTATAACTGTGTTAGTTGAGTGAGTAGGCATGATCTTTATCATTCCACTTTATTAATAATATTGTTTTTAAAGGGGCAGTGATTTTAATGATGCTTAAAATGAAACAATACAAATGAAAAAAATCCTTTAAATATAGTGCCTGGGGGGCCCCCTTAGTCTGCCTGTAAAGTGGCACATCTGTACTTTGTATAGAACCTGCTGCATTAAAACTGACATATTTAAAGAAAAAATGGAAAATTCCTATCAAAATACTTACCGTAATTTTCCTTTCCTGATGGATAGGGATGAGCCGAACACCCCCCTGTTCGGTTCGCACCAGAACATGCGAACAGGAAAAAAGTTTGTTCGAACACGCGAACACCGTTAAAGTCTATGGGACACGAACATGAATAATCAAAAGTGCTAATTTTAAAGGCTAATATGCAAGTTATTGTCATAAAAAGTGTTTGGGGACCTGGGTCCTGCCCCAGGGGACATGGATCAATGCAAAAAAAAGTTTTAAAAACGACCGTTTTTTCAGGAGCAGTGATTTTAATAATGCTTAAAGTCAAACAATAAAAGTGTAATATCCCTTTAAATTTCGTACCTGGGGGGTGTCTATAGTATGCCTGTAAAGGGGCGCATGTTTCCTGTGTTTAGAACAGTCTGACAGCAAAATGACATTTTGAAGGAAAAAACTCATTTAAAACTACCCGCGGCTATTGCATTGCCGACAATACACATAGAAGTTCATTGATAAAAACGGCATGGGAATTCCCCAAAGGGGAACCCCGAACCAAAATTTAAAAAAAAAAATGACGTGGGAGTCCCCCTAAATTCCATACCAGGCCCTTCAGGTCTGGTATGGATATTAAGGGGAACCCTGGCCAAAATTTAAAAAAAAAAATGACGTGGGGTTCCCCCTAAATTCCATACCAGACCCTTCAGGTCTGGTATTGATTTTAAGGGGAACCCCGCGCCAAAAAAAAAAAAAAACGGCGTGGGGTCCCCCCAAAAATCCATACCAGACCCTTATCCGAGCACGCAACCTGGCAGGCCGCAGGAAAAGAGGGGGGGACGAGAGTGCGGCCCCCCCCTCCTGAACCATACCAGGCCACATGCCCTCAACATTGGGAGGGTGCTTTGGGGTAGCCCCCAAAACACCTTGTCCCCATGTTGATGAGGACAAGGGCCTCATCCCCACAACCCTGGCCGGTGGTTGTGGGAGTCTGCGGGCGGGGGGCTTATCGGAATCTGGAAGCCTTAAAATACTTCTTCTTTCTTCTATCTTCCTTCATCTTCTGGTTCTTCTGGCTCTTCTGGTTCTTCCTCCGGCGTTCTCGTCCAGCATCTCCTCCGCGGCGTCTTCTATCTTCTTCTCCTCAGGCCGCTCCGCACCCATGGCATGGGGGGGAGGCTCCCGCTCTTCTCTTCATCTTCTTCATCTTCTTCTCTTCTTCTTTTCTTCTCTTCTTCTCTTCTTCTCATCTTCATTTTCTTCTCCGAGCCACTCCGCACCCATGCTGGCATGGAGGGAGGCTCCCGCTGTGTGACGGCGCTCCTCGTCTGACAGTTCTTAAATAACGGGGGGCGGGGCCCCCCTCTGACGCACGGGACATGACGGGACTTCCCTGTGGCATTCCCCGTGACGTCACAGGGAAGTCCCGTCAAGTCACCATGCGTCAGAGGGGGGCGGGGTCACCGGGTGGCCCCGCCCCCCGTTATTTAAGAACTGTCAGATGAGGAGCGCCGTCACACAGCGGGAGCCTCCCTCCATGCCAGCATGGGTGCGGAGCGGCCCGGAGAAGAAAATGAAGAAGAGAAGAAAAGAAGAAGAGAAGAAGATGAAGAAGAAGAGAAGAGCGGGAGCCTCCCCCCATGCCATGGGTGCGGAGCGGCCCGAGGAGAAGAAGATAGAAGACGCCGCGGAGGAGATGCTGGACGAGAACACCGGAGGAAGAACCAGAAGAGCCAGAAGAACCAGAAGAACCAGAAGATGAAGGAAGATAGAAGAATGAAGAAGTATTTAAATAAAGGAATTGTCAAAAACTGTCTCTTGTCATTTTTAACATTTTTGACAGTTTTTTAGTGAAATGGTAGGGGTACTTTTGTACCCCCTTACCATTTCACACAGGGGGGGGCCGGGATCTGGGGGTCCCCTTGTTAAAGGGGGCTTCCAGATTCCGATAAGCCCCCCGCCCGCAGACCCCCACAACCACCGGCCAGGGTTGTGGGGATGAGGCCCTTGTCCTCATCAACATGGGGACAAGGTGTTTTGAGGGGCTACCCCAAAGCACCCTCCCAATGTTGAGGGCATGTGGCCTGGTACGGTTCATATCGTACGGTTCATATCGTAAAACATATCCAGTAAAAAAAAAGTGAAAAATATAATTTCTTCATCAATTTAGGCCAATATGTATTCTGGTACATATTTTTGGTAAAAAAAATCCATCTACAAAAATCTACATCTAAAAAAATAGCATCTACAAACAATGGGATATATTTATGGAATTTGCATTTATTTATTTTTACTAGTAATGGCGGTGATCAGTGACTTATAGTGGGACTGCGATATTGCAGCAGACAAATCGGACACCTAACTGACACTTTTGACACTTTTTAGGGACCAGTAACACTAATACAGTAATCAGTGCTAAAAAATGCACTGTCACTGTACTAATGTCCCTGGCAGGGAAGGGGTTAACATCAGGGGTAAACAAAGGCTTAAATGTGTTCCTAGGGAGTGCTTGGTTACTGTGAGGGGGATGTATTTACTGTGGGAAGACAGAGATCCGTGTTTCTGCTAGCAGAAACACAAAATCACTGTCTTCCCTTGTCACAGAACGGTGATCTGCCTTGTTTACATAGTCGGATTGCCTTTCTGCCTGTGCATTGAACAAATGGTGGATCCCGGCTGACGAGATGTCCAATTACAGCAGGAGCGGGTCGCGGGCGGCTCGCCTGCACACCCCAGACCCGGAGGTGCAAAATCACATACCTGTACGCGATTCTGTGCACAGGAGCCTCCGCCCTGCAGTACATATACATGGGCGGTTGGTAGGAAGTAAAGTAGGTAAGGGACGGAGCCACCAGGCGACATCACCTGGGTGGCATCATCCAGTGTGATGTCACTGATAGTGCATGCCCCACCCCTTACCTATTTAAGAACTGTGGTGGATGAGGCATTAATGAGAGAGTTTGGGGTGGAGAAACTTGACTGGCCTGCCCAGAGTTCTGATCTCAACCCGATAGAACACCTTTGGGATGAGTGGAGACTGCAAGCCAGGCCTTCTCTTCCACATCAATGCCTGACCTCACAAATGCCCTTCTGGAAGAATAGTAAAATATTCCCATATACACACTCCTAAACCTCACGGACAGCCTTCCCAGAGGAATTGAAGCAGTTATAGCTACAAATGGTGGGCCAACTCAATATTAAACCCTATGGACTAAGACCGGGAAGCCATTAAGGTTCATGTGCATGTAAAGACAGACATCCCAATACTTTTGGTAATATAGTGTATTTGAATAAATATATTTTTTCTTTTACAATTAGCTTGCCATGCATACAGCAGCAGCACCCTATATCTTATTTGAGTTGTGAAAAAAAAAAAGTACAAGCAGATATTTTCACATTATTATGATTATTATGATATTTTGATACTGCTGTGGATACAACAGTGTAAAATTGGTCAGCTTCAGGACATTGTATTCATGCTTAATAGTCCCAAATTATGAATGGCTAACTTTTTATTTTATCTATGAGAATAGGGGGTTCATTGCAGGGCCGGTACAAGGGGTGGGCGGAAGGGACAGATTCCCTGGGCGGGACCATGTACTGCAGGAAGAGGGGTGCAATAGAAGCGCCAGTGTACCGGCCGCGCTAAATAGATAATGACAATGCTCAGTGACATGTGACAGTGACAGTGCGCTCCTGCACCCAACACAAGCCTTAAACCAGTCCCACCCTGCTTCTCACTTCCCTATCAGGCGGAGTTTCTATCCTGAAACCAGGACACAGCAGCATACCTCTAGTCCCAACCCTCAAGTATCTGTCCTAGGGATGGATGACTGGAGCCAGTGTGGGAACTTCGTGGGGGGTATCCTTAAATGCAGTGATAATTAATCCTGCCAGCTGCTGCTTTCTCTGCTGTGCGCTCTCTCCTTCTGCCTGCCTTCTCCCACGCGGGAACAGCTAGGGGAGGGTGAAGTAGAGGAGGGGCGGGGCCCTCTCTCCAAACCCACTCTCCTGTGTTCCATCCCGATCCTCATCACTCCGGAGAGAGCCGATCCCCAGAAACATGTGACCGCCCTCTCCATCCATGCTGGCTCCGTCCCCTGAAGAGTGTCACCATCCCTGACCGTTTCCAGTCCGAGAGATGGGCACAGAGTGACCCAACAGGGCAATCAGCAATGTAGGATGCCATCATCATGCTCCTCTTCCTGAGCTGCCGACTGAACGCATACCCAGTGGCTTCTCCCGCCTGCCCTGGGCCCCAGCATGTGAGTGCTACTTCATCACATCGCTCCATGTGAGTCCAGGGCATTACTGTAAAGTAATGGAGAGAAAGACCATCATAAGGAGAAGGCGGAGGATGACAATATAGAGAATAATGGAGATTATAGGAGAGTAGAAAAGTTATGGCGAGGATGATAAGGAAGGGGATGATAATGGAGGGTGAGGACAGAGATGGCAGGGATCATGTATAGTAATGGGGAAGTGACAAAAATAATGGCGAGGATTATGATGACAGTAAAGATGATGAAAATGATAAAGACAAGTGATGAGGATGACGATTATGGAAGGAGAGTAAAAAATGTGATAAGGATGAGGATGGTGATGACAGTAGAGAGGAAGTTTGCTAAATTAGCCATGGTATTGGTAATATGCAGCAAGATGGGTGTTAATGCACTAGTGGCAACAGTGGGTTAATTAACACTGACACTGGATCCACTAATGCAGCACAAAGGGGGCAATTATCTGCCACTGGTCACTAATGCATCATGCATCCTGTTGCATATCACCAATACCATTGCTAATTAACCAATTGCTAACCCAGCGTACGTGGCAGCTACAGGCACCGGAACGTACCCACACGTCACTGCCTGTTTCAGGTGCATGCTCCTCCCACCTACTCCCCTGTGATTGTATACAGAGAGAGTCTGTCAGCAGATCCCAGCCAATTATTCATGGCTGGGAGCTGCTGAACGGCTGTGTCCAATCACAGTCCAGAGCTCTGTGTTGACAATCAACACAGCGCTCTGTACAGAGGGAACAATCACTTTTTTTGCTTTTCCGTGCAAAGCAGGGAAAAGAAACAAATCAATCAGTAGTAAAAAGCAGAACAAATTACACATTTTTAGGCACGCAATTAACTCCTTGATTGCCCTAGATGTTAACCCCTTCCCAGCCAGTGTCAACCGACTTTGAAGCCGCACAGCACAACATCAGCGCAGCTTGCAAATGACTTCTTTAATAGAAGTCAATGCAAGCTGCTCTGAAGTTGCCCCCAAGTAGTGCAGGAACTTTTTTCTTGTCGCTCCAGTTAGAACGGTTTCATTGCACTGAATGGGGCGTGACAAGTTTCCCCAGTGTGCACCGTGCCCAAGTCATTGATCGCCCCCAATACTAGTATATAACAAATTCCCAGTATAGATCCCATTGTTTGTAGGCATTGTAGCTTTCACAGCGGGGGGGGGGGGGGGGCGCAGTTTTCCATCTTTGTCCTGGGCACCGAATGACCTTGTCCCGCCACTGGTTCATTGGATTAAAGAGATATAAAATTAGGTAGTTAGGCACACACTGTTCTTGAACTTAGTTTCTATTTTTTCCTTTCAAATAATGCAGTGGTGTGCTGCAAACAATAGGCAGTTTAAAGAATAGATGACCAGTAACAATAAATACCCTTTATGCATGAAAACTCTTTAACTAATTAAAAAAAATGGTGCTATCATCAAAAAAATTTTTCAAAAAGTATTGAAATTCTTAAACTATCACCCCTGGAAATTCTTGTTTAAAGGGAAAATATGCAGCAAAAATAAGCAGTTTCCTTTAAAATAAAGGCCCTACCTACCTCAAAAATAACACCACCTGAATCAAAAATCAATTTTTTTAAAGGAAAGGCTTACAGCAATAAATAAGTTAATTAAATTTTGTTATGGAGGGGACAGCAGCTTAAAAGGACTGCTGATTTCCAATCAACCACAAAATAAAATAAAAGGCTAAAAAATCCATTACTTAAGACAAAAACAGGCAACAAAGGGGTTGATTGCGCAAAGAGATAGGAAACAGAATTAATGCACATTTTCATAATTTATCCTTATGCAGTTTATCTGCTTTCACTATCTTTTCCCTACAGCAGCTTTTAAAACACTGACACCCTTGCTGCTCTGTGTCCTCCCTTTTATAATGATGGGGCTGGCTTATTCAAAAGCCCCTTGTTGATCCTTCTAAGTCTGCTGACCATAGATCAAAGACCATGCAAAAAAAATATATCCTAGGTGAATGTGCACAAAAATTCACTACATGTCTCGACCTTGCAAAATCCACCTTCTCAAATGAGTGGTGGTTGTTTCTAAGCACATATATGGTCTGTAAATACTGTACATTTATAAGAAAAAAGTTACAAACTCCATCAGGAGGACCTCATCACGCAATTTCAGTCCATCATCTTCTCTTTTATAGTTTCCTATTTGTGCCTGAGCCTTTTATTTTGGCTCAAATGAACAGGTCCCTTTTTTGCTGCAACCATAAACCGTTCCCTTAAGATCCCATTATTGCTCATTTTCTTTGCCTTTTTTCTAGCTTTCACATTACAACTAATAAAAAAATTCAGTCTATTTTGCTAATTGTACTTCTGATCAATATTTGTTCTCTGTTTAAATACCAAGTGGTTTTCACCCTAACTTTTTACTGTAAAGGTCTTCAATGTTTGTTGTACTGTATAGCCAAGTCATCTCATTGGCAAGGATCTAATTGACCCTTAAATCTGTATTGTATTGTGTTTATTTTACATAAACCATGTAAACTAGTTCCACTAAAGAATGTTTGGCAACAAGGATCCTAGTTCATTATTAATGTTATACTGAATTAGCCTGTTTCTCATGATATTTTTGGCTTAATTTTAGTGGTATTGATGTCTTGACGTGCTCTCACTCACTTAGGGCTGTATTTATAAGAAATTGCATAGAAATTGCATAGACATTGTCCATCCAAACTGCATGTAAATTTGTTCTGTGTGAATGGGCTAAAATCAAATGTTCTCAGGCTATGTTCTCTGCAAATTGAGAATGTGTCAATGGGGAAACTGTTGCTTTATGGCTGCTAGATGGTGCTATTATAGAAAATAACTATGCTCCTCAGCTCTATCTTAGCCACAATGCAGTATTTTCCACCTGAGAATACTCATTTTTGCTTCATTCACACAGAACCAATTTACATGCACGGTTAGAACCTGTATGGATTGCTGTCTGTGTCCTTACTGAGAAGATTTGCCCTCTCTGTTTGCTATGGTAATCTATCTTCAGGGCATAAAGTGAAGTTTACATTACATTACAGTTTATTATCAGAGCAGAAGGTGAAGAGAAAAATGTAAGTGTAAATGGTTGTGGATAGGGCCTCTTAGATTGTGTACATCATACAGTCAGTGACATTATACAGTCATTGCACAGTTCTCTTTCATAAGTACTGTCCTCTTAAAAGCAATACACAATAAAACACTTTTCAGAAGCAGACAATAGAGAACTTAAATGTAAATAGGAGAGCAACAAGTAGTAAAAAGATCTGTGGGGCAGCCAGTTAGGAGACAGCCTAAATCTTCCAAAAGCGGCACAAATCAAATATTATAAAAAATTCCTGCAGCTCTCACACTCAAATTCTTTGTGCAAAAATGAACCTAAAGTAATAAATAACATGTATAATGATAAAACAAGACGCTTAGTCTATATTGCAAGCTGCATGTTGCTTCTGAGTTGTGTTGCTTCAATGTTGCTAGTGCTGTGCTAATGCAGAGCACGCATGAGTCTGCCTAATGACAGGTACATGTCATTAGACACACACATGCATACATTACATTAGAAACATTGAAGCAAGACTTCTTCTCTCCCAAAGCTCTTTGAACCCTCCAGCCCCAAACCATGATCTGAGTATTACAAAACCTTAATAAAACCAAAAGCTTAGTTTTCTAAACAGAATTTCTAGTGCCCCTCACTCTGCATATGTGATAACCTTGTGTTGTCTTTAATGGCTCTAACACAGTGGAAGGGCCTCCCACTGTCATATATATATATAGCACTACCCCTGGAGGAGCCGCTTAAGTTTGTTCAGTCCATCACTCTGTCTCTCAACCCCAGTAACAGTCTCAGCACCCTATGGCACTCCTGGCAATAGTGTACGTGCAATAACCAATGAGAAACACACACGTTATGATAAAACACAGAAATTGTCTTTACTGCAATATTTTTGTGGAAAAGTAACAAACAGTAACAATATATTTGTTCAAGGAATGCAATGGGAGAGTAATAACTGAGGTTATGAGCAATATAGCTCAATACTACATTCAGGCTGCTTTTAGGGGATTCAACCCCTAAGAATAACCCCAAAAGCAGAGGCACACTTACATGGCAAATAAATCACAATATGGAATTTCATATCAGATTGTTTACTTTTACTCAGGTTGGCTCTAGGAGTACAGGCAGGAGGAGAGCAGAGGAATGACCCTCTTATGTCTGGCCTCTCTCTTCTGTCCCCTGACACCACAGGCCCAACTTTAAACACTTTATTCAAATCAACATGTAATGGCTTAACTTCCCAGATAAACTGTCCACACACCCACTGCATATACAGAGCCATGGATATGTGTGTGCGGGTCAGTATGGCATTAGTAGCTTCAGTCCTTTTGAAGAACAGATAAAACTTTGTGTCTTCAGCTAGCCACTTCCTTTGGTGCACCTAAACTCCTGAATAGCATGGTCAAACAACATAACTTGCCCGAATTATCCAGTAAAGAAGGCAGGATCTTTCTCAGCAAGGTGAAAGGACAATGGTGTCTGTATACAGTGTCCCTGGAAATGGATGGCCTTATCTTTTAGCCCTGTGGCACTACAAGTGTCAGCAAAATGACTAACAGCATTGATGTTTGTATACAGTATCCATTTAACTGCTTCTATGGTGCAGTGTCCCTGTTTCCTGCAAATGAGCAAAAGCCCTCTCACCCAGCCATGCGTTCAACACCCAAACGAACGTCATGGAACAGCAGGCTCTCCTGACCACCTGACTGGTCACCTCACACTGGAATGCTTCATCGTTGGTGCAGGTGCGCCTGGATGTGCACCTGGGATCCCCCTCTCTCAGGCTAGATGTCCGGAGTGGCAGCAGAGGCCTAAATCATGCAGTGAAATCACCTAGGAGACAAGAGAGAGAGAGTGAGAGAGAGAAAAATCAGAACAGGAATCACAAATAAGTCTTAATGTTTCTGTTAGCTTGGTTTTTGCTTTACTTTTACATTTGCTTAATAACAAGTCAGTGTATATTTAATCTTGAATGTCAGACAGAGAAAAATGACTTTTGGCAACCATTTATTAGCAATTTGTTCCAAAAAATTAACACGTAGCTCATATTACCATTTTATCTTATCAACGATATCTAAATATGGAAAAAAATGTAATAAAGGTATTAAGTTTGAATTGAATATTCAATGTGACATCAAATTGTAATTATAATTCAGACCTGAAACATCTGATATGACTGTCTCTGACAGGTAGATGTAACAAATCATCTTGTTTTCTTTTCCTCTCTTTTTATGGATTTAACAATCTCATCCATACTTACCTGTCACTCAAGCTTCCATCCCAGTGTTACGAAGGAATAATTGCATTTGGTGAACTGTATCTATTTCCACTCAATCTGCACATTGTTAGTATTATGCAGCTGAATATTCTTTAGAGCAGCTGTGAGTCAAGCTTATTTCATGATGAACAGGAAAGAAATATGTGACTTCATATACAGGTGATGCTTTACAGTAATTTATAGCCTGTAGCAAAGGAAATACATGCGATTTTCAGTTATCTTTGTGTGTGCTTATGGCCTCAGTTGGTCACAGTAAATAGCATAAGGTCAATGCCTTGCTGCATAGTATTAGGCCCCTTTCAGACTGGCATTATGTTAGTCCATTTGTGACCCTTGATTGCACAGATTAGAAACAGACTGCAATGTATACCTACATATCTCTGCCTATATCTGGTCACATCCAGGTACATTTAGGTTCATCAGACAGAGCAGAAAACGTTTTCTCTGAACCGATCAATAGGGTTTTAATTAGACATTATTAGACATTCACAAGATGAAGGGAAAATCAGAACAGACACAGATGTCATAAATGACAGCTTAGGTGTTTATTAGACACATAAGGGATGATTGTTTCTGACCCTTGGCCAATCAGGTTGCACATTTCAGAATGTCCCATCCTCGGATTAATGAAGCTTCATAATCTCTGTACAGGTTCCCTACACACATAAACACCCTGTAAATTTGCATTCATCCCACCTACCCCTATGTGCATTCACTCAGACCCCTTTCACATTAAGTCACTTTGCAGGTGCTACAGCATTAAAAATAGCGCCTGCAAAGCGCCACGAAACAGCCGCTGCTGTGTCTCCAGTGTGAAAGCCCGAAGGCTTTCACACTGGACTGGTGCGCTTGCAGGACATTAAAAAACCTCCTGCAAGCAGCATCTTTGGAGTGGTGAAGGAGCCGCTCCTAAACCGCTCCTGCCCATTGAAATCAATGGGGCAGCACGGCTATACCCCGGCCGCTAGCAGGGGGTTAAAACTGCCCTACTAGCGCCCGAATAGCGCCGCTAAAACGACAGTAAAGCGGCGCTAAAAATAATGCCGTTTTCCCGCTGGTGCCCGCACCACCCCAGTGTGAAAGGGGCCTCACAATTCCTTCTTCCCCTTTACTATTCCACTTTGACAGTCTCACAAAGCCCAATTGTGTTATCAGGGTTGGTTCCTAAGAACCACAAGAGCATTTTTGGAATTTAGCTAATTCTGATCTTTCTCCAGTATATTAAGCCATCTTACAAACACTTCTTTTTTCACAAATCACACCTATAATCACCATTGCCAAGGTGTGATTATAGGAAAAATACACACAGGATTCACATTGAATGCAAAGTTACAAAGTATTATTTCTGAATGGAGAAGATTGGCTTTTCAGTGTTCTTTACATTTGGTAGTGCTGAATCAGGGTCTAGAGCGTGAAGACTTTGAATAGATTTGGGTGGGAAGAAGTCTCCAATCCTTTGTCTAGCTCTTCCTGGAGATCTACAGGTTGTGTGAGTATGCAAGTGTGTATGATTGTTATGAGCTTAGCATGAGTACAGCTCAGGACTTACACTTGGAGTCATAGCCCTGTCAGCAGAGAGCGCTGTGTGATCCTGACAAGAGACTGCACTTCATGTTGAGGATATTGACCACAGGGCTGGGAGAGTTGGGATAGCTGTGCAAGTCTATGGAGACTGAGAAAGCTGAGACAGATATCAAGTCCAGGCAGCTAGAGGGAATCTGTAAGTCTCTGGAGGAGTGAGAGAGCCTGGATGCTAGAAAAACCCTATCTAAAGGTCAGGAGTGTGCCCATGCAGTGAGGGGCTGCGACTAAAGGCTGAGTGAGCCTGAAGACTCCAAAAGTTGGGAGCTAAGAGTAGCAGTTCTGCTGAAAAAGAAGGCAATTCTCATTGACATTCACTGTTGAAAACCCCTTGTGTGGGAATCATTGTTTTTGAACTTTTCATTTTCATTTTCAATAAAAGTGGGCTGCCATGCCCTAAAATACAGTCCAGACTGGCACAACTCATTGAAAAAATTATCTAACACTTGAGCTTACTCGCCTCATATCACACCATATTTACCATGCTTGTCCTACCTTAAACCCTGAAAAATGCTTGTTTAGAATTTGGTGCTGTTATTGGTGAACTATCCTCTGATCATACCATTAAACACACACCGTATGTCAGTCCACACTAGTATAAAGATTGATGGGCTCAGTTCCTTCCCTATGTATGCAGCCACTGTGTTTAAGCCAAGAGAGACTTGGTCAAACTCTAGAGCTCATATTCATATTATTAAAGAGGAGTTTAAAGGAGTTTCCCATTAAAAAAAAAATAAATAAAAGTCAGCAGCTACAAATACTGCAGCTGCTGACTTTTAATTGGACACTTACCTGTCCCAGGGCCAGCGATGCGTGGGATTGAAGCCCCACTTGTCTCCCCCTTCGTTAGGTGGTGCCAGCATTGCAACTTTGGGTGCCAGGCTGTGGCTTCACAGCCGGGCACCCACTGCGCATGCATAAGCGGCGCCGCTCGCCGTGATTGGCCGCTCAGTCATCTGGGACCTGTAATGGGTCCCAGATGATTGACAAGAGGGAGGGAGCAGAGCTGAGCCCTTCCTGTGCCTAGGGGAAGTGATGTCACCAGCCCAGGCAGTGAAAGAGGCAGACTACGAGGGACCCCCTAGCAACAGGCATTTAGAGGTGAGTAAAAAAAAAAAAAAAATTTCCTAATGTTTTTTTAATTTTTTTTAGGCACATTCATGTATTTTTTTTTTTTTTTTTTTGGGTGGAACACCACTTTAAGTTCTTATCTGCACAAATTAATTTCCGTGCTCTGTTGCTCCTTGTCACCACCTCCCAGCATGGAGAAACAAATTATACTGGATAGCACTAAAATACTATTACCACCAACGAGGAACTAAAACACATTTATACACAACATTCTAACATAGAGTGCAGACATCAATAAAATCCAATTTATATAAAGAAATATACCGTATACAGTGTTAATTGAACACAAGGTCTTAATAATCTTGAATGAAGACTGCTAATTTACCATCGGTCAACTTAAATGTATAGGCTGAAACCAGTGCATGATATGATTGATGTGCTCCAGGACAGATACTGTAAGTAGATTCACATTGCAAAGCTTGACAGTGTTTTAAAATACTAAAGTTGCACACATATTTAGAAAGAACTAGATGAAAAGTTAATCAAGCTACCAGCATACATACAGTAAAATATTTACTATTCAATGTCAACAAAGAATTACCTGCAAAGGTTTACAATAAACAGATTATGGCTCCCATTTTACCAACATTAATGCACAATACCTTTCTTTCCTATAGTATAAATTATATGGGCACGTAAGCCAGCCATACATAGAATTTCCATCCATATGTGGGCAGGCTAGTTGTACACAAGTCAATCTTTTAATCACGTGTGCACAACCAGCTATTCTGATGGTGGGGAAGTCTCCCCCTTCCAAAATATGGTACTACAGTGGGAGGGATTCCCCTATCCACCTCAAATGTATGGATGGAGGAATCAAGGTATTTTCTTTCATTCAACCCTCTGGTTGAAGAAAGAACAATGCATAATGTATTCACTGCATTACTCTAGGAGCGAGTCTTCCATTTTAATGCAATATATAATGGACAATGGGATTGATTTACTAAAGAAAAATAGACTGTGCACTTTGCAAGGGCAGCTGCATTCATTTTCCCAACAGCAAAAATTATTATTTTTTATTTTCCTTGCTGATTGGGCATTCTTAAAGTGAGGCTTCAGCACATTCACTAATCTCTGGGGAAAATGAGTGCAACTGCACTTACAAAGTGCACAGTCTATTTGCCTTTAGTAAATCAACCCCAATATGTCTGAAGTATTGATGTCATTCATGTTCCCACTCCCCTCCCCCCTCTTAAAGTTTAACGCCAATGTTCTGCTTATATGCTTAGGCAGTTTTCTAATTAGGAACTGATTTCTAAAGTGCAAAATGGGAATATGTTTATTTTATCATCTAGTCACACACATTGGCATTGAAAAAAGCTAAATTTTCCTTCACAAGACTGGATGCTTTCACTTCACACTTTAGTAAATCAGGCCCAGAGTTTCATGGTTGCATTTCTATCTGAAATCTCACATAGCCAGCAACAGTGCATTTTGCTGCAATTGGCATTCAAAGATCACCACTTACCTAAAGAGGAGGTCCAGCCCCTCCACAAAAAAATTTAAGTCAGCAGCTACAAATACTGCAGCTGCTGACTTTTAATATATAGACACTATCCTGTCCAGGGAGCTTGCAATGTCGGCACCCCAGCCGATCTTTGGATCGGCTGTCGGTGCAGCCACCAGCTTCACAGCCGGTTGCCTACTGTCCATATGCGAAGAGCGCTGCACTTTCTAATTGGTCTGGTGGCAGAGGAAGGAGGAGGGGGCCAAACTTTCCCGGGAGACCGGGCCGCAGGTTTTCGTTCCCCCTTCCCCCTGATCAACATGATCAACATGTACAAATACATAAGTGGTCCATATAGTGAACTTGGTGTTGAGTTATTCACTTTAAGGTCATCACAGAGGACAAGGGGGCACTCTTTATGTCTAGAGAAAAAAAGATTTAATCTCCAAATATGGAAAGGTTTCTTCACAGTAGGAGCTGTGAAAATGTGGAATAGACTCCCTCCAGAGGTGGTTCTGGCCAGCTCAGTAGATTGCTTTAAAAAGTCCTGGATTATTTCCTAAATGTACATAATATGACTGGGTACTAACATTTATAGGTAAAGTTGATCCAGGGAAAATCTGATTGTCTCTCGGGAGATCAGGAAGGAATTATTTCACCTGATATAGCAAATTGGATCATGCTTTGCTGGGGTTTTTCACCTTCTTTTGGATCAACTGTGGGTATAGGATTGTGTATATGGGATTGTATTTTTTATTTTTTTTTAGTTGAACAGGATGGACTTGTGTCTTTTTTCAACCTGACTAACTATGTAACTATGATAGGTGCCAAATGTGGCACTGGAAGGGGGGAGGAGACGGATAAGCGGAAGTTCCACTTTTGAGTGTAACTCCGCTTTAAGCTGTACTTAATCATTTTTCAATTAATATTTTCAGATAGGTTTCTAAATAACATTTTCTACTGGTTTAAACATAGCATACTAATAATTTCACTGAAAAGGGAAAATTGATGAATATAGTAAATAGGGATTTTTTTTACAAACGTTTTTCAGTCATGGAGCAGGCTCTTTCCCCCTACTAGGCTCCATAGAGTCACTGGGCTGATATGGCTGTAGCTATGGTATTGAGTAGATGTCCTTGTAAAATTCTACACTGTAATTATATTTAGTGGACCACATATTTAGTATTCTTATATATATATTCTGGTAGCTCAAGAAAGACTGGAAATGAACGAAACCTAGAAATACAGAAAAGGAGGGCCATAACAAGATTGGATAAGAGAGTCCAAGATAATTTCAATTGCTGGTAATGTCAAATAAATGGTAAATGTCATATAAAAACAACCAATGTGTTTCATAGGCAACACCATTCCCCCTTCATCAGGGCCCAACACAGGAAAAACTTTGCATTAGCTCAGAGAGACCAATGACTTCATAGATTTATATTAGAACCAGTACTGAACTCTCCACATAGAGTAACAACAGTTGCCGAGCAGCATTGGCAATGAGCTAAGAGACAGCATTATGAATTGACTCTTTATGTGGTAAACAGTGTATGTTGGCTGATTGCATGATTAAGTAGTGTCAACCAAATTACCATAGCGCTAAAAACTGAAAAATTGCCAGATAAAGAAAGGCAAGTAATATGTTAGGATTGAGGTGGTAATTTATGAAATAACATGTCAAGGAGATATATCACTTGTAAACTTTTTTCTGATGTCAGCACTAATGGTAAATTACACACAGAGATCTGTTAATAGCAAAACTATAAAATACACAAATTAAATAATTTAATAAGATATACTGTAGTTTTAATTAAGTCTCAAGAAAAAAAAAATATCATCTCTTTAAGGACAATTAATAGAGAGCACTAACATTATTGAAGCATAAAGAAAATGCAACCATATATTTGCCTCACTTGCTGTCATTTTAAATCAAAATGAACTCACAAACCAAAGCATCTATTTAATCTAAGCTCTGCAAATACGATTTCATTTTTATAACATGATATACACATGTTAATGTTACTTTATATGAAGGGAAAAGCAGTACAATTTAATAGCTTGTATTTTATTATTTAAATAGCCCTATTCATTGTTTGATTTAGGGGAGTAATTCTGAATGAAGCTTCAAAAACCAAATTGAGTATTAGCTGTTCTTGCCAGTGGATATAAATTGTGCTGTACAGTCCAAAGTCAGAACATTAATGGAATACTGACAAAAGCCAGTAATCAGTCTTTTTCGATACATCTTCAAAATGGGTAAAAACTTCAGTAACAGCAGTATCTACAGCAAACATAATCGTGTAGCACATGACATGACATATCATGACATCATGACATATAAAGTATAGTTATCTTACCTGATGACATTTTTAGTTTTGCCTTTAATTACAAATGCGATAAATCCTGTTTAAACATACCATGCTTGATCTCAATTGTAGCTTTTCTTTGCCCAGTTAAAGTGATTGTAAAATCTTTTTTTTTATTTGTAATAAAAAACATGTTATATTTATCTAAAAAAATATTTAGGTAATGCACAGAGTGGTCCCTTGCCTTCTCTTCTGGAGTCCCCTGTCAGTACTCTCCATTCTTTTTCTGAGTGCCCCCTGAATCAACTCAGCTGCTGAAGGGACATCCATGCATATGTGCTCCCAAGCCAGGCTGTGTGCATCTATAGACATACACAGCATGGCTCAGCCATGCCCCCCTGCTCCCTCCTCACATGATTTGACTTACAGAAGCCGGACCCTATGGCTTCTGCTGCCCTCAGTGCCTCCTGAGAGAAGAGAAAGAGAGAGCAGCAGCACTGCAGATGGGACAAGGTTGGATCAGTGAATCGGTGAGAGATAAGTGTTTCCGGATGGGGGGAAACAGACAGTCGAGCATTTTTTATCATAATGCATTAAACTAAAAAAAAAAACTTAGATTTTAGAACCCCTTTAGAAAGTCTACAAGAAAGAACAAAATGTTTTTTCTGGCCATGTCTTCTCAAAACAGACACCTTCATGGCTGGAGGCTGAGACCGTTCAGAAACATGGTTTTAAGTCAGCTTAAAGTGAACATGAGAAGAGGTCAGAGAATAGTTAAATGAAGGAGTTCTGGGGTTGGTTAGTTTATATTGAAAGGGGGAGACTGAGGTGAACATTGTCCTGCCTTGGAGAAACATTGCCCTAATCTGGAAACTGTTAAGGCAGAGAAAAGTTCCTTTCTACTGAACTGAAATAGTTTATCAGATTGAAAAAAACATAGGTTCTATCCAGTTCAACTCATGTCTATGTATGTGTGCGTGTTATTGTTGTTCTTTATCGATACCAAGAACCCATTAATCTAAGGTTAAATATCCTTTTTTAACTTCAAATCATAACCACATCTACTCTTCAGGAACCATAGATTAAACAGTTTATCACAGTTACTGGAGTCACCTTTAAAACATTCGTATATTGTAATAATATTCCCTCTTAAGAGTAAATAACTGTAATATATGTAACCAGTCCTCGTAGCTGAACTCCTCTATCCTCCCCGTTAATTTTGTTGCCCTGGGCTGGATTCTTTTTAATTTAACAATGTCTTTCCTGACGATTGGTGACCAGAACTAACTGCATATTCAGGATGAGGCTGAGCCAGTGTTTTGAAAAGTGGTGGAATTATTGATTTATCTCTTGAATGTATGCCTTTTTTAGTGCATGAAAGTATTTTGCTAGCTTTGATAGCTGTGGCTTGGCATTGCCTGCTATTGCTAAGTCTCTGATCTTCAAGCACTGTCAGATCTTTTCCCATCACTGATTCTCCCAGGGGAGCCCCTCCTAATGTGTAATATGTATTTGTATTTTTGGAACCAAAATGCATAACTTTACATTTCTCAACTTTGAACCTCATCTGCCATGTAGCTGCCCAATTCCCTATATTGTCAAGGTCTTCCTGTAATGATAATATAGCCTGTGCAGAAGTTACTTCCCTGCATAATTTGGTATCCTCAACAGACACTCAAATTGAACTTTTGATTCCAACCTCTATATCAATTAATTAATAAACACACTGAACAGCATTTGTCCCAAGGTAGAATCATAGAGCACACCACTCACAACTTTAGACCATTCAGAGAATGAGTCATTTATCATTACCAACTGTATCCATTCATGTACCCAGTTTTCTATCCATGTACATAAAATTTCATCAGCTCCAACAGACCTTATTTTATGGATTTATCCATGCAAGTTTTCACTTGATACCTTTATCACAGACACATTTTGGCATAGAGGCCCTTACCTTTCCTCAAATACCTTCCATACTTTTAATGTTAGGCTGACTGGTCTGTAGTTTCCTAATACATCTCAAACCTTTTTTTGTAAATTGGTATCACATGTGCCCTCTCCCAGTCAGTTGTTACCATTCTAGTCTGTAGGGTTTAACAATGAGAAATAGCAGTTTGGCTATAACTGCACTAGATTCCCTAAGGACTTATGGGCGTAAGCCATCCAAACCTGGTGATTTGTTTACATTAACAAACCAATTTGCAATGTTCATCCTTTATGGGGCCTAATTGTTTATAAATAATATTTTTACTTTTGATACATAACTATATTTACCATTTTTGGGAGTTGTTTTACTTGATGTAGCAATGTGCTTTTCATGTTCGACTTTAGCAGCCCCGATGGCTCCCTTGCCTTTCTTGATGCATTTCTTGTAAATCTGGAATGCCATGGGGTGACCCTTATACTTTGTGCTTTATAAAGGTCTGTTTTTTTTATCATTTGTTTGTTTTTACATTAGAATTAGGCCACATAGGTTTTAATTGTTATTTTATGCTTTGGAAAACAATGACTCATATATTTGTTTATTTCATCCTTAAACACTCCCACTTGCCTTGTGTGCTCTTTGTTACAAATAAATGGCACCACTTAGTGTCATGCACTAAGGATAACGGCTTATTAAAGTTAGGGTTTTTTAAGTTTAGAATGCTTGTTATCCCAACATGCTTCTCTTTCTTGTACTTTATGGCAAACTACACCATGATCTCTATTACGGGAGTAGTCTCTAACCTGCACATCTGTAATAAGCTCTGTTTTATTTGACATTAATAGAGCCAACTAAGCATTTTCCTAGGGGTTTTCACCATCCATTAAATTGTCCTGCAAAATTTTAAAAAATGGCAAGCCTTTGTTGGCTTTGCAGTTCCATCTGCCCAAATAATATCAGAATAATTGGAATCACTCATAATATTAACAATACTCTGCTTTTCAGTCATTTCAGTCTGTGAAATATGCTGAGACTCTTCCTCATTCTTGTTAGGGACCTATGAAGTACTCACACAAGTAGTTTCATATTTGTTGCACTCTGATGGAGCTCCAGCCACAATGGTCCTCCACCTTCACAATTCTCATTAACTCACTTTCAGATAGCTTTCCACATACTGTACATTCATATCCCTCCACCTACTCTGCTAACTCTGTCCCTCCGAAAAGAATGTACACCTTGATATTTGCAGCCCAGTCCCATATTTCAAATAGGTCAAATAGTCTGTGCTTATGAGTAACTATGCTGCTTGCAAGGAACCAATATATGTTAATTCTTAACAGATACAAAGAAGATGCCAAGCCAAGGTAAAAAAAAAAAAAAAATCAAATTGAATCACAAGCTAATTATAAATAAATCATACTATTAACAAACACAATCAATATACAAAATCAGATATCCCATAAAGAGTCCATTAACCACTTCCCACTTGGTCTATAGCAGAATGAAAGCCAGAAAGTGGTTTGGTTATTGTGACTGGGCGTCATATAATGTCCAGCAGGATAACAAGCCAGCGTGGGCCCACAGGGGCGCGCAGTTTGGCGATCGGTGATGTCGTGTGTTAGTCTGACACACCTCATCTCTGATCTTGATAAAGAGTCTCTGACATAGGCTCTTTACCAAGTGATCAGCTGTCTCCAATCACAGCTGATCACAGTGTAAATAGGAAGAAGAGCCGTTTATCAGCTTTTCCTCCACTCGCACTGACAAACGCAAGTAGAGGAGAGCCGATCGGATGCTCTCCTGACAGGGGGGGGTCTGCGCTGATTATCAGTGCAGCCCCCCAGAGGATGCCCACCCAGGACCACCAGGGATGCCCACCCAGGACCATCAGGTGTGCCAATCAATGCCCAATAGAGATGGCACTCAGTGCCCATCAGTGATGCCTGCTAGTGCCTCACGATCAGTGCTAACAGTGCCATCTATCAGTGCCATATATCAGTGCCCATCAGTGCCAACCAGTGCCACCTATCAGTGCCCAGCAGTGCTCACCAGTGCCACCTATCAATGCCACCTATCAGTGTCACCTATCAGTGCCCATCAGTGCCACCTATCAGTGCCCAGTGCCACCTATCAGTGCCCATCAGTGCCATCTATGAGTGCCCATCAGTGCCACCTATCTGTGCGCATCAGTGCTGCATATCAATGCCACCTATCAGTGCCCATCAGTGCTGCTTATCAGTGCCGCCTATCAGTGTTCATCAGTGCTGCATATAAGTGCCTCATCATCAGTGACCATCAGTGCCACCTCATCAGTGCCGCCTCATCAGTGCCAATCAGTACCTCATCACTGCCTCATCAGTGCAGCCTCATCAGTGCCCATCAGTGAAGGAGAAAACATATTTACAAAGTTTTGTAACAGAAACAAAGAAAAATGTTTTTTTTCCCAAAGTTTTCGGTCTTTTTTTATTTGTAGCGCAAAAAATAAAAACCCCAGTAGTGATCAAATACCACCAAATAAAAGCTCTATTTGTGGGAAAAAATTATAAAAATTTAGTTTGGGTACAGTGTTGCATGACCGTGCAATTGTCATTCAAAACGCAACAGAGCTGAAAGCTGAACATTGGTCTGGGCAGGAAGGTGGGAAAGTGCCCAGTATTGAAGTAGTTAATAAATGATAAATACATTAATAGAATCACAATGCAGTAAATATAGTGTCCATTGCAAAAAAAAAAGATAAAGATCAGAAATTATTAAAGTGTAATGTGTCCTCCACAAAGTTGAAAATTGTATGTGCACTCTGACATCCAAGCAATGAGTCTGCAGATTACAGAAGCACTCAGCACCTAGAGGTAAGTATTAGACTTATCAGATCCTCTACCTCCCAAGTAGAGGTAAAACACATGTGTGTTAATATCCTCGGGATAGCTGGATCCCACTTTACTTCAATTTTTCTGTAATCCAGACCTCAGCGGCATCAATACAGTAGCCCTTCAATTGAATCCTTGTCTTGCTGACTGTATGACACTTGATATTACAGCAACTATGAGGAACACGAAGAGGGCTCTCATATTGCAGTATTTAAAACTTGTATTGTCTAAACAGCTTGGCTAGATATGTCCTTGGTGATGAGACAGCTGCCTTATGATGGTGCAATTGAGGTCCGGATTACAGAGATCAACATTGAAGTGCAGAAGGATCCATCCATCCTAGGGCTAGTAATATACATATGGTTTACCTGTACTTGGGAGGTAGAGGATCCAATAAGCTTAACACTCTCCTCCAGGTGACAGTTGGGTAATTTCTGTAACCTGCAGACACATTGCTTAGATTTCACAGTGCACATTCAGGTTTCCTATATTTCCACAAAGCTAGCGTGCTCCTCAGATATAAGAAGTTCTAGTACACCTATTTTGTATTCATTGTATTCATGTTTAATGTTTTATAATTACTTATTTTTGAGCTGTAACTTAATGTCACCACGGCTTTTGTAATAGACTTAGATGATGCAATTTCTCTGCCATCATATTTTAGCACAGTTCCCTCCACAATTCCAATCCCTCTATATCCTGCTCCCTGTAGACCCCTGCTCCACTTATCCTTATACTGGCCACAGGCAGCACCTAATGGCAAACTCCTCTCCAATTTGATTCAATTGTTAGTTGCCAGTTGATTCTTTAGATCCAGGATCTGAGCCTCCAAACAAATAACACGATCACATCTTGCACAATAGTATTCACCCTTGAACAGTTGTTCAAAGAAGGCATACATACAGAAGGATAGTTTAAAATTTAAACCCTGATACAATTTACAATATTGCTTTAGGTTTTAACCCTATTCCATTATCCCCTCGGGTGTGCTATTCCGTTCAGTCCAGCCTCAGCAAAAAAAGGTTTTTTTCTGATCCTTTAATAATGTTCACTCTAAATGGGAATCATCACACCATTTTTGACTTGAGTGTTCTAGTTGTGGATAAGTAAATGTTTCAAAAAAAGGAAAAAGAGGGCCATGAATGCTGGATGATGGGACTGAAAATGTGAAATGAAAATGAAAAGCCCAGCAAGCCCAGTGATTATAAGGATGATGGAACCTTGACATCTGTAGATTTGTAGAAGTTTCTTTGGGTCAAATATTGGGCCACCTCCCTGAACCTCCACTAGGAAATTTGTCTGTTTTACCTTTAGGGGGTAAAACAGCAGGTGCTGGGGATTGTATGGCAGAAACGGACATTTGCCTTTCGAATACTGTCCATTTATCTGAAGAGGGTGTTTCCCAAGAAGGCAATAATAGTTTATTGAATTGGTACAAAACTTGAAAGAAAAAGAAAAATGTATTAACAGATTTAAGCAAGTATAAAATCAAGGACGTACATTAATATTCTGATTGACCTAAGTGGAAACGAGTGGAACATGAAACATGTTCCCAAAGGTGAACTTATGCTTTAACATCTTCCCACCTGGCCTTTAGTACAATGATGGCCAGGTGACCTCTTACATGTAATCATGTAAGAGGTCACAAACATCCCCAATGAATTAGGATAATTCTGGTATAGAGAATTCTGGGTGTTAGGAGCAACATTTGCAAGTAGAGATGTCTTGGGGTCCATGTGTCCGGAGGTGGGGGTTAAGATGGCTGTCTAAGGTTGTTTCCATCCCGGGATCAGTCATTTTGACTTTTGATTGGTTGTTAATCGTTAAGTTTATCTGGCTGTTTGTTTTTGAGTGTTTAGATTTATCCAAAGGGTGATTTGGAATAGGTGCAGCGATAATTTGGATGTTGTCAGGGTTGCTGGAGTTTAGTATGTGGAGCTTGTATTTGTCATGATACAAGTAGGAAAGTCTCTGTATGATGAGGAAGGCATTAAAAGAGGAGAGGAGAATAGATAGGGAGGTGGGGAGGAGAGGAGGAGAGGAGAGGAGATGTGAGGGAAGGGAAGGGGGACTCAGGAAATCCATCTCCCTCTGCTAGATTGTAAAGAGGGATCTGTTGATGCTATGAATTGAGTTAGACAATGTTTAGAGAACAATGCCTCTAGGAGAAGGCAAGATAAGTGTTTGGTATTAGTGCTTCTCAGGGAGCTGTTGGGATTGGGTTATCAAGGATGTTGGGGTCTGGGCTGCGTGATAGTTTTTTTTTTTTTACATACTGTCACCAGTCAGTAAACATAAGGTTTTTTACTTTCATGCAAAGAATGCATGAAGGTAAAAAACCTTGAGCCTTTAGAATCACTTTAACTTCCTTTTTTAGTGTTGGTGTTCCCCTTAAAACTCCCCCCAATACATACCAGACCCTTATCTGAGCATGCAGCCCGGCAAGTCAGGAAAGGGGGTGGAGATGAGCGAGCACCCCCCCGAACCATACCAGGCCACTAGCCCTCAACATGGGGGGATGGGTCCTTTGGGGCAGGGGGGACCCTACTACTTACAGTGGGGGAAACAAGTATTTGATACACTGCTGATTTTGCAGGTTTCCCTACTTACAAAGCATGTATAGGTCTGTAATTTTTATCATAGGTACTCTTCAACTGTGAGAGACAGAATCTAAAACAAAAATCCAGAAAATCACATTGTATGATTTTTAAGTAATTAATTCACATTTTATTGCATGACATAAGTATTTGATACATCAGAAAAGCAGAACTTAATATTTGGTACAGAAACCTTTGTTTGCAATTACAGAGACCATACGTTTCCTGTAGTTCTTGACCAGGTTTGCACACACTGCAGCAAGGATTTTGGCTCACTCCTCCATACAGACCTTCTCCAGATCCTTCAGGTTTCGGGGCTGTCATTGGGCAATATGGACTTTCAGCTCCCTCCAAAGATATTCTATTGGGTTCAGGTCTGGAGACTGGCTAGGCCACTCCAGGATCTTGAGATGCTTCTTATGGAGCCACTCCTTAGTTTCCCTGACTGTGTGTTTTGGGTCATTGTCATGCTGGAAGACCCAGCCATGACCCATCTTCAATGCTGAGGGAAGGAGGTTGTTGGCCAAGATCTCGCGATACATGGCCCCATCCATCCTCCCCTCAATACGGTGCAGTCATCCTGGCCCCTTTGCAGAAAAGCAGCCCCAAAGAAATTATGTTTTCACCTCCATGCTTCATGGTGTTCTTGGGGTTGTACTCATCCTTCTTCTTCCTCCATACATGACGAGTGGAGTTTAGACCAAAAAGCTCTATTTTTGTCTCATCAGACCACATGACCTTCTCCCATTCCTCCTCTGGATCATCCAGATGGTCATTGGCAAACTTCAGATGGGCCTGGACATGCGCTGGCTTGAGCAGGGGGACCTTGCGTGTGCTGCAGGATTTTAATCCATGACGGCGTAGTGTATTACTAATGGTTTTCTTTGAGACTGTGGTCCCAGCTCTCTTCAGGTCATTGACCAGGTCCTGCCATGTAGTTCTGGGCTGATCCCTCACCTTCCTCATGATCATTGATGCCCCACGAGGTGAGATCTTGCATGGAGCCCAAGACCGAGGGAGATTGACCGTCATCTTGAACTTCTTCCATTTTCTAATAATTGCGTCAACAGTTATTGCCTTCTCACCAAGCTGCTTGGCTATTGTCCTGTAGCCCATCCCAGGCTTGTGCAGGTCTACAATTTTATCCCTAATGTCCTTATACAGCTCTCTGGTCTTGACCATTGTGGAGAGGCTGGAGTCTGTTGATTGAGTGTGTGGACAGGTGTCTTTTATACAGGTAAGGAGTTCAAACAGGTGCAGTTAATATAGGTAATGGGTGGAGAACAGGAGGGCTTCTTAAATAAAAAATAACAGGTTTGTGAGAGCCAGAATTCTTACTGATTGGTAGGTGATCAAATACTTCTGTCATGCAATAAAATGCAAATTAATTATTTAAAAATCATACAGTGTGATTTTCTGGATTTTTGTTTTAGATTCCATTTCTCACAGTTGAAGAGTACCTATGATAAAAATTACAGACCTCTACATACTTTGTAAGTAAGAAAACCTGCAAAATTGGCAGTGTATCAAATACTTGTTCTCTCCACTGTATATTGGCATGGGGCGGGGTCACTAGGTGACATCATCCGGAGGCCCCACCCCCATATGATGTCACCACCCATCATGCCCCAGGCAGTGACATCATAAGGGGGCGGGTCCTACTGATGATGTCACCCAGTGACCCATCCCCATGCCAATATAAGTAGTGGCACTCTGCGCACCTAACATTAGAGCTGGAGAGAGCGTCGAGTCAACATTGGAAGAAGAACAGAGGGAGAAAACCATGGAGAAAACCTGTCAAAGAGCGAGAAGATAGCAGAGAAGACCCCACAGGGGCTAGAAGACATCGGCAGAAGCGGAGAGTGGAGAAGACCCAGAGAGGGGAGAAGAACCAGTGGAGGCAGAAGACATCAGCGGAGGAGGCAGAAGAGCCAGAGAGGGAAGAAGAAATTGGAAGAGATGCCAGAGCTGCCTTAATAAATTATTTTAAAAACCTGTGTACTGTGTTTTATTTTTGACACTTTTTTTAGGTGAATGGGTAAGGGCACAATGTACCCCATACTCATCCACATAGGGTGGGGGGCCAGAATCTGGAGGCCCCCCTTGTTAAAGGGGGCTTCCAGATTACGATAAGCCCCCTGCCTGCAGACCCCAACAACCAATGGCCCTTATCCCCATCAACATTGGGGCAAAGTGCTTCTAGGTGGGGGGCGCACCCACCCCCCTATGTTGAGGGCATGTGGCCTGGTATGGGGGGGCACTCACTCATTTCCTGACCTGCTGTGCTACATGGCCGGATAAGGGTCTGGTATGGATTTTGGGGGGACCCCATGCCAGGAGGAGGCTGTCATGTGCCTGGACTGGTTTTGGAAGGACAAGCAGAGACTTATTACCTGGTACACCAACTATGTACCCTTGACCTCACCCTACTACTGTATTTTTAACAAATCGCAGAGACATAATAGGGCTTTAAATCAAGAAGGAAATGTATAACTGCTCCAAGATCATTACTGCATTAACACACCACTCAGATATACTTACCTCAAATTAACCTCTCCCCAAAAATATAAAAATAGAAAAGTCCTAGTTTTAGTGTCAATATTTTGCACAGCCAGTTGTACATTGAACACCACAGCTGCACAAGGCTGTGATTTAGTTGTGTAATGCCAATGCGAATGACATCTCTATGGATGAATAAAAATATTTAAAAAAATGTTGTGGTACATTGTAGGCTTAGTCATCTTGTTAATATTTATATTGGTACACAGCAACAAAAGCCTATTACATTTGACTTCTGTAGAGTCTATGATCTCAGTAATGACCTCTCATTAGGGACAGTATTGATTATCTGCTACAGAACAAAATAGGGATATTAATATTTACTTTTTTACGTCAATGCAAAGAGCATTGAAGACACAAAATATAGTAAATCTAGCAACAAATCAATAATAGGTTAACTGAAATCAAATGTAGGATGAAATGTTATCACTCCTTACTTAATCACAGCAGAACTAACATCCTGTGATTTTGAGCATTTTCTAGGTGCTACAAATCTGTTAGTTTAGAAAAATTTGTAAAGCAAGGAACTCTCATGAGAACTATCTGCTAGACCTCACTGGTAGACAATTTTTCAATGTTATGGACAAGTGCGTGTGTGAATGTTATCATTGTGCTAATTTGGTTGCCAGCTGGTTTTAAAAACACTCACAATTAGATAAGAACAAAACTTTCTTATTTAAACAACAGAATGAATGGAGGGCATTAAGATCATATTTACTGTATGCACCATATCAAATATGTATAATTTTGTGGTAAATTTCTAGCAACATATAAGATATTAGCAATATTTATTAGGCTTCATTATAAAGAAAATAATATTTCACTTTGTTATTTAATATTTTAAAACAGCTTATAATGAGCTGAAGGGTACACACACGTCTGCACATGTCAAAAAGCTAGCTGTGAAATCTAGCTATTTTTCTGTTCAGAAAATATTCAGCTGGCCATTAACCTTCTGTGCTAAAACTGGGAAATAAATGTAAGTGGGGTAATTGCTTAATGTTCTTTTTTGTACTGCAAACACAAAACATGAATTCCATGGATTTTTTGGTACTTAGAAAAGATTTGATTCTTCAGGATTAGCATTTGGAAACACTAAACAGATCTAGTTATTGATACAGATACTGTGTTTGGATTTGTTTTTTTTGCTTTTTTTTTAAATAAATCTTTGTGTTGAAAATTGATACTGACTTATTTCTCGCCTAATGATAAATTAACAGAGGGCACCACTACACTACGGAGCAGTGCTGTATTTTGGCCTAGGCCGACAAGGCCCAGGCCTAGGGCGGCACTTTGGGGGGGGTGGCCCCCGCTCTCCCTCCTCCCCTGGAGTCAGTCCATTCACTGCCGAGGGTTGCTGGCTGCAGCGTCTCTCATAGAGCAGAGCATGTGCTCACAGTTCCCCCCTCCCCTCTGCACAGACAGGATAGTAGAGAGAGATCTAGTCAACCTCCTGTGTTGTGATTCCAGGTGCACATGGAGCCTCCAGAATGGTTGGATTGTGGTTTCAGCTGGCAGACCTAGCTACATTCTGCATATCCTGGAGGGAGTGAAAGTAAGATACCAATCCTCCCCACTGTCCTTACAAACCTCACACCTCTGCTTTCTGTGCTCCAGCTTTCACTTTGTTTCTTGATCTCCCTGTTATCTGAAATAGGGACAGCTCTCTGGTAATTAACCCTCTGTGTTTTTGGTGCTAGGGAAGGACTGTGTTTCTCTACCTCAGCGGACACATGTATACTGCTGCTTACATATATGGTTAACTTTTTACAGCTCAATATCTGCAGGTTGGTGCTTCTGGAATCAATGACATTTAACACCTGATGTCTGCTTGTATATATGGTTACCTTTCATAGCTACCTGCTATTACCCATCCTGCTGACTACATTAAGCCCAGGTTCACACTAATGCCATTGGATACCCTTATTGGGTACTGATGAGGCTGCGCTGATGGGCACTGTTGAAGTTGCATCGATGGGCACTGATCAGGCTGCATTGATGGGCATTGATGGGCACTGATCAGGCTGCATTGATGGGCACTGAGGTGGCTGCATTAATGGGCACTGAGGAGGCTGCATTAATGGGCACTGAGGAGGCTGCATTGATGGGCACTGAGGAGGCTGTGCTGATGGGCACTGGTGAGACTGCATTGATGAGCACTGATGAGGCTGTGCTGCTGGGCACTGGTGAGGCTGCGCTGCTGGACATTGGTGAGGCTGCATTGATGGGCACTGATGAGGCTGCATTGATGGGCACTGATCAAGTTGCATTGATGGTCACTGATGAGGCTGCACTAATGGGCACTGGTGATGCTGCGTTGATGGGCATTGATGAGGCTGTGCTGATGGGCACTAATGAGGCTGCTTTGATGGGCACTGATGAGGCTGCACTTGGTACCCACTTTTAATGTACAGAGCGAAAGAGGTGGGGCTCTAAGAGGTAAAGGTTTACAGATGACTGGGTGGATCTCAAACAGGAATGGGCATGACATTGACAGGAAGGGGTGGGTTATATTTAAATTAGGGGGTGCACAAGTTTAGTCAGGCCTAGGGCAGTACAAAACCTAAATACACCACTGCTACGGAGTCCACCCATATGAACAAGCATAAACTTGAAAGAGCAAGCAATTATTATCTTGCCAGCAAGCCTTCAGTGAATTAAGTCCATGATGTTTTTATGGGCAGTGATTAGTACTTGAGCGTGATATGCATAAAGAGACCCTGTCACCAACTTGATAAGTAAAATACAGAAAAATCAAGCATTTGTTCAGCTTAATTGCAGCATATTTTCCTTTCTTTGAATGTTTTTTATTGATTTGCAATGTAACTCAGAACGTGCTAGCAAATCTAATCAATTCCTTATCACTGAAGCAGGTATACCTGAAAGGAAGGGATGGAACACATTATTTTCCTGCTCACTGTATAGCCAGAATGCCACTTAATGCAGGAGAGATCACTGAAGTCCACTGGGAAACTAGCCCTTCCAACAGTGTACATTCCTTTGGTCTGCCACATCAGAGAGTGATTTATCATGAATGGAGCAGCATTCTAACAGCATGAGCAGTGAAAATGGTAAGTATTCAGTCTTTTCCTTTGCAGGTAGGCCTGTCTTTTTTTTTTCTTTTGTTTTTATAGTGACAAGGTTACTTTAACCACTTCAGTCCCGGAAGATTTGGCTGCCCAATAACCAGGCCATTTTTTGCAATACTGCACTGCGTCATTTTAACTGACAATTGCGTGGTCGTGCGATGCTGTACCCAAACAGAATTGACGTCCTTTTTTTCTCACAAATAAAGCTTTCCTTTGGTGGTTTTTGATCACCTCTGCGGTTTTTATTTTTTGCGCTTTAAACAAAAAAAAGTGACAATTTTGAAAAAAAAAACACAATATTTTGTAGTTTTTGCTATAATAAATATCCTCAATTTTTTTTAAAAAAAACTAATTTTTTCCTCAGTTTAGGCCAATATGTATTCTTCTACATATTTTTGGTAATAAAATTGCAATAAGTGTATATTGATTGGTTTGCGCAAAAGTTATAGCATCTACAAAATAGGGGATAGATTTATGGCATTTTTATTATTATTATTTTTTTTTACTAGTAATGGTGATTTTTATCGGGACAGCGATACTGCATGGGCAAATCAAACACTTTTGACACATTTTTGGGACCAGTGACATTTATACAGCAATCAGTGCTATAAAATGCACTGATTACTGTAAAAATTTCACTGGCAAGGAAGGGGTTAACACTAGGGGGATCAAGGGGTTAACTGTGTTCCCTAGGTGTGTTCTAACTGTAGGGCGATGGGACTGACTAGGGGAAGAGAGATCGGTGTTCATACTCAGTATGAACACATGATCTGTTTCATCTCCCCTGAGGGAACCAGGATTTGTGTGTTTACACACACATATTCCCGTTCTCGTTCTGTAACAAGCAATTACGGGTGCCCGGCAGTCCTCGTGCCCGCCGGGCACTTGCATCGGCTCTGGGGACATGCTACAAGTGCCGCTGGAGGCGTTTTTAAGAGCCGACGTATAGCTACGACGGCTAGCGCAGGGGAGCCAACCTGCCGCAGTATAACTGCGTCAGCAGGCCTGGGAGTGGTTAATAAGGCTTTAATTTTCCATATACATCTAAATGAGTCAGCGGAGTAACTTAATGATGCCTCCCTCCCCCTCTCCTTGTTTTTAACAGCTTCATACAGACTTATTTAAAGAGATAGAGAGACTGAAAGGACAAAGCTCTATTCCCTTTTTAGAAAATTCATAATGGCTAGTGGCACCAACTTCAGAGTAGCCTACAATAATAACATTTACAGAAATTCCCTTTTATTTGAACACTGTTACCATTTTGAAAATTCCACGTTATAGTCCACTTACAAGCCCAGACATTGGGACCATTGTCCCCTCTTACTGGGATACCACAGGTATAATGAATATAAATTAAATTATACATCAAATTCATAGAGTTACATGTTTTATATATCACTAAAATGTTTTTCAATGAAATATCACTTTTGCTTTTGGAAAGACATACAGCAGAAAGTCAAACAATTTCTTATGGAACACTAATGAAAAAATTCATGTCAAGTCCCTGGATGTCAAATGTACTGTTTCATGACTCCTGCATAAACCGCCATATGAACATTCAAATTGTCCCTACAATTGTCACTCTAAAGTGACAGACCTTAATATATATTTACATGTTTTTGACAACCTTCTAATTTCTTTACACAAAGCACGTCACATCAGACTGTCAGCATCTCTGCAGACAAGGTTGCTATAAGGATGGAATTGCAGCGTAAGATAACCTATATTACAACAGCCTAAAATTGTCTGTCTAAAAAGATATTGTTAAGCAAAACCCACCTTCACTTTACATAAACTAGATAGATATCACAACACTTCAAGATATTTTTCCCTCACATATTTATGTAGACAAAATGTCCATTTTTATTTTTCATTTGAATATAAATCATTCTTGCTTTAAATGTTACAATTTATGTCTTGTGTGGCACAGATGAATGCAAATACGACACATTGATGAATGACTGCAATTTTCAGAGATATGAATATATCCTTGACTTGTTTGCAGAAATGCTATATTTGGTGATAATATTTCAATAAACAAAGGAAAATATGTAATACAGTTGTCAAATTGTCAGCTATGCAGTCCAGTGCGCTAGTTTTATTTATTTTTTGTTGTTGTTGCTTTTTTAAAGATTATTATTACTGTAAGCCTAAAAACTGAATGAACTGTTTACTCTGTGTTATATGTTTTCAGCTAGGTATATCATTTTGATTATATATTTTTTTACAGACTGATTTTGATCAACACTTCTGTTTATACTGCATGTAGGGCATATGTGTTTGTGAGTATTCAAGATTATATAAAGATGAAAAAAATCAGATGAAAATAGGAACGTGAGTGTCAGATCAATAGAATAGACTATTCCATGACCGATTCAGTCAGTTAGTTTAAAAGTAAACTTTACTCAAAATTTGAGGAACTAAACATAAAAACAAAAATGTAATCTGCAGTGCTCAGATGAGGTGTCTGCATTATAGTTTTTTATTATTATTATTATTATATGTGATCCTGCAAATAGGGTGCTTCCTACTCATCTAACAAACATATTTTACTTTGTTCATCTCCATTACATGAGGAATGGAGACATTAGTAGTTTACAAAAGGAAGAATACACTTCCAGTTCATCATACAGGAAGTGATGAGGAATCCACAGATATATTCTGTACTTTCTGAAAATGTACTTAAGCCTGAAAGCTGAAAATTAATACAGGCAGCACATGTAAGGATTGGTAAGCTGTAATATATTACATCTATGTTTATTGATGCTCTTGTATTTAGTACCAGTTAAAGCGCAATGTTACAGTTTGAAAACAATTAATGTTCTTTACCAGGAGAACATACATTCCACAGTAATAATTATACTACCAAAATTAGTATGTGCTGTAAATGGCCTCCAAAACTGCTCCTGTTTCTTTTTCTGGAGGCTGTCATTTTGTTGAAGCCCAGAACAGTCATTTCCTTACTGAGAACTCTCCCTTCTCCTTGGTCAAAAAAACTGTTTGTCACTTTCTGTAAAAAAAAATGTGTGCAATTCCAGCCCTAGATTATATATTTTGGCTCAGCTAGAGAGGAAGTCTGCAGAAGCTTTACAATGCCGAAGTTCACAGCACTGCTGCAGGCAGAGAGGAGTGAGAATCAGGGAGATTAAATAAGACACTATCCTTAAAAGGCTTAACTATTTTCTGTCTCCCTGGCAGCATGAAGTGTCCTGTCACCTCTCCTGCTGTTCTTTTCTCCATAATCTGTCCTTCCTCAGCACAGTCTGTGTAATTCCTGTTGCTTCTTCCCTCCTCAACAACTGTAAATCTTAAAGTTGTAAATCTTAAAGTTGTAAGATTTACAACTTACAGACTTCCTCACAACTGATTATTGGCACAGTGCCAAGAGGGTGAGACGATGCCTTACTGGATTTTAAACAGTATAAGCACTTATTTTTAATGTTCTATACCTGCAAAAGAGGCCAACATGAAGATATCTATCAGGATTAGATTTTTTGACTAAAGTTCTACTTTCTATATTGGTAAACATTTAGGGAACCCTGCATCTGCGATCAATTTAAAATTAGCATATTTGTAGGCAGGGCCTTGGGCTGTAATACCCAACCTAGGAGAGATCAGACACACAAGCAGTCTAGGATGTTGTATAATATTTTGTATACTGTAATAAGGTTTACAGAGGTATTTGCAGATAGTAGCTATAGGCACTGGTGTCTCTGTACTGACCCTACTCTTTCAGGAATCGCTCCTTGCAATATTAAACTGTACAGAATACTCATGTGCTGCCCTGAAGTGTCTTCTACTTCAAACAGCTAGCTCACACCATATGTGCTTCTCACATTAATACAGTAAAAATATATATCAAATAATATAGTGCAGCACTGTAAACAGTCAAAAAAAAACATACAGTAACCAAACTGTTGTGCATCAAATTAATCCTTATAACAAATATGTGTGCCAGTGTCCATAAATGATTCAAATACAAATGTGAAATGCTTCAAAAATAATATTGTACACGTCATTGATTGATAAATTATCCCTTGTGCTGGAAATGATTCTGTTATATTAAACAAAAATCCACTTACTCCAACCTTCACCTCATGTTTAACATTACACCAAACCTGTGTTCTCATCTTATGTATATCTCCTGTATTTTATAAAGCTCACAGAACACTTTTTTCCCTCTATTGGGGATATGAAGTACCATCCATTCTTTTCAACTCATTCTCTCCTCACTCAGGTGAAAACAAACAGAAATCTCACAGTGATTTTCACAAAATTAACCTTATTTATTAAAAAACATAAAAACAATTTACATTCACATGTATCAGTGTATTTCATTCCTTAATACACAGAAGTAAAGTGCTTTATCATATTCATAAAATCTGCCACGTGTCAGCTTAAAAGTGTATCTTACTATTCCTCCAATTAAAAACCACTTTGTAATAATAGAAATAACATATACCACTCTACCTGAAAAAAAAAAAAAAATTCTGTTTGAGTAAGATGACATCACCTGGCTTCACAATATGCATTATGTCACATCTCATGACTTTGTCCGAGGCTCAGGAGAATAATAGCGGGCAAGAAGCATTCTGTGACCTATAATATACAGGTCATTTAAAGTTTGATGTACAGGTGAACATGAGGTGAACGTTGTCACGAGCAGCAGTGGATTTTGTTTAATATCACAGAATGTTGATTGATAAATTATCTCTGGTGCTGAAAATCAATTGCAAATGTGGACAATTATTTTTTTAAACCTTTCCCTGAGCTGATAACTTTCTCTGAGAAATTGGGTCTCTGTCCCTAACCTAGCCACATGCTCTAAGCATGTCACAATGGTGCAGGCACCCTAATTTAGAGAGTCCCACGGCAAGATGCCTGCCCAAGGTCCTCAGAGGTTACAGCATACAATCAGTCACTGCAAACTCTGTGAAACTGTGAAAACAATACAGTCTCTCAACAAATAATTTCCCTCTATAGATCCCAATCCATTGGTATATTGGCCTCTATAATGTAGGTGGCACTGTGCCAAGTTGCACCTATATACATGCTGATATATTATATATACAGTATATACAAACAGTGCACACAATTGCCACACATCAGCAACAATATGTACTTAATTATAAATGTGCATGTCCCATTAAATCCAAGGTGCAAGTGAATCAAGTTTCGAAAGAAAAAATGATCTCAATGACTAATCAATACATATATAAAGTTCTATAATAAATGTATATAATACATGTCCTAATTCACATTCCAATATGTGATCAAAGGTACTCATAGTGCTGATCAAATTGCAATAAAAGTGCTTAGTGCTCAGGTGCTGCCCATATGCAACCCTCTTACCAAATATAACTGTAAAAAAAAGATCATATGCACTTTATTTGTAACAAAGCAGGTAACTCCACTTTCTGGCTGCTCCACAGCAAATGAGTCCACTGGTTAGCCCCAAAGCTTACACCACCTTTAAACCACTCCCAGCAATGACATTAGAAAATAAAAAGAAGGAGAAGCCACATTGTGCAGTAAGTGAAAACTAAGTTTTAAAAAAAAAGTATTATAATTGCACAGCATACAGGGAAGCAGGCAGCATTCACAGATCCAAACTTGGATAATATATTTTATGAAGAACTTTCACAGATTAGCTGTACAAATATTTGATTAGATTTACAGTAAAATAGTAAGTCAAAAAATCAGGCTTACAGAAACTGTGACTGCCCAGCTACTGTGCCGTCCCAGCATGTCCTGTCAAACAGCTGACTTGCTGTTCAGCAACAGTGGGATAGCCAGAGAAAGCATGCCACAATTTACATATTACCACTCTGCATGTGATCCCTTAAAATACAGAAATATTGCTTTTCTTTTCTTTTTTCTTGTGCTCATTTGAACACAATTGCATAAAAAACAATATAAAAACACAATATATAGGGAATAATCACCTATAGAAGGTATATGTTGACAAGGACTCAAAACAAACACCTATTACCATGTCCTTTTAGAGTATTTTTTTTAACAACTAAATTGTGAATGTTCACTTAATGCATAGTCTAGTGTGTTATACGTTTTTACATAATTTTTTAGATTACAGACAATAAGGTTCAGAGTCAGGTGCAGTTACACTTTTCTGATAATGAATGAGTGATAACTTGGGAACTAAGCTGTATTCTCAAATAAAGAAAAAATAAAGTATATGTCTATAGAAAAAAAATCAAAGAGTCAATGCCATTTTTTTATAAACATCATTGCTAATTCCGCTGAAAACAGAATGCATGTAAAACTAAGATAAAAATAATGATAATGTTACTCAACAATCCCCTAAAGTTATATTTTACAATAATTTTATTAAACATATTTTTAAATAAGCAGTGATGGATAAAAACTAATTTTCAGATGAAGGGCATTTTACAAGAAATATGTAAATAACACTTTTGCTAACATTTGTTGGATTGTTGGATTTCTTTGAAAATACTCCCGTGCTTTTATTTGGTTGTACTGTGTTTTTAAGGTTTATCTTGGAAAGCCAAGATGATGTTTTTGAAAATGTACAAAACTATTATTATTTTTATATTTATTTTATTTCTTTATCAAACACAGCTTGTTTGTTGGTCTTTACATTGAAATTATCTTTGCAAAAAGAAACACAATCATAGCCAGTCAGGTAGTCAGCAAAATATATACTACAATGGGAAATATATCAAGTGATAAAGGTGAAAAAATACCATCATTCCTTTAGGTTTGCAGAAATACATAGGCTTTTTATTAAATATTAGATTTTATTCTGTTGTGTTTACTGTTTTTTTCCCCCTTTATGGCAGAAGCCCTGAGATAAGAATCAGGATTTAGGTGATAAGTAATCATTTAAGTGTAATGCCACGTACACACGAGCAGAATTTCCATTGGAAAAATCTTGGATGGTTTTTCCAACGGAATTCCGCTCAAGTTTGCCTTGCATACACACGGTCACACAAAAGTTTGCTGAACTTGTGACTGTCAAGAACGTGGTGACGTACAACACACTACGATGAGCCGAGAAAATGAAGTTCAATGCTTCCGAGCATGTGTTGAATTGTTTCCGGGCATACGTAGGAATTTTTCGCTGCAAAATTGGTACAGACGATTGGAATTTCCGGTCGGAACTTTTTCCGACCGAAAATTTGAGAACATGCTCTCAATCTTTTGCTGGCTGGAATTCCTCCAGCAAAAGTCTGATGGAGCATACACATGGTCGCATTTTTGGACCAAAAGCTCTCATCGGACTTTTGCTGGGGGAATTTCCACTCATGTGTACGGGGTATTAGACTGCAAGATTAGTGTTATAAGTTAACGTCAAGGTTATTACAAAAGTTATTTGTTAAAGTTAGAGTAAAGGATAAGTATAGCTGTCAGGTTAAACATTCAGAGTTAGGTAAAGTTTAAGATTGGGGCAGAAGTTCTCTTTATAGTGCAGCGGAAGATAAGGACATCAGAACATACAGTTATGTGGTGCAAACAGTCTTCTTTTTTTCTCTCCAATCTTTATTTAATAGAAAAAAGGAAAATATACCAAACAAGAGGTACAGCAGTAGTTTTACATTTACAAACATGTGTAAGTAAATTATTATTGTTACAAGATAGTACATGGATTTGTATCAGAACAGAACATGACCCTTACAGTAAACAAGACAATTAGATTATCTGGTCACTTGAAGGAGGAAGATAGAGCAAAGATGAAGCTAGGAACTAGGTAGAGTCAGAGAGACAGAATTTAGGGGGAGGGCAGGATTTGGAGGAATAGGTATGGGTGGTGGGAGTGAGCATGTTGCCTGTTGAGCTTGAGGGTCTATGGTCTGGGCTAGCGACTGTGAAGGGAGGTGAGATTGATCTGAATTTATATGAGCAGAAACCCCACACCGACCAGGTGGAGAGAAAATTAATGATTGTTTCTGAGGCTATGACTCTCACATCTTGTAAAAATAAGTTGGTTTTGTTTACTCATTTCAGTAAGGTGTGTGGTGGGGAGTTGGGATTTCCAGTAAGCCTAGGTTAACACTGGGAAACCGCATGTGATTGGGACAGGAATCGCACCATATTCAAATCACATGCAATTTTTTTCAGTGCCAATTGAGCCCATTCATTTTGTATGTCAAATTGCACCTCACAAGCACGAAAAAGATGAATGCAGATTTTTTTTTTGCCACACTGGAATCAGATCACATGGGTGTTCACAGCCATGTAATCTGATTCTGTCACTCGCACTGTGTTTTGCAAATTGTTTTTGGGGGTATTGTCTACTTAACATCTGCAGCGGTTCACATGAACAGAGTGGTTTTATGATGCAGTGCTGGAAACCCAAGGAATCACTGTGATTTCCACACCGCATCAGTGTGAGCCTAGGGTAAGGGGGATTAAGGCATGGATTTGGAAATGGGTTCATCTTTCAGCTGTAGGAGACAACGTTTAGTAGTAGTAACTGTAATGCTGGTGAATATTTCTATGAAGGAGCCCCAAAAGAGTTTCAACTGGTCACACTCCCACCAGATGAGGAGGGTAGTTCCATTCTCTTTGAAAATCCCCAGCTCAAGCTGAGGTAGAAGGAATTTGTCTATATATTTTATCGAGAGCATTTGGTTAGCAATGCATATGATTTTTCCTGCTTTTTTGCTTTAATGGAGCATATGTGGGATAGTTTTCAAGCTTCTAGCCAATAAATTTGTCCCTTCATTTCAGAGGAAATAAGGCAAGGTTTTTCTTTGAGTGGAAAGCTGTTGTTGCTATAAGAAAAAAATGGCCTCTTTTACAGATTTAACTTCTGTGCAGACTCATTCAAAATATGTAATGAGTCTTACCAATTGTTTTTTTTTTGCATGTGGTTAAGTATATAGTTATAAATACAGTAAATTATATAATACATCTCAGCTTAGGTAAAAAAAAAGCAAAACTTTTTTTTTTTTTTAAAGCTGCCTGTAGTTTAATTGTGATACCCAATATATGGCGCATCAAACCCAAGTGTCAAAGACATGTGACAAACACCAAATACTGCCATAAAACCACAATAAAGTCCATAATATGGATCTGTGCAAGCCACAAAGCTATCCAGGTACAATAAAAGATCACAAACTGGAGTCTAGACATGCTGATGTCATTGCGCAACCTGGCCCATCTACATGAGTTTCCCAGTGGATATTTGTAATACACAGGTGGTACCATACTTCGCTTACTTTATGTAAGTGCATTGATTTATTCTTTCAATAAAGTGACTTTTAAGTTTTCTACACTATGGGGCCTAATCCTTTTATTCTCTCTTCTGTATACTGTATATTGCCAAGTTGAGTGGAGCAGGACTTATCCATTCATCCCAAAAGCAGAAATGTTGCACTGTTTTTAAGCCTCCTGAGACCACTTATATGTTATCGGTCACATCAATTTTGGTAAGCTGTTTGGTTGTTCACCTTGGGTGTTGTTCCCACCTTTTGAGGACTTTTTGGGCATGGATTTTTCCACTATGTTGGCAGAGGTGGAGTTTCACTGTGACAATGTGTGCATGCTTTGGTCTAAAATGGATTGTTTGCAAATGAGTGTGCACTTTTTATTAAATATTGTGCTGTCAAAGTAAATATTACGCTATGAGAGTTATTTTATTTTGCATATCGGAAAATACTGGTTTTTGGTCCTTTGTGTGAGCACATAGAACAAAGTCTGAGGAGGATATTTATTCTATATGTAAATTTGTTTTTTGTAGCTACATATTTTCAGCTAGGGCCCAATTAAGATATCTGGCATAAGTAAAATATAAGATTGAAGTAGACTGAGCATTTGGAACAGGGTGGGAAGATCCCAAGTAGGTAGATAGCCACCTCGAAGTCCTGGGGGGCAAAACAGTTGTCAATGGGCTGGGAATAGAAGAAATATATCAGCTAGTGCAGTGGACAAGTGTTGAAAGGGCAGCAATGTGGGTTTTATCAAGAGATGGGACTTAATTTGTGGGGGTATCAGATTAGGAAGGATCTGCTGTAAGTTAGGAATTCAGTTATTGTTGTTGGTTAGGCCTAATTCACCATTTCATAGGCTTAATTAGTTGTTTAAAATTCATCCTTGCTTTTATGATAGACCATAATTATCTGATTAAAAAGTATTATAGGTGAGACAAAATATTCACTCTAAGCACTATTGCAAGCCCAAAACAGGATAATGGTATTCCTAGTCAATTTCTTTAGGTTTAGATAAATTTGATGGAGTAGAAAGATTTGTGGTTTTTACCGGCAGAGAAATATTCTTACAATTTTGATAGTGTGGGTTTCCCACTTAAAATCTGCTTTCAGGTTGTCAACAAAGGGTGACAAAAGGGTTACATCGAGGACACAAGATTTTGTGTAATTAACCTTTGTTTGATTATGTAGCTAAATAAGTCAGAGACCTGGACATGATTAGGAAGAGAAACATGCGACTAAGAGAAAAAGAATAAGAGATTGTCCTCAAATACAGCTACTCCATAATCCTCGTTTCCATTGCAATAGCAATGTACTGTATCAAATTATGTTGTGTTGATAGGTGATCTTAGCCATCCTTTGGAATGACAGTAATGTGAAATAGCAGGTGCAGTTGTGCGTTGGAAGTCAAACTATTTAGTGCTTTGAGATTTAGTGGTTTAAGGAGAGCAGGGGAAATAAAGGTTTGATATTTTGATTTGTAAATCTAATGGACCTGGATATTTTCCTGGTTTCATTTGGGACAGGGGCAGGTTTAACGCCTCCTCTGTAAAAGAGGACTCCAATTCCATCATGGATTGTTTATCAAGGTTAGCAACTTACTGTTAGTGATAAAGTTCCAGGTGATAGATTACCTATTTCTGGATGTATCAGGGGGCAAGTCTCAGGTTGTAAAGCTAAGAGTAGCTTAACTGGTTCCCGCCCGACCTATGGTAGGATGATGCCGACATGGACTCTCGTCGATCCGGGTGGACATCATATGACCTCCCCTGGGATAACACCCCATGCATGGATGCAGGGCCATGCAGCAGTGCAATCTGTCACTGGCTGCGTCTACTGGAAGGCAATGACTGATCACTGTACCGGCCCACTGCCGGTACCATGTGATTGCTGTAACCAATCACAGCAGGTCACATAACAATTGTACACAATGGATGGCTTCCTTTCAAGCCATCCATTGTGTACAATTGTGTTGCTAGCTGTGATTGGTCACAGTGATCACATGGTACAAACTGGGCCAATCACAGCCCATCTGTGCCATGCGATCAGCTGTGGTCAATCACAGCTAATCGCAACAAAAAAAACTGAATTAATCAATTTAATTCAGGAAAATGCTTGCATATAGGAAAGAAATTCAAACATAATGTGTAAAAAAGAAAGAAGAAAAAAGAAAAAATATAATCAAAAATATTTTTTTTTTCTTTTTCGTACTGTCACCAGCTAGTGTCCCTGATCACCGACACACCCATTATATGATGAAGCTGTACTGTACTGGTGACAGTATGTAAAAAACAAAAAAATTAAATCTTAATTTTCAAAAAAATTATGACAACAAAAAGACAAGTTCAAAAAACTTATGCCTCTTGCTAAATACCTTGGACTGTCTACATTCCAAAAAGGGGTCATTTGGGGAATATCTGTACTGTCTTGAAAATTTTGGGCTTCAAGATATGAGATAGGCTCTCAGTACATCAGGATTGATGAATTTTTTAGCTATGTACTATAGTTTATTGACTCAATAACTGTCATACAGACCAAGTAATATACACTGATTTGGGTTACCAAATGTAGCAGACTACATTTTGGCCTAAATTCACGAAGAAAGATTTTCATTTGCAAAATGTTCTGACTTTTTAAATGTATTTAGCAAAAAATAAAAAAACCCAGTGGTGATTAAATACCACCAAAAGAAAGCTATATTGGTGTGAACAAAAAAATAAAAATTTTGTTTGGATACAGTGTTGCATGAGCGCACAATTGTCATTCAAATAGTGAAAGCTCTAAAAGATGAAAATTGGCTTGGGCAGGAGGGGGGTAATAGTTCCCAGTATTTAAGTGGTTAAATTGGTCAGCAATTGCATTTTGTTGTTAAGTGAATTTGACCAACATTGTCTTTAATTCCATGCACTAAGATGGGTGTTCTGGTTTCTTGGCTAAAAAATAATTGCTTTGTGTGCTCATAGTAAAATTTTGCACATAGGTGTTAAACTTCATGTCTGAGTTTAGTAATGTCTGTCTGTTTTAATTCTGTACATGCTGTAGGCTGTAGGCATGTCTAGTGCGACTGTCTGCTCCAATGTTGGTTTATATGAGGTTTCACAGTTTAAAACTTTGGTAGCTAGTCTGTTTAGCATATTCTGTTTTTCATTTTTATGTTTAGTGCCCAAGGATTCAATAATTTGGATTAGGGATAAGCTGTCAGTTTTTAGTTATTCGGAAGTTTGTCAAGTAACTAAAATAAATTTATGAACCTCTGGTGACAGTTTGAAGTTTTACATTTAACAGCAGGGTTACTTCCACTGCTAAATGTAACAGCTTTCTCTCTGGTCAGTTGTTTGGATGTCTGCAGTCACTGGCATCCTAACAGTTATTCCTTATCCCTCCCTGGGCCATTCAGCTTTCAGAAAGCAAATAAAACAAGCAAACAAAAATGTGTGCACTCTCCTTAAACTCTGCTCAACCCAAGCTGCTGAATAAAAATCTGAATGATATTAAAACAGAAAATTGTATCAAATACTTACCGTAATTTTCCTTTCCTGACACCAAACCATGGCAGCATACTAGTGATAGAGCTCCGCCTCTTGACCACTCCCTTAGGACCAGTGAATAGCTAAAATGAAGGCATGGTTAGCCGCCACCCCATTCTTTGTAACAAGCCACATACTGGAACGTACATGGGTGGGCTCATATGCTGCCATGTTTTATTTTTTTGAAGCTCCAAGAGCTTGAATCTCTGATAACCTTCTGCTTAAAGTTCTTGCAATTGATACTGCCTTGTAAGTGATGGCCTGAACCGAACACTGTTCTGTTGGAACAAACAGTTAAACTGATATGAGATCCAGCAACTGCAATAGATCTTTCTTCCTTGGTGACCGACTCCTCACGACTGCCCTCAAAAGTTGTGCAAACTGAAGGATTGTTGGCCCATTCAAATGTGTTATTGCCAATATAGCCCACACTCGTGAGCTATGTAAGGTTAGGCTAAGGCCTGGAGGAAGTATAGAACAGCTGATACTGGAAGGGCAGTAGGATCAATGTCTCGCCCTACCAAGAAAAAGCAAACTTGTTCCCGAATTAGACCTGGATGTTGTGAGTAGAATGTCTTCTCGCACACAACAAAGTAGAGATCACTCTGGAGTGAAACTGGAGCAACCGGAGTTGCCCATCTTCCCCCTTTAATGCCCCTGCTTGCAGCTCCAGTCTGCGTATGTTATAGAGGGGAAATGTCTTCTGTATCCTGAAATGAATAGCCAGGGAAAACCGAGGGCTCCTGGTCAATATGGAGGATTGGCTATGACAACCATGTTCTCCCTTGACAGCCTCAAGGGGAATCTCATTTATGGGAAATGTTGGGGAAAAATATATGGGTTAGATTGCAGTCCCAGGGAGAGACCAGAGCATCTTCCCCTTGCTCAGACCAAAGTTCGTGATTACTGTGGGAAATGAGGAGGTCTGTCTGTAGTAAGCCCCACCTGTGGACCAGCTTAGAGAAGACCTGGGTCGTAGACCTACTCGTTGTGCTCTGGGAAGCTTGTACTTTTTCAAAAGAAAAAAACGCTGGGAGGTAAACTGCTTCTGAAATTTTGCTGGTGATCTTCCGCCCCAGGCGTTATGGGTTTCACCTCTCTCAATAGCATATTGCTGCGAGTGCTTCAGGTAAATAAGGCGAGTTCAAAACAGAATCTTGTGCCACTCTTATCAACAATAAAGACATTTGGCATTACCTGTTAGCTGTATACTCCTCCAGGCAGTGTCTACTCACCAGCCTCCTGGGTATAGATACTGCGCCACAGTCCCTGCAGGACTCTTGCTGGGGCATTGGCTCTGGGGAAGAGGAGCAGAGATGTCTTCCTTAGAGCTTTTCTCCTGAGTGGGAGCGCCATTTTTTTTACACTGGGCATGGTCATATTGCTTGCTGAAGTCCCCGGCTGATCTTCCAATGAGACCCTTTGGGCGGGTGGCTGGGCTGAGGTAAACTCAGACAAGGAATCTCGTACTACTTTCTTCAGTAATGATAAGACTTGCGCAGTGTCCTGTTCCCTGTCTACTGCAGACTCCTCTAGATAGTCCTTGCACACCAATTTATTGGATAGGGGGACTGCGCCACAAGCCCAGACTGATTTCTTGCTGGGACGCCTGTATTGCTCTGGAGAAGAAGAGGCGTGACGTGCTCTTTTGGATCCTTTTTTTTTTGACCGGGAGCGACGTCTGGAGCTATTCTCCTTTGGAGAAGGCCTGTCCTCTCTTGTTCTTTAACTCCAAGAGCTGTAACATATCAAAGCAAACCGCATTAGAGGGCACTCTTTTAAGGACGCCTGAAAACTTACCAACTGGTGGTCCCCCTACTTTAAGTACTGAGGGTATTACATAAGTGGTGGCAGACTCATAATAGTAGAGAATAAGGGATGGCCAGCGGAAAAAAGAGAGATAACTGAGAAGAGAAACAGATGGATGGAGATTGCCAGTAATCTTCTAACATGAAAGTCTGAAAACTACAACAAACCAAACGGCTGTACCTTTTTTTTTAAGTACAGAAAACTTTCCTACCAGCAGATTGCTGAGACTGGACCCAGGAACAAACTTCACAGTCTGAAGACACAATCAGGAGGCTGTATATTGCCCATCCCACAGCAGCCCACTGACACTCTTAGGTGATCCTGGGACAGGCAGAACCCGCCCCCAGACTTCTTCTGTTTGTGGGCAAAACTAATCGCTTTGCCCAGAACCAAAATGGTGCCCAGAGTTTCCGTCGGCCAGTGCTCATGTGCGAACTGGGTACAGCACTGTGACATCATCAGGAGCACCCTAGGCTGGTAAATACGGCGCTGGGCGGCCGCCCAATGCCTATAGGGAGACCCTGACACCTACTGCATGGTGTGGCCCTCTCCTCGCTCACCCGGAACCTACCTAAAGCCAAATAAGAAGGGAGAAGAGCAGGAACTGAATAAAACAGGTAAAGTCATAGCCTAATGGACAAGAAAGCCCCTAGAAAAGTTTAATGACAGGCTGGCCCCCCCAAAGCCCCAAAACCAAGTCATGCTGAATGGCAGATTTCGTTCCTAAAGAGGAAACACTGCAGGGACCCATCAAGACCACACAGACGAGGGTCTCTCAGACTTACTAGCGCAATGTTAGCAGCCCAAGCACTGAGACTACGCACTGGGAGAGGCTTGAACTCAGCCGGTTACTGCTCAGCGGCAGGGTGGGGGACATAAAATTCCTTACTTCATCACTGGTGCGTGGAGGTATGAGGAAAAAAAGAAGAAAGGGGTGGCGGCTAACCATGCCTTCATTTATGCTATTCACTGGTCCTGAGGGAGTGGTCAAGAGGCGGAGCTCTATCACTAGTATGCTGCTATGTTGGCATCAGGAAAAGACTCAAAGATACAATCTATAAAAAAAACAAGTTGTTCATACCATAACAGCTACAACCAAGAAGAAATGCATTAAATCAATATATCAATGCTTCAAAACGATCAAAATAATTTATAACAAAAAAAAGTATATGGAAATCAATAAAAGGTGCATCAAATAATACAGTGAAAAATAAAAAGAAATAGATTGTGCAAAAGCAATGCAGTATATAATAAAATAATAAAATACCGTTTTTATCAGCGTATAACACGCACTTTTTGGGTGTGTGTTATACGCAGATCCCCACTGTCTATGAGCCGAAAAAGAGCGAACACCGCCAAAAAAGACAGAGCGTCGCCGAAAAAACTGAGCGCTGCAGAAAAAGACCGAGCCGAGTGCTCGGCTTCGTTCGCAGTCACGCCGTCCTGCCTTTCTGCTGTCTCTGAGAGGATGAGGAGGGAGCACTGCTGAAAAAGACCAAGCCGAGTGTACTGTGTACTCGGCTCCGCTCTGCTCGCAGTCCTGCCCAGTCTCGCCATTGGACCTGTGTTATGTCGATCATAGGAGTTCGGTGGGACTGCGAGCCGAGCTGAGAGGAGCCGAGTACACAGGCTCTGTCTATCTCGGCGGTGGCAAATTTAAACATTTACATGCTGCAAACGGCACTGGGCAAGGCTACAAATGGCAATGGGCAAGGCTGCATATGACAATGGGCAAGGCTGCATATGACAATGGGCAAGGCTGCAAATGGCACTGGGCAAGGCTGCAAATGCCACTTAGCAAGGCTGCAAATGGACACTGATCATTCTGCAATGATGGACAAGGCTGCAGATGGACACTGATATGGCTGCATTGATTGAAGTTTTTTTCCTTAAACTTCCCTCCTAATTTTTTTTTCCTTAAAATGCCCTCCTAAACTTGGGGTGTATGTTATATGCTGATAAATAAAGTAATCATAAGTCCAATAAACCCATGCAGTGTGTAAACAGACATTTTCCACAAGATTAGAAAAATTATAACAAGTCTTCATTGTGGTAAAGTGCTGTGTTTCACACCCTTCAGAATGAACACCAATGGCATAACTCGTTTATCACACTAGTTACAAAATGGTCAAGCTGTTCAGGATAACATTTATAACATTTGCTCAAAATCCCAAAAATCCCTTTCTACGATCTTCTTAACACTCACTAAAAGAAGGTCCAGTTCAAGAAAATACAAAAGAAGAAAGAGCTTAAAGACTAAGTTCACCCCCCCCTAAATTCCAGCTCCCCTATGCACCAATATAGCATTCATGTAATTTTTTTGCAAAAATATCAAAGCTTACCTTACTGTCCTACAGCAATGATTCCAAACATATCTATTTCTTCTGTCTTACGTCCTTACAGTACAGTAGGTCATGACACAGCTGACCTCATTAGCACACACTCTGCATCATCCACCCACCCATTCCCAGCTGCATGTTTTTTAAATGAAATGCAATCAATCAGTGATCACCCATCTCACTAAATACACAATCAGATTGCATAGTTTATGGCCATCTTTATACAATTACATAGAAGAGAGTGGACAGAAACACTCAGCTATCAAGCCCCATTCACAACTCTGCATAGTTGTCATGACACAAGGCAGAATGGGGAAATGCATTTACATAGGCACTTCCCCATTCTGCGGCTCCGTGACATGATCGCCAGGACGGCAGACATCGAGTCCACCCGTCCCGCGGGCACGGTCACGCTGTACGCGGCGGGCGTGCCTGCTAGCCCCGCCCCTTATTTATGCTTGAAATTAATCTCTAGCTGAATTTTAAGTTTTGCACAATTGATGGCACTTATTGCACTTTAATTATTACATGTTTTATTTTCATTTTTGCATATATTTTTTTTATGCAATATTTTGCTATTGATTTCCTATATTGTTCATACAATATTGTTTGCACTGAATGCACTTTATTAATCTTTGTACCTGTTATATATTGCAAATATATTTTTAGCACTGCACTCTTTATTTACATATTGTTTGTGCCTGATATCTGGGTTATAGTACACAGCTACTGTTTTGTTTTAGTTTTTAAGCGCGGATATAATTTTTACACTTATGTCCATCATTGTAAATTCATCATCAATCATGATGCCCACCACCACTGATTCACCAAACGAAAAGAAAAACAATGATCTTGTGCGATCTATCCCAACAGTAACATTAGCTGAATGGCAACTCCCTGAGCTGTCTTCAGTAGGGATGAGCTTCGAGTTCGAGTCGAACTCATGTTCGACTCGAACATTGGCTGTTCTCAAGTTCGCCGAACAGCAAACAATTTGGGGTGTTCGCGGCAAATTCGAATGCCGCGGAACACCCTTTAAAAGTCTATGGGAGAAATCAAAAGTGCTAATTGACATTTCAAAGGAAAAAAGTCATTTAAAACTACTCGCGGCTATTGCATTGCCGGTCCGACAATACACATAGAAGTTCATTGATAAACACGGCATGGGAATTCCCCACAGGGGAACCCCGGCCAAAATTAAAAAAAAAAATGACGTGGGAGTCCCCCTAAATTCCATACCAGACCCTTATCTGAGCACACAACCTGGCAGGCCGCAGGAAAAGAGGGGGGGACGAGAGAGCGGCCCCCCCTCCTGAACCGTACCAGGCCACATGCTCTCAACATTGGGAGGGTGCATTGGGGTAGCCCCCCAAAACACCTTGTCCTCATGTTGATGAGGACAAGGGCCTCATCCCCACAACCCTGGCCGGTGGTTGTGGGGGTCTGCGGGCGGGGGGCTTATCGGAATCTGGAAGCCCCCTTTAACAAGGGGACCCCCAGATCCCACCCCCCATGTGTGAAATGGTAAGGGGGTACCCCTACCATTTCACTAAAAAACTGTCAACAATGTTAAAAATGACAAGAGACAGTTTTTGACAATTCCTTTATTTAAATGCTTCTTCTTTCTTCTATCTTCCTTCATCTTCTTCTTCTTCTTCTGGTTCTTCTGGCTCTTCTGGTTCTTCCTCCGGCGTTCTCGTCCAGCATCCCCTCTGCGGTGTCTTCTATCTTCTTCTCCTCGGGCTGCTCCGCCCCCATGGCATGGGGGAGGCTCCCGCTCTTCTCTTCATCTTCTTCTCTTCTTCATTTTCTTCTCTTCTTCTCTTCTTCATTTTCTTCTCCGGGCCTCTCCGCACCCATGCTGGCATGGAGGGAGGCTCCATGGGGACAAGGTGTTTTGGGGGGCTACCCCAAAGCACCCTCCCAATGTTGAGGGCATGTGGCCTGGTACGGTTCAGGAGGGGGGGCGCTCTCTCATCCCCCCTCTTTTTCTGCGGCCTGCCAGGTTGCGTGCTCAGATAAGGGTCTGGTATGGATTTTTTGGGGGACCCCACGCCATTTTTTTTTTTAATTGTGGCGCGGGGTTCCCCTTAAAACCCATACCAGACCTGAAGGGTCTGGTATGGAATTTAGGGGTACCCCCACGTCATTTTTTTTTTTTAATTTTGGTTCGGGGTTCCCCTGTGGGGAATTCCCATGCCGTTTTTATCAATGAGCTTTTATGTGTATTGTCGGACCGGCAATGCAATAGCCGCGAGTAGTTTTAAATGACTTTTTTCCTTTGAAATGTCATTTTGCTATCAGACTGTTCTAAACACGGGAAACATGCACCCCTTTACAGGCATACTATAGACACCCCCCAGCTATGAAATTTAAAGGGATATTACACTTTTATTGTTTCACTTTAAGCATTATTAAAATCACTGCTCCTGAAAAAACGTCCGTTTTTAAAACTTTTTTTTGCATTAATCCATGTCCCCTGGGGCAGGACCCAGGTCCTCAAAAACTTTTTATGACAATAACTTGCATATAAGCCTTTAAAATGAGCACTTTTGATTATTCATGTTCGTGTCCCATAGACTTTAATGGTGTTCACGTGTTCGAATGAACTTTTTTCCTGTTCACATGTTCCGAACAGGGGGGTGTTCGGCTCATCCCTAGTCTTCAGCTATATAAGGGAAACATGGAGATAGTGTTATCATTGCTCAAATATGGCCAAGATGCATGGCCAAAGAGGGGACCAAACAGGCTAAAGTTTGGGCATTTGCCTGAATGCCCAAACAGCCAAAGTTATTATTATTATTATTATTATTCAGGATTTCTATAGCACCAACAGTTTACGCAGCGCTTTACAATATAAAAGGGAGACAATACAGTTATAATACAATAAAATACAAGAGGATTAAGAGGGCCCTGCTCAGAAGAGCTTACACTCTAATAGGGTGGGGCAGGTGGTACAAAAGGTTGTAACTGTGGGGAATGAGCTGGTGGAAGTGGTAGGTGATTAGTTGGAGACGTGATAGGCTTTCCTGAAGAGATGAGTTTTCAGGGATCGCCTGAAGGTAGCAAGAGTAGGGGATAGCCGGATAGATGGAGGTAGCGAGTTCCAGAGGATGGGAGAGGCTCTGGAGAAATCCTGGAGACGAGCATGGGAGGAGGAGATGAGAGAGCTTGAAAGCAGGAGGTCTTAAGAGGAGCGGAGAGGTCGATTTGGATGATATTTGGAGACAAGATTAGTGATGTAGCTCGGGGCAGAGTTGTGAATGGCTTTGTATGTTGTGGTCAGTATTTTGAATTTAATTCGCTGGGTGATTGGGAGCCAGTGTAGGGATTGGAGTAGAGGGTTGGCAGACACTGAGCAGTTGGTAAGGTGGATAAGTCTGGCAGCAGCATTCATGATAGACTGAAGAGGGGATTTTAATTTCAGTTTTAGAGAGATTTAGTTTAAGGAAGTGGTGCGGCATCCATGCTGATATGTCAGTTAGTAAGTTAGTAATGCGAGAGGAGACTGAAGGAGTGAGGTGAGGAGTAGACAGATAGATTTGGGTGTCATCAGCGTATAAGTAGTATTGGAAGCCGTGGGCAGTTATTAAGTGACTGAGGGAGGAGGTGCAGATAGAGAAGAGAAGGGGTCCAAGAACCGAGCCTTGGGGGACCCCCACAGAAAGGAGCAATGGAGAGGAGGAGACAGAGTTGTAGGTGACACTGAAGGAGCGCTGTGATAAATAGGCAGAGAACCAGGATAGAGCAGAATCTCGGAGGCCAAGGGAATGTAGCTTATTGAGAAGGAGCGGGTGGTCAACAGTATAAAAGGCCGCAGAGAGGTCAAGTAGTAGGAGTATGGAGTACTGGCTGTTGGTTTTAGCAGTTAGTAAATCGTTAGTGAGTTTTAGTAAGGCAGTTTCCGTGGAGTGCTGCGAGTGAAAGCCAGACTGTAAGGGGTCAAGGAGGTTATTCTCATTGAGGTAGGAGCTAAGACGGTTGTAGACTAAGCGTTCTAGAAGTTTAGAGGTGAATGGGAGCAATCAGATGGGTCTTAAGTTGTTCAGGTCGGTAGGGTCCAGTGAGGGCTTTTTAAGAATGGGAGAGATCTACGCATGTTTTAGAGGGGAGGGGAAGATGCCACTAGAGAGGGAGAGATTGAAGATGTGGGTGAGGGAGCATAGGATAGAAGAAGAGGGTGACCGTAGTAGTTGTGAGGGAACAGGATCCAAAGGACAATTGGTTAGGTGGGTATCTGAGAAAATTTTTGTAACCTCTTCCGTGGTAGCCAATTCAAAAGAGGAGAGTGTTGAATGTGCTGCTAGGCAAGGTATGTTGGGTGGGGAAGACGTACGCACAGTGGAGGTATCTTGCATCGATCTTGTCGTTGAAGTGATTGGCAATCTCTTGGGCAGTGAGTGAGTTAGTGAGTAGAGGGGGTCGTGGACGAAGCAGAGAGTTAAAGGTTGAGAAGAGCCGACGGGGACTGGATGAAAAGGAATTAATAAGAGAAATAAAGTAGGCTTGTTTGGCAGCATGGAGGCATGAATTGTATTTTAGAAGGGCAGATTTATATAGGGTGAAGTCTTGCAGGCATTTGGTTTCACGCCACAGTCGTTCAAGAGCACGGCAATGTCTCTTGAGATTTCTAGTGTTGTCAGTTGGCCAGGGTTGTAACAGTCGGGGCCTGATTCTGCGTGTGGTTAGAGGAGCAAGTGCATCTAGTGATGATGAGAGTGAACTGTTGTAGACAGAGGTGGCCAGGTCAGGACAGGACAGGGGGGAGATTATGTCATATAGGTGGTCAGTAGCAGAATAGAGAAGAGAAGGGTTAAAGTGGCGAAGGTTTCTACAAGTAATTGTTTGCTGCTTGGAGGGATGGGTGGTTGGAGGCAAGGATACAGTGAAAGTAATGAGGTTGTGATCAGATAGAGGAAAGGGGGTGTTGGTGAGGTTGCCAGGATTGCAGAGATGGGAGAAAACAAGGTCAAGGGTATTACCATTGGAGTGAGTGGAAGTATGTGTCCATTGGGTTAGGTCAAAAGATGAGGTTAAATCGAAAAGTTTAGCTGTAGTTGGGCTGTTAACATTGACAGGAATGTTAAAGTCACCAAGAATAATGGTGGGTAATTCAGAGGAGAGAAAGTAGGGTAGCCAGGCAGCAAAGTCATCAAGAAAGCACGATACCGGTTCTGGAGGCCTATAAATTGCTGCAATCCTCAGAGAAATGGGAGAAAACAGACTAATACAGTGCATCTCGAAAGAAGAGAGGGATAGAGAGGGAGGGACAGGAAGGACTTGGAAGGTGCTTTGTGGGGATAGAAGGAAGCCAACTCCACATCCTTTCTGTCTGTTGGGTCTGGGGGAGTAAGTCCAATGGAGACCACCATGGGAGAGGGCAGCAGGAGAATCTGAGTCAAAATTTTGAAGCCAGGTTTCTGTTATGGCGAGTATGTTCAAGCCATGAGAGATGAAGAGGTCATGTACAGATGTTAGCTTGTTACAGATGGAGCGGGCGTTCTAAAGGGCACATGAGATTGGTGGGGTGCTTTGAGGAAGCAGGGGGATAGAAATTAAACTCAGTGGATTGCGGTGGTTGCCAGAGGGGGAGGGGTATTGGATATGTGGCTTGCATTTGGAAAATGGTGGACCAGGATTAGGAGAAATGTCACCTGAGACTAGGAGAAGGAGGAGGGCGAGGAAGGCAAGGTGGGAGTGGGATGTGCATGAGCGCCCGTGTCTAGTGGCCCTGGTGTTTATGTCAGCATGTGGGTGCAGCAAATGCAGGAGATGATGGGTGCCATAGTAGGGAGAGGGTAGGAGTGAGGGTGATATGTGCATGCTGCAGGGAAGAGAGGAGGGGTAGAGTAAAGATAATTTGAGGATAGAAGACACCAATGTGAGAAGGAAGAGAATAAGGAGCATGTTAGTGGATAGAGAGTGGGAAACTAATCTAATATAAAATAAATGTCAAAGCTGGTTTGCTTGTCGTCTTGCAGAGTGGAGCAGAGTTCTTGTTGTTGTTCCTGCAGCTTTAGATATCCTGCTTTCGTTAAACTGCGTCGGTGAAACTGCGCATCACTCGTGACAAAGCCATGATGTCTGCGCCTTGCCCCTGTCTGCGCCACCCCATAAGCTGCCATAAATTTATAGGGAGACTAAGCTGGGATGCATTTCTCAGTTGGTCATTATTGGGTCTGATGTGAGACACCTGAATATAGGGAGAAGATGGCCAGTGCCAAACCAGATACAGACACAGGCTATGGTCGTAAAGCTAATTACCTCTCTTGATCACTCAAGCCACATGGAGTTGAGAATCAATCACCAGTAATATTGCTATCGCAGTGTGTTTGTTATAGAGATAGCAGTAAATATGGAAGTTTAAAGATATGGCAGCAGGAGACAATTACCAAAAATATTTCACAGCAAAGTCAGCAAAGTCACTTCAGTAGGGATGTACAGATGGATAGGAGACAATTACCAAAAATATTTCACAGCAAAGTCAGCAAAGTCAGTTCAGTAGGGATGTACAGATGGATAGGAGACAATTACCAAAAATATTTCACAGCAAAGTCAGCAAAGTCAGTTCAGTAGGGATGTACAGATGGATAGGAGACAATTACCAAAAATATTTCACAGCAAAGGCAGCAAAGTCAGTTCAGTAGGGATGTACAGATGGATAGGAGACCATTACCAAAAATATTTCACAGCAAAGTCAGTTCAGTAGGGATGTACAGATGGATAGGAGACAATTACCAAAAATATTTCACAGCAAAGTCAGCAAAGTCAGTTCAGTAGGGATGTACAGATGGATAGGAGACAATTACCAAAAATATTTCACAGCAAAGTCAGCAAAGTCAGTTCAGTAGGGATGTACAGATGGATAGGAGACAATTACCAAAAATATTTCACAGCAAAGTCAGAAAAGTCAGTTCAGTAGGGATGTACAGATGGATAGGAGACAATTACCAAAAATATTTCACAGCAAAGTCAGCAAAGTCAGTTCAGTAGGGATGTACAGATGGATAGGAGACAATTACCAAAAATATTTCACAGCAAAGTCAGCAAAGTCAGTTCAGTAGGGATGTACAGATGGATAGGAGACAGTTACCAAAAATATTTCACAGCAAAGTCAGTTCAGTAGGGATGTACAGATGGATAGGAGACAATTACCAAAAATATTTCACAGCAAAGTCAGCAAAGCCAGTTCAGTAGGGATGTACAGATGGATATGAGACAATTACCAAAAATATTTCACAGCAAAGTCAGCAAAGTCAGTTCAGTAGGGATGTACAAATGGATAGGAGACAATTACCAAAAATATTTCACAGCAAAGTCAGCAAAGTTAGTTCAGTAGGGATGTAATGATGGATAGGAGACAATTACCAAAAATATTTCACAGCAAAGTCAGCAAAGTCAGTTCAGTAGGGATGTACAGATGGATAGGAGACAATTACCAAAAATATTTCACAGCAATGTCAGCAAAGTCAGTTCAGTAGGGATGTACAGATGGATAGGAGACAATTACCAAAAATATTTCACAGCAAAGTCAGTTCAGTAGGGATGTACAGATGGATAGGAGACAATTACCAAAAATATTACACAGCAAAGTCAGCAAAGTCAGTTCAGTAGGGATGTACAGATGGATAGGAGACAATTACCAAAAATATTTCACAGCAAAGACAGTTCAGTAGGGATGTACAGATGGATAGGAGACAATTACCAAAAATATTTCACAGCAAAGTCAGCAAAGTCAGTTCAGTAGGGATGTACAGATGGATAGGACACAATTACCAAAAATATTTCACAGCAAAGTCAGCAAAGTCAGTTCAGTAGGGATGTAGAGATGGATAGGAGACACTTACCAAAAATATTTCACAGCAAAGTCAGCAAAGTCACTTCAGTAGGGATGTACAGATGAATAGGAGACAATTACCAAAAATATTTCACAGCAAAGTCAGCAAAGTCAGTTCAGTAGGGATGTACAGATGGATAGGAGACAATTACCAAAAATATTTGGAAGCAAAGTCAGCAAAGTCAGTTCAGTAGGGATGTACAGATGGATAGGAGACAATTACCAAAAATATTTCACAGCAAAGTCAGTTCAGTAGGGATGTACAGATGGATAGGAGACAATTACCAAAAATATTTCACAGCAAAGTCAGCAAAGTCAGTTCAGTAGGGATGTACAGATGGAAAGGAAATAATTACCAAAAATATTTCACAGCAAAGTCAGCAAAGTCAGTTCAGTAGGGATGTACAGATGGATAGGAGACAATTACCAAAAATATTTCACAGCAAAGTCAGCAAAGTCAGTTCAGTAGGGATGTACAGATGGATAGGAGACAATTACCAAAAATATTTCACAGCAAAGTCAGTTCAGTAGGGATGTACAGATGGATAGGAGACAATTACCAAAAATATTTCACAGTAAAGTCAGCAAAGTCAGTTCAGTAGGGATGTACAGATGGATAGGAGACAATTACCAAAAATATTTCACAGCAAAGTCAGCAAAGTCAGTTCAGTAGGGATGTACAAATGGATAGGAGACAATTACCAAAAATATTTCACAGCAAAGTCAGCAAAGTCAGTTCAGTAGGGATGTACAGATGGATAGGAGACAATTACCAAAAATATTTCACAGCAAAGTCAGCAAAGTCAGTTCAGTAGGGATGTACAGATGGATAGGATACAATTACCAAAAATATTTCACAGCAAAGTCAGCAAAGTCAGTTCAGTAGGGATGTAAAGATGGATAGGAGACAATTACCAAAAATATTTCACAGCAAAGTCAGCAAAGTCAGTTCAGTAGGGATGTACAGATGGATAGGAGACAATTACCAAAAATATTTCACAGCAAAGTCAGCAAAGTCAGTTCAGTAGGGATGTACAGATGGATAGGAGACAATTACCAAAAATATTTCACAGCAAAGTCAGTTCAGTAGGGATGTACAGATGGATAGGAGACAATTACCAAAAATATTTCACAGCAAAGTCAGCAAAGTCAGTTCAGTAGGGATGTACAGATGGATAGGAGACAATTACCAAAAATATTTCACAGCAAAGTCAGTTCAGTAGGGATGTACAGATGGATAGGAGACAATTACCAAAAATATTTCACAGCAAAGTCAGCAACGTCAGTTCAGTAGGGATGTACAAATGGATAGGACACAATTACCAAAAATATTTCACAGCAAAGTCAGCAAAGTCAGTTCAGTAGGGATGTACAGATGGATAGGAGACACTTACCAAAAATATTTCACAGCAAAGTAAGCAAAGTCAGTTCAGTAGGGATGTACAGATGGATAGGAGACAATTACCAAAAATATTTCACAGCAAAGTCAGCAAAGTCAGTTCAGTAGGGATGTACAGATGGATAGGAGACAATTACCAAAAATATTTCACAGCAAAGTCAGCAAAGTCAGTTCAGTAGGGATGTACAGATGGATAGGAGACAATTACCAAAAATATTTCACAGCAAAGTCAGTTCAGTAGGGATGTACAGATGGATAGGAGACAATTACCAAAAATATTTCACAGCAAAGTCAGCAAAGTCAGTTCAGTAGGGATGTACAGATGGATAGGAGACAATTACCAAAAATATTTCACAGCAAAGTCAGCAAAGCCAGTTCAGTAGGGATGTACTGATGGATAGGAGACACTTACCAAAAATATTTCACAGCAAAGTCAGCAAAGTCAGTTCAGTAGGGATGTACAGATGGATAGGAGACAATTACCAAAAATATTTCACAGCAAAGTCAGCAAAGTCAGTTCAGTAGGGATGTAATGATGGATAGGAGACAATTACCAAAAATATTTCACAGCAAAGTCAGCAAAGTCAGTTCAGTAGGGATGTACAGATGGATAGGAGACAATTACCAAAAATATTTCACAGCAAAGTCAGCAAAGTCAGTTCAGTAGGGATGTAATGATGGATAGGAGACAATTACCAAAAATATTTCACAGCAAAGTCAGCAAAGTCAGTTCAGTAGGGATGTACAGATGGATAGGAGACAATTACCAAAAATATTTCACAGCAAAGTCAGTTCAGTAGGGATGTACAGATGGATAGGAGACAATTACCAAAAATATTTCACAGTAAAGTCAGCAAAGTCAGTTCAGTAGGGATGTACAGATGGATAGGAGACAATTACCAAAAATATTTCACAGCAAAGTCAGCAAAGTCAGTTCAGTAGGGATGTACAAATGGATAGGAGACAATTACCAAAAATATTTCACAGCAAAGTCAGCAAAGTCAGTTCAGTAGGGATGTACAGATGGATAGGAGACAATTACCAAAAATATTTCACAGCAAAGTCAGCAAAGTCAGTTCAGTAGGGATGTACAGATGGATAGGATACAATTACCAAAAATATTTCACAGCAAAGTCAGCAAAGTCAGTTCAGTAGGGATGTAAAGATGGATAGGAGACAATTACCAAAAATATTTCACAGCAAAGTCAGCAAAGTCAGTTCAGTAGGGATGTACAGATGGATAGGAGACAATTACCAAAAATATTTCACAGCAAAGTCAGCAAAGTCAGTTCAGTAGGGATGTACAGATGGATAGGAGACAATTACCAAAAATATTTCACAGCAAAGTCAGTTCAGTAGGGATGTACAGATGGATAGGAGACAATTACCAAAAATATTTCACAGTAAAGTCAGCAAAGTCAGTTCAGTAGGGATGTACAGATGGATAGGAGACAATTACCAAAAATATTTCACAGCAAAGTCAGCAAAGTCAGTTCAGTAGGGATGTACAAATGGATAGGAGACAATTACCAAAAATATTTCACAGCAAAGTCAGCAAAGTCAGTTCAGTAGGGATGTACAGATGGATAGGAGACAATTACCAAAAATATTTCACAGCAAAGTCAGCAAAGTCAGTTCAGTAGGGATGTACAGATGGATAGGATACAATTACCAAAAATATTTCACAGCAAAGTCAGCAAAGTCAGTTCAGTAGGGATGTAAAGATGGATAGGAGACAATTACCAAAAATATTTCACAGCAAAGTCAGCAAAGTCAGTTCAGTAGGGATGTACAGATGGATAGGAGACAATTACCAAAAATATTTCACAGCAAAGTCAGCAAAGTCAGTTCAGTAGGGATGTACAGATGGATAGGAGACAATTACCAAAAATATTTCACAGCAAAGTCAGTTCAGTAGGGATGTACAGATGGATAGGAGACAATTACCAAAAATATTTCACAGCAAAGTCAGCAAAGTCAGTTCAGTAGGGATGTACAGATGGATAGGAGACAATTACCAAAAATATTTCACAGCAAAGTCAGTTCAGTAGGGATGTACAGATGGATAGGAGACAATTACCAAAAATATTTCACAGCAAAGTCAGCAACGTCAGTTCAGTAGGGATGTACAAATGGATAGGACACAATTACCAAAAATATTTCACAGCAAAGTCAGCAAAGTCAGTTCAGTAGGGATGTACAGATGGATAGGAGACACTTACCAAAAATATTTCACAGCAAAGTAAGCAAAGTCAGTTCAGTAGGGATGTACAGATGGATAGGAGACAATTACCAAAAATATTTCACAGCAAAGTCAGCAAAGTCAGTTCAGTAGGGATGTACAGATGGATAGGAGACAATTACCAAAAATATTTCACAGCAAAGTCAGCAAAGTCAGTTCAGTAGGGATGTACAGATGGATAGGAGACAATTACCAAAAATATTTCACAGCAAAGTCAGTTCAGTAGGGATGTACAGATGGATAGGAGACAATTACCAAAAATATTTCACAGCAAAGTCAGCAAAGTCAGTTCAGTAGGGATGTACAGATGGATAGGAGACAATTACCAAAAATATTTCACAGCAAAGTCAGCAAAGCCAGTTCAGTAGGGATGTACTGATGGATAGGAGACACTTACCAAAAATATTTCACAGCAAAGTCAGCAAAGTCAGTTCAGTAGGGATGTACAGATGGATAGGAGACAATTACCAAAAATATTTCACAGCAAAGTCAGCAAAGTCAGTTCAGTAGGGATGTAATGATGGATAGGAGACAATTACCAAAAATATTTCACAGCAAAGTCAGCAAAGTCAGTTCAGTAGGGATGTACAGATGGATAGGAGACAATTACCAAAAATATTTCACAGCAAAGTCAGCAAAGTCAGTTCAGTAGGGATGTAATGATGGATAGGAGACAATTACCAAAAATATTTCACAGCAAAGTCAGCAAAGTCAGTTCAGTAGGGATGTACAGATGGATAGGAGACAATTACCAAAAATATTTCACAGCAAAGTCAGTTCAGTAGGGATGTACAGATGGATAGGAGACAATTACCAAAAATATTTCACAGTAAAGTCAGCAAAGTCAGTTCAGTAGGGATGTACAGATGGATAGGAGACAATTACCAAAAATATTTCACAGCAAAGTCAGCAAAGTCAGTTCAGTAGGGATGTACAAATGGATAGGAGACAATTACCAAAAATATTTCACAGCAAAGTCAGCAAAGTCAGTTCAGTAGGGATGTACAGATGGATAGGAGACAATTACCAAAAATATTTCACAGCAAAGTCAGCAAAGTCAGTTCAGTAGGGATGTACAGATGGATAGGATACAATTACCAAAAATATTTCACAGCAAAGTCAGCAAAGTCAGTTCAGTAGGGATGTAAAGATGGATAGGAGACAATTACCAAAAATATTTCACAGCAAAGTCAGCAAAGTCAGTTCAGTAGGGATGTACAGATGGATAGGAGACAATTACCAAAAATATTTCACAGCAAAGTCAGCAAAGTCAGTTCAGTAGGGATGTACAGATGGATAGGAGACAATTACCAAAAATATTTCACAGCAAAGTCAGTTCAGTAGGGATGTACAGATGGATAGGAGACAATTACCAAAAATATTTCACAGCAAAGTCAGCAAAGTCAGTTCAGTAGGGATGTACAGATGGATAGGAGACAATTACCAAAAATATTTCACAGCAAAGTCAGTTCAGTAGGGATGTACAGATGGATAGGAGACAATTACCAAAAATATTTCACAGCAAAGTCAGTTCAGTAGGGATGTACAGATGGATAGGAGACAATTACCAAAAATATTTCACAGCAAAGTCAGCAAAGTCACTTCAGTAGGGATGTACAGATGGATAGGAGACAATTACCAAAAATATTTCACAGCAAAGTCAGCAAAGTCAGTTCAGTAGGGATGTACAGATGGATAGGAGACAATTACCAAAAATATTTCACAGCAAAGTCAGCAAAGTCAGTTCAGTAGGGATGTACAGATGGATAGGAGACAATTACCAAAAATATTTCACAGCAAAGTCAGCAAAGTCAGTTCAGTAGGGATGTACAGATAGATAGGAGACAATTACCAAAAATATTTCACAGCAAAGTCAGCAAAGTCAGTTCAGTAGGGATGTACAGATGGATAGGAGACAATTACCAAAAATATTTCACAGCAAAGTCAGTTCAGTAGGGATGTACAGATGGATAGGAGACAATTACCAAAAATATTTCACAGCAAAGTCAGCAAAGTCAGTTCAGTAGGGATGTACAGATGGATAGGAGACAATTACCAAAAATATTTCACAGCAAAGTCAGTTCATTATTGATGTACAGATGGATAGGAGACAACTACCAAAAATATTTCACAGCAAAGTCAGCAAAGTCAGTTCAGTAGGGATGTACAGATGGATAGGAGACAATTACCAAAAATATTTCACAGCAAAGTCAGCAAAGTCAGTTCAGTAGGGATGTACAGATGGATAGGAGACAATTACCAAAAATATTTCACAGCAAAGTCAGCAAAGTCAGTTCAGTAGGGATGTACAGATGGATAGGAGACAATTACCAAAAATATTTCACAGCAAAGTCAGCAAAGTCAGTTCAGTAGGGATGTACAGATGGATAGGAGACAATTACCAAAAATATTTCACAGCAAAGTCAGTTCAGTAGGGATGTACAGATGGATAGGAGACAATTACCAAAAATATTTCACAGCAAAGTCAGCAAAGTCAGTTCAGTAGGGATGTACAGATGGATAGGAGACAATTACCAAAAATATTTCACAGCAAAGTCAGCAAAGTCAGTTCAGTAGGGATGTACAGATGGATAGGAGACAATTACCAAAAATATTTCACAGCAAAGTCAGTTCAGTGGGGATGTACAGATGGATAGGAGACAATTACCAAAAATATTTCACAGCAAAGTCAGCAAAGTCAGTTCAGTAGGGATGTACAGGTGGATAGGAGACAATTACCAAAAATATTTCACAGCAAAGTCAGTTCAGTAGGGATGTACAGATGGATAGGAGACAATTACCAAAAATATTTCACAGCAAAGTCAGTTCAGTAGGGATGTACAGATGGATAGGAGACAATTACCAAAAATATTTCAGAGCAAAGTCAGCAAAGTCACTTCAGTAGGGATGTACAGATGGATAGGAGACAATTACCAAAAATATTTCACAGCAAAGTCAGCAAAGTCAGTTCAGTAGGGATGTACAGATGGATAGGAGACAATTACCAAAAATATTTCACAGCAAAGTCAGCAAAGTCAGTTCAGTAGGGATGTACAGATGGATAGGAGACAATTACCAAAAATATTTCACAGCAAAGTCAGCAAAGTCAGTTCAGTAGGGATGTACAGATAGATAGGAGACAATTACCAAAAATATTTCACAGCAAAGTCAGCAAAGTCAGTTCAGTAGGGATGTACAGATGGATAGGAGACAATTACCAAAAATATTTCACAGCAAAGTCAGTTCAGTAGGGATGTACAGATGGATAGGAGACAATTACCAAAAATATTTCACAGCAAAGTCAGCAAAGTCAGTTCAGTAGGGATGTACAGATGGATAGGAGACAATTACCAAAAATATTTCACAGCAAAGTCAGTTCAGTATTGATGTACAGATGGATAGGAGACAACTACCAAAAATATTTCACAGCAAAGTCAGCAAAGTCAGTTCAGTAGGGATGTACAGATGGATAGGAGACAATTACCAAAAATATTTCACAGCAAAGTCAGCAAAGTCAGTTCAGTAGGGATGTACAGATGGATAGGAGACAATTACCAAAAATATTTCACAGCAAAGTCAGCAAAATCAGTTCAGTAGGGATGTACAGATGGATAGGAGACAATTACCAAAAATATTTCACAGCAAAGTCAGCAAAGTCAGTTCAGTAGGGATGTACAGATGGATAGGAGACAATTACCAAAAATATTTCACAGCAAAGTCAGTTCAGTAGGGATGTACAGATGGATAGGAGACAATTACCAAAAATATTTCACAGCAAAGTCAGCAAAGTCAGTTCAGTAGGGATGTACAGATGGATAGGAGACAATTACCAAAAATATTTCACAGCAAAATCAGTTCAGTATTGATGTACAGATGGATAGGAGACAATTACCAAAAATATTTCACAGCAAAGTCAGCAAAGTCAGTTCAGTAGGGATGTACAGATGGATAGGAGACAATTACCAAAAATATTTCACAGCAAAGTCAGCAAAGCCAGTTCAGTAGGGATGTACTGATGGATAGGAGACACTTACCAAAAATATTTCACAGCAAAGTCAGCAAAGTCAGTTCAGTAGGGATGTACAGATGGATAGGAGACAATTAAAAAAAATATTTCTCAGAAAAGTCAGCAAAGTCAGTTCAGTAGGGATGTACAGATGGATAGGACACAATTACCAAAAATATTTCACAGCAAAGTCAGCAAAGTCAGTTCAGTAGGGATGTACAGATGGATAGGAGACACTTACCAAAAATATTTCAGAGCAAAGTCAGCAAAGTCACTTCAGTAGGGATGTACAGATGGATAGGAGACAATTACCAAAAATATTTCACAGCAAAGTCAGCAAAGTCAGTTCAGTAGGGATGTACAGATGGATAGGAGACAATTACCAAAAATATTTCACAGCAAAGTCAGTTCAGTAGGGATGTACAGATGGATAGGAGACAATTACCAAAAATATTTCACAGCAAAGTCAGTTCAGTATTGATGTACAGATGGATAGGAGACAATTACCAAAAATATTTCACAGCAAAGTCAGCAAAGTCAGTTCAGTAGGGATGTACAGATGGATAGGAGACAATTACCAAAAATATTTCACAGCAAAGTCAGCAAAGTCAGTTCAGTAGGGATGTACAGATGGATAGGAGACAATTACCAAAAATATTTCACAGAAAAGTCAGCAAAGTCAGTTCAGTAGGGATGTACAGATGGATAGGAGACAATTACCAAAAATATTTCACAGCAAAGTCAGTTCAGTAGGGATGTACAGATGGATAGGAGACAATTACCAAAAATATTTCACAGCAAAGTCAGTTCAGTAGGGATGTACAGATGGATAGGAGACAATTACCAAAAATATTTCACAGCAAAGTCAGCAAAGTCAGTTCAGTAGGGATGTACAGATGGATAGGAGACAGTTACCAAAAATATTTCACAGCAAAGTCAGTTCAGTAGGGATGTACAGATGGATAGGAGACAATTACCAAAAATATTTCACAGCAAAGTCAGCAAAGCCAGTTCAGTAGGGATGTACAGATGGATATGAGACAATTACCAAAAATATTTCACAGCAAAGTCAGCAAAGTCAGTTCAGTAGGGATGTACAAATGGATAGGAGACAATTACCAAAAATATTTCACAGCAAAGTCAGCAAAGTTAGTTCAGTAGGGATGTAATGATGGATAGGAGACAATTACCAAAAATATTTCACAGCAAAGTCAGCAAAGTCAGTTCAGTAGGGATGTACAGATGGATAGGAGACAATTACCAAAAATATTTCACAGCAATGTCAGCAAAGTCAGTTCAGTAGGGATGTACAGATGGATAGGAGACAATTACCAAAAATATTTCACAGCAAAGTCAGTTCAGTAGGGATGTACAGATGGATAGGAGACAATTACCAAAAATATTTCACAGCAAAGTCAGCAAAGTCAGTTCAGTAGGGATGTACAGATGGATAGGAGACAATTACCAAAAATATTTCACAGCAAAGACAGTTCAGTAGGGATGTACAGATGGATAGGAGACAATTACCAAAAATATTTCACAGCAAAGTCAGCAAAGTCAGTTCAGTAGGGATGTAGAGATGGATAGGAGACACTTACCAAAAATATTTCACAGCAAAGTCAGCAAAGTCACTTCAGTAGGGATGTACAGATGAATAGGAGACAATTACCAAAAATATTTCACAGCAAAGTCAGCAAAGTCAGTTCAGTAGGGATGTACAGATGGATAGGAGACAATTACCAAAAATATTTCACAGCAAAGTCAGCAAAGTCAGTTCAGTAGGTATGTACAGATGGATAGGAGACAATTACCAAAAATATTTCACAGCAAAGTCAGTTCAGTAGGGATGTACAGATGGATAGGAGACAATTACCAAAAATATTTCACAGCAAAGCCAGTTCAGTAGGGATGTACAGATGGAAAGGAGACAATTACCAAAAATATTTCACAGCAAAGTCAGCAAAGTCAGTTCAGTAGGGATGTACAGATGGATAGGAGACAATTACCAAAAATATTTCACAGCAAAGTCAGCAAAGTCAGTTCAGTAGGGATGTACAGATGGATAGGAGACAATTACCAAAAATATTTCACAGCAAAGTCAGCAAAGTCAGTTCAGTAGGGATGTACAGATGGATAGGAGACAATTACCAAAAATATTTCACAGCAAAGTCAGCAAAGTCAGTTCAGTAGGGATGTAATGATGGATAGGAGACAATTACCAAAAATATTTCACAGCAAAGTCAGCAAAGTCAGTTCAGTAGGGATGTACAGATGGATAGGAGACAATTACCAAAAATATTTCACAGCAAAGTCAGCAAAGTCAGTTCAGTAGGGATGTAATGATGGATAGGAGACAATTACCAAAAATATTTCACAGCAAAGTCAGCAAAGTCAGTTCAGTAGGGATGTACAGATGGATAGGAGACAATTACCAAAAATATTTCACAGCAAAGTCAGTTCAGTAGGGATGTACAGATGGATAGGAGACAATTACCAAAAATATTTCACAGTAAAGTCAGCAAAGTCAGTTCAGTAGGGATGTACAGATGGATAGGAGACAATTACCAAAAATATTTCACAGCAAAGTCAGCAAAGTCAGTTCAGTAGGGATGTACAAATGGATAGGAGACAATTACCAAAAATATTTCACAGCAAAGTCAGCAAAGTCAGTTCAGTAGGGATGTACAGATGGATAGGAGACAATTACCAAAAATATTTCACAGCAAAGTCAGCAAAGTCAGTTCAGTAGGGATGTACAGATGGATAGGATACAATTACCAAAAATATTTCACAGCAAAGTCAGCAAAGTCAGTTCAGTAGGGATGTAAAGATGGATAGGAGACAATTACCAAAAATATTTCACAGCAAAGTCAGCAAAGTCAGTTCAGTAGGGATGTACAGATGGATAGGAGACAATTACCAAAAATATTTCACAGCAAAGTCAGCAAAGTCAGTTCAGTAGGGATGTACAGATGGATAGGAGACAATTACCAAAAATATTTCACAGCAAAGTCAGTTCAGTAGGGATGTACAGATGGATAGGAGACAATTACCAAAAATATTTCACAGCAAAGTCAGCAAAGTCAGTTCAGTAGGGATGTACAGATGGATAGGAGACAATTACCAAAAATATTTCACAGCAAAGTCAGTTCAGTAGGGATGTACAGATGGATAGGAGACAATTACCAAAAATATTTCACAGCAAAGTCAGTTCAGTAGGGATGTACAGATGGATAGGAGACAATTACCAAAAATATTTCACAGCAAAGTCAGCAAAGTCACTTCAGTAGGGATGTACAGATGGATAGGAGACAATTACCAAAAATATTTCACAGCAAAGTCAGCAAAGTCAGTTCAGTAGGGATGTACAGATGGATAGGAGACAATTACCAAAAATATTTCACAGCAAAGTCAGCAAAGTCAGTTCAGTAGGGATGTACAGATGGATAGGAGACAATTACCAAAAATATTTCACAGCAAAGTCAGCAAAGTCAGTTCAGTAGGGATGTACAGATAGATAGGAGACAATTACCAAAAATATTTCACAGCAAAGTCAGCAAAGTCAGTTCAGTAGGGATGTACAGATGGATAGGAGACAATTACCAAAAATATTTCACAGCAAAGTCAGTTCAGTAGGGATGTACAGATGGATAGGAGACAATTACCAAAAATATTTCACAGCAAAGTCAGCAAAGTCAGTTCAGTAGGGATGTACAGATGGATAGGAGACAATTACCAAAAATATTTCACAGCAAAGTCAGTTCATTATTGATGTACAGATGGATAGGAGACAACTACCAAAAATATTTCACAGCAAAGTCAGCAAAGTCAGTTCAGTAGGGATGTACAGATGGATAGGAGACAATTACCAAAAATATTTCACAGCAAAGTCAGCAAAGTCAGTTCAGTAGGGATGTACAGATGGATAGGAGACAATTACCAAAAATATTTCACAGCAAAGTCAGCAAAGTCAGTTCAGTAGGGATGTACAGATGGATAGGAGACAATTACCAAAAATATTTCACAGCAAAGTCAGCAAAGTCAGTTCAGTAGGGATGTACAGATGGATAGGAGACAATTACCAAAAATATTTCACAGCAAAGTCAGTTCAGTAGGGATGTACAGATGGATAGGAGACAATTACCAAAAATATTTCACAGCAAAGTCAGCAAAGTCAGTTCAGTAGGGATGTACAGATGGATAGGAGACAATTACCAAAAATATTTCACAGCAAAGTCAGCAAAGTCAGTTCAGTAGGGATGTACAGATGGATAGGAGACAATTACCAAAAATATTTCACAGCAAAGTCAGTTCAGTGGGGATGTACAGATGGATAGGAGACAATTACCAAAAATATTTCACAGCAAAGTCAGCAAAGTCAGTTCAGTAGGGATGTACAGGTGGATAGGAGACAATTACCAAAAATATTTCACAGCAAAGTCAGTTCAGTAGGGATGTACAGATGGATAGGAGACAATTACCAAAAATATTTCACAGCAAAGTCAGTTCAGTAGGGATGTACAGATGGATAGGAGACAATTACCAAAAATATTTCAGAGCAAAGTCAGCAAAGTCACTTCAGTAGGGATGTACAGATGGATAGGAGACAATTACCAAAAATATTTCACAGCAAAGTCAGCAAAGTCAGTTCAGTAGGGATGTACAGATGGATAGGAGACAATTACCAAAAATATTTCACAGCAAAGTCAGCAAAGTCAGTTCAGTAGGGATGTACAGATGGATAGGAGACAATTACCAAAAATATTTCACAGCAAAGTCAGCAAAGTCAGTTCAGTAGGGATGTACAGATAGATAGGAGACAATTACCAAAAATATTTCACAGCAAAGTCAGCAAAGTCAGTTCAGTAGGGATGTACAGATGGATAGGAGACAATTACCAAAATATTTCACAGCAAAGTCAGTTCAGTAGGGATGTACAGATGGATAGGAGACAATTACCAAAAATATTTCACAGCAAAGTCAGCAAAGTCAGTTCAGTAGGGATGTACAGATGGATAGGAGACAATTACCAAAAATATTTCACAGCAAAGTCAGTTCAGTATTGATGTACAGATGGATAGGAGACAACTACCAAAAATATTTCACAGCAAAGTCAGCAAAGTCAGTTCAGTAGGGATGTACAGATGGATAGGAGACAATTACCAAAAATATTTCACAGCAAAGTCAGCAAAGTCAGTTCAGTAGGGATGTACAGATGGATAGGAGACAATTACCAAAAATATTTCACAGCAAAGTCAGCAAAATCAGTTCAGTAGGGATGTACAGATGGATAGGAGACAATTACCAAAAATATTTCACAGCAAAGTCAGCAAAGTCAGTTCAGTAGGGATGTACAGATGGATAGGAGACAATTACCAAAAATATTTCACAGCAAAGTCAGTTCAGTAGGGATGTACAGATGGATAGGAGACAATTACCAAAAATATTTCACAGCAAAGTCAGCAAAGTCAGTTCAGTAGGGATGTACAGATGGATAGGAGACAATTACCAAAAATATTTCACAGCAAAATCAGTTCAGTATTGATGTACAGATGGATAGGAGACAATTACCAAAAATATTTCACAGCAAAGTCAGCAAAGTCAGTTCAGTAGGGATGTACAGATGGATAGGAGACAATTACCAAAAATATTTCACAGCAAAGTCAGCAAAGCCAGTTCAGTAGGGATGTACTGATGGATAGGAGACACTTACCAAAAATATTTCACAGCAAAGTCAGCAAAGTCAGTTCAGTAGGGATGTACAGATGGATAGGAGACAATTAAAAAAAATATTTCTCAGAAAAGTCAGCAAAGTCAGTTCAGTAGGGATGTACAGATGGATAGGACACAATTACCAAAAATATTTCACAGCAAAGTCAGCAAAGTCAGTTCAGTAGGGATGTACAGATGGATAGGAGACACTTACCAAAAATATTTCAGAGCAAAGTCAGCAAAGTCACTTCAGTAGGGATGTACAGATGGATAGGAGACAATTACCAAAAATATTTCACAGCAAAGTCAGCAAAGTCAGTTCAGTAGGGATGTACAGATGGATAGGAGACAATTACCAAAAATATTTCACAGCAAAGTCAGTTCAGTAGGGATGTACAGATGGATAGGAGACAATTACCAAAAATATTTCACAGCAAAGTCAGTTCAGTATTGATGTACAGATGGATAGGAGACAATTACCAAAAATATTTCACAGCAAAGTCAGCAAAGTCAGTTCAGTAGGGATGTACAGATGGATAGGAGACAATTACCAAAAATATTTCACAGCAAAGTCAGCAAAGTCAGTTCAGTAGGGATGTACAGATGGATAGGAGACAATTACCAAAAATATTTCACAGAAAAGTCAGCAAAGTCAGTTCAGTAGGGATGTACAGATGGATAGGAGACAATTACCAAAAATATTTCACAGCAAAGTCAGTTCAGTAGGGATGTACAGATGGATAGGAGACAATTACCAAAAATATTTCACAGCAAAGTCAGTTCAGTAGGGATGTACAGATGGATAGGAGACAATTACCAAAAATATTTCACAGCAAAGTCAGCAAAGTCAGTTCAGTAGGGATGTACAGATGGATAGGAGACAGTTACCAAAAATATTTCACAGCAAAGTCAGTTCAGTAGGGATGTACAGATGGATAGGAGACAATTACCAAAAATATTTCACAGCAAAGTCAGCAAAGCCAGTTCAGTAGGGATGTACAGATGGATATGAGACAATTACCAAAAATATTTCACAGCAAAGTCAGCAAAGTCAGTTCAGTAGGGATGTACAAATGGATAGGAGACAATTACCAAAAATATTTCACAGCAAAGTCAGCAAAGTTAGTTCAGTAGGGATGTAATGATGGATAGGAGACAATTACCAAAAATATTTCACAGCAAAGTCAGCAAAGTCAGTTCAGTAGGGATGTACAGATGGATAGGAGACAATTACCAAAAATATTTCACAGCAATGTCAGCAAAGTCAGTTCAGTAGGGATGTACAGATGGATAGGAGACAATTACCAAAAATATTTCACAGCAAAGTCAGTTCAGTAGGGATGTACAGATGGATAGGAGACAATTACCAAAAATATTTCACAGCAAAGTCAGCAAAGTCAGTTCAGTAGGGATGTACAGATGGATAGGAGACAATTACCAAAAATATTTCACAGCAAAGACAGTTCAGTAGGGATGTACAGATGGATAGGAGACAATTACCAAAAATATTTCACAGCAAAGTCAGCAAAGTCAGTTCAGTAGGGATGTAGAGATGGATAGGAGACACTTACCAAAAATATTTCACAGCAAAGTCAGCAAAGTCACTTCAGTAGGGATGTACAGATGAATAGGAGACAATTACCAAAAATATTTCACAGCAAAGTCAGCAAAGTCAGTTCAGTAGGGATGTACAGATGGATAGGAGACAATTACCAAAAATATTTCACAGCAAAGTCAGCAAAGTCAGTTCAGTAGGTATGTACAGATGGATAGGAGACAATTACCAAAAATATTTCACAGCAAAGTCAGTTCAGTAGGGATGTACAGATGGATAGGAGACAATTACCAAAAATATTTCACAGCAAAGCCAGTTCAGTAGGGATGTACAGATGGAAAGGAGACAATTACCAAAAATATTTCACAGCAAAGTCAGCAAAGTCAGTTCAGTAGGGATGTACAGATGGATAGGAGACAATTACCAAAAATATTTCACAGCAAAGTCAGCAAAGTCAGTTCAGTAGGGATGTACAGATGGATAGGAGACAATTACCAAAAATATTTCACAGCAAAGTCAGTTCAGTAGGGATGTACAGATGGATAGGAGACAATTACCAAAAATATTTCACAGTAAAGTCAGCAAAGTCAGTTCAGTAGGGATGTACAGATGGATAGGAGACAATTACCAAAAATATTTCACAGCAAAGTCAGCAAAGTCAGTTCAGTAGGGATGTACAAATGGATAGGAGACAATTACCAAAAATATTTCACAGCAAAGTCAGCAAAGTCAGTTCAGTAGGGATGTACAGATGGATAGGAGACAATTACCAAAAATATTTCACAGCAAAGTCAGCAAAGTCAGTTCAGTAGGGATGTACAGATGGATAGGATACAATTACCAAAAATATTTAACAGCAAAGTCAGCTAAGTCAGATCAGTAGGGATGTAAAGATGGATAGGAGACAATTACCAAAAATATTTCACAGCAAAGTCAGCAAAGTCAGTTCAGCAGGGATGTACAGATGGATAGGAGACAATTACCAAAAATATTTCACAGCAAAGTCAGCAAAGTCAGTTCAGTAGGGATGTACAGATGGATAGGAGACAATTACCAAAAATATTTCACAGCAAAGTCAGCAAAGTCAGTTCAGTAGGGATGTACAGATGGATAGGAGACAATTACCAAAAATATTTCACAGCAAAGTCAGTTCAGTAGGGATGTACAGATGGATAGGAGACAATTACCAAAAATATTTCACAGCAAAGTCAGCAAAGTCAGTTCAGTAGGGATGTACAGATGGATAGGACACAATTACCAAAAATATTTCACAGCAAAGTCAGCAAAGTCAGTTCAGTAGGGATGTACAGATGGATAGGAGACACTTACCAAAAATATTTCACAGCAAAGTCAGCAAAGTCAGTTCAGTAGGGATGTACAGATGGATAGGAGACAATTACCAAAAATATTTCACAGCAAAGTCAGCAAAGTCAGTTCAGTAGGGATGTACAGATGGATAGGAGACAATTACCAAAAATATTTCACAGCAAAGTCAGCAAAGTCAGTTCAGTAGGGATGTACAGATGGATAGGAGACAATTACCAAAAATATTTCACAGCAAAGTCAGTTCAGTAGGGATGTACAGATGGATAGGAGACAATTACCAAAAATATTTCACAGCAAAGTCAGCAAAGTCAGTTCAGTAGGGATGTACAGATGGATAGGAGACAATTACCAAAAATATTTCACAGCAAAGTCAGCAAAGCCAGTTCAGTAGGGATGTACTGATGGATAGGAGACACTTACCAAAAATATTTCACAGCAAAGTCAGCAAAGTCAGTTCAGTAGGGATGTACAGATGGATAGGAGACAATTACCAAAAATATTTCACAGCAAAGTCAGCAAAGTCAGTTCAGTAGGGATGTAATGATGGATAGGAGACAATTACCAAAAATATTTCACAGCAAAGTCAGCAAAGTCAGTTCAGTAGGGATGTACAGATGGATAGGAGACAATTACCAAAAATATTTCACAGCAAAGTCAGTTCAGTAGGGATGTAATGATGGATAGGAGACAATTACCAAAAATATTTCACAGCAAAGTCAGCAAAGTCAGTTCAGTAGGGATGTACAGATGGATAGGAGACAATTACCAAAAATATTTCACAGCAAAGTCAGTTCAGTAGAGATGTACAGATGGATAGGAGACAATTACCAAAAATATTTCACAGCAAAGTCAGCAAAGTCACTTCAGTAGGGATGTACAAATGGATATGAGACAATTACCAAAAATATTTCACAGCAAAGTCAGCAAAGTCAGTTCAGTAGGGATGTACAGATGGATAGGAGACAATTACCAAAAATATTTCACAGCAAAGTCAGCAAAGTCAGTTCAGTAGGGATGTACAGATGGATAGGAGACAATTACCAAAAATATTTCACAGCAAAGTCAGCAAAGTCAGTTCAGTAGGGATGTACAGATAGATAGGAGACAATTACCAAAAATATTTCACAGCAAAGTCAGCAAAGTCAGTTCAGTAGGGATGTACAGATGGATAGGAGACAATTACCAAAAATATTTCACAGCAAAGTCAGTTCAGTAGGGATGTACAGATGGATAGGAGACAATTACCAAAAATATTTCACAGCAAAGTCAGCAAAGTCAGTTCAGTAGGGATGTACAGATGGATAGGAGACAATTACCAAAAATATTTCACAGCAAAGTCAGTTCAGTATTGATGTACAGATGGATAGGAGACAACTACCAAAAATATTTCACAGCAAAGTCAGCAAAGTCAGTTCAGTAGGGATGTACAGATGGATAGGAGACAATTACCAAAAATATTTCACAGCAAAGTCAGCAAAGTCAGTTCAGTAGGGATGTACAGATGGATAGGAGACACTTACCAAAAATATTTCACAGCAAAGTCAGCAAAGTCAGTTCAGTAGGGATGTACAGATGGATCGGAGACAATTACCAAAAATATTTCACAGCAAAGTCAGCAAAATCAGTTCAGTAGGGATGTACAGATGGATAGGAGACAATTACCAAAAATATTTCACAGAAAAGTCAGCAAAGTCAGTTCAGTAGGGATGTACAGATGGATAGGAGACAATTACCAAAAATATTTCACAGCAAAGTCACTTCAGTAGGGATGTACAGATGGATAGGAGACAATTACCAAAAATATTTCACAGCAAAGTCATCAAAGTCAGTTCAGTAGGGATGTACAGATGGATAGGAGACAATTACCAAAAATATTTCACAGCAAAATCAGTTCAGTATTGATGTACAGATGGATAGGAGACAATTACCAAAAATATTTCACAGCAAAGTCAGCAAAGTCAGTTCAGTAGGGATGTACAGATGGATAGGAGACAATTACCAAAAATATTTCACAGCAAAGTCAGCAAAGCCAGTTCAGTAGGGATGTACTGATGTATAGGAGACACTTACCAAAAATATTTCACAGCAAAGTCAGCAAAGTCAGTTCAGTAGGGATGTACAGATGGATAGGAGACAATTACCAAAAATATTTCACAGCAAAGTCAGCAAAGCCAGTTCAGTAGGGATGTACTGATGTATAGGAGACACTTACCAAAAATATTTCACAGTAAAGTCAGCAAAGTCAGTTCAGTAGGGATGTACAGATGGATAGGAGACAATTACCAAAAATATTTCACAGAAAAGTCAGCAAAGTCAGTTCAGTAGGGATGTACAGATGGATAGGAGACAATTACCAAAAATATTTCACAGCAAAGTCAGTTCAGTAGGGATGTACAGATGGATAGGAGACAATTACCAAAAACATTTCACAGCAAAGTCAGTTCAGTAGGGATGTACAGATGGAAAGGAGACAATTACCAAAAATATTTTACAGCAAAGTCAGCAAAGCCAGTTCAGTAGGGATGTACTGATGGATAGGAGATACTTACCAAAAATATTTCACAGCAAAGTCAGCAAAGTCAGTTCAGTAGGGATGTACAGATGGATAGGAGACAATTACCAAAAATATTTCTCAGCAAAGTCAGCAAAGTCAGTTCAGTAGGGATGTACAGATGGATAGGACACAATTACCAAAAATATTTCACAGCAAAGTCAGCAAAGTCAGTTCAGTAGGGATGTACAGATGGATAGGAGACACTTACCAAAAATATTTCACAGCAAAGTCAGCAAAGTCACTTCAGTAGGGATGTACAGATGGATAGGAGACAATTACCAAAAATATTTCACAGCAAAGTCAGCAAAGTCAGTTCAGTAGGGATGTACAGATGGATAGGAGACAATTACCAAAAATATTTCACAGCAAAGTCAGTTCAGTAGGGATGTACAGATGGATAGGAGACAATTACCAAAAATATTTCACAGCAAAGTCAGTTCAGTATTGATGTACAGATGGATAGGAGACAATTACCAAAAATATTTCACAGCAAAGTCAGCAAAGTCAGTTCAGTAGGGATGTACAGATGGATAGGAGACAATTACCAAAAATATTTCACAGCAAAGTCAGCAAAGTCAGTTCAGTAGGGATGTACAGATGGATAGGAGACAATTACCAAAAATATTTCACAGAAAAGTCAGCAAAGTCAGTTCAGTAGGGATGTACAGATGGATAGGAGACAATTACCAAAAATATTTCACAGCAAAGTCAGTTCAGTAGGGATGTACAGATGGATAGGAGACAATTACCAAAAATATTTCACAGCAAAGTCAGTTCAGTAGGGATGTACAGATGGATAGGAGACAATTATCAAAAATATTTCACAGCAAAGTCAGCAAAGTCAGTTCAGTAGGGATGTACAGATGGATAGGAGACAATTACCAAAAATATTTCACAGCAAAGTCAGCAAAGCCAGTTCAGTAGGGATGTACTGATGGATAGGAGACACTTACCAAAAATATTTCACAGCAAAGTCAGTAAAGTCAGTTCAGTAGGGATGTACAGATGGATAGGAGACAATTACCAAAAATATTTCACAGCAAAGTCAGCAAAGTCAGTTCAGTAGGGATGTAATGATGGATAGGAGACAATTACCAAAAATATTTCACAGCAAAGTCAGCAAAGTCAGTTCAGTAGGGATGTACAGATGGATAGGAGACAATTACCAAAAATATTTCACAGCAAAGTCAGTTCAGTAGAGATGTACAGATGGATAGGAGACAATTACCAAAAATATTTCACAGCAAAGTCAGCAAAGTCACTTCAGTAGGGATGTACAAATGGATAGGAGACAATTACCAAAAATATTTCACAGCAAAGTCAGCAAAGTCAGTTCAGTAGGGATGTACAGATGGATAGGAGACAATTACCAAAAATATTTCACAGCAAAGTCAGCAAAGTCAGTTCAGTAGGGATGTACAGATGGATAGGAGACAATTACCAAAAATATTTCACAGCAAAGTCAGCAAAGTCAGTTCAGTAGGGATGTACAGATAGATAGGAGACAATTACCAAAAATATTTCACAGCAAAGTCAGCAAAGTCAGTTCAGTAGGGATGTACAGATGGATAGGAGACAATTACCAAAAATATTTCACAGCAAAGTCAGTTCAGTAGGGATGTACAGATGGATAGGAGACAATTACCAAAAATATTTCACAGCAAAGTCAGCAAAGTCAGTTCAGTAGGGATGTACAGATGGATAGGAGACAATTACCAAAAATATTTCACAGCAAGGTCAGTTCAGTATTGATGTACAGATGGATAGGAGACAACTACCAAAAATATTTCACAGCAAAGTCAGCAAAGTCAGTTCAGTAGGGATGTACAGATGGATAGGAGACAATTACCAAAAATATTTCACAGCAAAGTCAGCAAAGTCAGTTCAGTAGGGATGTACAGATGGATAGGAGACACTTACCAAAAATATTTCACAGCAAAGTCAGCAAAGTCAGTTCAGTAGGGATGTACAGATGGATCGGAGACAATTACCAAAAATATTTCACAGCAAAGTCAGCAAAATCAGTTCAGTAGGGATGTACAGATGGATAGGAGACAATTACCAAAAATATTTCACAGAAAAGTCAGCAAAGTCAGTTCAGTAGGGATGTACAGATGGATAGGAGACAATTACCAAAAATATTTCACAGCAAAGTCACTTCAGTAGGGATGTACAGATGGATAGGAGACAATTACCAAAAATATTTCACAGCAAAGTCATCAAAGTCAGTTCAGTAGGGATGTACAGATGGATAGGAGACAATTACCAAAAATATTTCACAGCAAAATCAGTTCAGTATTGATGTACAGATGGATAGGAGACAATTACCAAAAATATTTCACAGCAAAGTCAGCAAAGTCAGTTCAGTAGGGATGTACAGATGGATAGGAGACAATTACCAAAAATATTTCACAGCAAAGTCAGCAAAGCCAGTTCAGTAGGGATGTACTGATGTATAGGAGACACTTACCAAAAATATTTCACAGCAAAGTCAGCAAAGTCAGTTCAGTAGGGATGTACAGATGGATAGGAGACAATTACCAAAAATATTTCACAGCAAAGTCAGCAAAGCCAGTTCAGTAGGGATGTACTGATGTATAGGAGACACTTACCAAAAATATTTCACAGCAAAGTCAGCAAAGTCAGTTCAGTAGGGATGTACAGATGGATAGGAGACAATTACCAAAAATATTTCACAGCAAAGTCAGCAAAGTCAGTTCAGTAGGGATGTACAGATGGATAGGAGACAATTACCAAAAATATTTCACAGAAAAGTCAGCAAAGTCAGTTCAGTAGGGATGTACAGATGGATAGGAGACAATTACCAAAAATATTTCACAGCAAAGTCAGTTCAGTAGGGATGTACAGATGGATAGGAGACAATTACCAAAAACATTTCACAGCAAAGTCAGTTCAGTAGGGATGTACAGATGGAAAGGAGACAATTACCAAAAATATTTTACAGCAAAGTCAGCAAAGCCAGTTCAGTAGGGATGTACTGATGGATAGGAGATACTTACCAAAAATATTTCACAGCAAAGTCAGCAAAGTCAGTTCAGTAGGGATGTACAGATGGATAGGAGACAATTACCAAAAATATTTCTCAGCAAAGTCAGCAAAGTCAGTTCAGTAGGGATGTACAGATGGATAGGACACAATTACCAAAAATATTTCACAGCAAAGTCAGCAAAGTCAGTTCAGTAGGGATGTACAGATGGATAGGAGACACTTACCAAAAATATTTCACAGCAAAGTCAGCAAAGTCACTTCAGTAGGGATGTACAGATGGATAGGAGACAATTACCAAAAATATTTCACAGCAAAGTCAGCAAAGTCAGTTCAGTAGGGATGTACAGATGGATAGGAGACAATTACCAAAAATATTTCACAGCAAAGTCAGTTCAGTAGGGATGTACAGATGGATAGGAGACAATTACCAAAAATATTTCACAGCAAAGTCAGTTCAGTATTGATGTACAGATGGATAGGAGACAATTACCAAAAATATTTCACAGCAAAGTCAGCAAAGTCAGTTCAGTAGGGATGTACAGATGGATAGGAGACAATTACCAAAAATATTTCACAGCAAAGTCAGCAAAGTCAGTTCAGTAGGGATGTACAGATGGATAGGAGACAATTACCAAAAATATTTCACAGAAAAGTCAGCAAAGTCAGTTCAGTAGGGATGTACAGATGGATAGGAGACAATTACCAAAAATATTTCACAGCAAAGTCAGTTCAGTAGGGATGTACAGATGGATAGGAGACAATTACCAAAAATATTTCACAGCAAAGTCAGTTCAGTAGGGATGTACAGATGGATAGGAGACAATTACCAAAAATATTTCACAGCAAAGTCAGCAAAGTCAGTTCAGTAGGGATGTACAGATGGATAGGAGACAATTACCAAAAATATTTCACAGCAAAGTCAGCAAAGCCAGTTCAGTAGGGATGTACTGATGGATAGGAGACACTTACCAAAAATATTTCACAGCAAAGTCAGCAAAGTCAGTTCAGTAGGGATGTACAGATGGATAGGAGACAATTACCAAAAATATTTCACAGCAAAGTCAGCAAAGTCAGTTCAGTAGGGATGTAATGATGGATAGGAGACAATTACCAAAAATATTTCACAGCAAAGTCAGCAAAGTCAGTTCAGTAGGGATGTACAGATGGATAGGAGACAATTACCAAAAATATTTCACAGCAAAGTCAGCAAAGTCAGTTCAGTAGGGATGTAATGATGGATAGGAGACAATTACCAAAAATATTTCACAGCAAAGTCAGCAAAGTCAGTTCAGTAGGGATGTACAGATGGATAGGAGACAATTACCAAAAATATTTCACAGCAAAGTCAGTTCAGTAGGGATGTACAGATGGATAGGAGACAATTACCAAAAATATTTCACAGCAAAGTCAGCAAAGTCAGTTCAGTAGGGATGTACAGATGGAAAGGAGACAATTACCAAAAATATTTCACAGCAAAGTCAGCAAAGTCAGTTCAGTAGGGATGTACAGATGGATAGGAGACAATTACCAAAAATATTTCACAGCAAAGTCAGCAAAGTCAGTTCAGTAGGGATGTACAGATGGATAGGAGACAATTACCAAAAATATTTCACAGCAAGGTCAGTTCAGTATTGATGTACAGATGGATAGGAGACAACTACCAAAAATATTTCACAGCAAAGTCAGCAAAGTCAGTTCAGTAGGGATGTACAGATGGATAGGAGACAATTACCAAAAATATTTCACAGCAAAGTCAGCAAAGTCAGTTCAGTAGGGATGTACAGATGGATAGGAGACACTTACCAAAAATATTTCACAGCAAAGTCAGCAAAGTCAGTTCAGTAGGGATGTACAGATGGATCGGAGACAATTACCAAAAATATTTCACAGCAAAGTCAGCAAAATCAGTTCAGTAGGGATGTACAGATGGATAGGAGACAATTACCAAAAATATTTCACAGAAAAGTCAGCAAAGTCAGTTCAGTAGGGATGTACAGATGGATAGGAGACAATTACCAAAAATATTTCACAGCAAAGTCACTTCAGTAGGGATGTACAGATGGATAGGAGACAATTACCAAAAATATTTCACAGCAAAGTCATCAAAGTCAGTTCAGTAGGGATGTACAGATGGATAGGAGACAATTACCAAAAATATTTCACAGCAAAATCAGTTCAGTATTGATGTACAGATGGATAGGAGACAATTACCAAAAATATTTCACAGCAAAGTCAGCAAAGTCAGTTCAGTAGGGATGTACAGATGGATAGGAGACAATTACCAAAAATATTTCACAGCAAAGTCAGCAAAGCCAGTTCAGTAGGGATGTACTGATGTATAGGAGACACTTACCAAAAATATTTCACAGCAAAGTCAGCAAAGTCAGTTCAGTAGGGATGTACAGATGGATAGGAGACAATTACCAAAAATATTTCACAGCAAAGTCAGCAAAGCCAGTTCAGTAGGGATGTACTGATGTATAGGAGACACTTACCAAAAATATTTCACAGCAAAGTCAGCAAAGTCAGTTCAGTAGGGATGTACAGATGGATAGGAGACAATTACCAAAAATATTTCACAGCAAAGTCAGCAAAGTCAGTTCAGTAGGGATGTACAGATGGATAGGAGACAATTACCAAAAATATTTCACAGAAAAGTCAGCAAAGTCAGTTCAGTAGGGATGTACAGATGGATAGGAGACAATTACCAAAAATATTTCACAGCAAAGTCAGTTCAGTAGGGATGTACAGATGGATAGGAGACAATTACCAAAAACATTTCACAGCAAAGTCAGTTCAGTAGGGATGTACAGATGGAAAGGAGACAATTACCAAAAATATTTTACAGCAAAGTCAGCAAAGCCAGTTCAGTAGGGATGTACTGATGGATAGGAGATACTTACCAAAAATATTTCACAGCAAAGTCAGCAAAGTCAGTTCAGTAGGGATGTACAGATGGATAGGAGACAATTACCAAAAATATTTCTCAGCAAAGTCAGCAAAGTCAGTTCAGTAGGGATGTACAGATGGATAGGACACAATTACCAAAAATATTTCACAGCAAAGTCAGCAAAGTCAGTTCAGTAGGGATGTACAGATGGATAGGAGACACTTACCAAAAATATTTCACAGCAAAGTCAGCAAAGTCACTTCAGTAGGGATGTACAGATGGATAGGAGACAATTACCAAAAATATTTCACAGCAAAGTCAGCAAAGTCAGTTCAGTAGGGATGTACAGATGGATAGGAGACAATTACCAAAAATATTTCACAGCAAAGTCAGTTCAGTAGGGATGTACAGATGGATAGGAGACAATTACCAAAAATATTTCACAGCAAAGTCAGTTCAGTATTGATGTACAGATGGATAGGAGACAATTACCAAAAATATTTCACAGCAAAGTCAGCAAAGTCAGTTCAGTAGGGATGTACAGATGGATAGGAGACAATTACCAAAAATATTTCACAGCAAAGTCAGCAAAGTCAGTTCAGTAGGGATGTAATGATGGATAGGAGACAATTACCAAAAATATTTCACAGCAAAGTCAGCAAAGTCAGTTCAGTAGGGATGTACAGATGGATAGGAGACAATTACCAAAAATATTTCACAGCAAAGTCAGCAAAGCCAGTTCAGTAGGGATGTACTGATGGATAGGAGACACTTACCAAAAATATTTCACAGCAAAGTCAGCAAAGTCAGTTCAGTAGGGATGTACAGATGGATAGGAGACAATTACCAAAAATATTTCACAGCAAAGTCAGCAAAGTCAGTTCAGTAGGGATGTAATGATGGATAGGAGACAATTACCAAAAATATTTCACAGCAAAGTCAGCAAAGTCAGTTCAGTAGGGATGTACAGATGGATAGGAGACAATTACCAAAAATATTTCACAGCAAAGTCAGCAAAGTCAGTTCAGTAGGGATGTAATGATGGATAGGAGACAATTACCAAAAATATTTCACAGCAAAGTCAGCAAAGTCAGTTCAGTAGGGATGTACAGATGGATAGGAGACAATTACCAAAAATATTTCACAGCAAAGTCAGTTCAGTAGGGATGTACAGATGGATAGGAGACAATTACCAAAAATATTTCACAGCAAAGTCAGCAAAGTCAGTTCAGTAGGGATGTACAGATGGAAAGGAGACAATTACCAAAAATATTTCACAGCAAAGTCAGCAAAGTCAGTTCAGTAGGGATGTACAGATGGATAGGAGACAATTACCAAAAATATTTCACAGCAAAGTCAGCAAAGTCAGTTCAGTAGGGATGTACAGATGGATAGGAGACAATTACCAAAAATATTTCACAGCAAAGTCAGTTCAGTAGGGATGTACAGATGGATAGGAGACAATTACCAAAAATATTTCACAGTAAAGTCAGCAAAGTCAGTTCAGTAGGGATGTACAGATGGATAGGAGACAATTACCAAAAATATTTCACAGCAAAGTCAGCAAAGTCAGTTCAGTAGGGATGTACAAATGGATAGGAGACAATTACCAAAAATATTTCACAGCAAAGTCAGTTCAGTATTGATGTACAGATGGATAGGAGACAACTACCAAAAATATTTCACAGCAAAGTCAGCAAAGTCAGTTCAGTAGGGATGTACAGATGGATAGGAGACAATTACCAAAAATATTTCACAGCAAAGTCAGCAAAGTCAGTTCAGTAGGGATGTACAGATGGATAGGAGACACTTACCAAAAATATTTCACAGCAAAGTCAGCAAAGTCAGTTCAGTAGGGATGTACAGATGGATAGGAGACAATTACCAAAAATATTTCACAGAAAAGTCAGCAAAGTCAGTTCAGTAGGGATGTACAGATGGATAGGAGACAATTACCAAAAATATTTCACAGCAAAGTCACTTCAGTAGGGATGTACAGATGGATAGGAGACAATTACCAAAAATATTTCACAGCAAAGTCATCAAAGTCAGTTCAGTAGGGATGTACAGATGGATAGGAGACAATTACCAAAAATATTTCACAGCAAAATCAGTTCAGTATTGATGTACAGATGGATAGGAGACAATTACCAAAAATATTTCACAGCAAAGTCAGCAAAGTCAGTTCAGTAGGGATGTACAGATGGATAGGAGACAATTACCAAAAATATTTCACAGCAAAGTCAGCAAAGCCAGTTCAGTAGGGATGTACTGATGTATAGGAGACACTTACCAAAAATATTTCACAGCAAAGTCAGCAAAGTCAGTTCAGTAGGGATGTACAGATGGATAGGAGACAATTACCAAAAATATTTCACAGCAAAGTCAGCAAAGCCAGTTCAGTAGGGATGTACTGATGTATAGGAGACACTTACCAAAAATATTTCACAGCAAAGTCAGCAAAGTCAGTTCAGTAGGGATGTACAGATGGATAGGAGACAATTACCAAAAATATTTCACAGCAAAGTCAGCAAAGTCAGTTCAGTAGGGATGTACAGATGGATAGGAGACAATTACCAAAAATATTTCACAGAAAAGTCAGCAAAGTCAGTTCAGTAGGGATGTACAGATGGATAGGATACAATTACCAAAAATATTTCACAGCAAAGTCAGTTCAGTAGGGATGTACAGATGGATAGGAGACAATTACCAAAAACATTTCACAGCAAAGTCAGTTCAGTAGGGATGTACAGATGGAAAGGAGACAATTACCAAAAATATTTTACAGCAAAGTCAGCAAAGCCAGTTCAGTAGGGATGTACTGATGGATAGGAGATACTTACCAAAAATATTTCACAGAAAAGTCAGCAAAGTCAGTTCAGTAGGGATGTACAGATGGATAGGAGACAATTACCAAAAATATTTCTCAGCAAAGTCAGCAAAGTCAGTTCAGTAGGGATGTACAGATGGATAGGACACAATTACCAAAAATATTTCACAGCAAAGTCAGCAAAGTCAGTTCAGTAGGGATGTACAGATGGATAGGAGACACTTACCAAAAATATTTCACAGCAAAGTCAGCAAAGTCACTTCAGTAGGGATGTACAGATGGATAGGAGACAATTACCAAAAATATTTCACAGCAAAGTCAGCAAAGTCAGTTCAGTAGGGATGTACAGATGGATAGGAGACAATTACCAAAAATATTTCACAGCAAAGTCAGTTCAGTAGGGATGTACAGATGGATAGGAGACAATTACCAAAAATATTTCACAGCAAAGTCAGTTCAGTATTGATGTACAGATGGATAGGAGACAATTACCAAAAATATTTCACAGCAAAGTCAGCAAAGTCAGTTCAGTAGGGATGTACAGATGGATAGGAGACAATTACCAAAAATATTTCACAGCAAAGTCAGCAAAGTCAGTTCAGTAGGGATGTACAGATGGATAGGAGACAATTACCAAAAATATTTCACAGAAAAGTCAGCAAAGTCAGTTCAGTAGGGATGTACAGATGGATAGGAGACAATTACCAAAAATATTTCACAGCAAAGTCAGTTCAGTAGGGATGTATAGATGGATAGGAGACAATTACCAAAAATATTTCACAGCAAAGTCAGTTCAGTAGGGATGTACAGATGGATAGGAGACAATTACCAAAAATATTTCACAGCAAAGTCAGCAAAGTCAGTTCAGTAGGGATGTACAGATGGATAGGAGACAATTACCAAAAATATTTCACAGCAAAGTCAGCAAAGCCAGTTCAGTAGGGATGTACTGATGGATAGGAGACACTTACCAAAAATATTTCACAGCAAAGTCAGCAAAGTCAGTTCAGTAGGGATGTACAGATGGATAGGAGACAATTACCAAAAATATTTCACAGCAAAGTCAGCAAAGTCAGTTCAGTAGGGATGTAATGATGGATAGGAGACAATTACCAAAAATATTTCACAGCAAAGTCAGCAAAGTCAGTTCAGTAGGGATGTACAGATGGATAGGAGACAATTACCAAAAATATTTCACAGCAAAGTCAGCAAAGTCAGTTCAGTAGGGATGTAATGATGGATAGGAGACAATTACCAAAAATATTTCACAGCAAAGTCAGCAAAGTCAGTTCAGTAGGGATGTACAGATGGATAGGAGACAATTACCAAAAATATTTCACAGCAAAGTCAGTTCAGTAGGGATGTACAGATGGATAGGAGACAATTACCAAAAATATTTCACAGCAAAGTCAGCAAAGTCAGTTCAGTAGGGATGTACAGATGGAAAGGAGACAATTACCAAAAATATTTCACAGCAAAGTCAGCAAAGTCAGTTCAGTAGGGATGTACAGATGGATAGGAGACAATTACCAAAAATATTTCACAGCAAAGTCAGCAAAGTCAGTTCAGTAGGGATGTACAGATGGATAGGAGACAATTACCAAAAATATTTCACAGCAAAGTCAGTTCAGTAGGGATGTACAGATGGATAGGAGACAATTACCAAAAATATTTCACAGTAAAATCAGCAAAGTCAGTTCAGTAGGGATGTACAGATGGATAGGAGACAATTACCAAAAATATTTCACAGCAAAGTCAGCAAAGTCAGTTCAGTAGGGATGTACAAATGGATAGGAGACAATTACAAAAAATATTTCACAGCAAAGTCAGCAAAGTCAGTTCAGTATTGATGTACAGATGGATAGGAGACAATTACCAAAAATATTTCACAGCAAAGTCAGCAAAGTCAGTTCAGTAGGGATGTACAGATGGATAGGAGACAATTACCAAAAATATTTCACAGCAAAGTCAGCAAAGTCTGTTCAGTAGGGATGTACAGATGGATAGGAGACAATTACCAAAAATATTTCACAGCAAAGTCAGCAAAGTCAGTTCAGTAGGGATGTACAGATGGATAGGAGACAATTACCAAAAATATTTCACAGCAAAGTCAGCAAAGTCAGTTCAGTAGGGATGTACAGATGGATAGGAGACAATTACCAAAAATATTTCACAGCAAAGTCAGTTCAGTAGGGATGTACAGATGGATAGGAGACAATTACCAAAAATATTTCACAGCAAAGTCAGCAAAGTCAGTTCAGTAGGGATGTACAGATGGATAGGAGACAATTACCAAAAATATTTCACAGCAAAGTCAGTTCAGTAGGGATGTACAGATGGATAGGAGACAATTACCAAAAATATTTCACAGCAAAGTCAGCAAAGTCAGTTCAGTAGGGATGTACAGATGGATAGGACACAATTACCAAAAATATTTCACAGCAAAATCAGCAAAGTCAGTTCAGTAGGGATGTACAGATGGATAGGAGACACTTACCAAAAATATTTCACAGCAAAGTCAGCAATGTCAGTTCAGTAGGGATGCACAGATTGATAGGAGACAATTACCAAAAATATTTCACAGCAAAGTCAGCAAAGTCAGTTCAGTAGGGATGTACAGATGGATAGGAGACAATTACCAAAAATATTTCACAGCAAAGTCAGTTCAGTAGGGATGTACAGATGGATAGGAGACAATTACCAAAAATATTTCACAGCAAAGTCAGCAAAGTCAGTTCAGTAGGGATGTACAGATGGAAAGGAGACAATTACCAAAAATATTTCACAGCAAAGTCAGCAAAGCCAGTTCAGTAGGGATGTACTGATGGATAGGAGACACTTACCAAAGATATTTCACAGCAAAGTCAGCAAAGTCAGTTCAGTAGGGATGTACAGATGGATAGGAGACAATTACCAAAAATATTTCACAGCAAAGTCAGCAAAGTCAGTTCAGTAGGGATGTAATGATGGATAGGAGACAATTACCAAAAATATTTCACAGCAAAGTCAGCAAAGTCAGTTCAGTAGGGATGTACAGATGGATAGGAGACAATTACCAAAAATATTTCACAGCAAAGTCAGCAAAGTCAGTTCAGTAGGGATGTACAGATGGATAGGAGACAATTACCAAAAATATTTCACAGCAAAGTCAGCAAAGTCAGTTCAGTAGGGATGTACAGATGGATAGGAGACAATTACCAAAAATATTTCACAGCAAAGTCAGCAAAGTCAGTTCAGTAGGGATGTACAGATGGATAGGAGACAATTACCAAAAATATTTCACAGCAAAGTCAGTTCAGTAGGGATGTACAGATGGATAGGAGACAACTACCAAAAATATTTCACAGCAAAGTCAGCAAAGCCAGTTCAGTAGGGATGTACAGATGGATAAGAGACAATTACCAAAAATATTTCACAGCAAAGTCAGCAAAGTCAGTTCAGTAGGGATGTACAAATGGATAGGAGACAATTACCAAAAATATTTCACAGCAAAGTCAGCAAAGTTAGTTCAGTAGGGATGTAATGATGGATAGGAGACAATTACCAAAAATATTTCACAGCAAAGTCAGCAAAGTCAGATCAGTAGGGATGTACAGATGGATAGGAGACAATTACCAAAAATATTTCACAGCAAAGTCAGCAAAGTCAGTTCAGTAGGGATGTACAGATGGATAGGAGACAATTACCAAAAATATTTCACAGCAAAGTCAGCAAAGTCAGTTCAGTAGGGATGTACAGATGGATAGGAGACAATTACCAAAAATATTTCACAGCAATGTCAGCAAAGTCAGTTCAGTAGGGATGTACAGATGGATAGGAGACAATTACCAAAAATATTTCACAGCAAAATCAGTTCAGTAGGGATGTACAGATGGATAGGAGACAATTACCAAAAATATTTCACAGCAAAGTCAGCAAAGTCAGTTCAGTAGGGATGTACAGATGGATAGGAGACAATTACCAAAAATATTTCACAGCAAAGTCAGTTCAGTAGGGATGTACAGATGGATAGGAGACAATTACCAAAAATATTTCACAGCAAAGTCAGTTCAGTAGGAATGTACAGATGGATAGGACACAATTACCAAAAATATTTCACAGCAAAGTCAGCAAAGTCAGTTCAGTAGGGATGTAGAGATGGATAGGAGACACTTACCAAAAATATTTCACAGCAAAGTCAGCAAAGTCACTTCAGTAGGGATGTACAGATGGATAGGAGACAATTACCAAAAATATTTCACAGCAAAGTCAGCAAAGTCAGTTCAGTAGGGATGTACAGATGGATAGGAGACAATTACCAAAAATATTTCACAGCAAAGTCAGTTCAGTAGGGATGTACAGATGGATAGGAGACAATTACCAAAAATATTTCACAGCAAAGTCAGCAAAGTCAGTTCAGTAGGGATGTAAAAAATGGATAGGAGACAATTACCAAAAATATTTCACAGCAAAGTCAGCAAAGTCAGTTCAGTAGGGATGTACAGATGGATAGGAGACAATTACCAAAAATATTTCACAGCAAAGTCAGCAAAGTCAGTTCAGTAGGGATGTACAGATGGATAGGATACAATTACCAAAAATATTTCACAGCAAAGTCAGCAAAGTCAGTTCAGTAGGGATGTAAAGATGGATAGGAGACAATTACCAAAAATATTTCACAGCAAAGTCAGCAAAGTCAGTTCAGTAGGGATGTACAGATGGATAGGAGACAATTACCAAAAATATTTCACAGCAAAGTCAGCAAAGTCAGTTCAGTAGGGATGTACAGATGGATAGGAGACAATTACCAAAAATATTTCACAGAAAAGTCAGTTCAGTAGGGATGTACAGATGGATAGGAGACAATTACCAAAAATATTTCACAACAAAGTCAGTTCAGTAGGGATGTACAGATGGATAGGAGACAATTACCAAAAATATTTCACAGCAAAGTCAGCAAAGTCAGTTCAGTAGGGATGTACAGATGGATAGGACACAATTACCAAAAATATTTCACAGCAAAGTCAGCAAAGTCAGTTCAGTAGGGATGTACAGATGGATAGGAGACACTTACCAAAAATATTTCACAGCAAAGTCAGCAAAGTCAGTTCAGTAGGGATGTACAGATGGATAAGAGACAATTACCAAAAATATTTCACAGCAAAGTCAGCAAAGTCAGTTCAGTAGGGATGTACAGATGGATAGGAGACAATTACCAAAAATATTTCACAGCAAAGTCAGTTCAGTAGGGATGTACAGATGGATAGGAGACAATTACCAAAAATATTTCACAGCAAAGTCAGCAAAGTCAGTTCAGTAGGGATGTACAGATGGAAAGGAGACAATTACCAAAAATATTTCACAGCAAAGTCAGCAAAGCCAGTTCAGTAGGGATGTACTGATGGATAGGAGACACTTACCAAAAATATTTCACAGCAAAGTCAGCAAAGTCAGTTCAGTAGGGATGTACAGATGGATAGGAGACAATTACCAAAAATATTTTACAGCAAAGTCAGCAAAGTCAGTTCAGTAGGGATGTAATGATGGATAGGAGACAATTACCAAAAATATTTCACAGCAAAGTCAGCAAAGTCAGTTCAGTAGGAATGTACAGATGGATAGGAGACAATTACCAAAAATATTTCACAGCAAAGTCAGCAAAGTCAGTTCAGTAGGGATGTAATGATGGATTGGAGACAATTACCAAAAATATTTCACAGCAAAGTCAGCAAAGTCAGTTCAGTAGGGATGTACAGATGGATAGGAGACAATTACCAAAAATATTTCACAGCAAAGTCAGTTCAGTAGGGATGTACAGATGGATAGGAGACAATTACCAAAAATATTTCACAGCAAAGTCAGCAAAGTCACTTCAGTAAGGATGTACAGATGGATAGGAGACAATTACCAAAAATATTTCACAGCAAAGTCAGCAAAGTCAGTTCAGTAGGGATGTACAGATGGATAGGAGACAATTACCAAAAATATTTCACAGCAAAGTCAGCAAAGTCAGTTCAGTAGGGATGAACAGATGGATAGGAGACAATTACCAAAAATATTTCACAGCAAAGTCAGCAAAGTCAGTTCAGTAGGAATGTACAGATAGATAGGAGACAATTACCAAAAATATTTCACAGCAAAGTCAGTTCAGTAGGGATGTACAGATGGATAGGAGACAATTACCAAAAATATTTCACAGCAAAGTCAGCAAAGTCAGTTCAGTAGGGATGTACAGATGGATAGGAGACAATTACCAAAAATATTTCACAGCAAAGTCAGTTCAGTATTGATGTACAGATGGATAGGAGACAACTACCAAAAATATTTCACAGCAAAGTCAGCAAAGTCAGTTCAGTAGGGATGTACAGATGGATAGGACACAATTACCAAAAATATTTCACAGCAAAGTCAGCAAAGTCAGTTCAGTAGGGATGTACAGATGGATAGGAGACATTTACCAAAAATATTTCACAGCAAAGTCAGCAAAGTCAGTTCAGTAGGGATGTACAGATGGATAGGAGACAATTACCAAAAATATTTCACAGCAAAGTCAGTTCAGTAGGGATGTACAGATGGATAGGAGACAATTACCAAAAATATTTCACAGTAAAGTCAGCAAAGTCAGTTCAGTAGGGATGTACAGATGGATAGGAGACAATTACCAAAAATATTTCACAGCAAAGTCAGCAAAGTCAGTTCAGTAGGGATGTACAAATGGATAGGAGACAATTACCAAAAATATTTCACAGCAAAGTCAGCAAAGTCAGTTTAGTAGGGATGTACAGATGGATAGGAGACAATTACCAAAAATATTTCACAGCAAAGTCAGCAAAGTCAGTTCAGTAGGGATGTACAGATGGATAGGATACAATTACCAAAAATATTTCACAGCAAAGTCAACAAAGTCAGTTCAGTAGGGATGTAAAGATGGATAGGAGACAATTACCAAAAATATTTCACAGCAAAGTCAGCAAAGTCAGTTCAGTAGGGATGTACAGATGGATAGGAGACAATTACCAAAAATATTTCACAGCAAAGTCAGCAAAGTCAGTTCAGTAGGGATGTACAGCTGGATAGGAGACAATTACCAAAAATATTTCACAGCAAAGTCAGTTCAGTAGGGATGTACAGATGGATAGGAGACAATTACCAAAAATATTTCACAGCAAAGTCAGCAAAGTCAGTTCAGTAGGGATGTACAGATGGATAGGAGACAATTACCAAAAATATTTCACAGCAAAGTCAGTTCAGTAGGGATGTACAGATGGATAGGAGACAATTACCAAAAATATTTCACAGCAAAGTCAGCAAAGTCAGTTCAGTAGGGATGTACAGATGGATAGGACACAATTACCAAAAATATTTCACAGCAAAGTCAGCAAAGTCAGTTCAGTAGGGATGTACAGATGGATAGGAGACACTTACCAAAAATATTTCACAGCAAAGTCAGTTCAGTAGGGATGTACAGATGGATAGGAGACAATTACCAAAAATATTTCACAGCAAAGTCAGCAAAGTCAGTTCAGTAGGGATGTACAGATGGATAGGAGACAATTACCAAAAATATTTCACAGCAAAGTCAGCAAAGTCAGTTCAGTAGGGATGTACAGATGGATAGGAGACAATTACCAAAAATATTTCACAGCAAAGTCAGCAAAGTCAGTTCAGTAGGGATGTACAGCTGGATAGGAGACAATTACCAAAAATATTTCACAGCAAAGTCAGTTCAGTAGGGATGTACAGATGGATAGGAGACAATTACCAAAAATATTTCACAGCAAAGTCAGCAAAGTCAGTTCAGTAGGGATGTACAGATGGATAGGAGACAATTACCAAAAATATTTCACAGCAAAGTCAGTTCAGTAGGGATGTACAGATGGATAGGAGACAATTATCAAAAATATTTCACAGCAAAGTCAGCAAAGTCAGTTCAGTAGGGATGTACAGATGGATAGGACACAATTACCAAAAATATTTCACAGCAAAGTCAGCAAAGTCAGTTCAGCAGGGATGTACAGATGGATAGGAGACACTTACCAAAAATATTTCACAGCAAAGTCAGCAAAGTCAGTTCAGTAGGGATGTACAGATGGATAGGAGACAATTACCAAAAATATTTCACAGCAAAGTCAGCAAAGTCAGTTCAGTAGGGATGTACAGATGGATAGGAGACAATTACCAAAAATATTTCACAGCAAAGTCAGTTCAGTAGGGATGTACAGATGGATAGGAGACAATTACCAAAAATATTTCACAGCAAAGTCAGCAAAGTCAGTTCAGTAGGGATGTACAGATGGAAAGGAGACAATTACCAAAAATATTTCACAGCAAAGTCAGCAAAGCCAGTTCAGTAGGGATGTACTGATGGATAGGAGACACTTACCAAAAATATTTCACAGCAAAGTCAGCAAAGTCAGTTCAGTAGGGATGTACAGATGGATAGGAGACAATTACCAAAAATATTTCACAGCAAAGTCAGCAAAGTCAGTTCAGTAGGGATGTAATGATGGATAGGAGACAATTACCAAAAATATTTCACAGCAAAGTCAGCAAAGTCAGTTCAGTAGGGATGTACAGATGGATAGGAGACAATTACCAAAAATATTTCACAGCAAAGTCAGCAAAGTCACTTCAGTAGGGATGTACAGATGGATAGGAGACAATTACCAAAAATATTTCACAGCAAAGTCAGCAAAGTCAGTTCAGTAGGGATGTACAGATGGATAGGAGACAATTACCAAAAATATTTCACAGCAAAGTCAGTTCAGTATTGATGTACAGATGGATAGGAGACAATTACCAAAAATATTTCGCAGCAAAGTCAGCAAAGTCAGTTCAGTAGGGATGTACAGATGGATAGGACACAATTACCAAAAATATTTCACAGCAAAGTCAGCAAAGTCAGTTCAGTAGGGATGTACAGATGGATAGGAGACACTTACCAAAAATATTTCACAGCAAAGTCAGCAAAGTCAGTTCAGTAGGGATGTACAAATGGATAGGAGACAATTACCAAAAATATTTCACAGCAAAGTCAGCAAAGTCAGTTCAGTAGGGATGTACAGATGGATAGGAGACAATTACCAAAAATATTTCACAGCAAAGTCAGCAAAGTCAGTTCAGTAGGGATGTACAGATGGATAGGAGACAATTACCAAAAATATTTCACAGCAAAGTCAGTTCAGTAGGGATGTACAGATGGATAGGAGACAATTACCAAAAATATTTCACAGCAAAGTCAGTTCAGTAGGGATGTACAGATGGATAGGAGACACTTACCAAAAATATTTCACAGCAAAGTCAGCAAAGTCAGTTCAGTAGGGATGTACAGATGGATAGGAGACAATTACCAAAAATATTTCACAGCAAAGTCAGTTCAGTAGGGATGTACAGATGGATAGGAGACAATTACCAAAAATATTTCACAGCAAAGTCAGCAAAGTCAGTTCAGTAGGGATGTACAGATGGAAAGGAGACAATTACCAAAAATATTTCACAGCAAAGTCAGCAAAGTCAGTTCAGTAGGGATGTACAGATGGATAGGAGACAATTACCAAAAATATTTCACAGCAAAGTCAGCAAAGTCAGTTCAGTAGGGATGTACAGATGGATAGGAGACAATTACCAAAAATATTTCACAGCAAAGTCAGTTCAGTAGGGATGTACAGATGGATAGGAGACAATTACCAAAAATATTTCACAGTAAAGTCAGCAAAGTCAGTTCAGTAGGGATGTACAGATGGATAGGAGACAATTACCAAAAATATTTCACAGCAAAGTCAGCAAAGTCAGTTCAGTAGGGATGTACAGATGGATAGGAGACAATTACCAAAAATATTTCACAGCAAAGTCAGCAAAGTCAGTTCAGTAGGGATGTACAGATGGATAGGATACAATTACCAAAAATATTTCACAGCAAAGTCAACAAAGTCAGTTCAGTAGGGATGTAAAGATGGATAGGAGACAATTACCAAAAATATTTCACAGCAAAGTCAGCAAAGTCAGTTCAGTAGGGATGTACAGATGGATAGGAGACAATTACCAAAAATATTTCACAGCAAAGTCAGCAAAGTCAGTTCAGTAGGGATGTACAGCTGGATAGGAGACAATTACCAAAAATATTTCACAGCAAAGTCAGTTCAGTAGGGATGTACAGATGGATAGGAGACAATTACCAAAAATATTTCACAGCAAAGTCAGCAAAGTCAGTTCAGTAGGGATGTACAGATGGATAGGAGACAATTACCAAAAATATTTCACAGCAAAGTCAGTTCAGTAGGGATGTACAGATGGATAGGAGACAATTACCAAAAATATTTCACAGCAAAGTCAGCAAAGTCAGTTCAGTAGGGATGTACAGATGGATAGGACACAATTACCAAAAATATTTCACAGCAAAGTCAGCAAAGTCAGTTCAGTAGGGATGTACAGATGGATAGGAGACACTTACCAAAAATATTTCACAGCAAAGTCAGCAAAGTCAGTTCAGTAGGGATGTACAGATGGATAGGAGACAATTACCAAAAATATTTCACAGCAAAGTCAGCAAAGTCAGTTCAGTAGGGATGTACAGATGGATAGGAGACAATTACCAAAAATATTTCACAGCAAAGTCAGCAAAGTCAGTTCAGTAGGGATGTACAGCTGGATAGGAGACAATTACCAAAAATATTTCACAGCAAAGTCAGTTCAGTAGGGATGTACAGATGGATAGGAGACAATTACCAAAAATATTTCACAGCAAAGTCAGCAAAGTCAGTTCAGTAGGGATGTACAGATGGATAGGAGACAATTACCAAAAATATTTCACAGCAAAGTCAGTTCAGTAGGGATGTACAGATGGATAGGAGACAATTACCAAAAATATTTCACAGCAAAGTCAGCAAAGTCAGTTCAGTAGGGATGTACAGATGGATAGGACACAATTACCAAAAATATTTCACAGCAAAGTCAGCAAAGTCAGTTCAGTAGGGATGTACAGATGGATAGGAGACACTTACCAAAAATATTTCACAGCAAAGTCAGCAAAGTCAGTTCAGTAGGGATGTACAGATGGATAGGAGACAATTACCAAAAATATTTCACAGCAAAGTCAGCAAAGTCAGTTCAGTAGGGATGTACAGATGGATAGGAGACAATTACCAAAAATATTTCACAGCAAAGTCAGTTCAGTAGGGATGTACAGATGGATAGGAGACAATTACCAAAAATATTTCACAGCAAAGTCAGCAAAGTCAGTTCAGTAGGGATGTACAGATGGAAAGGAGACAATTACCAAAAATATTTCACAGCAAAGTCAGCAAAGCCAGTTCAGTAGGGATGTACTGATGGATAGGAGACACTTACCAAAAATATTTCACAGCAAAGTCAGCAAAGTCAGTTCAGTAGGGATGTACAGATGGATAGGAGACAATTACCAAAAATATTTCACAGCAAAGTCAGCAAAGTCAGTTCAGTAGGGATGTAATGATGGATAGGAGACAATTACCAAAAATATTTCACAGCAAAGTCAGCAAAGTCAGTTCAGTAGGGATGTACAGATGGATAGGAGACAATTACCAAAAATATTTCACAGCAAAGTCAGCAAAGTCAGTTCAGTAGGGATGTACAGATGGATAGGAGACAATTACCAAAAATATTTCACAGCAAAGTCAGTTCAGTAGGGATGTACAGATGGATAGGAGACAATTACCAAAAATATTTCACAGCAAAGTCAGTTCAGTAGGGATGTACAGATGGATAGGAGACAATTACCAAAAATATTTCACAGCAAAGTCAGCAAAGTCAGTTCAGTAGGGATGTACAGATGGAAAGGAGACAATTACCAAAAATATTTCACAGCAAAGTCAGCAAAGCCAGTTCAGTAGGGATGTACTGATGGATAGGAGACACTTACCAAAGATATTTCACAGCAAAGTCAGCAAAGTCAGTTCAGTAGGGATGTACAGATGGATAGGAGACAATTACCAAAAATATTTCACAGCAAAGTCAGCAAAGTCAGTTCAGTAGGGATGTAATGATGGATAGGAGACAATTACCAAAAATATTTCACAGCAAAGTCAGCAAAGTCAGTTCAGTAGGGATGTACAGATGGATAGGAGACAATTACCAAAAATATTTCACAGCAAAGTCAGCAAAGTCAGTTCAGTAAGGATGTAATGATGGATAGGAGACAATTACCAAAAATATTTCACAGCAAAGTCAGCAAAGTCAGTTCAGTAGGGATGTACAGATGGATAGGAGACAATTACCAAAAATATTTCACAGCAAAGTCAGTTCAGTAGGGATGTACAGATGGATAGGAGACAATTACCAAAAATATTTCACAGCAAAGTCAGCAAAGTCACTTCAGTACAGATGTAATGATGGATAGGAGACAATTACCAAAAATATTTCACAGCAAAGTCAGCAAAGTCAGTTCAGTAGGGATGTACAGATGGATAGGAGACAATTACCAAAAATATTTCACAGCAAAGTCAGCAAAGTCAGTTCAGTAAGGATGTAATGATGGATAGGAGACAATTACCAAAAATATTTCACAGCAAAGTCAGCAAAGGCAGTTCAGTAGGGATGTACAGATGGATAGGAGACAATTACCTGTAAAAGAGCAGAGCAGACATGATTAGAATTGATAACTGCGTCGGTGAAACTGCGCATCACTCGTGACAGAGCCACTCAGGACAGAGCCATGATGTCTGCGCCTTGCCCCTGTCTGCGCCACCCAAAGTTCACTCTGAACCTAGGTTCAGGTCACACCATCTGCTCATCCCTACTTATGATGTAAAAATAGTAATAATTCCGTCATATATATAGCTAGGGACATTATCTTCTTCCCACATTTAATATTGATATGGGTATCTGTATAGTATCTGTATTTGTGGACATGCTACAGGAGACAGTGACTATGGACATACTGCAGGAGACAATCTGAGACTGCGGATATACTACACGAGACAATCTGAGACTGCAGACATACTACATAAGACAATCTGAGACTGCGGACATACTACATGAGACAATCTGAGACTGTGGACATACTACAGGAGACAATCTGAGACTGTGGACATACTATAGGAGATAATCAAAGACTGCGGACATGCTACAGGAGATGGTCAGAGAACTTGCAGCAATGCACAGCTTTACAGTTGAATAACACAGCTCAAGGTTTCAGCAGTCTGGCATTTTATGGGTGTAAGGACATACCTGACCAGCCAAGCTCACTACATACATTCAGAGGGGGTGGGGCTTCCACTCTCTGCTCTCACTGCAACTGCTCCACCCTGAGCATACAGGCTGCATGGGGCGGGGTTAGAGCATTAGTGGAGCTCCCAGCCCCACCCTCGTACCTCTGTATTCCCCAGTCATTATAGAGGGGGCGGGGCCAAGAGCTCCACTGACGCTCCCACCCAGATCACTGCTCTCACTACAGCTGCTCTGTTTTGAGCATACAGGCTGCATGGGGCTGGGGATCTGTATTTATAAACAAAACTATTTTCAGTTTTTAGTCGAATGGTAAATGCTCTCTCAGATATTGCTATCAGTGTTCCCACTAGAGAAATTCAGATGTGCGATTAGTCCTGCTTACAGTTGTCACCTGAACAGGAATATAGGGCAAATCTAGCAGTTGGGTCATCTGTGCCACAGACAAATGTCTAATGCTGCGTACACACAAGTGGATTTCTCGTTGGAAAAAGATATGACGGCTTTTCCAACAGGATTCCGCTCAAGTTTGCCTTGCATACACACGGTCACGCAAAAGTTTGCTGAAATTACGACTGTCAAGAACGCGATGACGTACAAAACTACGACAAGCCAAGAAAAAGAAGTTCAATGCTTCTGAGCATGCGACGAATTGTTTCCGAGCATACGTAAGGATTTTGCACGTCGGAATTGCCACAGACGATCTCATTTTCCGATTGGAACTTTTCCCAACCGAAAAATTGAGAGCATGCTCTCAATCTTTTGCTGGCTGGAATTCCACCAGCAAAAGATTGATGGAGCATACACACGGTCGCATTTTCCGCCGAAAAACTCTCATCGGCCTTTTGCGGGACAAAATTCCGATCGTGTGTATGCGGCATAAGAGGAGAAATTTTAAAAGTTTTCCTGTTGCTTCATGCTGTATATTGGGGAGAGGCATCTTCTTGGTGGGACACAGACCACAAAAAAAAGCAACGGGGGGTTTAATTTAAATGTTTTTTATTGGAGTTGTCAAGAATAACATAAAAAACATAGAAAACAATAAACACCAGGGTATTCATTAATAGTGTATATATAACAACAAATGGTATTATAATCGCATGTCAGCACAAGTAGTTAACAACAGAGGTTTTAATAATCCCTATGCTATCTCAAAACATATTTATTTGTGCATGTATATACAGTGTATGTGTATATATATATATATATATTTAGAAAGAGCAAATAAAAGGTATCAATTTTGGCTTAAAAATGATATACTTTAACTCTGTATTAGCCATGTTAACATACCTTGCTGCTTAGAATTTCTTGGTTTTATGATTTGCCATTTTCTGAAGCACGTGAATATATAGCATTTTAGTATTAGAGAGTCAAAAGGATTCGAAAATACGATTTATAACATAGCGTTAAAGTAAATATATCAACATAAAATTAATAAATGAAAGTAAATTATATATTTTTTTTAAACTGAGAACAGTAAGATAATCTGGTAATTCTTAAATTGGTAACACAAGTTAAGAGATACTAGAGACATAATAGCGTGAATTCTAAGGGTCAAATTTTGAGAATTCATTGGTGTGGAAGTGTGTGATTACTGTCAGAAATACAGATCCTGATATTTTTTTCCAACAATCCATAAAAGGCACCTGTTAGTAAAAAGGCAATTACTCATCTAATACTAAGCCTATTAGGTGTAGGCGATTGGTATGGTCATGGATAAATCCTTTTAACATCTAACTTTTATTTAGGGTATACGATTTTCACTGCCAGAATGCAGCTACAAGCTAGACTAAAATCCCAACTGGTTTTACACATCATCAGAGTTCCTGTGTTGTACAGACTTTGCCTTTGAGGACTATTGTACATTATTGTCTTGCTTGTATGAAGAGTTCTGCCAGTGAGGCCTGGATATTTTATTCCCCAGATTGAGATCTGCAGTAAAGCTCTTACCTAATATTTTTGTCTGCTAGGGATATTCTACACCCTTGGCACTAAACTCAAAGTCTGCTTCCATTTACCTGTATGAGGAATTGCATGGAATTACAATAACAAGTGAAATTATTTCAGTCAATAGAAAGTTTGTGATGCATGGAAAATTGCTACAGGGATAAGCCAAAAATACAGTGAACATTTGTATAGCAGTAACTATACCTTTATCATGTTAATGCTATTTCAAAATAAATTTTGAACTCTTTTGAGATCTACAGTTTTAATTAAAAAAACACATGGGAATCCCGCCATGAAGGTTTTTTTGGCATTTCCTGTTATATGGTGACAATAGTCTGTATGTTTCCCAATTACATTCTCCTGCATTTTCCACTGATACAGACTGTAAAGCCTCGTACACATGATCAGATTTTCCAACAGGAATTGTGTGATGACAGGCTGTTGGTGGAAAATCTGACCGTTTGTATGCTCCATCAGACAATTGTTGTCGGATTTTCATCGGACAAATGTTGGATGGCAGGTTTTAAAATTTTCCACGGACAAATGTCTGTTGTCGGATTTTCCAAGCATGTGTACACAAGTTCGTCAGACAAAAGTCCAAAGTACAAACACACATGCTTGGAAGCAAGGACGAGCCAGAAGCAGTCAGTCTTGTAAACTAGCGCTCGTAATGGAGAATTAACATTCGTGACGTGGCAAATTATGAAATCTCGAAATGCAGAGCACATTCTCTTCTTCTTTAATGGGATAATAATGAAGCTGCTTTGCTGGTGATACTGATGGAGTTTTTGCAAACAAATTTTCATAGGCTTTTTTTTTCTAGTGATATCAAGAATAATATTACTATGCTTTTTTTTTTAATTTGGGCAAGTTACCACAACAGCATTATCCCATAGTTTTTAAGATCAAAGATACAACTATGTTGGTGTTCCTTGTCAATTCTACATTTTTTTTTTTTTATATGTAACTGCCTACTCCCAAACTGTCATTTGAAGTAAAACACATAGCCAAGTATTATTCAACACAATTTTTTATTGTGCACTAAAAAAAATAAATAAAACAACATTAGACATGCTATCTGCCAAAAGAACTTAACCAAAAAGTGCATTCTATGCATCCAAAAATATAGAAAATATACCAAATCAAATCATTATTATTCAACCAAAAAATAAAATAAAAGCCTCATGCATGTGTCTTGCTTCTTAATATAGGGGGTCAGAAATGCCAAGAGTTGATGAAAGCAGGGGTACGTCATCTGAAGATAATTCCGAGCCGTCGCAGCAAATGCATATGAAATAATTGGTCACGATTAATAAAGCAACCAATTTTTGGTCCAAGAACTCCTCTTCCTCCTGTTACTGGACTGGACTTGGGTCAAAGCAATAACTCCAAGGCCAATAATAAATAATTTGTTATCTCCTCCAATTCCACAAAATGTCTGGTTGATGAACGGCTGTTCAGAAACGAACTGAAAAGCGCAAAATGAAAAGCAAGAAATGAAAAGCACGAATCAACCAAACTTCTACTAACACAAAATTACCAGAAGGAGCCCAAAGGGTGGCGCTAAAGAGCTGGAAAACCACGTAGTACGTCAGTATATTTGTGTTTGTTGGCCAACAATTCCTTGCTGTTTGTATGCAAGACAAAATTCAGGCACACGCCTTTCGGACAAAAGTCAGAGGTTTTGTCTGCAGAAAATCCGATCGCGTGTACGAGGCTTAACTGTATGCTCATTGTGCAGGCATGTTACCATCAGGAACCCCACCCCGAGCAATAACATGCAACCAATGCCCGAGTGAATGCATATAGACAGGAAGTGGATGCAAAGAGGTTTAATGGGATTCAAAGCACTAAGATGTAAAAAAAAAAAGTGAAAACAGTATTTTCTAACAAAAAAAATTGAAATTTAAATGGCACCCAGTGCCTTAAGCCTGGGTTCACACATGTGCTGTGCGAACTGAAGCTCAGGTTTCACTGGGAAGATAAAAATCAGTTGTTCAAAGGTTTCACTGCATTGTAGCTGTGGATCAGTGAACAGGGAGAGGGGGAGGGAGGGGGGGGAGAGGGGGAGGTGTAGTGAGGAGAAGGAGAAAATCCTTGTTCAGAACGCAATGCATTTGCGAATCAGATGCGTTCCCATAGGAGATAATGGGCTTGTAATTTGCACCGCAATGCCCAAAAAATGCACACTTTTTTGTGCAATGCGCAGTGCGAATGCAACGCACATATGTGAATCAGATACATTCAGATGAATGTATTTTAAAATGTCCTGCGAATTGGATGCGGTGTAAGCTGCATCTAATTCGCATAGGTGTGAACGGGGGCTAAAAGGTATATTTCATGACAAAACTGAGCACAGCAACAAGACACAGGATAGTTAAACTGCATCAGCAGGGTCTCTCCCAGGCAAAGATTCCAAAGCCGACTGGGGTTTCAAGAAACAGGCAATGTTGAGGACCATAGATGCAGTGGTCAGCCAAGGAAACTTATTGCAGCAGATGAAAGACACACCATACACATCTAGCAGTGGCAAAAGCACAAAAATGGTGAAAACCAGGTATACCTATCCACTATCCAGAGAAATCTGGCCACGGGTGGTCTTCATGGAAGAATTTCAGCAAAAAAGCCATACCTCTGATGTGGAAACAAGGCTAAGCAGATCAACTATGCATGAAAACATATGGACTGGGGTGCAGAAAAAAATGGCAGCAGGTGCTCTGGCAGTAGCTGTGTCAAAATCTGAAATGTTTTGCTGTAGCAGCAAGCAGTTTGTTTGTGGAAGAAGTGGGGAGTGGTACAATAATGAGTGTCTGCAAATGGAGTTGGAGATTTGGTCAATGGTGTCTTCAATGCTGAGAAATACAGGCAGATACTTATCCATCATGACAAACCATTGTGATTTATTCTGCAGCAAGACAAGTAATGGTTTGACCCCCACAAAGCCCTCATCTCAACATAATTGAGTCTATCTAAGCTTACATGAAGAGACAGAATGATTTGAGGTAGCCTAAATCCACAGAAGATCTGTGGTTAGTTCTCCAAGATGTTTGGAACAACCTACCTGTCGAGTTCCCTCAAAAACTGGGTGCAAGTGTACCTAGTAGAAATTATCTAATTTTAAAAGGCAGAGGTCATACCATGTATTGATTTGATTTGGATTTCTCGTCTGTTCAGTTAATTTCTATTTTGAACTGATAAAAAAAAATATTAACACCTATGCTTCTGAAAGCATTCTTAATATACAGCATTTTTCACACCTGCCTAAAATCTTTTCACAGTGGTGTATATGGATACACCAATGTAGGAATGTTATAAAGAAAGGTTGGACATACAGTGTGCAAAGTAACAATATTTTTAAAATCTTAATTAAAAAAGCAAGAAAAAAATAAACACAACTTTTACTTCTAGGTTTGCAAAAACAGGGAGGAGGGGGAGAGCTATTAGAATTTGTCATAATAAAAAACTGTTGCTATAAAAAAAAAAAAAAAATCATCCAGTTAGCATTTACATCTAATTTAACTACTGGACCCCATCTCATTTTTTAAATTAACATCTTCCCCTCTTTGCTATTTTTTCACCATGTTTTCAACAGTTTCTGATCATGGTATATGCTCATTATTTTTACATTTTCATTCATTTTGCTTTTTTGATATTTTGCATAATGTAAAAAGAATTACATTTTTTTTTTTTTTTTTATCATTTCCCATTTTAATTTAGAAAGAATTGCATAATCTAAGTTTTGTGATAAACAGGAGAAGTAGCAAAATATAATGCATGGTTTGTATTTACATTAATATAAATTTGTTTTCCCAAGTACAACAGGTCAAACCTAATAGAAATATTATTACATTTTTTTACTTTATTTTAGCCTTCAATATACATAAAAAAGAAAAAATAATTCTTCAATGAAAATGTCTTCAATACAACTCCCAAATCCAAACTACATTCTCATAACAAATAAAAAAGTGCTATTATGTTATTGCAACAGGTCAAAAATGGAATTACAAAAGTCACTCTGTTCTAAGGTGTAAAAGGCACTCCACCGTTAAATTAATGTGGTTAAAACAAGAAAATAAAAACATTTAGGCTAGGTTTACACTGCCATGCAGAGCGGCTCGCAGCAGGGGTCCAGTGCATCCTTGTTCACCTTTTCAGGTCTAATTTCAGTCTGAATTTTTGTCTGAATTTGGACCTGAAGCCGACCAGAAGATGCACAGGACTAGGGATGAGCCAAACACCCAACCCCCCCCCCCCGCCGGTTCGGTTCGCACCAGAACCTGCGAACGGACTGAAAATTTGCACGAACTTTAGAACCCCATTGACGTCTATGGGACTCGAACGTTCAAAACAAAAGTGCTCATTTTAAAGGCTAATTTGCATGGTATTTTTCTAAAAAGGGTTTGGGGACCTGGGTCCTGCCCCAGGGGACATATATCAATGCAAAAAAAACTTTTAAAAATGGCAGTTTTTTTCGGGAGCAGTGATTTTAATGATGCTTAAAGTTAAAAAAAAAAAGTGAAATGTTCCTTTAAATATCGTACCTGGGGGGTGTCTATAGTATGCCTGTAAAGTGGCACGTGTTTCCCGTGCTTAGAACAGTCCCTGCACAAAATGTCATTTTTAAAGGAAAAAAAGTCATTTAAAACTGCTTGCGGCTTTAATGTAATGTCGGGTCCTGGCAATATGGATGAAAATCAGTGAGACAAACGGCATGGGTACCCCCAAGTCCATTACCAGGCCCTTTGGGTCTTGTATGGATATTAAGGGGAACCCCGGATCCAAATTAAAAAAGGAAAGGTGTGGGGCCCCCAGGCCCTATATAATCTGAACAGCAGTATACAGGCGGTGCAAACAAGACAGGGACTGTAGGTTTGTTGTTAAGTAGAATCTGTTTGTAATTTTGAACTGGTGCATTTTTAAAATGTTTAGCTCCAGCCAAAAAATCTATTTTAAGCTTTTTGGAAAACCTAGGGAAGGGCTATCACCCCTGTGACATTTGTTTTGCTGTCTGTGCTCCTCTTCAGAAGATTTCACCTCACTTTTTGTCCCAATGACAAATGTTTTTTGAAAATTTGGGGTTTTTTGTGAAATAATGATTGGTGATAAAGCATCAGTGAAAAGGAGAAAAGATTTTCCCATATTAACGCTTACAGGAGAGAATTTCCCTTCCTAGGGGTAGATTTCATCCCACTTCCTGTTGTCTCCTTCCGTTTGCAAGTAGGAGTCGTTTGTAAGTTGGATGTTTGAAAGTAGGGGCCTGCCTTATATACTCAGCAGAAATTTGGGCCTTAGGTGTTGTTGTGGCCACAACACTGTAAGCCCTCACAGGGCCCTGCTGTGAAATATTAGATCAAGAATTGTAATTACATGCCCCTGTTGAACAGGGGCAGAAAAATTGGGCCTTTGGTGGTGGTGGTGGTAATGGTGGTGGTGCCACAACACTGTAAGTCCTCACAGATACTCTTGGTGGGCGCAGAAACGGGCCCTGCTGTGAAATATTAGATCAAGAATTCTAATTACATGTCCCTGTTGAACAGGGGCAGAAAAATTGGGCCTTAGGCACTGGTGCTGGTGCCACAACACTGGAACCCCTCACAGATACTCTTGTTGGAGCGCAGGAACTAGCCCTGCTGCAAAGAATTGCATCAAAAATTGTAATTACACGCCCCTGTTAAACAGGGGCTGAAAAATTGGGCCTTAGGCACTGGTGCTGGTGCCACAACAATGCAACCCCTCACAGATACTCTAGTTGGAGCGCAGGAACTAGCCCTGCTGCAGAGAATTGCATCAAAAATTGTAATTACACGCCCCTGTTAAACAGAGGCTGAAAAATTGGGCCTTAGGCACTGGTGCTGGTGCCACAACACTGCAACCCCTCACAGATACTTTAGTTGGCGCACAGGAACTAGCCCTGCTGCAAAGAATTGCATCAAAAATTGTAGTAACACGCCCCTGTTAAACAGGGGCTGAAAAATTGGGCCTTAGGCACTGGTGCTGGTGCCACAACACTGCAACCCCTCACAGATACTCTAGTTGGAGCGCAGGAACTAGCCCTGCTGCAAAGAATTGCATGAAAAATTGTAATTACATGCTCCTGTTAAACAGGGGCTGAAAAATTGGGCCTTAGGCACTGGTGGCAGGACTGGCGGCGCCCCGAGAACCAAAAATGTTCTTACAAGCTATCATCATGATCATTGAGGAGGAAGAGGATAATTACTAAGTATAACAGGATAGTCACTCAGCATCAGCATAGGCAGTCTTTGAAGGGATCTGACATTTCAAAAAAATGTATTCGGTTACATCAGCATCAGGTGCTTGGTAGCTGGTGGTGATCCAAGACTGATTCATTTTTATGAAGATCAGTCGATCGACCGAGTCAGTGGACAGACGCACCCTGTGATCGGTTACAAAGCCTCCAGCAGCACTGAATGTGCGTTCCAAAAGAACGCTGGATGCAGGACAGGCCAGTAGCTCAATTGCATACTGTGCAAGCTCTGGCCAGTGATCCATCCTCAAGCCCCAGTAACCTAGAGGATTTTTGGTGGGAAAAGTGTCCAAGTCAGATCTTGCCCCTAGGTATTCCTGCACCATGTAAAACAGACGCTGGCGATGGTTGCTGGAACCGATCATACCTTGGGGCTGCGGACTAAAAAATTGTCTGAATGCATCGGTCAGACGGCCACCTTCTCCACTGCTCCTTCTTTGACTGACTGAAGCCTCAGCAACATGTTGTCCAGAAACAGGAGTTTGTAACCTCCCAGTCTCTGGGAACGCGTTGCACAGACCTTTCTGCAAGGCCTCCTAAAGATGTTTCATCCTCTGCTCCCTCTGCGACTGCAAGATAAGGTCCGCAACCTTACCCTTGTAACATGGATCAAGGAGGGTTTCCGGCCAGTAGTGTTCCTTCTCCTTGATACCACGAGTACGAGGATCCTTCCGCAGGCTTTGCAGGATCAGGGAGGCCATGCAGCGTAGGTTTGCTGAGGCATTTGGTCCAGAGTCCTCTGGGTCACTAAGGACGACATGATCCAAAGCCACCTCCTCCCAGCCATGTACAAGTCGATGTGTTTTTGGGACTGTAAATGATACCTTAAAGACTGCTGCTGATGCTGAGTACCAGGCTCCACCTCCATACTGACACTATTCTCCTCCTTCTCCTCTTCCTGTGTGATCGGTGGGCACGCAGGAACACTGTCTGGATAAAGGGGTCCTTGAGAGCTAAGGAAGTCCTCCTCCTCCTGCCTCTGTTCTGCCTCAAGTGCCCTGTCCATTCCACGCAGCGTGTGCTCCAACAGGTGAACAAGGGGGACAGTGTCACTGATGCATGCACTGTCACTGCTCACCATCCTCGTGGCCTCCTCAAATGGTGACAGGACAGTGCATGCATCCCTGATCATGGTCCACTGGCGTGGGGAAAAAAAAACAAGCTCCCCTGTCCTGGTGTCATAGTCACACAGGTACTCATTGATGGCCCTCTGCTGCATGTGCAGCCACTGCAGCATGGCCAACGTTGAGTTCCACCTGATGGGCATGTCACAGATTAGGCGGTTCTTGGGCAGGTTAAATTCCTTTTGGAGGTCTGCCAGCAGAGCACTGGCATTATATGACCGGCGGAAATGCACACAGACCTTCCTAGCCTGCCTCAGGACATCCTGTAAGCCTGGGTACCTGCCCCAGAACCGCTGAACCACCAAGTTAAGGACATGAGCGAAACAGGGCACATGGGTCATTTGTTCCTGTCAGAGGGCAGAGAGGAGGTTGGTGCCATTGTCACAAACCACTATTCCTGCCTTAAGTTGGCATGGCATCAACCACCTCTGAACCTGCCCCTGCAGAGCTGACAGAACCTTTGCCCCAGTGTGGCTTCTGTCCCCCAAGCACACCAGCTCAAGCACCGCATGGCATCTTTTGGCCTGCATACTTGAGTAGCCTGTTGAACGCCTACGGAGCACGCTGGTTCCGAGGACAAAGCACAGGAAGAGGCCATGGAGGAAGAAGAAGAGGAGGGGGTGGAGGAGAGAGGTGTGTCACAATCATTAGTATGGCATTTTGGAGGCGTGGTGGCTGAACAACCTCCAACACTACTGCACCTTGTCCTGCATCCTTCCCAGCTGCCAGCAGAGTCACCCAATGCGCCGTGAAACTTAGGTAACATCCCTGTCCATGCCTGCTGGACCAAGAGTCAGCGGTAATACGCACCTTACCACTGACAGCCCTGTCCAGCGAGGCATGGACATTGCCTTCCACATGCTGGTAGAGAGCCAGAATCGCCTTCTGTGAGAAAAAGTGGCGTTTGGGTACCTGCCACTGAGGAACCGCACATTCCACAAACTCACGGAAGGGGGCAGAGTCTACCAACTGAAAAGGTAGCAGTTGAAATGCTAGCAATTTTGCCAAGCTAGAATTCAACCGCTGGGCATGTGGATGGTTGGGAGCAAACTTCTTTCGGCGGTGCAGCAGTTGGGGCAGGGAAATTTGCCTGGTACAATCTGACGTCAGTGTCCCGAAAGCAAATTGCCCACAAGTACTTGGCTGTGACACACCTAATTCTACACCTTCATTCCTCTCAGTGCAGGTCTCAGAGAGGACTGAATGTATAGTGGGGTTGGAGATCTCAGCTGATGAGGAGCAAGGAGAGGTCCTCTTTGTTCTTTGGTGTGGGTCTTTTAGATACGCTTGCCAACGAACATCAAGGCAGGTCAACATATGTCTGGTCAAGCATGTGGTGCCCAAGCGGGAGATGTTTTGGCCACGCGAGATACGCTTGAGACATATGTTGCAAATAGCAGCGGTGCGATCTGATGCACTCGTCTCAAAAAAGGCCCACACCAAAGAACTTTTGGAATAACGCGCAGAGACAGCAGCGCCCTGCACATACGGAGATTTGTGGTGTGATGCAGTCAGTGTGCTGCCCTTAGGCTGGCCCCTGGAGGGCATCCTGCCTCATTGGTGATGTGCCTCCTCCTCCTCCTCTCTCCTATCAGGCACCCACGTTGAGCCAGTGACCTCATCATCCCCTCCCTCCTATCACTGGAGCAAACCTGGCAGTATGCTGCAGCAGGGGGAGCACGACTGCCAGATTGTTGTCCTTCTTGGGCACCCCCTCTGTCCGTGCTCACGTTACTGCCTTCATCTAGCTCAGTATCATCAGAGCCTTCTAAATGCTGGGCATCCTCCTGGAGCATGTACCCAACACTGTGGTCAAACAGTTTGAGGGACTCCTCAGGAGGACATGGTGGGGCTAGGGAAGGAGTCACTGATGCCATTGAGCCAAGGGAAGAGTCTGCGTTGGCAGCTGCTTTGCCAGACAAAGTACCCAGAGCATGGGTGAGAGAGGATGAGGAGGATGAGGACGGCTTGGTCATCCACTCGACCAAGTCTTCCGCATGTTGCGGCTCAACATGGCCAGCTGATGAAAAAAAGGCCAAGCGTGTCCCATGGCCACGTGCTGATGAGGATGCACTGTCTCCACAACCAGCACTGCCTCTAGACACAGAGCCTGCTTTCCCTCTTTTATTGGCTTGTGACTGTCTGCCTCTCCTTGTTGGCCTTAAAGACATACTAATGGCCTGCAGTGAGATGTAGCAGCACTAAGCTGGTATATATATATATATATATATATATATATATATATATATATATATATATATATACACTGATACTGCAGCTAGCAAAGTTAACTGCCTGCCTGTAGTATGAGAACACCACCAATCTTCTACAGGTAGCTTTAGATGAACACTGTGCAGAGGTCGCACTACACTAACTTGTAGCTTTAGCTAAACACTGTGCAGAGGATGCACTACACCAACGTTAAAATAATGTAGCTGCCTGTGGTAGTGATAGGATCAGGAAAACACCTCCAACTTTCTACAGGTAGCTTTAGCTGAACACTGAAGAGGACGCACTACACTAACATTAAAATAATGTAGCTGTCTGCGGTAGTGATAGGATCAGGAAAACACCACCAACCTTCTACAGATAGCTTTAGCTGAACACTGTGCAGAGGACACACTACACTAACGTATAAATAATGTAGCTGCCTACGGTAGTGATAGGATCAGGAAAACACCACCAACCTTCTACAGGTAACTTTAGCTGAACACTGTGAAGAGGACTGTAGCTGCCTGCAGTAGTGATAGGATCAGGAAAACACCACCAACCTTCTACAATTAGCTTTAGCTGAACACTGTGCAGAGGTCGCACTACACTAACGTTAACATAATGTAGCTGCCTGCGGTAGTGATAGGATCAGGAAAACACCACCAACCTTCTACAGGTAGCTTTAGCTGAACACTGTGCAGAGGACACACTACACTAATGTGTAAATAATGTAGCTGCCTGCGGTAGTGATAGGATCAGGAAAACACCACCAGCCTTCTACAGATAGCTTTAGCTGAACACTGTGCAGAGGACGCACTAAACTAACGTTAAAATAATGTAGCTGCCTGCGGTAGTGATAGGATCAGGAAAACACCACCAACCTTCTACAGGTAGCTTTAGCTGAACACTGTGCAGAGGTCGCACTACATTAACGTGTAAATAATGTAGCTGCCTGCGGTAGTGATAGGATCAGGAAAACACCACCAACCTTCTACAGGTAGCTTTAGCTGAACATTGTGCAGAGGTTACACTACACTAACGTGTAAATAATGTAACTGCCTGCAGTATTGATAGGATCAGGAAAACACCACCAGCCTTCTACAGATAGCTTTACCTGAACACTGTGCAGAGGACGCACTACACTAATGTGTAAATAATGTAGCTGCCCGCGGTAGTGATAGGATCAGGAAAACACCACCAACCTACTTCAGGTAGCTTTAGCTGAACACTGTTCAGAGGACGCACTACACTAACTTGTAGCTTTAGCTGAACACTGTGCAGAGGTCGCACTACACTAACTTGTAGCTTTAGTTTAGGTGCAATGAAAAATCTGGACAGCCGCACTCCTTGTTGGAATAATGAAAATAAAATCTTCTTTATTAAAAAAATAACATGATTTAAAATCCGTATATGGCTCTGTTGGAATATTGCAGCAGAGCCATGTACGGATTTTAAATCATGTTATTTTTTCAATAAAGAAGATTTTATTTTCATTAGTCCAACCCGGAGTGCGGCTGTCCAGATTTTTCATTGCACTTAAACCATTGGAATAGCAACTGCCAGCACCTGGAGCTCTCACAATCATTCACCCAGCGGAGGACGGGAGATTTGAACCCAGTTACCTGGAGCGGTGGTTACCAACCTGCTTAACTTGTAGCTTTAGTTGAACACTGTTCAGAGGACGCACTACACTAACTTGTAGCTTTAGCTGAACACTGTGAGGAGGACGCACTACACTAACTTGTAGCTTTAGCTGAACACTGTGCACTACATTAACTTGTAGCTTTAGCTGAACACTGTTTAGAGGACGCACTACACTAACTTGTAGCTTTAGCTGAACACTGTGCAGAGGTCGCACTACACTAACATGTAGCTTTACCTGAACACTGTGTAGAGGTCACACTAAACTAACTTGTAGCTTTATCTGAACACTGTGAGGAGGACGCATTACACTAACTGTAAATAGTCTAGCTGCCTGACTGTGGTACTAATAGGATCAGAAGAACATCAGCAATTTTCTTCAGGTAGCTGTGAATACTGTAACAACACAAGCCTGCCTGTCAGTAGGAAGATAATAACAGGAACGGATCTAGCTAAACTGAATACAGTGTATATATATATATATATATATATATATATATATATATATATACATACACAACACCTGGAAAGCATATATATATACACAATACACTGTAAGTGCAGCTAACTGACTGACTGTCCTGCCTAATCTATCTAACTTAAATCAAATGACACTGTCTCTCTGTCTCTGTCTCTCAACGCCGGAACACACTATACAGGGCCACCGTGCAGGCGGCCTTATATAGTGTGGGGCATGTACTAAACCCCCTGAGCCATAATTGGCCAAAGCCACACTGTCTTTGGCCAATTACAGCTCTCTCTGCAGACGACGCTGTGATTGGCCAAGCATGCGGGTCATAGTGCATGCTTGGCCAATCATCAGCCAGCAATGCACTGCGATGCCACAGTGAATTATGGGCCGTGACACGCCACACGAATTTGGCGCGAACAGCCCATATCGTTCACAATTCGGCGAACGGGCGAACAGACGATGTTCAAGTCGAACATGGGTTCGACTCGAACACGAAGCTCATCCCTACACAGGACTCCAGTGCAATTCACTCTCCAGCTGTTCCGGAGCTGTGAAACCCGCATTCGATTCGCAATAGTGTGAACCCAGCCTATCTCTGGGCATGTATAATTTTAGCATTAAAAGTACCTCCTTTTGATTGCAGCCCCCTCCCTGTTTTTTCTTTTGTTTTTTGTTTTCTTCTCTTTTGTAGGTATAAATCTCTTGATGAAGTCCAGGTGACATCTCCAGGCATCCCAGTCCTCGACTTACAGCAGCTAAGGAAGTCTGCAGGGAATACTATGTGACATAGAAATGCCCTGCAGAGCTAATGGGGAGGTTAAAGTGACACTAAAGGTTATTTTTTTTTAATAACAAACATGTCATACTTACTGTGCAGCTTGATTTGCCCATAGTGGCCCCAATCCTGGTCTTCTGGGGCCCCCCGGCAGCTCTCTTGGCTCCTCCCGCATCAGATAACCCCTAGGAGAAGCACTCTGCCGGGGGTTACCTTGCGGGCACATTCCCGAGTCCAGCATTCAGCATCCATAGATGCCGAATGCAGGACTCGGCCAAGCCCCCTCAGTGGCCGCATCATTGGATTTGATTGACAGCAGTGGGAGCCAATGGCTGGGCTGCTATCAATCTATCCAATCAACAGCCAAGAACCCCCCAGCAGAGAGACGGCGCGTCCCCGTGGGACAAGTTTGAGGGTTCAGGTAAGTAAAACGGGGGGGGGGGGGGGGCTGGGGGCCGGTCTCTGACAGGTTTTTTTTCACCTTAAAGCGGAGGTTCACTGAAAAAAATATTAAAAGCCAGTAGCTACAAATACTGCAGCTGCTGACTTTTAATATATGGACACTTACCTGTCCAGGGAGCCCGCGATGTCAGCAGCCGAAGCCGATCCGCTCTTTGGCTCTCGGCTGCTGTCGCCGCCATCCTCGGTAAGGGAATAAGGAAGTGAAGCCGTGCGGCTTCACTTCCTGGTTCCCTACTGCACATGAGCAAGTCGCGCTGCGCATCCTATCAGGTCCCTGCTGTGTTCTGGGACCTGTGTGTCTCCCAGAAAACAGCAGGGAGGACGGGGTAGGCGCCGGAAGTGGCATAGGTCACCGAAAGCGCCGCGTTGATTTATGCCAGGAAGTGGGAGCAAATACCTGTATTAGACAGGTATTTGCTCCCTCCTCCCCCCTGAAAGGTGCCAAATGTGACACTGGAGGGGGGGAGGAATCCAAAAAGTGGAAGTTCCATTTTTTGGTGGAACTCCACTTTAATGAATAAGATGCATTAAGGTGAAAAGACACAAACCTTTACAACCCCTTTAACCCCCCTGGCGGTATTCCAGAGTCTGGCTCGGGGTGAGATTTTAGTACCAAAAGCGGTAACCCCGAGCCAGACTCGGGATCGCATCGCTGGATCCTGGAAGACGCGACTCACCTTGTCTCCGGGATCCCGCGATGTTCTCCCGCTGTGTTCGGCGGCTGGATCTTCCGCCCGATCCACTGTGTGCCCTGGCTTCCGTTCCCTGCGAGCGTAGCGACGCAGGGGGTGGAACCGGCGGCAAATTCAAAATGTATAAAGCACAAACACACTGACACATTGTAATCCTATTGGATTACATTACAAAATATAATAAATATTAAAAAATTTACCTCAGATTGCCCCCCAGTGCTTTGTCCAGTGCCCCTGCCTGCAGTTTTACTGTACTTTGTGTCTGGAAACTGCAAAGCGACCATGGCATCCAAAAAGCGCGCTTCAACATCAAAAGCGACATATGACCTGCTGGAAAACAGCGACAGCGAGACAGAATCGCTTGCAGATGTGAGTGATAGCGAATCATGGGGAAGTTCGTCATCAGGCACGGAAAGCGATTTCAGCGATGATCCTGCGACTTTGCCCAGCGATGTGCGGACTTGGTGCTCGATTGATTGCGGTACAGAGCACGCAGCGCCCCCAAGATTCCCGTTTACCGGAGCGCCTGGTATAAAAGTGGAGGTTGAAGATGACAGCCCCTTGGGATACCTCCAACTCTTTTTGACTGATGAGGTCATAGAAATAATTGTTACAGAGACCAATCGGTACCAGGAACAACAAGCTGCTATACCGCAGAGGTTTTCAAGGAGCAGAAAATGGGAACCAGTGACCAAGGAGGACATCTGGAAGTTTCTGGGCCTAATTATTCTCCAGGGAGTGGTGGGCAAACCCCTGCAAAAGTGGTACTGGACAACCAACAAAATATTAGCCACTCCTTTTTTTGGCACCATAATGTCGGAATACAAATTTTCACTCATAATGAAATATCTGCATTTTCAAAACAATGACGAATTTGATGAGACTTCTCATCCAGCTCCAAAACTGAAAAAAATTTGGGACTTATATCAAATTATTCAGAAAAATTTCCAGCAGACCTATATACCAGACAGAGACGTCAGTATCGACAAAAGTCTTATGGCCTACAAAGGAAGACTTAGCTGGATACAGTACATCGCGTCTAAGAGAGCGCGATTCGGCATAAAATCATTTATGCTCTGTGAAGCCAGCACTGGTTATATATGGAATTCGGTCCTTTACACCGGGAAAGGGACGAAATTCAACGACAGATTCAGTCAATATGGAATGGCAACCGCTTCTGTTCTCACTTTGATTGAGCCATTGTTGAATCAGGGGTACTGTGTAACCACAGATAATTTTTATACTTCTCCAGAACTCTATGAGTTCCTTATACAACACAAGACAGATGCTTACGGGACTGTTAGAGCTAACTGGCGTGACATGCCGCCAACCTTTGCCAAAAAAAAGCTCACTGCAGGAGAAATAGTTGCCTGGCAAAAAGGCAAAATGATGGCACTGAGATGGCGAGATAAAAAAGATGTGTGCCTAATGAGTACCATTCACAACACCTCTACTGTCATGGTACGTACAAAAGTTGGAAAAGATGTTATGAAACCTCAAGTCGTAATGGACTACAACAACACAATGGGAGGTGTTGACAGAGCTGACCAGGCCATGACTTTTTACCCTGCTATGAGAAAGCAACAAAAAAAATATAAAAAAATCTTCAGGCATCTTCTTGAACAGTGCCTGTGGAACGCTTTCATTCTTCTAAAAAAAAAGAGTGACAGGCCTGTGATTCATGCAGACTTCGTTTGGAAAGTTGCAGAACTCATATTTCTGAAGCACCAAACACCGACCACTGTAAATCGATCTGGACGTCGTGCTGCTGGCGTTGTGAACCCGGAACGTCTGACAGGTCGACACTTTGTGGACCACATTCCACCAACAGAAAAGAAGGCAGCACCCACAAGGATGTGTGTGGTTTGCTGCTCTAAACGTGACGACACAGGAAGGAAAGCCAGAAAAGAAACCCGGTTCTACTGTCCTGACTGTGACGTCGGACTTTGCGCTGTACCCTGTTTTAAAATTTACCATACCCGAGACGTTTACTAAAAGCAATATGACTACTAATATTGCACTCTTGTTTGGACAAAAAAAATGTCAGTGTTTTTGATTTATATTATTTACTAAAATTTATTGAATAAAAAGTATTATTACTATTATATTATTATTTGTTATTATTTATAGTTATTTATTATATTATAATTTATGATTTTGTGTTTCAAACTTTATCATACCCAGGATGTCTACTAGACTCTTGTTTGGACAGATTTCAGTGAGTTATTCCTAAGAATTACAGGCCTACAATATAAAACGCCACATTTCCATGCAAAAATAATGGTACCGCTTTCAGCACCTAAAATCTGAAATAATCATACCGCCAGGGAGGTTAAGGAGATTAGTCATTCCTCTTAAAGTCTATCTCTGGGCATGTATACTTTTTTCCTTTTAAAAGTGCCTTCTTTGGATTGCAGCCCTCTCTTTGTTTTTTTTTTTTTTTTCTGGGTATGTATATATATTTTTTTCATTTAATCACTTCAGCTCCTGAAGGTTTACCCCCCTTCATGACTAGGCCATTTTTTACAGCACTGTATTTTTTCCCCACAAATAAAGCTTTGTTTTGGTGGTATTTGATTACTTCTGCGTTTTTTATTTTCTGCACTATAAGAAAAAAAAGACAGACAATTAAAAAAAAAAACAATGTTTTTTACTTTCTGCTAAAAAAAACCACATCCAATAAAAAAATGTAATAAATCTAATTTCTTCATCAAATTAGCCCAATATGTATTCTGCTATGCATTTTTGGTAAAAAAAAAAATCCTAGTAAGCATATAGAATGGTTTGCGCAAAAATGATAGCGTCTACAGACTATAGGATACATTTATGGAAATTGTTTTTATTTATTATTTTTTTACTAGTAATGGCAGCGATCAGGGGCTTATGGCAGGACTGCAACATTGTGGCGTACAAATGTGAAGGGGTTAACATCAGGGGCGATCAAAGGGTTAAATATGTTCCTAGGGAGTTCTTGCTAACTTTGTGGGGGTGCTTTTACAGTGGGAAAGTAGAGAACTGTGTTCCTGCTTAGCAGAAACACAGGATCTCTACCTTCCCTACTGACAAAACGGTGATCTGCCATGTTTACATAGGCAGACAGTCGTTCCGCCTCTCTTGGGAATGATTGGCAGGCCCGGCAGACATAATGTCTGCCGGACCCTCTGATTGGCTCATGCACTCCCCAGACCCAGAAGTGCGAAATCACATACCTGTATGTGATTTTGCGCAGGAGAGCCATCTTGCCGCCGTATATATACAGTATATGGTCAACAAGCGGTTCAAAGTACCTCCTTTTGATTGTGACCCCCTCCTTGTTTTTTCATTTGTTTACTTCCTTTTTCTCGGTAGAAATCCCTAGATGAAGTCAAGATGACATCATCTTCGGGCACCCCAATCTTTGACTTTTTGCAGCTCAGGAAGAAGAAGTCTGCAGGGAATCCTATGTGACACATGAGTGCCCTGCAGAGCAATGGGAATGTTGAGGAGATTGGTCACTCAGCACACATCTAGCCATCTTGGGTGACCTGTCTCCTCAAAGGAAAATACTGCATTACTAACAGTTAATGTGTTTTGCTAAGCAAATAAACTCACCAGCCAGAACACTTTAACAACAATTCATTATTCTATTTATTTATTCAATGTAACATTTGTTGTGGCTACCCATACTGTTTATAAATAAAAATTATTTAAATTGATATTACTGAGACAGCTCTTAAGCCAAAGCAGTCACAGGAAATCTGTTTATGTAACCATCTGACACACCACAAGAGATGTTAAGAAGAAGCTATATGTAGTCTGGTTTAAAGTAGATCAAATGCAAATGCTTTCCAAGGGTGAGAAAATGCTCTCTTTAACAAGACTGCAAAATAAAACACAATAACAACATCAGAAGGCCCAATTTTGTAAACATTGGGTTTACTGGTATTACTGTAAGTACTGTCATTACAAGACCAGTTTAAATAAAAGTCATAAATAATTTGTAAATCAAAAATAATGATATACTAAATAGTGTCATAATTATAATAATATGATATAAATATATTATAGGGGAGGAATATTATGCACTGTTTAATTATTATGAATCTAAAAAAAGAAAATTCTATAATAAGAAGGCGTAATTGTATAATATTTTTACAGACACATGAGGAGTGAGGGATTTGCTCCCACAATACTGTTCCAGTTGTCCTTCAACATTTCCATCTTCCTTCCTAACTGATCTTCTTATTTGCTCTAGAAGACTTGTACTACTTATCTCTACTGGCTCAGGGTTCTACCTCTCAGTGAACTCCTTTTTACTGCTGCTCTTGTCCTCCTTCATTGCCCACTCTCTGGATATTGTTCCACTCACTTGTCTCTACACCCCTTTTTGCTGCTCCTCTCATCTGTCTTCAGTGCTCCTTTTCAATACTTTTTTTCTGCCTCCTTCTGCAGATTCCAATTGCTTTCAGTGCACCATTTCTCTGTATTGATCTTCTTGTAAATGTCCAGCATCCCTAAGTAATGCTCCTCTCCTCTGCCTCCATATCCTGAGTCAGCAGCTACCCTGACTTATTTACCAATGCCCCTTGTACTGTTCCTCTCACCACATTCAGTGCTCCATTCTCTAGAGCAGTGATCTCCAAACTGTGTCCTGAGGGCCAGATGTGGCCCTTTGCTTATTTGGCCCTTGGGGCACTATTCCTTCCAATGACACCAATGAAGGGGCACTATTCCTCCCACTAATACCAATGATTGTACACTACTCCTTTCCTAATACTAAACATGGGGCACTATTCTTCCCACTGATGTTGGGACATTTTCTACTCCCACTGTCCACAGTTCAGCCCCCCTAAGGCCTGAACAACAGTAAAGTGGCCCTTTGTTTAAGAAGAGTGGAGACTTCTGCTCTAGAGTGTTCCTTTCATCTATCTCTTCCCTCTCTGTAGCGCTCCCATCATCTGCCTCTATCACCATAATGTACTGCACCTCTATTCCTCATTTAGTGCCACTCTGTACTACCCCACTTGTCTGCTTTTAGAACCTTGTTGTATTTGCTCCTTTTATTTGCTTCCAGTGAGCCCTCTGTCCTTACTGCTTCACCACCCCCCTGCCCCAATGCTCCTTGGTGATAGTTCTTTCATCTTTCCCAAGAGTCTTCTATATTGCTAATCTCATTCACCTTCAGTACCCTCCCCTTTGTACTACTCCATTTATAACTCGTCGGTGTCCCCTCTCTGTATCTTATGCCTCCAGTTATGTTTTGTTTAATGCCTCTCATCTGTCTTCTGCACCCCTCTATTCATCCTGGAGTACAATATCTATTGTCCGTGTAGCGCAACACTATATTGTGCTTCTCTCTGTCACCAATGCTCCTCATAACTGCTCCTTTCCTGAATCTCCTTCCTGTAATGATCCTCTCTTCCACCTTTAGAGCCCCCATATTAAATTTCTCTTTCACTGCTTTCCTCTTCTGCATCTCCATCTTTATCCAATGCCCTATTGTATTGCTCTTGTCTGTAACCATATTCTCCTAAATACTGCAAACATAATTCCCTTTTAGTATTCTCTTGTGCTGTTTCTCTCTTTCTCTTCAAAAACACATTCTACTATTCCTCCTGGGTATGATGATACCACATGTGGAAGACTTTCTCAGTGTCTGGACTGATTATGTACCAAACTGCACAACTATGAACAAAATACTATATGTAGCCATGCAGTTTTTGTAGACATATACAAGAGAAACCGAGTACCATAAAAACAACTTTATTATGTAATCAAAAACTTTGTATGTTGTTTCTCTTCTGTATGTCCACACAAAGTCCATGACTACATATTCTGTTCATAGTTGTACATGATTTACTAGGATGTGGACATATAGCACACACAGTCTGGGTTTCTCTCCCACTATAGATATGTACCAAATGTTGTACCATGTGTAATGAACAATTCAACCAATAGTGTCAAAACCAACGTACTGTAATGGTTGCTTCTGTATGAGTGATCAGGTAATATAGCTTAGTGTAGCATCACATATAGCCAGTGGCGGTGCATCCATAAGGGTGCATGGGCGCCGCCTCCTCTCTCCTGCCACCCCTTCCAGCACCAATAGAAAGATTCATGCATTGCATGAATCTATCTATTGCCACTACTGCCACCTATTCAGGCTCCCGGACCCTTTTTCAGGCACCTGAATTACAGCAGAGGAGGGTGTTTTTGAAACACCTAATTAGAGCCATAGGCTCTAATAGGCGTCAAAAAAGGTGACCTGCGAGCGCCATGCTGGGCGCTTGCAGATCACTTAGCTGTGTTAGAAAAGAGAGTGAATATTTGCTTTCCTAACACTAAACCACCTCTACGCCAATCAGGTGCTCAGATCTGTTATCCATCACCTTATTGGCTGAAACGACAGGCGCTGTGATTGGATGCCTATAAGGCATCCAATCATAGCAGAGGATGGGAAGAAAGGACGGGAGAAGACATCAAGGAGCTGTCCCACCAACACAGGGTAAGTGTAGATGGCAGGCGGGGGGCACACTGGCAGCATTTGATAAGGCACAGTGGGAGCATTTGATAGGGCACAGAGGGAGCATTTGATATGGCACAGTGGGAGTATTTGATGGCACAGTGGGAGAATTTGATATGGCACAGTGGCTGTGTTTGATAGGCACTGTGGCTGCGTTTGATGGGCACAGTAGCTGCATTTGGTTGCACAGTGGCTGCATTTGATTGCACAGTGGCTGCGTTTGATGGTACAGTGGCTGCATTTGATGGCACAGTGATTGCATTTGATGGTACAGTGGCTGCATTTGATGGCACAGTGGCTGTGTTTGATGGTACAGTGGCTGCATTTGATGGTACAGTGACGGCAATTGATGGGCACAGTGGCTGCATTTGATGGCACAGTGGCTGCGACTGATGGTACAATGAGGCTGCAATTGATGAGTTTTTTTTCAGAACTTTTCAGTTTGTTTGCACCCCCCCAAAAAATCTTGAGCACCAGCCGCCACTGCAATAGCAGTTCCAATTCCTAAAAGCCCAGCAAGCCTAGTCTGGTACATGGCTGCCCCAAGGAATGCCATTTTCACTGGCCAGGGGGTACAGGAGGCTAAAGAAAGGAAGAAAAAAAAATTCATGTGGTTCCAGGAGTGAACTTGTCCACAGGGAATGGCTGGGACTGGTGTATCGCAGTAACATAGGGGGCGTGATTGCTTTTACAGCCACGGTGATTGTAAAAGCAATAATTTCTCACTATCTTCAGCTGCATACCTGCAGCCATTGAGAAATACTGTGATAGTTCTGATCTGCCACAGCTATTACATGGTACAGGGCTGCTTTGAATGGACAAGTACATTGTAATCTCTGTGACAGAGATCACACAGTAGTAAAAAATGATACCAGGAAATTACATATTGTTTACTACTGTCCATGTGATTGCTGATTGGCTACAGCGATCGCATGGTACCAGGGCTGCCAACAGAGGCCCAGTACAGTGATCAATGTTTCAATGTGTCTTTTGGACATAGCAGGCAAAGATTGTGCCACTGCATGCTCTCAGGGAGTGCTCACAAGCGACGGATGCAAGGGGACATACAGGTACATCTGGCTGTTTATGTGCTATGGCAGCATGGGAAGCAGGTCATTAACAATATATACATGTAACACTTGCAAACTTGTTAAAAAAGAAATTCAAAATACAGTCATAACTGGCAGAATGCATGCAATAAAATACTTAAAGCATTTGTTACCCCAACACTACATCATTTTTGATATGTTCCTGCTGTACCATGTCCTTGTATGAAAAAGTATCCTTTTCCCTTTGTATTGCTTCCTTTATGTGAAATTCCTGGTGTTCCTGCTAGTCCCCTTTGCTTTCCTATTAAAAACTGACCACGCTAAGCAGGAGAGCACATCGTGGTCAGTTCTCTAACTATGCTGGGAACTCTCCTCCAATGATCAGACTTGTCCTGACACCCCCCCCACCACTGCACAGCCATTCACTGGGAAGCTCAGGGTGCTGCTGCTTCTCCTCCCCAGCTCTTCTACAGTTGAGAACAGAGGAAATGGTATCACATTTAAAAAAGGGAATAAAGGTATTTATTTTGTTTTTTTATATCTATACACAAATGTTTTTCCATTCTTTTCTATTTTAACCACTTGCCTACTGGACAGCTTTCAGCGCTGCCACACTTTGATTGACAATTGCGCGGTCATGCAACACTGTACCCATATGAAATTAGTATTTTTTTTTCACACAAATAGCGCTTTCTCTTGGGGGTATTTAATCCCCACTGGGTTTTTTATCCTTTACTAAATAAAATGATAAAAGATCAAAAATTTTGAAAAAAAATTGGATTTTTATAACAGCTTACCTGTAAAATCTTTTTCCTGGAGTACATCACAGGACACAGAGCCACAGTAATTAGTGTATGGGTTATATAGGCAAATTTAGGTGATGGACACTGGCACACCCAGTAAGGACAGGAAGTTTAGCTCCCTATATAACCCCTCCCTTTACTGGGAGTACCTCAGTTTTGTAGCAAAGCAATACACGTGTAATCAGAAAGAGGGGAGGGACCTCTGTGTCCCGTGATGTACTCCAAGAAAATGATTTTACAGGTAAGCTGTTATAAAAATCCTATTTTCTTTATCATACATCACGGGATACAGAGCCATAGTAATTACTGTATGGGATGTCCCAGAGCAATGCTATCTGAGGGGAGGGAGACACAAACAAAAGTAGGGTGCAATCAGACTTGAGGACCTATACTGCTGCCTGCAGCACACTGCGCCCAAAGGCGATATCCTCATGTTTTCTTACATCCACCTGATAGAATCTGGTGAATGTATTGACTGAAGACCAAGTTGCGGCCTTGCAGATTTGAGCCATGGAGGCTAGGTGATGCACTGCCCACGAAGCACTAACAGCCATGGTGGAGTGTGCTTTGATTTGAAAAGGTGGAACTTTCCTCTTCGAACCATAAGCTTGAATAATTACTCGCCGAATCCACTTAGCAATAGTAGATTTTGACGCTGCCTGTCCTTTCTTAAGACCTTCAGACAACACAAACAAAGCATCAGTTTCCCGAATCTGAGCAGTCGCTTCCAAATAGATTTTGACTGCTCTCACTACATCCAGAGAATGTAGTGACTTTTCTTCCGTAGAACAGGGTTCTGGAAAAAATGAAGGTAGAACAATATCCTGGTTTAGATGAAAACCTGAAACCACCTTCGGCAAAAAACTAGGATGAGGATGAATGATTAAATATGGCTCTTTACAAGAAAGAGCAGCCAATTCTGATACCCTTCTTGCAGAAGATATGGCTACCAGAAAAAGTATTTCCTTGTCAACAGGACCAACACCTAAGACACTGGTGAAAAAACTGAGGTACTCCCAGTAAGGGGAGGGGTTATATACGGAGCTAAACTTCCTGTCTAGGGTGTGCCAGTGTCCATCACCTAAAGGTGCCTATATAACCCATAGAGTAATTACTGTGGCTCTATGTCCCATGATGTACGATAAAGAAAAACATGTTTTATAGTTTGTTGTAAAATGTTGGTAATTTTTCTCCTTCACTGTTGGGCACTGATAGGCTGCACTGATGGGTACTGATGTGCACTGATAGGTGGCACTGATGAGGCAGCAATGGTGGGCATTGATGAGGCCGCACTGATAGGCCACACTGATAGGCAGCACTGATGAGGAGGCAGCGATGGGCACTAATCGGCAGCACTGATGGGTACTGTTGAGGACTGTACTGATAATCAAGACACTAATAATCAGTGCCCTGATTATCAGTGCCAATGTCCCTTTAACACAAGCCGCTTATTGGCTCTCTTTTTCTTTCCTCACGCTGTCAGCGTACATGCAGCATACACAGCTACGTTTGGGAGTTCTCAGATTTTGTGCTGGGTTCAATGAACCTCCCATTTACTGAAGCCAGCCCAGTTTGCTCATCCCTAAATGCCATAAATGAATGTTCAGTTAAGAATTCATGTGTTAGTTATAAAATAATATATGTTAAAGTAGAACTGCTGCAAAATAAAACGTACATTTATGCTGGTCTTTGTCACTGCCCACTTAAGCATGATTTTAACTGCTAATCCTATAGAGTGGATCTGTTTTATAATATAATACTAAAAGTATTGGGATACCTGCCTTTACACGCTCCTTAACTTTTTAATGGCATCCCTGTCTTAGTCCGTAGGGTTCAATATTGAGTTAACCTACCCTTTGCAGTTATAACAGCTTTAACTCTTCTAGGAAGACCATCGACAAGGTTTAGGAGCCTGGCTTGTAGTCTCCGCTCTAATTCATCCCAAAGACTCTTGGATGTGCATCTTAGCAAAAACAATATATGGGGATATGGAAAATGATTTCCCACATGCACACAACACCAACACAGGTTGAACTGGATGAACTGTTGTCTTTATTCAACCTTGCCAACTATGTAACTATGTAAGGTGTTTTACCGGGTTGAGGTCAGGCCAATCAAGTTCCTTCCCCCTTAACGCTTTCATCCATGTCTTTATTGACCTTGCTTTGTACACTGGTCCAAATCATTTGGTGGAGGAAGGATTAGTGTGTGGGGTTCTTTTTTAGGGGGTGGGCTTGGCATCTTATTTCCAGTGAAGGGAACACTTAAGGCGTCAGCATACTAAGACATTTTGCACAGTTTTATGCACCCAGATTTGTTGGAACAGTTTGGGAATGGCCCCTTCAGGTTCCAACATGACCGGACTATCACCAGTGCACAAAGAAGGTCCACAAAGACATGGATGAGTGAGTTTGGGGTGGAGGAACTTGACTAGCCTGCACAGAATCCTGACCTCAACCCGATAGAACACCTTCGAAATGAATTAAAGGCAGAGACTGTGAGCCAGGCCTTCTCGTCCACATCAGTGCCTGACCTCACAAATGCGCTTCTAGGAGAATGGTCAAACATTCTCATATACACACTCCTAAATGTTGTGGACAGCCTTCCCAGAAGAGTTGAAGCTGTTATAGATGCCAAGGGTGGGACAACTCAATATTGAACTCTATGGACTAAGACTGGGATGCCATTAAAGTTAATGTGTGTAAAGGCAGGTGTACCATACTTTTGGTAATATAAGGTATCTCCAGTTCCTTTAACAGGGTAACAACACTGTATATTCCGCAGTGAAAGATAAATACATACAAAAAAAATCTGATTGGCCACATTACAAAACTTTTTCACACTTTTCTCATTTTTCTTTTATATATGATACATGTTTTATATTATTTATTTTTTGTGGTGACAATGGCAGCAAGAACAAATAGGCATAATCTACCTAGCCGTGAAATTGACACCAATAAAAATCTTACAGAAGCTCTGACTCCTTAAAACTCTATCCAAAACTCAAAACAAGTTTTGGATTTAGATATGCTTTAAGTTATACTGTAAATTGCCTCATTAACCATTATTTTATATTGCTGGTTATTTGAAGACTGGTTATTTTAGCTAATGGTGAAAACATGAATCAATGCCTACTGATTTATATGTATGATTGTAAAGTATTGACCAGAATTTTGCACCTTTGATGGCATATGACTTGACCAAAGACACCTGAAAAAAGGTATGTATAAAGATTTTTTTATAGGTAGGGAGATGCTCCAATAGGAGAAGACACAAATTGGGGGAGGGGATACCCTGAGCCCAGAGTTGAGATTTAGGTTTATTACTTAAGTTTTACCTTTCTCTGCCAGCTTCTGGACATTAGCTTAAATTATCCATGCTGGATATTATAAATAGGAGCTTAAGCAGGTGGTACATTTTCTCTTAATACAAATTAGAATAAAGTTCTCCTTTCAACAAAACTGAAACTGATAAAATATTAAAATACAAAAATCTAAAATATATTGTCAAAAATATATTGCATACCATAAAGGAAATGTCAAAATTAGTTCAGGCATAAAAGGAGGATCGGTAAGTTAAAATAAAAAAAAAACTTTACATTTCTGCTACAGGTGTGTGTCTTAATGGATTCCATATTGCACATTTAGAATAATGCAGGATTAAAAAAAATATCAATAATAGGAACATAAGTAGCAGATTTGTTCCTCTGGTTAGTATATGTAACAAAATCCATAGTTACAGCTAGCCTTTTAACAATAATAGCAAAAATACATGTCTATGCCATCTGCCAAAACATCTAACTTTCCACTGGGGATACAAATGAAACCAGTTATTGCTTTAATGTTCCTGTCAGGACTATGTACAGCTAGTTTTACATCTTTGCCCAAGGCCAGTTGCAACAATAAATTGATATAAAATATCAAAGGATAAAATAAACAGTGTAAGTACATTTTACAATGTTGTGCCCCTTTCACACTGGAGCGGTTTTCAGGTGTATTGTGCTAAAAATACCACCTGAAAACCGCCCCTAAACAGCCTCCACTGTTTGTTCAGTGTGAAAGCCCGAGGGCTTTCACACTGAAGCGGTGCGCTCGCAGGACGGTAAAAAAAGTCCTGCGAGCCGCTTCTTTGGAGCGGGGAAGGAGCGGTGTATTCACCGCTCCTAAACCGCTCCTGCCCATTGAAATCAATGGGACAGCGCGGCTATACCATGGTAATCCCGCGGCTATAGCCGCGCTGTACGAGCGAATTTAACCCTTTTTCGGCCGCCAGCGGGGGTTAAAACCGAACCCCTAGCGGCCGAATACCGCTGCAAGAACGACGGTACAGCAGCGCTAAAAATAGCGCTGTTGTACCGCTGACGCCCCCACCGCCCCAGTGTGAAAGGGGCCTTATAGAAAAGGTAATTAGATACAACTGGACAAGCATAAAAATGAAACTGTCCTTGTAGCCAATCCCGTGTTAATTATTACACTTTATATGTTTTCTTTATTTTGTTCCAAAGTATCCAACTCTATTAAAGCTCAATGGAAATACAAAACATCCAAGTATGTTAATGTCTGTTATATCAATATGTACTGTATTTTACATGCTGAACAGTTTAACAAACTTGTCCCAAAAATGAGGCCTGTGGGCTGGATGTGGCCCTTTTTTTGCCCTCACCCAGCCATTGGGGCATGATTCCTTTAACCACTTCAGCCCCAGACCATTTGGCTGGCCAAAGACCAGAGTATTTTTTGCGATTAGGCACTGCATCACTTTAACTGACAATTGCGTGGTTGTGGCTCCCAAACAAAATTGACATCCTTTTTTCCCCACAAATAGAGCTTTCTTTTGGTTGTATTTGATCACCTCTGCGGTTTTTATTTTTTTCGCTATAAACAAAAAAATAGCGAAAAATTTTGAAAAAAATGCATTATTTTTTACTTTTTGCTATAATAAATATCCCCAAAAAAATATAAAAAAACATTTTTTCTCCTCAGTTTAGGCCGATACGTATTCTTCTACATATTTTTGGTAAAAAAAAAAAAAAATCGCAATAAGCTTTTATTGATTGGTTTGTGGAAAAGTTATAGCGTCTATAAAATAGGGAATAGTTTTATGGCATTTTTATAAATTTTTTTTTACTAGTAATGGCGGTGATCAGCAATTTTTATCATGACTGTGACAGTATGGTGGACACATCGGACACTTTTGGCGCTATTTTGGGACCATTCACATTTCGAAAGTGAGATTAAAAAGGCATTGATTACTGTGTAAATGTGACTGGCAGTGAAGGATTTACACTAGGTGGCGCTGTAGGGGTTAAGTGTGTCCTAGGGAGTAATTATAACTGTGGGGGAGGGGCTATGTGTGACACGACACTGATCACCGCTCCCGATTACAGGGAGCTGTGATCAGTGTCCTGTCACTAGGCAGAACGGGGAAATGCTTGGATTACATCAGCATTTCCCCGTTCTTCCTCTCCGTGAGACGATCGTGGGTATCCCCGCAGGCATAGAGTCCACGGGACCCGCAATCACACTTACAGAGCTTGCGGTGGGCACGCACCTGATGGCACGGTGGCAAATTTAAAGGCACATACCTGTACGCCCATTTGCCTGTCCATGCCATTGTGTCGATAAATGTACATGCGGCGGTCGGCAAGTGGTTAAATGACACCAATAATGAAAAACTATTCCTTGCACTGACAAAAATTATGAAGTATAATTCCTCTCCCTGTATAATTCCTCTCCAATGAGAAGGCACTATTCCTCCCACTAGTAACAAGAGTGCGGAGCTATTCCTTTTACTGACACCAAAATGAGGCACTACTCTTGCCAGCATTGACTACATATGTTATTTATTTTATTGCCACTGAACACTGAGTCTGGGGCATTGTTTACTACCACTGATGCCAGGACATTTTCAAGTTCCATTGAACACAGTATGCCCCACTATAGTCTGAGGGGCAAAGAAATATAAAAATTTCTTTGGAAAGTTTTCAAATGGCTCCAAGGGTTTTAGAAGTGCTTTGCTTTTTATTATTCCCAAGTGTGGCTCGGGGTGAGATTTCAATACCATTAGCGGTAACCCTGAGCCACACTCGGGATTGCATCACTGGATCCTGGAAGAGGTTACTTACCTTGTCCCTGGGATCCTGCAATGTACTCCCGCTGTGTACGGCAGCCGGATCTTCCACCCGATGCACTGTGTGCCCTGGCTTCCGTTCCCTGTGATCGTCACAACGCAGGGGGGTGGAACAGGCAGCAAATTCAAATAGTATAAAGCACAACACACACTGATACATTGTAATCCTATTGGATTACATTGCTAAATAAAATAAAATTGACCTTAGTTTGCCCCCCAGTGCTTTATCCAGTGCCCTTGCCTGCAGTTTTACTGTACTTTCTGTCTGGAAACTGCAGAACAACCATGGCATCAAAAAAGCACGCCTCTACCTCAAAAGCGGCATATGACCTGCTGAAAAACAGCAACAGTGATACAGAATGGAGTAGAGTGGGGAAGTTCGTCATCAGGCATGGAAAGCGATTTCAGTGATGATCCTGCGACTGTGCCCAGTGATGTTTGGACTTGGTGCTCAATTGACTGCGGTACGGAGCACGTAGCACCCCCAAGATTCCCGTTTACTGGAGCACCCGGTATCAAAGTGGAGGTTGAAGATGACAACCCCTTTGCATACCTCCAACTCTTTTTGACCGATGAGGTTATAGAAAAAATGGTTATGGAGACAAATCAGTACCAGGAGAAACAAGCTGCTACGCATCAGAGGTTTGCAAGGAGCAGAAAGTGGGAACCAGTGACCAAAGAGGACATCTGGAAGTTTCTGGGCCTAATAATTCAGGGAATGGTGGGGAAACCCTTGCAGAAGTGATATTGGACAACCAACAAATTACTAGCCACTTTTTTGGCACGGTCATGTCGAAGTACAAATTGTCTCTGATAATGAAGTATTTGCACTTATAAAATAATGAAGAATTTGATGAGACTTCTCATCCAGCACCAAAACTGAAAAAGATTTGGGAGGTATATCAAATTATTCAGAAAAATTTCCAGCAGACCTATGTTCCAGATAAAGACAACAGTATCGATGAAATTCTAATGGCCTACAAAGGAAGACTAAGCTGGATACAGTATATCGCGTCTAAGAGAGCATGATTTGGCATAAAATCATTCATGGCCTGTGACTCCAGCACTGGTTACATATGGAATTTGGTCCTTTACACCAGGAAAGGAACCAAATTCAATGAAAGATTCAGTAATTATGGAATGGGAACAGCTTCAGTTCTTACTTCGATTGAGCCATTGCTGAATCAGGGCTACTGTGTAACCACAGATAATTTTTACACTTCTCCAGAACTCTATGAGTTCCTTCTACAGCACAAGACGGATGCATATGGGACCGTTAGAACTAACCAGCACGACATGCCGCTAACCTTTGGCAATAAAAAGCTCAAGGCAGGAGAAATAGTTGCCTGATATGTAATACATGGAAATACTTCTATTGACATTTATTTTACATTGTATTACACTGTGGATTATAAATTGAAAAATTGTTCAATAAAAAATCTATCTAAAAAAAATAAAAATAAATAAAAATGTAAGAAGATAAGAGTCACAATCCAGTATTAGCTCATCCTGGTATTTTATTCTGAGAAAAAAAACATACTTCCTTAAAGGGAAAAACCCTCGTGTTTTTTCACCTTAATGTATTCTATGCATTAAGGTGGAAAAACTTCTGACACTGACCGGCCCCCAACCCCCCCCCCCCCCCGTTTTTTACTCACCTGAGCCTGTTCGTTCCCTCGGTGGAGACGCGATCTAGCTCTCTGCCCGGGGTTCTTGGCTCTTGATTGGATAGATTGATAGCAGCACAGCCATTGGCTCCTGCTGCTGTCAATCAAATCCAATGACGGGGCGGGGCCGAGTCCAGTATTCTGTGTCTATGCACACAAATCCTGGACGCGGGAGCATGCCTGCAAGGTAACCCCCAGGAAAAGCACTTCTCCCAGGGGGTTTACCGATGCGAGGAGGAGCCGCAAGTGCTGCCGGGGGACCCCAAAAGAAGAGGGGGCCATACTGTGCAAAACGAACTGCACTGTGGAGGTAAGTATGATATGTTTGTTATTAAAAAAAAACAAAAAAACAAAACAAAAAAGGTTTACAATCACTTTAACACATTTCCCCACTGGGGCTTGCTCACAAGGATAGAGTGGGTAAGCCTAGTAGTTGTGCCTACTCTATCCTTTTGAGAAAGTCCGCAGTGGTGAAATGCATTAATGAAATGTGTTTTTTTTTCTGGCTGGAGACCTGATGTATGCAATTCTTTTATGACAATGGAATAAAATACCAGGATGAGCTAATACTGGGTTGTGATTCTTATCTTGTTATCTTCTTAAATTTGTTGAATTATTATCATTGTTGTTAGCATGATTATTTTCCTAAAATGTGTAAAGTCCAGCTATAATAATGCATCTTTCCAAAGCAGACCTTAACACATGATATATAATGCCCCTCAGCACCTCTGACCATAATTACACTGGGTATTTTCCTTGTGGTGACAAAAAACCCATTAAACTGCTTCAAATGCTCATTTAACTTGTCTACTACAGATGTTATCTGCATAAAACCCACCTGCTCCAGCAGTATAAGATCTGCCATAGAGCTTGACAACCAAATCAAACTAAAACTGTGACTGTGACAAATGTACAGTAAATATGCATGTTAACTAAGTTAAAGTGGCACTCCAGGCTCCTTCAGAAAATATTAAAAGTCAGAAGCTACAAATACTGTAATATAAGGACACTCACCTGGGATCCCATAATGTCCTCAACCGAGCTTATTCTTCAATTGGCTTTGGGTGTAGGTGTCAGCATCTCTAGTAAGGGAAACAGAAAGGGAAGCCTTGTGGATTCACAGCCTGTTTCCTACTTCACATGTGCAAGCCACTCTGCACCTTGTGAATGGCCCCATAGTCTTCTGGGACCTCTAATGTGTCTCAGAAGACTGCAGGGGAAGGGGGGGTGTGAATCTCTGGCTCAGTTTGCCGCTGCAAACTGAGCCGGAAGTAGGAGTGGATAACGGAGCGGGTACCTGTCATAACCGGGTACCCGCTCTCAAGCGGAGCGCTGATTTAAGTGTATAGGTGAATACATTCCAATCACTATAGGAGTATTTACATATGCACAGCTGGATCTGAGGATTTTTGGACAAAAGAGGTAGTTCATACAGCAATATGCATTTACTGGTTATTGAGGGTTACATAATATATACAAATTACACACTAGTATTTACAAAACAATGTTTAGTATAAGTACACTGGGTTACATGATTTTTACTAATTACACACTAAACCATATGTACAATACAATGTTAAACTACAAGTATGAAGTTAGTTTACATCTCAGCTTCAGGTTTTGTCATACTGTGTGCTTGTGTGTCCAAGCACAATGAGAATGAACAGCTTGGTAACACTTCATTATGACCCCCTCTCCTTTCTGTTCAGTGGCTAATATAATGCACCCTAATTCATAAAAATGCCCAGCAAATGCATATTTTTTGCAGCCTAATTGGAGGATTTAAATAAGGCTTTTGTTTACAACCTATGTCAGATGTGATAGGGAAAAACAATGGCCAGACCTTGGAAGTAGAAAAGTAGTAACACCAACAGGGAAGCAAGGAATGGCTTGATGCTGAAACACACACAAAAGTTTAAATATGTTTCCATCTAACTAAAATATATTTCTAATTACAATATTATTTACATCTGTTAATGGAGATTTCACATAAATTCATTATCTAGAAATGAACATTTGTAATATTCTAATAGAGGAGAGTATTGAGTTGATATCATTCTGAATAGAATAACATTTTTTTCATTAAACTTGTGAAAGAAAGAAGACATGGTATAAATACCAGAATGTAAAATGTAATTAAAGGCAAACGTTAAGAGAAGAATAAATCATAAACAGCAAGCCATAGCCATTTGGACCATAGGCTTTTATATGTCCAGTAATCTAAACAAATTTATGTTGTGTATTTGCCTACTCAAAGCATTCAGCTGTTATATTGACACAGATATAGAGCTCCCTTAATTAAAATTCAGAAATGCAATACATTTACCCGAAATAGTCCTCTGAGACTTTAATAACACCCAGAAAAATCTCAGTTTTTACACTCATGATGGTAATCACACAAAGACTGACATTAACATTTTCTGATTGCCATATCATGCATGAATATACAGTAGAAAAATGAGGGAGGGCATAGTCAGATGGGTTTAGTGCACTGCTTAATCACATAGCAAAAAAATAGTGGTTAACTTTGACTATCCAACATACCTGATTGCTACCTGAGGAATTTCATTTAAAGTAAGAGTAGAATAGAGTAAATCTCCATGAATGTAACCAGTTGAGAAAAAAAATACTTTACTGAAGCTCAGTTAGTTGTCTACAAAAAAGTCTATAAAAGAAAAAACAGTCACTCCCAGCGCTCAGAGGTCCTCCAGAGAGAGATAAGGCTTAACAGGCAACACATCCATAAACTCCATGAATGCTTGGTGAATGCAGCCCTTCTCAGATAGGGGAATCCAATGTAAAACTACAAAAGAACGAGGGGAGGGGGGGGTTAGGCACAAGCACCTAGTGCATTATCAAAAATTCAATTGGAAAGATAAAAACCAATAAAAATTGATACTCACAGAAGTACAGAATGGCCAGAAGATGCCATGTGGTGCAGGATACAAGTGCTTCAACAACACCCTGCTATCCTGGCAAGCGTAAGCATTTAGGGAGCACCCCCTTTCTTAGTGCTCTGAGGAAGGGGGTGCGTCCCTGAAACATATCAGCTTGCCAGTATAGCGGGTTTTGTTGGAGCAGGGTTAAAAGGGCTGACTGTTTTCCTATTTACACATAGACATTTGAGTATACATACAGAATGGTTGGTGTCACAGTTGTAATATCCTGAAATGTGGTATTACTTCCCAGTGTGTGAGTGATATGAGATTTCTCCAACATTCATGGTGCCGCATATGTAGCAGTTGTAAAATTTGTAATATGTCTAATTTTCTGAAAAGTGAAATCCAGGTGTATCATATTTAACTCTAGGGTCAGCTTGAATAAGGCAGTCCAAAGAGCCTTTTTTTTAACACACCACCAAAGTTGCTTGTTTGATAACTGGTGACAAATCTTTGTCTGCTTCTGGAATGTTCCGGCTTTTGTTAATGGTCTTTCTAATATTTCCTGACAGGGGACTGTGACTCTCTGTGTGAATGGGATTCTATTCATGATCTCCTATTTGATTTTGGATGTCATAGCCCTTTGTGTTCCCTGATATAAAGCAGGATGCATGAAGGGTTTAAGTGTAGCCCTTGAGTTCAAATCTACATTTGAACTAAACCCATCAATTTACCTGTTTCACAAAATACATACATTCAAGTCATCAAATGGCTGGCATCATAAGTGATCACATATGCAGCACCATGGCAACTGCAGATCAATCAGAGGCTAATAGTGCAGCTTACTTGGCTCTAAAGGGTAGCAAGGTTTAATTCCACTTTAAGATACATTTTGGAAAGTTGGTGTTCAGAATCATTCACGGGATAGAAGACCTCCATTACTCTGGAGATTCAGAGATTAGTAGATTGTCTTTCAGAGTGTTTGGGTTTGCAAACTGGTATGTCAGGAGTGTGTTCCTATCTGTGGGCTTTGTGTAAAGCATGGTTTGTAGGCATTTTCTAGTAAACCCCACCCTAACATAAAGCATTAGGATGTCCTTATTAGAAATCTATAGTGTCATCAATATAAAGAACATGTGTGGGCTCAAGGTTTAGTTCAAACACAAGTCATCTTTCAAAAGCTGGAACCATAAGACAAAATATTTAACATCCTAACATTGTAATCCTTATAGTCTTTGATGACCTCTGCTCCTCCTTGTCAGCTGGTTTTAATACTTCTTACTTAAATTACTTTTTTGTTTACGTTTACTTTTTTCCTAAATTGCATCATTGTCCTATTATTATTATTATTATTATTACTATTTCTTATTCACTTCTTCATACAGTGTGTGCGATAGTTTCTTTTCTTGGTAAAACTCCCAAAAGTGGGGTTATCCCAAGTGGTATGAATGTACTAGGTACCTTGAATGGTGCCACAAGGGTATTGGACAAGTTGATATAGTTGTATAGGCTCAAATTTAAAAGTTCAAAATTTGGTGTAGGACAAAAGTATAGGTTGGTTTATCTGGCTGAGGCCTGTGATGGTGTGATACTTCTCCCATGTCAACTGTAACTGGTTTGCATTAGACATGGATGCATTCTGCCTGCCTGATAGTCTTGGCAAATACATTTGATTATTTCATGCTTTGCTCTTTTGATCTTGTCATTATATACTGTTATCTCAATCTTGATCTCTGTGATTTTTTGCTGGTCCAAAATTGCAGCTTGCATTTTTTTTTAATAATTGTGATTTCAAGAGCAGATAACTCTCTTTTTATCTGACTCAGTTGTTTTTTTTTTTCACCTTTTCAATCACTAATAACAGGTAGGTCAGGGAACATTATGCACCACTTTTCACAACGGTCTGTTTGTGGTATCCAATGATGTGAAACATGAAACCCCTTCTGATACTTTATAAAATATAAAGTGAGTCAATGTAATCCCAGACTGAATCATTCTTTTCCAGAATCTTTTCAGATCATGGGTCATCTGGGTCAGATGGAAAAAGGATTGCTTCAGTGTCATGCCTGCTGTGCTGGCATGTGGTCATATCCTTATCCACAGCAGTGTTGATCACCAATTTTGCCATCCAGGTGATACATTGTTGGCCCTTTCTGTGTATTGTGTAAAAAATACGTGCAGCGCTAAAAAAATATATAAGTATGTCAAACATGAATATGTAAATTAGTGACAATAAAACAACTAAAAAGTAATAATGATCAACACAATAAACATTGGTGAGGTGTATACGAATGTCCCAAAGAAATGTGTATGGATATGTCCAGGAGTAAGATTAAAGTCAAAGACTAGAGTCAATACATATAGGTAGAAGATGTCTTCTCAAACACAAGGGGTGCTTGGATACATGATGTTGACTGAAGACTGGAAAACACATCAATCACAGACGACACGTCATAAGTATCTAAGGTTAGGTACTCTTACCAGATCCAGTGGGACGTATCAGCCATATAGCAGTATGTCTATCAGAGCTTGTGTAAGTAGCCTCCCATGAACTCTCCCCAAAAGGTTCACCCTTCAGTCACGATCTCCGATAGGCAGGTAATCACTTGGGTCACGCCACCGATAGCCAGGGCAGTCAACGGTGGGGATGGTCAGCTCACTCCCAAACTCTCTGGTTCCGGGCAGGTTCCAAAGGTCTCAAGAAACCAATCATAAATGAAATCATGGAGAAAACGCTTGGGCGTTCAAGCTTTCCACATTGCCACTAATTTTATTCAGTGATCACTTTTTATCTTGTAAGGCTTTTATTCAATAAATCCCTTTTATTTTTGACCTACGCCATGTGGAGCCCCTTTTTTCTTTTTTCTTTTTTCTCCATGATTTCATTTATGATTGGTTTCTTGAGACCTTTGGAACCTGCCCGGAACCGGAGAGTGTGGGAGTGAGCTGACCATCCCCACCGTTGACTGCCCTGGCTATCGGTGACCGTGACCCAAGTGATTACCTGCCTATCGGAGATCGTGACCGAAGGGTGAACCTTTTGGGGAGAGTTCACGGGAGGCTACTTACACAAGCTCTGATAGACGTACTGCTATATGGCTGATACGTCCCACTGGATCTGGCAAGAGTACCTAACCTTAGATACTTATGATGTGTCGTCTGTGATTGATGTGTTTTCCAGTCTTCAGTCAACATCATGTATCCAAGCACCCCTTGTGTTTGAGAAGACATCTTCTACCTATATGTATTGACTCTAGTCTTTGACTTTAGTCTTACTCCTGGACATATCCATACTTAACACATTTCTTTGGGACATTCGTATACACCTCACCAATGTTTATTGTGTTGATCATTATTACTTTTTAGTTGTTTTATTGTCACTAATTTACATATTCATGTTTGACATACTTATATATTTTTTTAGCGCTGCACGTATTTTTTACACATTTGATGCGACTTGGTTTGTTTGTGTGCTAGCAGCTTTTCACCACTTGTTCACATATATTTTGTTTTGGGGTCAGCGCAACTTCTCATTTACACCCCTTTCTGTGTATTGTATATTGTGCATCAAGTTGCCAAAGTGTCCAAGGTTTATGGACACTAGCATTTCTCCCAGATATTGGGGGTCATTGACTGGGTGCCAGCTCCTCACCAGAGAAAATATTTGTCACACATCGTGCAATATTATCCTTTTATGGTGATTGTTGAGCAGAATTTCTGATATTTATTTACTGTTTTTTTGCATGACATTATGGTGTCATGAGAGGGAGTTTTTCAGGTTGTGATGGGTTTCACCAGGGTATATATTGCATATATGTGTTGGGTAGATGCTTGTCGTCACTCTGTTCTCTTGCGGAAGGAACCCTGAGATATCCCCAAAACATTGGTTTCCTAAGATATATGTGATGTTGCTTCACAATAAATTTGTGAAATGTGATTATTTGGACTGATGATGACTTTGTTTATATGTATTTGGATGAAGTTGCATCTTGTTTTTCAAATATAAATAACTTATCTACATAAATCAATGTCTTTATTGATTAAGGTCTCTAATTTATCAAGCTGAAATAGCCCTAAAGCATGAAGAGTAATGTACCCTCTCAGATATATTGCTTTCAAGGTCCCTTTAGAGTTCATTCTAGAAGAACTATTTTTTTTTTAATTATATGGTTTGGGCATGATGTTTTATATCTATTTTTACTATAAACTTTTACTATAAACTAATATGTGAGGCACATATTAAATAAGAGTGACGTTATTTGGAGGGAGAAGAGAATAATAATCTATGAAATCAAAAATTTAGAAGAATAATATTAAAGTGGATCACTGCAATAGTGAAAATTTGCTATGCTAATGGGGAAATTTAGAAATGGTAATTGTGTCTAAGTAGTAAACTAAGAAAAATTATCTTTTTTTTTTCTGGAATTTATCCTGAAAGAAAGCAGTACACCTCATGGTATCTGAGGGTGCACTTGTGCATGCAGCTCCATAGCTGTATATTTGAAGTGTAATAAAGGCACTAGTGTCTCTGACTGCTAGTCTCATGAGACTTGGATTGAGATTTGATGATATCATAAAAGTACATACTGCCAGAATAGCACAAGTGGACTTCAACATCCCTCAAATTACAGATAACAAAGAACCAATCATATGTGGAACTTAGAGGGTGTCCTAATATGTATATAACCTACACCACAATTAAAATTTCATACATTAATTCAAAATATTCTAAAACATTAACAATATATAGCATTTTGGGCATAATTGATATGCATTCTTCATTTTCTAGAAGAATTTGAATACATTTATTACATTTTAAATGTGGTGAATATTATACATATATATTTATATATTCAGTATTTCACAAAAGTGAGTACACCCCTCACATTTTTGTAAATATTTTATTCTATCTTTTCATGTGTCAACACTGAAGAAATGTCACTTTGCTACAATGTAAAGTAGTGACAGTGTACAGCTTGTATAACAGTGTAAATGTGCTGTCCCCTCAAAATAACTCAACACACAGCCATTAATGTCTAAACTGCTGACAACAAAAGTGAGTACACCCCTAAGTGAAAATGTCCAAATTGGGCCCAATTAGCCATTTTCTCTCACCGGTGTCATTTGACACATTAGTGTTATAAGAGCTCAGGTGTAAATGAGGAGCAGGTGTGTTAAATTTAGTGTTATTGCTCTCACTCTCTCATACTGGTCACTGGAAGTTCAACATGGCACCTCATGGGAAAGAACTCTGAGGATCTAAAAAAAAATAATTGTTTCTCTACATAAAGATGGCCTAGGCTATAAGAAGTTTGCCAAGACCCTGAAACTGAGCTGCAGCACGGTGGCCAAGACCATACAGCGGTTTAACAGGACAGGTTCCACTCAGAATAGGCCTCGCCATGGTCGACTAAAGACGTTGAGTGCACATGCTCACCATCAAATCCAGAGGTTGTCTTTGGGAAATAGACATATGAGTGCTGCCAGCATTGCTGCAGAGGTTGAAGGGGTGGGGGGTCAGCCTGTCAGTGCTAAGACCATGCGCCCCACACTGCATCAAATTGGTCTGCATGGCTGTCATCCCAGAAGGAAGCCTCTTCTAAAGATGAAGCATAAGAAAGCCCACAGTTTGCTGAAGACAAGCAGACTAAGGACATGGATTACTGGAACCATGTCCTGTGGTCTGATGAGACCAAGATAAACTTATTTGAATTAGATGGTGTTAAGCGTGTGTGGCGGCAACCAGGAGAGGAGTACAAAGAAAAGTGTGTCTTGCCTACAGTCAAGCATGGTGGTGGGAGTATCATGGTCTGGAGCTGTATGAGTGCTGCCGGCACTGGGGAGCTACAGTTCATTGAGGGAATCTTGAATGCCAACATGTACTGACATACTGAAGCAGAGCATGATCCCCTCCCTTCAGAGACTGGGCTGCAGGGCAGTGTCCAACATGATAATGACCCCAAACACACCTCCAAGACAATCACTGCCTTGCTAAAGAAGCTGAGGGTAAAGGTTAAGGATTGGCCAAGCATGTCTCCAGACCTAAACCCTATTGAGCATCTGTGGGGCATCCTCAAACAGAAGGTGGAGGAACGCAAGGTATATCCACCAGCTCCGTGACGTCATCAAGGAGGAGTGGAAGAAGGCTCCAGTGGCAATTTGTGACACTCCCTGCCAAGAGGGTTAGGGCAGTGCTGGAAAATAATGGTGGCCACACAAAATATTGACACCTTGGGCCCAATTTGGACATTTTCACTTAGGGGTGTACTCACTTTTGTTGCCAGCGGTTTAGACAATAAGGGCTGTGTGTTGAGTTATTTTGAGGGGACAGAAAATTTACACTGTTATACAAACTGTACACTCCCTACTTTACATTGTAGCAAAGTGTCATTTCTTCAGTGTTGTCACATGAAAAGATATAATAAAATATTTACAAAAATGTGAGGCTGTACTCACTTTTGTGAGATACTGTACACTATATTGTCAAACGTATTGGGACACCTGCCTTTGCAGGCACATGAATAGGGGTGGCCAAACGGTTCGGCCCGAGCATGCATTTGGGGCAAAAATGTGTCTGTTTGGCCATTCGCCAAATACTCAAATACTCAAATACTCAAATTTGCAGGGTGTTTACCCCGACAAACACCCTGCAATTTACTGTGTGCTGCACAGTGCATTGTGTAAGCTGGTTATTAAGGAGTGGGGACAGGAAGCCAGCTACGGCATCCTTAACAACCAATAAGTTATCAGCTGTCTCTGCCCCTCCACTCCAAAGCACCTTGCCCCATGGTTGATGGGGATAAGGGCCTCACAACCATGGTTGGTGGTTGTGGGGGTCTGCGGGCGGGGGGCTTATCGGAATCTGGAAACACCCTTTGACAAGGGGGCCCCCAGATCCCAGTCCCCCCATGTGAATGAATTTTGGGTACATTGTACACCTACTCATTCAACAAAAAAAGTGTCAAAAAGTAATAAAAACAAGAGACACGTTTTTGAAAACCCCTTTATTAAAAAATAAAAAACAGTGTCCCTCAATGTAAATCCATTTTCAATCACACCCCTTGTGACATCACAGGCCCAGCATGCACCAGTCAGTGATGTCATAAGGGGTGGTGCCACGGGTGATGTATCAAGGTGGCCCTGCCTCTTACCTATATAAGAAGTGCAGAGGATGCATTCAGGGGGAGGCCGTCCCAGAAGGTGGAGCATTTTTTGTTTTTTTTGTGTTTTTTGGGATGTGATTGATGATGGATTTACATTGCGGGACACTGTTTTTTTAATTTTTCAATAAAGGAATTGTCAAAAACTTGGAAGAATCAATATGGGGACAAGGTGCTTTGGGGTGGGGGGGCGGAGTCCCCCTGCCCTAGAGCACCCACCCCACCATGTTGAGGGCATGTGGCCTGGTATGGTTCAGAAGGGGGCCCCCGCTCATCTCCCATCCCCTTTCCTGACCTGCCAGGTTGCATTCCGGGTATAAGGGTCTGGTATGGATTTGGGGTTACCCCCAAATCCATACCAGACCCGAATGAAACCTAACTTCGGGTAACCACTTGGTGTTTGGCTACATGTGAACAGTGAATGCTGCTGTCAGTCAGTCAATACTTTCCCACTATTCACATGCACCTGTCATTCCAGCCGAAAAAATCCTCTGATTCTTGCCATTGGATTCTGGTGTATGTGGCTAAATGCCAATGTGAACGAGACCTTACTGTTTGATGAAAAAGGATGTGTCACTGCCAAAATTACAAAAAATACTTATTTTCTAATGTAAATTAATCAATTCCACAGCTAAATTCTGGGTTCCAATGTATCCTGTCAATTAGAATGTTATTTAAAATCAAACTGTTTAGTAATACCACATACAGCTTTAAGACATCCCCAAGAATGGTTGTTTAAAGTATTTGCATGTTTTCAGTATTGCTCCCAGTAGATTTCAAATAGATTTATCTCTAATTTTGGGTTTGCCAAATTGTGAGCAACATTTGCCGGACCCTTAGTAAATCAATCCTGGAAAGATTTTCCCAGCACTACTGATGATAAAAGCTGCCTAGTAAGAATAGACAATGCAATCATGAAATATCATGATTCAGTTGAAAATTCAACTTTGTAAAATCATCTTTTCTATGTTTAGCATTAAGCTATATACAAGAAAACTAAATAACCTGTACTTCCATTTATAGGAAGTACTGTATGTGACTTACTCCACTTCTTCCAGCACCTCAATAAACTCAGATAAACAACACTGTTACATGAGACAGGGAAAGAGTTTGCTGCCCTTTATGAGCTCCAAGTTTTTGCTTCCGGAAGCATAACAGAGTGAAACTGGAGCAGAATTAATTGAGTATCTGCAACTGGGGAGGGTGATAAATAATAAAGAGCTAGTTTGTTTCAAAGGGACCTACATGTCTTGCTTTTTTATCATAACTAACTAAACTTTAAACTACACAATTATTTAAACATGAATTATATCAGTTTATTATACTGAATTCCCTTATGCTAACAGCAACACCAGTTGCTTGCAGGTTTTTTTGTTGTATTCATATTTATATCATTATATAGAAAATGGAAACCCGAACTGAATAATAATAAACATTCTTGTGTTCATTTAATACCAACAAAATGTCCCTTTAATTTTATTAAAACAGGAAAGTGTCATTAAATATTCTGCTGGATTTTTATTTATTACAGATTTATAGTACTGTCAATTTGCACAGTGCTAGAAATATTTAGCATACATTCACATCAGTACCTGCCCTCAAGGAGCTTGTAATCTAAGGTCCCTAGCTCACATGTATACACACGGGCCAATTTAGACAGGAGCCAAATAACTTTCCAGTATGTCTTTGAAAAAGGGAACCAGAGTACCCAGAGGAAATCCACACAAATACAACATGTAAACTCCATGCAGATAGTGCCCTGATATGGGTGCTGCCCAATCTAAGGTAAGCAGTGCAAAAATAATCCAAGATGTGAACTTTCTAAGAATCTACTATACTTTTCCTTTTAGAAAAAGCATTATTCATGTTTTATTGATTTATTTGGTGTACAGTACACTACATTTATGCTGGCAGCTTCTTTTAGTGCAGTCTATTTATATTGCAATAGCGGTCTGAAAAGAAACTTTTATTTGTAAAGCAGAAAATGGGTCAGTCTGCCAATCTTACATGCATTTTAAAGTAATGTCTGAGAAAAACTAAAGAAAAACAATTTTTTTTTCCTCCTTGATTCACAGTTCTGACTTACACTGACACTGTCCAAAGAGTGACTTTATCTACTAGAGTGCCCTATCCTCTTTTTGAGGTTAACAGATTTCTAGAATCTTAAAGTGGTTGTAAAGGCAGAAGGTTTTTTATATTAATGCATTCTATACATTAAGATAAAAAGCCTTCTGTGTGCAGCAGCCTCCCTCAGCCTCCTAATACTTACCTGAGCCCCATCTTGATCCAGCGATGTTGCATGAGAGACTGGGCTGTCCGAGACTCTCCCTCCTCATTGGCTGAGACAGCAGCATAGCGCCATTGGCTCCCACTGCTGTCAATCAATGTCAGTGAGCCAATTAGGAGAGAAAGGGGGTGGGGCCAGCCCACAGCTCCTTGTCTGAATGGATAAGCAAAGAGAAGTGCTATCTTGAGCTGAAAATCTGCAATTATTACCTTTGTCATATGTCTACCGACTGTCATTATAAAGTGTGTGTGCAGGCATTTTGTTTTTTGTCTTGCTTTCATTTTGGATAACATATGGATAGACCCCCTGTTAGGTATTTAAATAAATATTTGTGACTATACTATGATTTTTTTTTATTTGGAAGCTTTCGCTGAGTTAGTATCTCAAAGTATAGAGACCAGAGACAGCCAGGCAATTGGCATTTTCAGATTGAGGTAAGGTAATGAAGATTTCTTTTAACCACTGTCTAAAAAATTCACTGCAGAAATCATCCTGCATCAGGATTAATTTATTTTTATATATATATATGCCATAGTTTGTGGACTCTATAGACTAAATAATATACACTGATTTGGGTTATTTTTCCCAATTTTTTTTTTTTTTTTAGCAAAATACATTTTGCACCAAACATATGAAGAGAAATTATTTATTTACAAAATTTTATAACAGAAATGAAGGAAAATGCATTTTTTCCCAAAATGTTAGTCTTTTTTTAAAATGTATTTAGCAAGAAATAAAAAACCCAGTGGTGAATAAATACCAACAAAACAAAGCTCTATTTATGTGAGCAAAATGATAAAAATGTAATTTGGTAACGGTGTTGCATGACCGCGCAATTGTCATTCAAAGTGTGACTGCGCTGAAAGCTGAAAATTGGCCTGGGCAGAAAGGGGTGAACGTGCCTGGTATTAAAGTAGTTAAAGAATGTAGTGCACCATTACCAAACTCCATGTCTTAACCCACTTAATACTGGTGTGTTTCTTCATTTCCCAAAAAATTGTGGCAAAAATAAGAACCCTGTAAGTTGTCTGCTTTCCAAAAGGTATATTTTGGGGATTTTCAAACTGTCCTAGCATTTTTATTTGACATATATTATAAAAGAAGGAAAGTAAAATCGTTTTTTAGTTGTTTAGTCTTTTTTCCTTTTATATAGTAGAAAAAAAAAAACTCATCTGGCCTGTTGTGTTGGGTTGCACACATGCAGTGCATACTCTCTCCTGTCAACTACGATGAGCTCAGCAGCTGTGACAGTAGAGAGTACACACACAGTACATCAGTACATGTATGGCCTTTAAGAAAAGTATGGTGATCCTCCCCATGATAGTAGGGGCACTGGTCCCAACCAACAGCTGCTCCATCCCTACAATAACTCAGGACAGAGCCATTGCTGGCTGCAGAAGTTTTGAAGTAGATTCTTCTAAATTTTGGTTGTGGACTACATTGTTTAAACAGAAAGGGAGCCCTGGCTGGTAGGTAGGTTTAGCACACTATGCTCTATACCCATATGGGACAGCATAGTTTGCTTTGTTGTAAAGCTGAATTTACAATTTAAGTAGTTAAGAACAAAAAATGGCTTTATTTTTCAGAAGTTTAACTGGACAGAGAGAACAAATCTTATCTGAATACTTTCTTGGCAACAGATAAGGGTTTTGCATTAAATTAAAGAAAAGCATGTCTTAAAAATATGTCATGGCATATCAAACTCGTGAATAATTATCAGATTAAGAAGGATTTTTCAGTAATTCAGGAAAAAGGAATGACAATGCAGCTCACAAATTTCCCTGCATTTCAAAATCATTTAGCCAGATTTGTCAGAACAATGAAAAGAAACATGTGCAGTAACAAGAAAAAAGAAACATAATACCAATGCGTAAAAATCTAGGCACAGATAGCTATTATAAACATAGTCAAAAATCTATGTCACTTACTGCAGCCCAAGGGCTTCTTCACACCCATTCATAGTGCATGCATCACTATGAGGCATGGCAACACACATTACCCATGTTAGTGCACTGCTTTGGCAATAATTTTCAATAACACCCCAACACACTAAGGCAATACAACCGTGTTGCAGTATACTGCTTTGCTCATTAATGCATTACCATTTGCTGTAGTGTGCTGCATCAGAAGAAATGTGTCGCTTTTTTTTTTCGTTCTGGTACTTTGCAGTATATAGGCATGAATATGCATGTATTAATATATGGAAGTGTAATGAGGTCTTAAAGTGAAGCTTTAGATATTTGTTTTAAAATTTTTGGACAGCATGGCAAAGGGTTAAAGGTATGCTAGATTGTCATTGCTGTCTGTATGTCCAATGGGGAAATGTCCCCTTATTTTCAATATGGTCACTGGAAGTGAGTAGAGAAATCCAACAGTGAGAGTCTTTGCCTAAATGTTGGCAACTGCATTGGAGTTAATTTGGAAAGCAAAGCTAAGGTGTTTTTTAAGGGTGCAATATGCTTTAAAACATTGCTGAGCATTATATATATATATATATATATATATATAATATATATAATTTTTTTTGTTTGTACCACAACTTTTAAGAAAAAGTATTTCATCCTGGGTATACATTGGGGGAGATTTGTCAAAACTGGAGCACTCACAATTTGGTACAGCTGTGCATGGTAGCCAATCGGCTTCTAACTTCAGCTTGTTCAATTAAGCTTTGACCATAACCTGGAAGCTGATAGGTTTCAATGCACAGCTGAACCAGATTTTGCAGGTTCCATATTTAGTAAATCTCCCCATTGAGTGCACCTACAAATTCAATGGCAGCTGCCACTGACATGATTTTGATGATAATTTTGATAATGTCTATAATTTTGCAATCAAAGCGCTATTTATAGAGCGGGAAGGGTTAGGCCCCCTGTCTGTGTCTTAATATATATTTTTTCATAAATAATGAGAATTACACTGCTCAATACTATACATAAACATACAATTCACCTGCACAAATCATTTAAATGTCTGTATAAAGATGTGACTGGAATATGGTACATCAAATCACATGTGAAGAAAAAGTCCAGTAATAAAGTGATCCAGGAAGAGCTTTATCTGAACCTTAACCATAAAAAATTGTCCACAGTGCCATGCCTTCACCATATAGTAGAAACGCACAGTCACCAAATCATATTTCTGTCTATAGAAAGAACTGCCAAACACACTCAATACTGATATACACCTCCTTCCAGGGATGTACTACTCCATTCCTTCAATCTCCAGTAAAGATTGTGGTGTTTCTCTCTCTCCAATAATGTGTCTCATAATTCCATCAAGAAATATGTATGGTACTCACATCCAAACGAAACCACCAGCAACAAAGAAAATACTTCTAGTGCAGAAGTTATTGGTGACTCAAATCGCAAATACATGATAAAACCAAGCAAAAAAATATAAAATACCATAAAAAAATAAAACATATGCAGCCAATGTCACAAACCAAAGCCACCAGTCTAGCATAAAGTGGCGCAGGACCTCTGGCAGATAACCTCGCTCAAGAGTATTTTCTTTGTTGCTGGTGGTTTGGTTTGGATGTGAGTAATGTATTTATTTCTTTGTGGGTGTAATATATATCTATGCCTACTGCACACAGTGTTTTTGATTAATAAGGGCTGGCTTTTTTTATGTTTATTTGGATTTTTTTTCAATTGTGGAAATTGCCCTCCCTGGCTAATTCTAGGAGTTTTGAAATTATGCATGTACTCTATTATATTTTGTTCTTAAAAAAATTTTCAGAGCTAGGATGAACATGTTCTTAACATCCCCCTACACTCACACACACACACACACACTTTAGCCCCCATGTCTCCCTTCTGAGCTAATAGAGTTGGCCATTAAATTTAGTGGCCAGTAAATTGGCACATTGTGGTATGAGGGAGGACAAGAGTGCAGTTATTAAACCTCTGTTCAATGCTCATTATAGAATGTTATAAATGTTGTGGCTCTCTGGAAATTAAAATAACATTTACTATCTCAGAATTTTAGAAGTCATTTTTCATTTTGTTCAGAATCTTGTTTTTTAACCACTTCAGCTCCGGAAGGTTTTACCCCCTTCCTGACCATGCCATTTTTTGTGAAAATGGCATGGTCGTGCGACGATGTGCCCAAATAAAATTGATGTCCTTTTTTTATCACAAATAGGGCTTTCTTGGTGGTATTTGATCACCTCGGTTTTTATTTTGTGCTCTATAAACAAAAAAAACTGCCATTTTTTTTAAAAAAGAAAAACATTATTTTTTACTTTCTGCTATTAAACACATCCAATAAAAAAATGTAAAAAATCTAATTTCCTCATCAGTTTAGGCCAATATGTATTCTGCTACATGTTTTTGGTGAAACAAATCCCAATAAGCGTATATTGATTGGTTTGTGTATAAGTTACAGCATCTACAAACTATGGGATAGACTTATGGACGGGATAGACTTATGGACTTTTAATTTTTTTAATTGTTTTCACTAGTAATGGTGACGATCAGCGATTATTAGACTGCTACATTGCAGCAGACAAATCTGACACTAAGTGACACTTTTTGGGGGCCAGTGACACCAACACAGTGATCAGTGCAAAAAAAAAAATGTACTGTCACTGTATAAATGACACTGACAGAGAAGGGTTTAACATCAGGGGGTAAAGTGTGCTCCTAGGCAGTGCTATCTAACTGTAGGGAGGAATGCTGTGACTGGAGGAAAACAGAGATTCGTCTTTCTGCTTAGCAGAAACTCAAGATCTCCACCTTCCTCCCTGAGAGAACGGTGGTCTGCCTTGTTTACTTAGGCAGACCGCCGTTCAGCCTCTCCTGTGAATGATCGGCGGGTCCTGCTGGCCATCGCAGCTGCCAGACCCACTGATTGGCTCCCCCTCTGTCCAGTCACAGTGGGATCAGGGCTCCTGTGGCGAGCGCACACGCCCCAGACCCAAAGAAAGGAATCACATACATGAGTTTGCGCTTAAGGGCTACCCTGCCGCAGTATATGTATGTGAGGCAGTCCTTAAGCGGTTAAAGTGCTATTTTTCCTACTTAGGCTTAGCACACATGGGGGGTGTGATTAAGAGTTAATGGCACCCCTGCACATTTTCTTATAAGCAGCTTGTTTTTTGTGAGGCTGCATGAGGGTGCAGGAACGCATGCGATTTATGCGCATTCCCTCACTCGCATAAATGTGAACTTCACCTAATTCCTAACTTTCAAAATGTTTTTTTTATTTATCAATATTAGTACATTTATTATTATTGTTGTGGTTGTAATTATTATATCATAACCAGATGTTTCTGTTTCTAACTACAGAAATACATTTGTATTCCAAAGATTTAAAAAGGCAGTGTTTAATCCTTGAAAGAAATTCAGTTTTATAAGCTTTGGTGTGTGGAAGATAGTTTGGCAAGTTTCTGAATTCTGTATAGAGAATAAGAGCAGTGGGAACAACTTGAAAATGTATTACTAAGTGCATCACAGCTCAGTACCAGGCATGTTAGCAAAAGCAAAATAAAATATGGTTCTCTTGAGAGGTGGCACATACCTGACAGCTGTGAGAGAATGCTGAAAATATCCTTAAATGATCATAGGGAATTATACACTGCTTGTTGATAGCAAAAGGTCATGAATTTTGTGTACATCACATAGTAGTCTCGCAATGCAGGTAGAAATGCTATAAAACCTGAGAACTAACTGAAATAGAGTACACATGGGATACAGTTGGATTGTGGAATATGATTACAAACCTCTACATAAGCAAAGTATTGGCAGAGCATTTGAAAAAAATAAAAAAATCTGTGAGATGCGTGCTTGCTCTCTTTTAAAACTGAAATCATTTAACCTTATTGAACCCTAATGCATTATTGAATTACTGTAAAATTGTAAATACAAAATATGCTCCAGAAATACATTGTGAATCATATCTAGTTATTATGTTCTTTATGCTTAATGGGCAACTCCACTTTCATGCAAAAAAAAACGTAAATAAAAACAATAGTACAGCATAATAGCACATACAATTGCTACATAAGCCCTATTGTAATTGAATGTAATTAAAATTACCTTTAACAATCACCTTTACTTTTTAATCTGTGGTGCTGTAATTTTCTATAAAATTAAATTAAATATGGTAACTTGGAGGTGTTCCATACACTACTGATGTTTGGAACACCCCCAGAAATGCTATTTCCTGCTTGTATCAGTGGCGCACTGATTTTTACAGAAATCTGCACATTAGTCATACAAGTCACATTTTAGGCATCATCTGCAACAAAAATTTCAAAGGGTTAATCACTTCTAAAGGAATGTTGACATGTCCTCATTAGAACATTGCAAATGCACCAGCTGATTAATACCTTCCCAACCGACCTATAGTAGATTGAAAGCCAGGCAGGGCTTTGACATCGTGATTGGACATTATATGATGTCCCTTACATCACGCTGCTCGTGCACGCCCCCGGAGGCACGCAGAGCTTCAATCAGTGGTCAGCTGAAAACTGATCAGGGTAAAGAGCCAGTGACTTAGGCTCTTTACCATGTGACCAGCTGTGTCCAATTACAAATGCCAGTTATCGGCATTTGCTTTCCTCAGCACTGTCAGTGTCTGAGGAAAGGAAAGCGAATAATTGGCTTTCCAGTTACAGGGGACATTTAAACTCATAATCAGGGCACTGATCATCAGTGTCCTGATTATCTGTGCAACCCCATCAGTGCAGCATATCAGTGTCCATCAGTGCAGCATATCAATGCCCATAAGTGCAGCATATCAGTACTGCCTATCAGTGCCTGTCAGTTGCACCTCAGTGCTGCCTTATCAGTACTGCCTCATCAGTGCACATCAGTGCAGCCTCATTAATGCCCATCAGTGCAGCATATCAGTGTACATCATGCAGCATATCAGTGCCCATTAGTGCAGGCTCATCAGTGCCCATCAGTGCAGGCTCATCAGTGCCCATCAGTGCAGCATATCAGTGTACATCATGCATCATATCAGTGCCCATCAGTGCAGGTTCATCAGTGCCCATCAGTGCAGGCTCATCAGTGCCCATCAGTGCAGCATATCAGTGTACATCATGCATCATATCAGTGCCCATCAGTGCAGGCTTATCAGTGCCCATCAGTGCAGGCTTATCAGTGTACATCATGCAGCATATCACTGTTCATCATGCAGCACATCAGTGCCCATCAGTGCAGCCTCATTGGTGCCCATCAGTGCAGAATATAAGTGTACATCATGCAGCATATCAGTGCCCATCAGTGCAGCCTCATCAGTGCCCATCAGTGCAGCCTCATCAGTGCCCATCAGTGCAGCATATAAGTGTACATCATGCTGCATATCAGTGCCCATCAGTGCAGCATATCAGTGTAACCCTATCAGTGCCCATCAGTGCTGACTTATCAGTGCAGCCTCGTTAGTGCACATCAGTTAAGAAGAATTACTTATTTGCAAAATTGTATAACAGAAACGAAGAAAAGGGTTTTTTTTCAAAATTTTTGGTATTTTTGTTTGTTTAGCAAAAAGTAAAAAACCAAGTGGTGATTAAATACCATCAAAAGAAAGCTCTATCAGTCTAAAAAAATATCAATTTCATTTGGGTACAGTGTTGACCCTGCAATTCTCATCTAAAAATGTGACAGCGCTGAAAATTGGCCTGGGGTAGCAGGGGATGAAAGTGCCAGGTATTGAAGTGGTTAATAATGAAAAAAGTCAGTCCTATTCAGATTCACTCTGCTGACAGCAAATAGCTTTTTCTTCAGACTAGAAACAGGTAGGAATCCAGAGGAAAAGTTTTCTAAAACTCCTGCAATGTACATTGATCATCCAGAGGGGATTGTTCTTTTTTTATACAAAAATGGGGTTACTCTTAAAGAATATGTTTATTTTAAGTCCTTCATAGCCAGAGGTAGCAACATAGGAATGGTTAATTAAATAACTTTTTAAACACATTTGGCTACCAACTTTTACATGGTCTAACAAGGGTTACAATTTGAACAATGTTTAAATAGATACTCTGCCCAGGCTTGTATTACAGATTGACAAATATATTTATTTAATACTGTATTGCCAGTCAGCTCCATAGTTTCAGTTCTGACAGTGGCACTCTCTGTGCAAGGCATAGTGGCATACTGTGCTAGCAAATATGTATGTAAACAAACCTGTGTGATAATGTCATAGCTGTCATGGTGATCAAATAGTTGGCACTGTTGGTACTGATTGCTTCTTCTAGCTAGGGGAAACCTGGGGCTGTGGCTTGATAGGGTTGAGAGCTAGGAACGCACATGGATCCCTTTTCACCTGGAACATTGATTATTATCCTCATGGTATGGGGCATTGTTTCTATTAATATCCAGATTGTAGACAATCTGGATATATTTCCCTTATTATCCTACAAATTGTACATATAACTACAGACCTCATATTAATGCTTTCTCTAGTTTTCGGTGCTGCTTTTTGAAGAAGCAGCAACAAAACACTTAAAGTGTATGTATAGTCAAAAATGTTTTCAATTTTGAGTAGACTAGGGAAGGATTTTAACCCTTCACTTTCTGTTCCAGAGACAGAATAGGAAATTATACAAAATCTCCCAAAGCAATGAGAATTCTCCTATTAGACAGTTGTCCTGGGAACAAGTGCACCGATTCAGAGACTTCTCATTACCCCTTGTTAAGGGTAAATCCCAGAAATTTTGGATGTCCCCTTACTTACTCTCCAAAGGACAATGCCCCCTAGTATAATTTGAAGGGTAAATCTCCCCAATAGGGACACAGACAAAAAAAAAACTTTAGCAAAAGGTCTAACCCACCCACTCCATGCACATTTTTTTTTAAAAATGCTTAGAGATATACTTTAACCACTAGGTCAGCTCAACACTAAGGATGAGGTTGGACTGCTCTCCTGCTTGAACCTCTGGCTACTACTGCAGCCAGAAGTAATTATTTTAGTGGTAGTAACTACTGCCTCTAAATGACAAATTCCTGCTGTGAGGTCAGTCACTGATATCCCTTGTACCACTAAGAAGAGCAACCCTCTTTCCAAACCTGACACAGCCTGAGGCGAAGAATGGAGCCTCACTTCCACAGTGCACAAGGATATCAGTGACCACCAACAGGATTAGTATTGGACAGTTCTCCAAAAATCTTCTGAGAAGGATTGTCTTACTGCACATCTGGCCCTGGTGACAGTACTTTACTGTTCCTCCCTCCATTGTGGCTGGGAACAAGGCGTTAATCTAACTACTCCAGGGGGTTGATTTACTAAAGGCAAATCCACTTTGCACTACTAGTGCACTGCAAGTGCACTTGAAAGTGCACTGAAAGTGCACTTGGAAGTGCAGTCGCTGTAGATCTGAGCGGAAGATCTGAAATGAGTGGAAGCTCTGCTGATTTTATCATCCAATCATGTGCAAGCTAAAATGCTGTTTTTTATTGTCCTTGCATGTCCCCCTCAGATCTACAGTGACTGCACTTCCAAGTGCACTTTCAGTGCACTTTCAAGTGCACTTGCAGTGCACTTGTAGTGCAAAGTGGATTTGCCTTTAGTAAATAACCCCCCATGTGTTCATGTTTTTATTCTTTGTTTCTATTCAATAAAGTATTTTACAGCATTAGATGTGCACTTCCTTTTAATTCTGTTTCTTTTTGAAAGTTTATAAATACCTTGCATTGGCATGGAAGCTGCAATCTGGCAGATGCACTATCAGTTCAAGGACAATATACCGCTAAGGACTATTAATTAGAGGAAGCACTGAACCTTATTTAATGCGGATACCTTTTTATTATTATTATTATTATTATTTATTCCAGCTGTTGTGCTGATCTATTGGATTAAATACATTTTTAGATGCTTGGGAAGAACAATTAAGCATGTCAGAAATTTCAATTTCACTACAACCCAACATACCGCATACTAATTTAAGTCATTCAAATCAAAAGTAGCCTTTTTTAAAGGGGTCAGCAATGGTAGTCTATGGGGTTTATTACTAAAGAGGAAAATCCAATTTGCACTGCAAGTGCACTTGAAATACACTGAAAGTGCACTTGGAAGTAAAGTCACTTTAGATCCGAGGGGAACATTTGCATGTGGAAAATAAAAAACAGCATTTTAGCTTGCACATGATTGGATAATAAAATCAGCAGAGCTTCCACTCATTTCAGATCTACCCCTTAGATTTAGAGTGGCTGCACTTCTAAGTGCATTTTCAGTGCACTTTCAAGTGCATTTGCAGTGCAAAGTGGATTTGCCTTTCATAAATAACCCTCTATATGTTAAAGTCCTTTAAAGGAAGTGCAGTGTCTTCTTACATGTTTTTTGGATTAAGGTCATGTATATAACATTATTAATGGGTGTATATAACCTTATTAATGGGTATTAGTGGCTTAAAATCATTGTTTATGTATACAGTTTATAGTGTTATTGTTTATGTACTCAGGGCAGCGATAATAGATGATTACATTCTCTGGCTGTGATTCTACTTTGCTGTAATACGCAATGATTGCAATTTGCTGTTTTTGCATTATAAGTAATTTTAATTGATTTGGTAAAAGAGTAGGGACTAATCACTATGCAAAGTGAATATTTACCTATTAAGGGTAATTAATACGTTGAAGCCATGTACCCAACCATGTGCATGGAAAATTTAACAAAATACAGGGCTTATGCTTACACATATTTTGATTGCTGAAATGAACACAGGTTTATTGTATTCACTAAGCAAACTACAATTTGCAAAGTGAACATTATTTACATAGTTACTGTACATTGGTCCAGCTTGGTTCACCTCCTCCAATCAGAGAACGCTTTGGATTCATTGATAGGAATGCTAAATTTTCTGTAAACGGTGCCCATATTGAGCAGCTTGACCCCCTGTGTTCACTCTGCAAAGGACCCAGATGCTAGTGAGGATCACCGTGGTAGTGGTGCCTACTACAGTGATTTCCACAAGCTTGGATGCATAGTTACATGGATCCAAGCTTGACCAATGCAACTACGTAAAAAATGCCATAATCATCTCAGCATGAATATATAAATTCATGAGTATTTATATAATATATCAACAGTTTATATACTAATATAGGTTCAGAATTAGATCATCCACAAGGCAACCTGTCAAGAGCCCAGGGCCCTTATCTGACCCTCCTGTGCCCCTCTCCCTCAGCACTGGGGTAACATTAACTGACTGATGGTGAGAAACTGAGGGAGAAGAGAAACATTGGAATACTGGTCAGTACCGGTGTGCAAACGTTTATTTGCTTTGGAAGAATAAATCTCCTCTAACGTTGGATGTTCTACATGTGGATGTTGCTGCATTAAGTAGAGCTATTAGATTATTTTTTATATTTTCGAGTGGGGTGCCTTGAGACTGTCCATAATTTTAAAGGGTGTCTTGAGATTGCCTATAATTTTAAACGATGACTCGACTGAAAAGTTGTTGAGAAACACTGGTCTAAACTATGTGTTACCATAAAACAGGAGTACTTCCCGGTTTCTTTGTCCTGCTTTCCCTAGCTCTATTCACCACATATACCATCTCACCTCATGCATCTGACCGTTGGAGCCACACTCAAGGTGATAACTTCTACATTTCCTCTCTGGGACATTTCACTGCATCAATCTCCCATGATTCCTATATTAAGAGACCTGGAGTTCATGCTGGGTACTACTAATAAGCATCTCAAGCACCTTTGGGATCTTAGCAAATTCCTCCTTCTACACTTGGCTCCCTCCTCTCAATGCTCTTCTTTGACTGCTACAACAATTAGTAGATCCACCTATGGATAACTGGTTGGCCTATCAGATTTACCATCTATTGATATACATGATTACCGAACACGTAATACAAATCCTCTTTTACGGTTCACCTGTGAATTCTGCCCGGGGTTGCAGCTCAGCTTTTGGAAGCAAACCACTGCTCCCCCTATCTCTTTGTGGCTGCCTAAAACCCAGCATTTGAAACATCTTAGCCTCCCTCCACCATAGAGAGGAGAAGTTTCATGACATGTGGTATCCTTGGTCAATTTTTTTTCGTACTCCGTCTGTCAGGAATTAATCTTCCCCTGAGATCCTGACTGCTCTCTAGGCAGCCCTAACTCTTCACATGTCTGCAACTAATAGGGTTTAACCTGGAGCATTACAGGTCGGTTCACTCCTGTCATGTGCTTATACTCGGATGACCTTGGTTCCCTCCTCCCTGGCCCAAACCTTAGCCCCCCCCCCCTTTTTTCTCCTCACCTTTTTTTCCTCTTTTGAATTTTACTTTTGCTCATATTTTTTTATACTAATATTAACAAAAAAAATTTGTCAAAAGGCTATGGGTTTAGTTCTATGGCAGGCAGTCAGCTCAGTTGTCTTGGATTGTAATGTGAAGGCCCACTTTCACTCTACCTGGTCAATCTCTATTGTTGTGTGCCTCGCTGTTGTTACCTTAGGTTGCTAATCCCTTAATCTCCATCTGTTTGAGTATACATGCTGACCTTTTTTTGATCCCTCAGCTGTGTCTGAGTTGCCTTATTCTTGACACTGACAAAATGATTTGGATTGTTAGGCCTATGTCTTTTCATAAATAAAGAATAAAAAAAAACTGTAGATGGCCACAGTGCTGGATCAATGCAGTACTCAGTTAAAAGTTTAAGTAGGGGTGCACAAAAAGTGGCAAACCATTTTTTACCTTAATACAGGAAATACATTAAGGCAAAAAAATGTTTTAACTGCTTCTCACCCAGCCTATTGTAAAATGACAGCAGGGTGAGAGCCCTACTATCCTGGGTGGATGTCATATGATGTCCTCCCAGGATCACACCTTGCACTCCCCACGGGCCATGCTCTGGTGTGATCTGTCCCTGCTGTGTCCACCAGACACAGCGGATGGCAGATCAGTGTACCGACCCACCTCCAGTACCATGTGATCGCTGTGACCAATTGTAGCATATCACATGACAATTATACACAATGAATGGCTTGATTCATGCCATTCGTTGTGTACTATTATGTTGATCTCTGTGATTGGTCATCTGTGTCATGTGATTAGTTGTGGCCAATCACAGCTAACCACAACAGTAAACACTAAATGAATGTGTAATATTCAGAAAAAAATGGTTGCTTATAACAGTGAAATTCTCTGTAATAAGCAATCATAATGCGTAAAAAAAAATCCTGATTACTTCCCAGAGTAGTAGAGTGTTACTATGGTAAAACTGTATTGCTCTGGTCACAGTACGCAAAAAAATGTTAAAAAGAAAAAAAAAATGTACTAAAAAATAAAAAGATATTTAAAAGTGTCCTTGATCACTGCCACACCAGTTGTGATATAATGGTGTTGTACTACACTGGTGACAGTATGTTAAAAAAAAAAATGTGAAAAAAACATTTTTTTTAAATTTCTTAATTTCCAAAAAAACTCTTACTAAATACCTTTGGACTGTGTACTTTCCAAAAATGGACCATATGGGGGATTTTTGTACTGTTCTGGCATTTTCAGGTGATGAAATGGGATACATCAGGATTGATCGATTTTCAGATATACTGTATATACCATAGTTTGTGGACTCCCTACTGGCTGAATAATGTATGCTGATTTGGGTTATTTTCACCAAAGAAATGTAGCAGTATACATTTTGGCCTAAATGTATGAAGAAAGATTATTTATTTGCAAAATATTATAAGAGAAATGAAAAAAAAAAATTTGTTTCAAAATGTACCATGTTTTTTAGTTAGTTTAGCAAAAAAAAAAATAACCCAGTGGTGATTACATACCACCAAGAGAAAGCTCTATTGGTGTGAAAAAATGATAAAAATTTCATATGGGTCTAGTGTTGCATGACCGCTGAATTGTCATTCAAAGTGTGTCAGTGCTGGAAATTGGCCTTGGCAGGAAGGAGGTTAAAGTGTCGGTATTGAAGTGGTTAATTGCAATATGGGACCTTTTTTGTGTCAGCCCGTGGATTTGTATTTCTCTCCATATTCAATTCTGAAATTTATGCAGCTATACCCCATTGTACAGTCAGGTTTAGCAGCAGAAAGGCCATGATTTTTAACTGTTACATTTTGCCCTTCACTTCACACCCCATCCCTTACCCCCACATGGTGATTCGACAGGGAAAAGAGAAGCAGCACCCTGATGATCTTGCATTTCTCACTCCCACACAGCAGCCATCAGCTTGTGTGGGTTTTGTAGGGTCGGCGACTGGCTTCAATGTGGAATTGATACAGAAACTCCATAGCTGCTGACCACTTTCACACAGCTGGCGGCCCGCCCTCCTCCAGTGGTTCCTGGGCTGTCCAGTGCTTACCGACACCCAGGAACACATCCACCAGTAAGAGGAGAAATACTGCAGTGAGACCGAGGCAAATCGATAGCTCAATCTCACATGCAAACAATAAAACTGGAAGTGTTGTCACCATCTAACCAAGCCAATCTGAGCTTGGTTAGATGGTGTGAACAGCAGGAGAGACAGGGTCTATTAAACCCCTAATGTCTCCAAAAAGAGTACCTGTCACCTGCCCAGTGCTATCACATAGGGGTTTATAAACCCCTTGTGATAGCAATCACATTAAAAAAAAATGATAATAAAATATATTAAAATTTAAAAAAATTACCAAAACCCCTATTGCCCCACACACCTGCGCAAATGTGAACACAAGCCCAGGGTGCGTACGCTTATGTAAACCGCAGTCACACCACACATGTGACATATCGCCATGAACGTCAGAGTGAGAACAATAATTCTAGCACAAGATATCCTAGTTAACTCTAAATTGATAAGCTGTAACGGCTTTTAACCACTTACCGGAAGGATTTACCTCCTTCCTGACAGAGACGTTGTACCCAAACAAAATTGATGTCTTTTTTCCCACAAATAGAGCTTTCTTTTGGTGGTATTTGATCACCTCTGCGGTTTTTATTTTTGAAACAATTTTGAAAAAAATGCAATATTTTTTACTTTTTGCCATCATAAATATCCCCAAAAAAATATGTAAAAAAATGAATTTCTTCCACAGTTTAGGCCGATATGTATGTATTCTTCTACATATTTTTGGTAAAAAAAAAAAAAATCACAATAAGTGTATATTGATCGGTTTGCACAAATATAGATTTATGGCATTTTTATTTATTTTATTTATTTCAGTTACTTATATAGTGCTGTCAATTTACGCAGCGATTTACATATGCATTGTACATTTACATCAGTCTTTATTATTATTATTTTTTTTTACTAGTATTGGCGTCAATCTGCGATTTTTATCATGACTGCGACATTGCGGCACATAGATCGGACACTTTTGACACTATTTTGGGACCATTGACATTTATACAGCAATAGAGATAAAAATAGCCACTGATTACTGTATAAATGTCACTGGCAGGGAAGGGGTTAAACATTAGGGGGCGATCAAGGGGTTAATTGCGCGCCGCCAGTGAACATCGGGTTTTTGGACCCGCTAGGCGGGCATTTTAAAGGGACGTATGGGTACGCCCTTTTGCCTGCCAATGCCATTCTGCCAACGTAAATCGGCTTGCGGCGGTCGGCATGTGGTTAAAGTGTTACATATGGTGATTTTTGGGCACCATAGTTTTTGGCGATATTGCGGGTGCACGCAATTTTAAAACATAAAGTGTTAGGTATCTATTTACTCAATGCAACCTCATATTTTATATTTTAACCAAAAATGGGTATTATATGGTGTGGTTTTGCACTAAAATTCATTTTACTATATTTTTTCTAGAAAATTTGCGTTTAACAAACAGTTACGCAAATATCACGTGAAACAAAAATATCACCTTTTTTATTTTCTACAGAGCCTCTGCTTTCAGAAAATATATAATGTTCTGGGAATTTATGTAATTTTATTGCCAAAAATTAGAATTTTTACATGTATGTGACAAAGAAAAAAAATTGCTCTGGAGCTGAACTGGTTAAGAGGTGGTCTCCTTGTTCAGATTAAATGTTTTTTTTTTTTTTTTTTTTTTAGATTTTTCAGGTGAAAGTCTGCAGAAGTAAATTAACTTATGCTTAACTGCTACATCATAGATTGTACGTTCGAACTGAGACAACATAAAATGTAAGGTTTTGCTGTCACTGGCAGTTTAATTTGCAGTATGTTATTGTTGTATTGCAAGGGGAATCAAAAAAACCTCTTAAGAGTACAAATATGACAGAAAAAATGGACAGCTATACAATGTTAAACCAACCAATTATTATGTTAGAGTTCTTTTCATAGAAGGTTATTGTATTATACAGTCTATGCTGACTTGCAACCCAACTGTTAGCTTTAGCTGCTTGGCAGAGTGTTAAAGGTCTGCACAGTATGAACATGAGTAGTTCCCTAGATAGGTAGTGCATGCAAATACAGAGGACCTATGTCAATGTACTTATTTTGCTCCTTACTGGATACTTGCTGCAGTGGAAGGGATAAAGAGCTAGTGTGACCTACTTTCAAGGGACTGTATGTGAAGTTGTATTATTCCAGACAAACCCAATGGATTTCCATTGGTCAGGCTGGTGAAATTTAAAAGCAACGAATCACAGAATAGGAGCCGATTACTGAAAAGTAAAATGAAATAATTAATGTGGCTTCAGAAAGAAGTGTTTGATTGATAAACATACACAAGTGATTTGTTGCATAAGAGTTGATGCATTTTATGAACTGTCGGCCCAAACTGTGATAAATGAGTAAAAATCAGCAGGAACAGACTGGCAATTGTAAAAAAAAAATAAAATTTGGAGTGGAGAAAAACATATTTGGAGAATGAATGTATGACTGTACTATCAAGCCATGTTACACTATTTCTAGATAAGATACATTACAAATAGATTTACTGCAAAGCTGATATTTTGATAGGGATACTTGCACTAAAGGTCTCTGTACTGTGGAACTGTAAGGTACATTCTGCTGATCTGAATTTATATTACAGAAAATGAAGCACATTATAATCCCCATAAAATATTTAAAGTCAGGAAGCACAAGAACACTGTGCCACAGTGTCCTCTCCACCCCATTTTACTGTAGATATATTGATATAAAAAATGGGATAAAGTGACTAGTTTGGAGCTGCTGATGGGTGCTATTTTGCCTGGACATCCCATCTTGAAGGGGTGAAGGAGCTGAAACCCTGCAATGGTGAGGTTTGAAATACTGTTATGCTATGTAGGATTCCTCCACGGCATACCTGCTTTCTCCTTTTCATCTGCGGCTGACAGAAATACACTGGCAGGTCCTGCAGGATGGGCACAGGGGCGGTGCCCCTCTCTCTCTTCGATTGTGACAAATGATTATCCTGACCACATTCTATGAGTGTTTTTAAAGTGATTGTAAAGACTCAAGGTTTTTCACCGTAATGCATTCTATGCATTACGGTGAAAAACCTTATTTGCTGCAGCTTTCCTTGGACCCCCCTTTTGCTTACCTGAACCTGATCCAATCCAGCGATGTCTCTCTCCTCATTGGACAGATTGATAGCAGCAGGGGCCATTGGCTCCTGCTGATGTCAATCAAATCCAGTGACACTATAGCGGGGGGAGCGGAGCCGAGTCCCACTGTCTATGTCAATGGACGCAGCTGCAGGACTCAGGAGCGAGCCTACAGGGGTGCCTCCATGGAAAGCAGCTTTCCGTGGGGGCACCCGATGAAGGGGAGGAGCCAGGAGTGCCAACGGGGCACCCCAGAAGAGGAGGATTGGGGCTGCTCTGTGCAAAACCTTTGTATAGAGCAGGCAAGTATAACATGTTTGTTATTTTTATTTAAAAAAAAATGTTACAGCCCCTTTAAGTATGATTCATTTAATGTTTTTAAATACTGCACTAAAGGAGGTGCTTCCTTCTCTCCTTTCTTTTTTCTGCATATAGAGTTAGCTTACTCTGGGATGGCTGCCATTGGGGCTCTTTAGGACCACATGGACATTTAAGGACTTATGGAATAATATATACTGCCTGTATTGTATACATTATTACAGGAGTATAAATGATACAAGGTCTGGTGTCACCCCAACATCACCTCCGTCCCTAATTCAATACATATATACATGGGGTTCGCCCTGGGATTTTGAGTGAGGTGAACATGGTTAGTCAAATACATATCATGGAAGTAAAAACATATAGATTTATTACAATTGTTGTGCATCTGAAACACAGCAGCAATAAATCCAGGCTGATAAAATATGCATACAATATGAACATGAAACAATCCACATACATGGTAAAACAGTGTATACCATTATACAAACATCAGAGAAATGTGCAAGCATCAGTAGTACCCGACAACATTTTGCGAGACTGCGCTCGCAAAATGTCTGACCCCAATGATTACTCACCTCCCTTCCTATTTGATGCAACACACACTCAATCATTTGATTTACTACTTGTATCACAGATATAGCAAAGCGTTTAACCCTGAAAAGCGAGCACAGTCTCGCGAAACATCGTCGGGTACTACTGATGCTTGCATTTCTCTGATATTTGTATATTGGTATACACTGTTTTACCATGTATGTGGATTGTTCCATGTTCACATTGTATGAATATTTTATCGGCCTGCATTTATTGCTGTTGTGTTTCAGATGCGCAACAGTTGTAATAAATCTATATTTTTTTACTTTCATGATATGTATTTTGACTAACCATATTCACCTCACTCAAAGTTCCAGGGCGAACCCCATGTATTATTACAGGAGTGGTCACACAGCCCTTTTGTGTGCCAATATTGTTTAACCATTCATCAGTCTGATATCTGTTGGTGGTGGTGAAGGATTTTTTACTTGGTGTGCTGACACTACTTTTAAGAAAATAAAATTCTTTGGAGTGTGATGCATAATGTCCAGAGTGTGATGGGACTTGATTAAAGTATTTTTTAATATAATTTGTAATGATTTTATCACATATGTTTAATTGTTTGTGATTTTCAAACGATTAATAGTATAATAAATATATATAAGTACATATATATATATATATATATATATATATATATATATATATATATATATATATATATTTCTTTTTTTATTTAAAGTGACACCAAACAATATCCTTATTCTACAAAAATTATCTATACACAATTACTACTTCATGGTGATTTAATCAATTTTTAATTAAATTGTTTCTCACTATGCTTTTCTGCCTCCTTGTAATGTCCTCCATAAGCTTTTGAACCTTTTCTTATCTCACTTCCATTTGTTTGGAATGAGCAGTGAATATTAGTTGTGGTTATGTGCACTGCTCTATGCAAACTACAGATCCTATAGTCCATAGTGCTTAGCCCATCTGGAAATCGAGCAAGAGAGGGTGGTCACATTCCTACATACTCTGGGACCATAGAGAACAATATAACCACCCTCTAAATGGAAGTTGGATTACAGCAGCAAAAAATAGAGCTTGGAGATTTGGAGAGGAGGCTGAGAGCAAAAGAAGTAAATTTCTTGAGTTAAGTACACGTACTTGAATAGATTTCTTTTAAACCAGTGTTTGATGTCACTTTAAAAGCAGAATCCAAGCAGCTAAAAAACAGTTGAAACGCCAATATGTAAATTGTTTAATGTGCCAAAATATATCTTCAGCCAGTCTTATGAGTCACACATTCCTGCTATACTACAAAGCCAGGATGGTGACACCACTTATCTCCATAGCAGCTTTGTGGTTTCTTCTGCCAAACAGTTGCTCACTGGACTATAAATAATCATTATCATAATGCAAAAAAAAGAAAAAATCTCCCTGTGCCCTTTTCCTCCTATAAACCTGCTTAACACCTACCTCAACATTTTCTAGTTCTTGTGAAGGGGTTATATTGATAGCACTATGTATTCCAAAAGAGTCTCAGGATTCATAGTCTGATAAGAGTTCATTGTTGCCTATATCAATGAATTTCCCTTTGCATTTTAATAAAGTCCCATTTTTACAATAAATCAAACATTCTGACAGGTTACCATTGACATAGCTATTGATATTGTTTTGCCTGATGCACTTTTCCACTCATTAAGCTTATGATTTTTGACCTCTCCAATCACATTTCAGAAATAATATGGGGATAGAGTTCAGGCTGTTACACTTGCAGAAATATATTGGATGAGTTTTTATGAATACATGCACAGACTACACAGTGTTTTTAGGTTTGTCTGAAGTCTTACCCCATCTGGCCACATAGCATCTCATCATTCAGAGATAACTGACATATTTCAAAAATTCTATGCTGACCTGCTCTCTCCACCGTCTTCCACCATACCTCCTGAATCCTTCTGGATGGCTGGTATTGCCATCCCCACATTGTCTCTATCCCAAAGAGAATCTCTAAATTCACCCTGCACAGAGGAAGAAGTTAGGCATATCATTAAATTCCTCAAAACAGTTTCAGCTCATGGCCTGAATGGCTACTCTGCAATGTATTAAAAACAATTTACAGACCAATTGACTCCTAAATTGACCTCCCTCTTCAATTTCATCTTAGAAGGAGGCCACTTCCCTGATGAGATGTTACTAGCCAACATGTCCTTAATTATTGCAGGTAAGGACCACTCTGAATCTTCTAACTTCTGTCCTATCTCAGTCATAAACAATGACAAAGATCTTTAGTAGACTTTTAGCAAATAGGTTAGCAGCAGTAATTTTCACATATCCCAGACAGACAAATTACGGGCAACAAACAATTGGCCATTAATATTATTCAAGACGCTAACAGAACTTCATCTCCCCTTTTTCTGCTGAGCTTAGATATCCACAAAGTGTTTGATAGTGTCACATGGGAATATTTAGCAGCTATTTTATAATGCTTCAGATTTCAAGGTAAATTCTTCCACACATTTAAAGCATTATACATCAATCCACAAACAAGAATCCGTATCTCAGGCTGTAACTCATACTTCTTTAAGGTGGGTAAGGGTACTAGACAGGGGTGCCCACTCTCCCCCCTATTATTTGCCCTTGCTATGGAACCCCTGGCAGCAGCTATTCTACAGCACCCAGACATTTCGGGTTATCCCAAAGTGGGTTCACAGTATAAGCTCGGCATGTATGCAGATGACATGCTTTTATTCATAACCAACCCTACTATAAACTACACTGCAATTAAGCAACACAATCTAATCTATTATTCACCCCAGCCTCCAACTGGACTATAAGGAAGCAGCACAGTATCAGGTGCATTCCTTTATTTTCTCCTCCTGTAGGAATGCTCACACATTTTAATTAATAGTTTTGAGAAATAGAGCATGGTTTGATCTGAGTACTGGCCTTCCTGTTCCCAGTTTTAGTGCTGCTCTCCACGGGATTACAAGAGGTTGATACCAGGACTTAAGCTATGTTGATTAGAAATACCTTGATTAATTTTGAAATAAAGCAGAACTAAAGTCTCCATGCTTACTTGTACAACGGTCCTTCACTGGCATCTTCTTCTAAGTGCCGGTCTTTGGGCCTCTTCATTGGCCAGCGGGAGAGATGTCACCCCTGCATGTGCAGGAGGCCATCATCCCACCACTCGGAGACTGACCTGGCACTGTAAGCTGAGCTGCACGTGTACATCAGTACATGTCTCTTCTGCAATAAAAGTCTGCCTGCAGTGGGACTTAAGTTCCACTTTAATATATAACTGGGTTAAAATGTGTTTTCAAGTCTGCCTAATGTTCAGCTTAAGCCATTTGCAGATATCAAGACAATTTTGTGGAAAAAAAGGGACACGGTCTCTAAGAAAAGAGCACATGGATGTATAATTTTTAGTTTAAATAGATAAAATAGTAATGTTTACTACGTCTGTCTGTGTCCAAGGAAGTGGCACAATACAAATGGACACTATGTGATGGCCATTTATAATAATTACTTTTGGTATCTGAGCACAGAGAAGCAATAAGAGCTCCTATCTCTGAGCAGCATTCTGCTAAAAAGTCTGAAACTTCAATACAAAAAGAAAACATTTTTTTACTGATGATTACTTGCAAATTCTACTAGATAGTTCAGTATAAAACAAAAATCACTCTTTTTTTGGAACCAAAATAAAAACACTGCGATGTGCTTCGGACATCCTTTCTCAAGCAGCACAAACAGATATAAAAACTGGTGATCCTTAAATACTATGTTGCTGGATAGCATCTGGCACCAATAGAAACTATAATGGAACATTTTGAATATACCCAAAAGCCCCCCTGCTGCCCAAATGTTCCTAGTAGTATAATTCAATAAAACTACCATATTTATCAGCGTATAACTTTAAGATTGAAGTTTCAGAAAAAAAACCTTACATTTTAAAATAAGGGTCAGTGCTCTGCAGCCTCACCAGTGCCCATCAATGCAGCCTAATCTATGTCCATCTGCAGCCTCTAATATGCCCATTATTGCAGCCTGTTTAGTGCTCATCTGCAGCCTCTAACATGCCCACCTGCAGCCTAAAATGTGCCCATTATTGCAGCCTCTAACATGCCCATCTGCAGCCTCTAATGTACCCATTATTGCAGCCTCTAACATTCCCATCTGCAGCCTCTAACATGCCCATCTGCAGCCTCTAATGTGCCCATTATTGCAGCCTCTAATGTGCCCATTATTTCAGCCTCTAATGTGCCCATTATTTCAGCTTCTAACATTCCCATCTTCAGCCTCTAGCTTGCCCATGATTGCAGCTTGTTTAGTACACATCTGCAAACTCGCTTTTGCACATGATTGCAGCCTTGCCTTTGCAGATGATTGCAGCCACACCAGTGCTGGATGACATCTGCGATCTCCTGTGTATCCGGCACTCAGTCACTCACAGTCCCACCCTCCTCATATGATGGACAGAGCAGTGGTCCAATGCTGGGCCAGGGCGGTGGGACTGTGTGTGACAGCGCCGGATACACAGGAGATCGTGGCTATGTGTAATCCAGCGGCGCTCATCCCCTCCTTCCACTCTGAGGCAGCAGGGATCGGCATATAACATGCACACACAATTTCCCCCTGATTTTCAGGGGGAAAAAGTATGTTATACGCAGAAAAATATGGTAATTATCCAAGACAACAGACAAATAATCCATAATGTATTGCAATAATTAAACAAAAACACTTAAATAACATGTTTTGCAAACTTTGATAAGCAGCATCCCACTAACCAATCAGGAAACTAACCCATTTACATATCATTTCAAAAATTAAGTGGGGTGATGGGTGCCTACGGAAACAATCAATAAATCACCTTGTTTCAACAATTTCTTGCATACACCATTTCCTCTAATACTTATGCCCCGTACACACGGTCGGACTTTGTTCGGACATTCCGACAACAAAATCCTAGGATTTTTTCCGACGGATGTTGGCTCAAACTTGTCTTGCATACACATGGTCACACAAAGTTGTCGGAAAATCCGATCGTTCTGAACGCGGTGACGTAAAACACGTACGTCGGGACTATAAACGGGGCAGTGGCCAATAACTTTCATCTCTTTATTTATTCTGAGCATGCCTGGCAATTTGTCCGTCGGATTTGTGTACACACGATCGGAATTTCCGACAACGGATTTTGTTGTCAGAAAATTTTATCTCCTGCTCTCCAACTTTGTGTGTCGGAAAATCCGATGGAAAATGTCCGATGGAGCCCACACACGGTCGGAATTTCCGACAACACGCTCCGATCGGACATTTTCCATCGGAAAATCCGACCGTGTGTACGGAGCATTAGAATCTCTCTCTCAGTACCCTTGAATTGAAAATAAGAGATTTTCCTCTAATCTATAGATAAAAACAATCTTTAGAAATGCTGCTCATCCAGGCTGACAAAATCCCGGAAATGCTCAATAATAATTTACCACAAATGACGTATAAAATTGAATATTGTATTTTACAACTAGTCATAGGCATGTGCACAGAGTGTGGCAGGTGTGCCTGGGCACATCCTAATCACCCTATGCGGCACAGATTCCCCCTGTTTGGACCCCTGATATTTGACCAAAAATCAACTTTAAAAAGTTGCAAAAAATAAAATTGTAAAAAAATTTTAATTAATACAAATAACAACTACTGACATTTTCCATTGCCCTACTGACACTGTCCATTTCTCTACTGACACTGTCAGTATATATACGCATGCACACACACACACACACACACACACACACGTGTTTTAGCATTGGGGTGCACACCCTAATGCAATAGGCTGTGCACCCCTATGCAATTAGTGCTGTAAATCACATATACCACATATATAATATGATAATTAACCACTTCAAGACTGGACACTTTCATTCCCTTCCTGCCCAGGTGTGACGTACCTGGTGCGTGAGCCTGACGTGCAGAGGAAGGCCTCTCTGGCTCGAGAGCCCCTGATATTGGGACAGCAGGCTCAGGAGCACGGCGGGGTAAGAGTGCCTATGATCATTCCAGAAGTCTGTATCAGCAGTAGCCACGAACTCACAACAGGAAGCCGGACACACAGCAGGTAGCAGGCAGGCGAGGTGGCTGATGGCTGGCGGACTTGGCAGGAGATAGGCAGAGATGCACCACAGGAAGCAGGGGCTTGAAGCAGGCTGGACGGCCGGAAGCAGGATCAGACAAGCTGGGTAGACAGCAGACAGGCAGATCAGGCAGAAGCGGAAGGCAAAAGCATAGTCGGGTCACAGGCAGGTTGTGGCAACAGACGGGCAGATCAGGCATAGACAGTAGGCAGAGGCGTAGTCGGGTCACAGGCAGGTTCGGTAACTGATGCTAGGTAACAGGAACTGGAGACAGAGATCAGTCTGTGGGAAGCCAGGGGTCAGGGCAGGAAGCAGGCAGCAGTAGTCGGGAACAAGCCGGATCGGTAGCAGAAGTCAAACAAACAGGAATCAGGATTCAGGTTATGCTGTAGACCAAGCAGCAACCAGCCAGCATTAAAGCTCCGTTTAAAAAGGCTGACTGGCGCCAGTTCTGGTGACAGGTACGCGAGCACCAACGCGCGGTCGCATTCACGCACATGCATGCGCATCTGCAGAAGCGCCCGTGGTAGTTCTGGTCATTCTTGGTTGGCGCTTGCGCACAGGTGTGCACCTGGAAGCAACAGCTGTACTCTACAGATGTCTTCCCTGACCCCAGGCCATTTCTCAGCTCTTTTTTTAATATTTTTTTTTTAGATAGATAGATAGATAGTGAATAAATACCACCAAAAGAAAGATCGAACAGGTTTTTTATTTGTTGCTATATAAATGAAAAAATAAAGAAAAAAATCTTAGTTTCTGTAATAAGATTTTTCATACAGAACTCTTTAACAAATGTAAGCCAAAATGTATTCTGCTATTTTTTTTTTTTGGTACAAGTTACCCAAATCAGTGTATATTATTTAGTGTGTGTGAAAAATGTTGGGGTCTACAAACACACGGCATAGGTATACTTAGAATTATACCCCAAAACACATTCTGCTACTCCTCCTGCGTGAAGAGATTCCACACTTGTGAAACTTTTTTCACACACTAGCCACATAGAGAAGATCAAAATCTAAGCAGCACCTTCAGGCTATTTAGGAGCATAAATTACAAGTGCAAAGAGCATTCTTTCCATTGACCATCACACTAATGTATCATGAGTTGTACAGTAGATATAGTAATCTTTAGCAGGGGCTTCCTGGGAGTAGAAATTGATTTCAAGGGTCCCTCTGTGTTGAAAAGGTTGAGAAAGGCTACTTGAAAGTATATCTAAAGGCAAAAACTTTATTTTTAATTTTGGATAAAGTAATGGAGGGTTAGTACCCTGTCAGATTTTTTTGGCCATCTGTGTCCCATTGGGGAGATTTACCTTCACTTCCTGTCTCATTGTCAAAACAAGAAATGAGAGGAAATCCCTGCAAATTAAGGGAATCCCTTGGTGTCTCCCAGGCCACCAGAACTAGTGTCCTTATTGGAAAATTTCCCTTAAATTGCTTTTCTGGGGACTTAAAATCATTTTTTTTTGTTTTATTTTCTTTTCACATATTTTATTGGTAATTAACAAGCATCTATTACAAGCATTTCAGTGCAAGGTATTGCGTGTACATAAAACAATGTGCATCTCGATAAAACAATATAACGGTGGTATAATACAATTAGGGTTTCAATAAGGGGGCACTCTGTCAGATAACACAGGGTCCAGTACTAGCCGATAATGTAAACATTAAGAGGGAGCAAGGTCCCTAAATTAGTTATAGAGGGCTGTTTGAGGCTATTCTTTTGGTGTCGGACACAAAAGCAGCCGAGACCATCTCCAGAAACAGAGTACAATACCAATGGTTATTGAAGGTAAAAAGGGGGGAAAGAGGGGGAGAAAGGAGAGCAGGGTAGAAGGGATCATAAAGGAAGAAGTGAGGGATAGCTGAAAGGGGTGGATAGGTCGGTCGGGCCACACGGGCACAGGTGCAATTTCAATAATTGTCGATGGTATTTATAATGGTCTCAGGGTTCTAAAAGGCGTTTGTCTATATCAATGGGCAAAAAATGCTCTATCCATGGTTGCCAGATTTTAAAGTGCTGGGGGACCTTATCTAGGATTGTCGCTTCAATCTTGCTATGTATCATTGCCTGGGTGATCCTATTTTTCAGTTCAGCTATATTGAGTGTGGGTGTCTTCCAGGCCTTAGCAATCGTTTGCTTGGCTGCGGTGAATAGGTGAAGGAGGAGACGTAGTTGTGCTCTGGTGTAGTCTTTCGGAATAAAATTAAGCAGGGCTATAGTTGGGTTTGGGTCCATGATTATTTGGTGGAGAGTAGAGGCCATTTGGAATATTGTCGCCCAGAGATGCTGCACAGGTGGCCATGTCCACCAGATGTGCATGTGCGTGCCTCTGTCCTTGCAACCCCTTAAACCCCTAAAACAATTCGGTGGATACTCGGCCAGAAATTTAGCGATTCTGGTTGGGACTAGATACCATTAGCACTTTATAGTTTGCTTCTGAGGCTACAACATTTTGGGATGAGTTTTTTGTGTTAGTCCAAATGGTCGTCCAGTCTTCCGCCTCTAGATCAATGTTTAAGTCTCTAGACCATCGCTGAGCATAAGTGGGGAGGGATGAGGGTGGCGACGTGAGATGGGTATAGAGGCAAGACATAATACCTGGGACATGCAGATCCGAGTTGCACATATTCTCAAATTTGGTTAGATTATCTAGTCCAGAGCTAGATTTTATAGTCGTTTGAGCGAAGTGTACAATTTGAAGGTAACGGAAGCACTCTTTGTGTGGTAAATGTGCTTGCGATTGAATAGCTGGAAATGATTTTAAAGTATCGCCACTAATTAAGGCACATATGCGAGTCAGACCCGCCTGGGCCCAGGCTCGGAATGAGGCTGGTTCGGTGTACACCGGGTAGAAAAGAGGGTGACCGAGAAAGGATAGGAGTGGAGAGTGCAGAGAGATCAATTTGAAGGGGATCCTCAACTTGTCCCAGAGTTTAAGGGTGTGTTGCGTTACTGGGTTGATTATAGGGCTACGTGCCTTAGGGGGCAGCGATAGCAAGTTGGTTACAGTGATTGGGTGAAGATCAATAGCTTCAAGACTAACCCAAAGAGGTGTTTCGGACTTAGAATGATACAGTATGGACTGGGCCAGTCGGACCGTGTGGTAGTATTGTAGAAAGTTGGATATACCAAGGCCTCCACTCAGCTTGTTACGGAGTAAAACTGGCCTAGCAACTCTGGGTTTAGTAGGGCCCCAAATATACTTGAAGACTTGGCTTTGTATGACCCTATGGTAGTAAGGGGGATAGCAATCGGGAGAACTCTATATAGATACAGTAGTTTTGGCAACAAAGACATTTTCACAGCTGCAACACGTCCTAGCCAGGACATACATAAGGGCTGCCAAGAGTTAAGTAGAGAAGATAGTTGGGTTAGCGTTGGGAGATAATTGATTGGAACGGGTTAGATGGATCACTAGTCAATTTAATTCCCAGGTAGGGTATTGATGAGGAGGACCAGTGAAAAGGGAAGTTTTGGTGGAGCAGCTCGAGATCAGCCTGTGGAAGAGACACATTAAGGGGTTTGGATTTCGTTTGGTTAACTTCCAACCTGGAGACCAAAGCAAACTTACCTAAGATATTCATAAGGTTAGGTAGGGTAGTGTGAGGTGACGTAACAAACAATAATGAGTCATTGGCAAAGAGACACAAATTGTGTGTGGTTGTAGCTACCTCTAGACCTCGGATATGAGGGTTCGCTCTGATCAGGGCCGCTAAGGGTTCGATTACGAGAGCAAAAAGTAGGGGGGATAGGGGGCAGCCTTGTCTTGTTCCTCGTGAGATGGGAAAAGGTTCTGAGCGAAACCCAGAGTATTGTATTTTTATTTTATTTTCAATGATAATGGTAAACAGGACAAATAGAGAAGGTGAATCTCCCTAATTGGAACAGAGACAGCAATGAAAATCTAATAGTCATTCTAATATCTCTGCAACCAATTAAAAAAAAAAGTTATACTTTAAGTAAATACACATTTTGTTAAAAAAAATGTCAAATATTGAATTAAAACGAGTATAAAAAAATCACACACATATGTAAATACCTTTATTCCACTAATAAAACATTGTAGAAGCATGGTATTTATACTGTACATGTGTGAGATTTTTATACTATTTTTATTCAGTATTTGACATTTGTAAAGCTATTTTGTATTTACTTAATTTAACTTACAGTAGTTGTCATTGGTACACCACGTGTGTCATGGGAAAGCAGTTTCCCTTTGACTGGTATTCTAGTCACCTTTTTTCTTTTGCCTTATTACATATGCTGCACTGACTTAGTGAGTTGCCATATTTCTATGGTGCAAACCATTGGAGATGGAGATAAAATATTCCATAGTTTCATGAGATAAATACTGCATATTTTGGGAAAATACCACAAGTAGTAATTTAGAAAAAAAATTTTGTAAATGGGAAAAAACTTTTTGAAAAATAGTATGCAGTATTTTATCGCATTTCTTAAAGCAGTAGATACTGTTTTGTGGATGGAGCAAAATATCATTGATCAGGAACACTGTTATGCTAAGTGACAGTATGTAAAAAAATAAATTAAAAAAAATTATATTATATATATACATATATATATATATATATATATATATATATATATATATATATATATATATATATATATATGTAATTTGCATACTATGACCAGAGCAGTGCCATGTTACCATAGTGACCCTGTAATGCTCTGGAGAGGTGATCAAGATTTTTTTTTACACTGTAATTGCTTATTACAGTGATGATCACTGTGGTAATCAATTGGCAAGACTATAAAAGTTTTATTGAAACCTTGTTTTCTATTGTGATGTTGTGATTAGTCACAGCTATCACATGGTATAGGGGCACTGTGATTGCCCATGCTACCATGTGATTGCTATGACCAATCACAGAGACCACACAGTAGTAAACAATGATATCCTTTTAGACTCTAAAAGGACTCCAATATGGTGAGAAATAAGATTCTCTGGTCTGATGAGACCAAGATAGAACTTTTTGACCTTAATTCTAAGCTATATGTGTTGCGAAAACCAGGCACTGCTCATCACCTGTCCAATACAGTCCCAACAGTGAAGCATGGCGGTGGCAGCATCATGCATTGGGGGTGTTTTTCAGCTGCAGGGGGAAAGATGAATGCAGCCAAATAAGGGGATATCCTGGACGAAAACCTTCTCCAGAGTGCTCAGGACCTCAGACTGGGCTGAAGGTTTACCTTTCAACAAGACAATGACCCTAAGCACACAGCTAAAATAATGAAGGAGTGGCTTCACAACAACTCCCTGACTGTTCTTGAATGGCCCAGCCAGAGCCCTGACTTAAACCCAATTGAGCATCTCTGGAGAGACCTAAAAATGGCTGTCCACCAACGTTTACCATCCAACCTGACAGAACTGGAGAGGATCTGCAAGGAGAAATGGCAGAGGATCCCCAAATCCAGGTGTGAAAAACTTGCATCTTTCCCAAAAAGACTCATGGCTGTATTAGATCAAAAGGGTGCTTCTACTAAATACCGAGCAAAGGGTCTGAATACTTAGGATCATGTGATATTTCAGTTTTTCTTTTTTAATAAATCTGCAAAAATGTCAACTATTCTGTGTTTTTCTGTCAATATGGGGTGCTGTGTGTACATTAATGAGGGAAAAAATGAACTTAAATGATTTTAGCAAATGGCTGCAATATAACAAAGAGTGAAAAATTTCCCCACTGTATATGAATTATTATCAGCATTGGAAACAAGTATTAATATCAACATCAGTACTATGTTATTGTCTACATTTTATGAGATGGTTATATCTCCTTGTGTAATTTTTAATATCTTTGTATTGAATAAAACTTGTTTTTAATGAAACTATGTGCTCACCTCAGTGTCAGATGTACATCCTTAAAAGTCCAACCTTTATAGGATAGTCTCCCATAACTGTACATTAATTATATACCAGTTATACAGTGTGTACCATAGTTTGTAGATGCTACTAGAATGTATTTATATTTTATCAAAGACATGTAGCAGAATACATTTTGGCCTCAATTCATGAAGAAATGTGATTGTTTTATTGGATATGTCTTCTAACAGAAATGAAAAAATATATATTTTTTCGTTTATATATTAAAAAATTAAAAACCCAGCAGTGATCAAATACCACCAAAAGAAAGGTCTATTTGTGTAAAAAACTATATAAATTGCATTTGCATATAGTGTTGCATGACTGCACAATCACCAATTAAAATAGCGTAGTGCTATCAAAAAATGATCTGGTCATCAAGGTTGTAAAACATTTCTTTATTATAACCCTGTAAATGTTTCAAAAGCTGTACTATAGATGACAATATAGCCATTTGTAAAGGTGTTTATTGAGCAACACAATACTAGTAATAATTTAGCTGATTACAGCACCAAAAACTTTACCTCCTTCAATTATTTTAGTGGACATGTTTTGAAATTCTGTAATGTGATCTTTATTTAAAGGTTGATAAGTTTCACTATCTTGTAATTGTCTCCACAATTACAGGATTTTCTTTTCTATCCTTTACCCTTTTTAAAACTTGTTATCTGTTAGATTGGTATTTCAGTAACATCTAGAGGATTGATACAATTCTCATAATTCTATCTATGTAATTTCCTGGTACCTTTCTGGAACAAGGCTGCACATTTAGATGAGATAAGAATATAGAATTGCTTAGTAAGAGCAGCATGAATTAAAAGAGTAAAAGAAAATTTACATTGTTTAAATATGCATTTCAACAAGGTGCTTCATTTGTGCCATACAAACATTAAACAGAAGAATAAGAGCATCTAAAATTCAAAGGAAATATACTTTCTGTAATGTATAATGACTCCATATTGTAATAATTAGAATGATGTAATATGTTGATTAAATGACATTGTAATCAATGGTTGGATTATGACAATGCCCTCACTATCTCCAGCATTACCCACACTTTTCGTCAGCTGTCACATAGTTGCCAACATTGTAAAAAAAAAATGTGGGACACTTTTGTGGCTGTAGGCGGAGCTGTCCAATAATTAGGGGGCGGGGCATTCACCAGCAGGCGTGGCCTATTAAAAACAGACAAGTGCGGCGCGCGAAGCGCCGAAAAATGGGCGTGGTTTACGCGAAATTGTGGGCGTGGCTTAAATGGGCGTGGCTCTAGAGGGTGTGGTTAGAGTCTGAAATGAATGAGGGATGGAGAGGGGGGGAGAGGGGGAGAGAGAGGGAAATGACGGGACAGCAGCCCCAGATCCTACACAATAAAAATATGTGTATTCTAGAAAGTTTAACAATCAGCAGATAAAGATACTCCAAACACCTGGTGTTAATGCTTCAATCATCCCGGCACCATGGTTGTTATGGTGTCAGGATGATTGAAGCGCATTATTTCTATTATTACATTGTAATATAAAATGAAATCATTCAACTCACCATAATGCAGAATCAGTGGGATCCCTGAGCGTGTCACCTGCCACGTCGCCTGCCACCAGCCGTCCGTCCTTGCTTCAGATGTCCGAGCAGAGTCCGTCCTTGCATCAGGTGCCCCCAGCGGAGCCCCCCTCACACCAGGAGTCCCCGGCGGAGCCCCCCTCACATCAGAAGTCCCCAGCGGAGCCCCCCTCACATCAAGAGTCCCCAGCGGAGCCCCCCTCACATCAGGAGTCCCCGGCGGAGCCCCCCTCACATCAGGTGTCCCCGGCGGAGCCCCCCCTCACACCAGGAGTCCCCAGCGGAGCCCCCCTCACACCAGGAGTCCCCGGCGGAGCCCCCCTCACACCAGGAGTCCCCGGCGGAGCCCCCCTCACATCAGAAGTCCCCAGCGGAGCCCCCCTCACATCAGAAGTCCCCGGCGGAGCCCCCCTCACACCAGGAGTCCCCGGCGGAGCCCCCCCTCACATCAGGAGTCCCCGGCGGAGCCCCCCCTCACATCAGGAGTCCCCGGCGGAGCCCCCCCTCACATCAGGAGTCCCCGGCGGAGCCCCCCCTCACATCAGGAGTCCCCGGCGGAGCCCCCCCTCACATCAGGAGTCCCCGGCGGAGCCCCCCCTCACATCAGGAGTCCCCGGCGGAGCCCCCCCTCACATCAGGAGTCCCCGGCGGAGCTCCCCCTCACATCAGGTGTCCCCAGTGCCCCCGCCTCACATCAGGTGTCCCCAGTGCCCCCCCCTCACATCAGGTGTCCCCAGTGCCCCCCCACTCACATCAGGTGTCCCCAGTGCCCCCCCCACTCACATCAGGTGTCCCCAGTGCCCCCCCACTCACATCAGGTGTCCCCAGTGCCCCCTCTCACATCAGGTGTCCCCAGTGCCCCCCCCACTCACATCAGGTGTCCCCAGTGCCCCCCCCACTCACATCAGGTGTCCCCCCCTCACATCAGGTGTCCCCAGTGCCCCCCCCACTCACATCAGGTGTCCCCCACTCACATCAGGTGTCCCCAGTGCCCCCCCCCACTCACATCAGGTGTCCCCAGTGCCCCCCCCACTCACATCAGGTGTCCCCAGTGCCCCCCCCACTCACATCAGGTGTCCCCAGTGCCCCCCCCCTCACATCAGGTGTCCCCAGTGCCCCCCCCCCTCACATCAGGTGTCCCCAGTGCCCCCCCCACTCACATCAGGTGTCCCCAGTGCCCCCCCCCTCACATCAGGTGTCCCCAGTGCCCCCCCCCACTCACATCAGGTGTCCCCAGTGCCCCCCCCACTCACATCAGGTGTCCCCCCCTCACATCAGGTGTCCCCAGTGCCCCCCCCACTCACATCAGGTGTCCCCCACTCACATCAGGTGTCCCCAGTGCCCCCCCCACTCACATCAGGTGTCCCCCCCTCACATCAGGTGTCCCCAGTGCCCCCCCCACTCACATCAGGTGTCCCCCACTCACATCAGGTGTCCCCAGTGCCCCCCCCACTCACATCAGGTGTCCCCAGTGCCCCCCCCCACTCACATCAGGTGTCCCCCCCTCACATCAGGTGTCCCCAGTGCCCCCCCACTCACATCAGGTGTCCCCAGTGCCCCCCCCACTCACATCAGGTGTCCCCCCCTCACATCAGGTGTCCCCAGTGCCCCCCCCACTCACATCAGGTGTCCCCCACTCACATCAGGTGTCCCCAGTGCCCCCCCCACTCACATCAGGTGTCCCCAGTGCCCCCCCCACTCACATCAGGTGTCCCCCCCTCACATCAGGTGTCCCCAGTGCCCTCCCCCCCTCACATCAGGTGTCCCCAGTGCCCCCCCCACTCACATCAGGTGTCCCCAGTGCCCCCCCCCTCACATCAGGTGTCCCCCCCTCACATCAGGTGTCCCCAGTGCCCCCCCCTCACATCAGGTGTCCCCCCCTCACATCAGGTGTCCCCAGTGCCCCCCCTCACATCAGGTGTCCCCAGTGCCCCCCCCTCACATCAGGTGTCCCCCCTCACATCAGGTGTCCCCAGTGCCCCCCCCTCACATCAGGTGTCCCCAGTGCCCCCCCCTCACATCAGGTGTCCCCCCCTCACATCAGGTGTCCCCAGTGCCCCCCCCACTCACATCAGGTGTCCCCAATGCCCCCCCCACTCACATCAGGTGTCCCCTGTGCCCCCCCCACTCACATCAGGTGTCCCACAGCGGTGCGCGCGCTCACCCCCCACCTAGAACCCCCGCCCCTTTCCATAACAGACTGGCAGCGGGGCGGGGGGTAGGCGGGGCGAGGCGGAGCGGGGCGGGCCGAGGCGGGGCGGGCCGAGGCGGGGCGAGGCGGAGCGGAGCGGGCCGAGGCGGGCCGAGGCAGGCCGAGGCGGAGCGGGGCGGGCCGAGGCGGAGCGGGGCAGGGGGTGGGCGGCGACGCAGAAGTTTCGTCTAGCCCCCCCCCAGCCGTCTTCCTGAACTCCAACAAAATGGCGGCCGGCGGAGACAATGTCTCCGCCGGCCGCCGACCTCTAGCGGCGGCGGCGGCGGCGGCGGCGGCGGCGGTTTCAAAAACCGGAACCGAATTTTTCGGGACATTTTCCGGGACGCCACAAATCCGGGAATGAAGTCCAAGTCCCGGGAATGTCCCGGGAAATTCGGGACAGTTGGCAGCTATGCTGTCACATTCTGTGTAATCTCTGTAAGCTGAAGTAAACACCTTGGCTAGTAATGCAATTTATACAATTTTTCATTTAATCTCCACCCTTTGTCCTTTCTTGCCTTTAGTTTATTGTAATTATATACATTACTCAAAAAAAATGAAAGGAACATATTTTAATCAGAGTATAGCATCAAGTCAATTAAATTCCTGGGATATTGATCTGGTCAGTTAAGTAGCAGAGGGGGTTGTTAATCAGTTTCTGCTGCTTTGGCGTTAATGAAATTAACAACAGGTGCACCAGATGGGCAACAATGAGACAACCTCCAAAACAAGAATCGTTTTACCACTGATATTTTCTCCCCACTCATCTTATTTGACTGTTTTTCACTAGTTTTGCATTTGGCTAGGGTCAGTGTCACTACTGATAGCATGAGGCAATACCTGGACCCTATAGAGGTCGCACAGGCAATCCAAATCCTCCAGGATGGCACATCAATACGTGCCATTGCCAGAAGGTTTGCTTTGTCTCCCAGTGTAGTCTCAAGAGAGCATGAAGGAGATTCCAGAAGACAGGCAGCTACTCTAGGAGAGCTGGACATGGCTGTAGAAGGTCCTTAACCTATCAGCAGGATCGGTATTTGTTCCTTTGTGCAAGGAGGAACAGGATGAGCACTGCCAGAGTCTTACAAAATGGCCCCCAGCAGGCTGCTGGTGTGAATGTCTCTAGCCAAACAATCAGAAGCAGACCTCATGAGGGTGGCCTGAGGGCTCAATGTCCTCTAGTGGGCCCTGTGCTCACTGCAAAGCACCATGGAGAAGTTAAACACCAGAATTCGCAGGTCCACCACTGGCGCCCAGTGCTTTTAACAGATGAGAGCAAGTTCACCCTGAGCACATGTGACAGACATGAAAGGGTCTGGAGAAGCCGTGGAGAATGTTATGCTGCCTATAACATTGTTCAGAATGATCGGTTTGGTGGTGGGTCAGTGATGGTCTGGGGAGGCATATCCATGGAGAAACGCACAGACCTCTACATGCTGGACAATGGTACCCTGACTCTGGGTTGCCAACCACCAGAAAATTTACTGACAGTATGTAAAAATCTGTGATTTTGTTTACAACTGCCAGTAAATATCAGGGACTGATAATTTCATGCTGTGTTGACTTTTTAAGTGTAAATCAAGCAAATGACTTTGGTATAGGTATTGTCAGTGTTTCTATATCATGTTTATACTGTTAAAATATTCACTGTGTTACTTTTCAATAGGAGTTCTGTAATTTCTCAAGTTTGCTGTAATAGACTTTGCTATACAAACTACTGAGTACCATTTTGAGTTGCTACAATGAAATTTCAGCAAAATGGACTAGCCTGCTACATAATTTTTTCACCTTGATTTTAGGGGTGTCTTTGAATTCAGCCCTCTGTACATTGATACTTTTAATTTCCATCGAACAATGTGGCATCCTTTTGTTCTTAACACATTACCCAATCCATATCAGTATAGATATCCAGCATCATATTTTTCCCCATTGAAATTTGATGTGTTTTCAAAGTGTTCCTTTAATTTTTTTGAGCAGTGTATTTAAATACTGATAATTCCTATCATTAAAAGAGATAAGTTACTTAATCTGCCACCTAATATCAAATCAAATCTAGACTGGATTGATGTACCCAAGAAAGAAAATCCTGACATTTTCCAGTCTATGAAGTGTTTCCTAAAAAAGGTTCCTCACATTTTTCACTTGGGGTATTGCCTTTCCAATGGTTACTTTACAGCCATTCCAGCATCCCTTGTGCTTTTAGTTCTCTGTCCCACAGCCAGTCACAACAGGCATCCCATATGAACATACATGTATGCCTTTAATGTGTATGGAGGAGCGCCTGATAAAAAAGATCATCTTACTTTAAAGGAGTTCTAAAGTCTCAGGGTTTTTCACCTTAATGCATGTATTAAGGTGAAAGTGTTATTGTTATTAAGGTGAAGTGTTATTGCTTGGAAAATTAGTTATAGGAGCAAATCTGTCCATGTTTGATTTCCAGGCTTTAGCTGAATCCTAATTGACATCTACAAAATCAAAAACATGTGCGGACATCATGGTTTTATGGTTTCTACATATCTATGTTTCTTTAACATTTTGTTAAAGAATAGGGCATTTTAAGTACTTTGTGTTGGGAATATCTAACTGGTTAAAGGTACCCTTAAATTTTCTCTGTTATCCATAAGAGGTTTTTTTTCTAGTTTTAAACAATATTTAAGCATACTTTTTATACTTTTAATTTCTCTTCGCTTTTTAATTATTTTGGTTTCTAATCATATCATAAAGCCATCGCTGCCCTGGTCAGCCATTTCCCCCTGTTGTTCTCCCTGTTGCTACTGCTGCCAACATTTTATACATTTTTCTTCCTTGCATCTATCCCCCCCCCCACACTTTTTGTCAAAAAAATTAAATGACCCACTGAAATCCCGAAAATCTACAACTGTAATGTTTTTGGAAGAGAACTCTCTGTGCCATCTGTCTTAATATGTGGCCCCCTTCCCATTGCCTTGTGTCTCATTTTAGGCCTGTGTTTGTTGTCTTGAGATTGTTGTGCTAGAGGCCAGTTTGCCCAAGATGCAAGGAACAAAGTCTAAGGAGCCACGTTTGCTGTAATAGACTTTGCTGCAGGAAAAAGAAAAGCAAATTACTGCACCCAAATCATCACACATCCTTACCACAGATGCACCACATTTATCCCTAATCATCAACATTTTCAAAAATGCCTTACAAATGTGCTGCTTAGAGGTATTATCACAATACAATACAATTGTTTTCTCTTGAATTATCATCTTAGCTCTACATTTAAGGAAATCAACACTTAATGAATTGTGCTTTATATTTTTTGATTATTGCTATCTGGAAAAGCTGCTACCAGTGTTAAATGTAATAATTGTTTGCCTTTTGGTCACTGACAACAGCATTTGATATTGAGAATTTATTGGTGGTTTTAACTGTTACAAATGCATTATCTGCTCTGCCTTGCTTTGGTGGCTCAGGGCAATCTGGCTACTGTCAAATACAAACACAACGGCTTTTATGCAAGATAAGATTTAGTGTATGTTAGTTGCTTAATGTTAGAGTAAGGAAATTGGAAGTGATAGGCAGTAGAAGATTAGGAATAATTTCTTGTGTGTGCTTTTTTTTCTTGAAAGAAAAAAGCAGACTAAAGTCTAGTTGACAGTGGAATTAGGGGATGGTGAATTGCTAATGCTGTACAGTAAGCAAAATGGTCATCTCTTAGATCATAAAATCCATGCAGTTTTTTTTTTTAAATAATATATGTCTCTGCAATTACCTGCTGTTAGATGTAATGAAGCTCCTCACATACTGGACAGGTGGGTTTGCTTCCTGAATAATCCACACTCTCTCGGCTTGTTGAATAACCAACATACAGTAATTTCGGTTTCAAGCAATTTTGAAGATAACTGGTGCAAGACTAAAGCTGAGGTGAAGCAACTCCTGACCCTAGCTCTGACATTCTAATTTATAAATTCTGTATGTGTTTATGGATATGATAACAAGGAGCATACACTGAGTGTATTTGGATATATTCTGGTACAGAATTAGAACTCGATGTCATTCTCCTATGCCCCCTCTCTGTCCTCACTGGTTCCTTCCAATGATTCTTATCTAACTACGAGAAGCAGTAGTGATGTAGGGGTCAGCAGGAGGAACCACTGAGTAGAATGGGGGACACAGGAAATTTAACTGAAGTATTGATTGCTGTAGCGATCCAACTGGTGATTTTTCTTCACCATATTGATGTTTACTATAGTGGGCAGTGAAAGAGGTAGTATTTACTATTTTTACAGGTGACATATCAGAAGTGGCTTCATTCAACAATGGAGCTTCACATTTATGAATACAGCTGATTAACTAGATTGCATACTGGCGAACACTTGTATTTTTTAAGGTACTGTTCTGCCAAAATGCACCTTTCCTATACTGTTTCTAAATTGTTTTTGAAAGATATAAACATAGAAAAGTGATGGCAGAAAAATGACTGAGTAGTTCATCGTGTCTGTCCTTTTTTTTGTTTTTGTTTTTTGTATGCACATTTTGTATTGTTTTTCCTTAACCTTTTTGACTGAATATAGATCTATGTTTGTTCCAAACATTTTGAAGCCGTTTACTGTTGACTTACTCACTACCTCTGCTGGAAGTTTATTCCAAGCATCAACTACCATTTCCTTAAAATACAATTTTCTAAGATTCTTTTTGAACTTTCCTCCAGTCAGTTGGGATCATGTCTCCATGTTCTTGATTTTTGTTTCATTTTGAAAAAGCTGCCCTCCTGAACCTTTTTCACCCCCTTGAACTCCATGGAAAAGGAAAAATGCGCCCTTGCTGTATAATCTCTGCACTTCAAGGGTTAAATGCTCATTTAGGTCTAGGGGGAACGAAATGCAGTTTTACTTACTAGATCTTCATACAGGCTCTGTCCAGGCTGACATCAACAAGTCCAATGCATGACCCATAGCCAAGGGACAATCCACTGCCAGAATGTAAAATAGAGCACCAGCTGCTGGGTGAGTAGAGGACTGAGTAAAACTGCTTTTTGAGACCTCCTAGAACTAAACAATCATTTAACCTATGCAGTACAGGGGAAGCCCAACTGCAAGGGAACATTTTTCCTTTTTTCAGAGATGGGCTTAAAAACCGTATGGGTTTCTTACAAAGAGGTACTCCTTTCAAAGCAAAGATGAACATTCAGGTAATGCTTGGATGAACTTATGTAAGTTATTTTTCTCTTCACAGGGAATTGACAATGGGTTTCGTTTATGCCTAACACAATAATGACAAAAAATATTAAACATAAATAATCCTTCAATGTTTTAAGACTGAAAAATTTTTTAGAACTTTACACGGAAGTTTCCAGTCCAACTATGAAAGATTGCAACAGAAATTCTATGTGGTAGTAACAGGGCCATTGAATTAATAGAAGTTTTCATTCCAAATGTTGCATTCCATGACATTTCATTATACTAAATAATTAGTATGCTTTCCTTTTGTTTTCCTATCAAAACTTTAATGCCCTGTACACACGGTCGGACATTGATCGGACATTCCGACAACAAAATCCATGAATTTTTTCTGACGGATGTTGGTCTTGCATACACACAGTCACACAAAGTTGTCGGAAAATCCGATCATTCTAAACGCGGTGACGTAAAACACGTACGTCGGGACTATAAACGGGGCAGTAGCCAATAGCTTTCGTCTCTTAATTTATTCTGAGCATGCGTGGCACTTTGATTTGTGTACACACGATTAGAATTTCCGACAACGAATTATGTTGTCGGAAAATTTTATAGCAAGCTCTCAAACTTTGTGTGTCGGAAATTCCGATGGAAAATGTGTGATGGAGCCCACACACGGTCGGAATTTCCGACAACAAGGTCCTATCACACATTTTCCGTCGGAAAATCCGACCGTGTGTACAGGGCATAAGGTTGGCTTTACATTTGAGCTTTGAAGTAGCACTCAGTAAAATGCAATATTTGCTGTGTGGTGGGTTGCTGTGCCATTCATTTTGAATTGCACCCTAAGAAACCTTGCATACGTTTTGTGGGGCATCACAATGCATAGATAGTAACTTACCAAAACAATTGCATAGATGTAAAGGGGGCCTTATTTTTTTCCCAAAAAAAGTAATAGATCCCGAGCTTGACAATCAATGTCAAAAGACTCCTAAGGTTACTTTTCAAACTTTCTTATTCGGAAATTTCACAGGTGGCAAAGTATAGTATTTGTTTCTATAAAGATTTGGGCTGGCTTCACACGTTTCCAGTGCAGTGCACTGTGGTAATGTACATGCAATAACACAATTATGTGTGCGTTAATGTGCATTACATTGTTCTGTGTATCCCATTCAAATAAATAGACTGGCAATGTATCATAGCAAAAAATATATAAAAATGGTATGCACCATTTTCAGCAAAGCAATGCAACACAATATACAGTAATGTATTACTGTGAATTGTGGAGTGTTGCAACACATGTGCATTGGAGCTGCATTGCCTTGGGGTGCAACTAAAAATACATGACACCACTTTGCAGTAATAGACAGATAATCGCAATGCACTAGAGCAGAAAAGTGTGAACCCATATGTGAGCTTAAATATGCCAACTCTATTTTTTAACTCATTCCTAATGTGAAGTTTAAAGGGATAGCAGCAGATTCAACTTTAATCCTAAACTATTAGATGCTTGGGAAGTATTTCACATTTTGGTTTTGCAAATGGTCATATGAAGGCATGGCAGCCTTTAAAAAAAAACCATTTTTTATAGCATAGCCATCCTTAAAGTATAACTATAAGCAAGAAAAAAAAATATTTTCATGCAGTCTATCACAAGCTTTACTGAGCCCCCCAGTAATATTGTTTTTTTTTTGTCCATGTCCTGTAATAGAGTGACAACACTGTGTTCTTTAGGAAGCAAAATCAAATAGTAGCAATGTTACCCTGTAGGAAATGATTATATTAGATGGACATGCAGTTTAAAATGGACTTTAAAGTAATTTTAAGGCCTGAGTGTTTTTTCCCTAATGCATTCTCTACTTTAAGGAAAAAATTACCCCACTAACCATTACCCCCCCCCCCAAACACTTACCTGAGCCTGTCAAGGACCCAGCATTGTGCCGGCTGCAGTTTTATCTCCTCTTTCATCCTCTTCTCACAGGGACTCGGGCAACAGCAGAAGCCATTGGCTCCTGCTGCTATCAAGCAAGTGCTCTTAGGAGGGACCGGGGGGAAGGGCCAAGCCATGCTGTGTGCATCTACGGACACAGGCAGTGCAAAGCTGTATAAATGTAGGGGTGGGTGGCGCTGCCTGTCACCTGAAGAGTGATCCTCTCCAGTAAGTTACTCCTCCCAGGTGAATATGCAACAAATGGGTGATAATCATTCGCCAGCACAATTAATAGACCATTATTAATACATTTTTTGATATAGGTCACAGGGTGAGAACACCCTTTATGACATTTACCTCATATATTGGGAAATCACTCACCATTCATCTGAGAAGAGTGACCTATTTGGGGGATCACCTGCAGGTGACGGGAGTGATTATTACCTGTTTGTTGCATATTCACCTGAGAGGAGTGACTTACTGGAGAGGATCACTCTTTAGGTGACAGGCAGCGCCACCCACCCGTACATTTATACAACTTTTTAATACGAGAGCTTCAACTGAAGCCCCTCGGGGGAGGCAGCAGCCTAGCCTATACCTAAGCATGGAATACAATAATTTATACAACTAGGGAGTGAGCCTACAACTGTGCCCCTATAGCAAACAGCTTGCTATGGGGGCACACAGAGAAGAGAAGGAGCCTAGAGTGCTGGAAAGAGACCACAGAAGAGAAGGTATGTTTATTATTAAAATTTAAAAAAATCTAGATTTTACAATCACTTTAAGGGTCCAATTTATAAAAAGTTGTCTTTCTCTCAACATTTTTGTATAGCAAATAATTCCTGTAATATTTGTAATACGTTTGTAATAGTGTCCTTAGTGCATTTCATTGGCCAAATATAAAAACCCATAACATTCGATCCTAAGAGAAAAATAGCTTAAGAACTTTTGACCATGAGAGCTATTTGCTGAACAATGGAAACACTAGGAGGGAGACTTATGCAATCTATGGAGAATCTTGTGTGAATGGCCAAATTAATGGGTGTTTGACCGTTCGCACAAGATTTTTTATAGATTGCACACTGTATTACCTTATACAAGTGTCTTTGTTAGAATGAAAGATCAAATCATGATTTGTGGAACCAAACTAAAATGTATCGAGTGTAAAGCATATTGAGCTATATGTAAATGGTCTCCTGACCTTTATTCCTGTGGCATATGCCTCTATAGCACCAAATGGATGTTTCACAAACTGTGAAGTTTCTATATATGTTCCTTGCATGCCAAGAAGCCAGATAGGCAACCTAGTTGATTGATCATTGATAAGGCACCTGTCCAGACATTGAAAAGAGTTGCAGGCTCCTTAAAGCATTTTCCCTTGACAGCCTATCAACTGATAGGAAATGATTACTGCTTCCCTTTATTGGCACTCTTCCAAAATTGTGTTCTATCAGATAATGTTTCCTTTTATATCCCTGCATTAGTACAGTAGCCTATAATGGACAATGGTCTCCTTCAAGAGTTTCTGCCATGCCTCTTGGCTGTGAGCAATTTCAAAATTTACATTTTTTAATTGTGGCATTCAATTAAATTCCTTCTTCTCATAACAGATTTGGTCTTCTTTTGGGTGTACTTTCTTTCATTTTGAAAGCATTTTGTTATCTCCTGTATGGTATTGGCCTAAACAGGGTTTTATAGAGAAGGGCTTTAGATTTTCTAGACAAAGGCCTATACTTTGATATCCAAAGTTAAACAAGAAATCATTTCTATAGCTCTATTAGTTTTTGCTCACAATATAAAAACTAAAATCCCGTCAACCTTTTTTGAAGCTGCATTTAGCAAGTTATAGTGTAAATAGCAAAATAAAACCTTTTTAGAATGTACATGTTTTTATTTTTTTCCTCTCATACCACCCTAGTAGCCCTTACAAAAGGAGAGCACCTTTTAACTCAACCATAGTGTTAAACGTTAAGTTTACATCATCAATATAGGCCAAGTACTGCATTCATGCTTCTAATTTCTGATGTATGAATCACACACAGGTTTTAACAATAACAAGACAAGTCAAGTCAGCAAATTGCCCTGTCCTAGCCAACCTGTACTGTCATTATTGTCTGTAAAGTAGATTAAAAAAAAATGGATTCTGTTCACTTGAAATTCTTAAATCTAAAAGAAAGCTGCTGGAAGCAACTCAAAAATAGGACCCAAACCTATCATCAGAGCTGCCCCAGATACCTCTATAGAGTTCTGTTCCACAAAAACATTATTTCTATGTAAAATGAGAAATGATGCCTTAGATTATTTTTAAATAGCTACAGCTAAGGTATTAGTCCATCTGCTTAAATCTGGAAATCTGTACTGGGAGGAACATGTAAAAATAGGTTGCTGACCTTTTAAAAAAATACTAATACTAACTGTCATGCCGATCCAGTTACCCTAATATATTATGATTCACTGACTGGGAACATATGCAGATAAGGATTTTTGACTTTACTAGAGATATACTTGTTCCAAGTCAGTAAAATTTTGAGCACAGAGAGAGAGACAGGCAACTCACATTTCAAAAATAGGTCAGCAATAGCAGCTTACATACTGTATATCCCTTAGTACATGTCAATACTTCTAAGGCTTTATTGTAATAGGACAACATCAGGATGAAATAATGTAGCATGTTCAAAATAAGCAACAAATTAAGAAACAATTTAATTTGCTGTATACAAACATAATTTATACATATGCTGCAAGCGCACATATTACATTTAACCATGTGCTATTTTTATTTTATTTTTTTCTACAGCTTCATTCAGATCAAGACAGAGGAGATGGGAGTTTGAAATACATTCTCTCAGGAGATGGAGCAGGAACTCTTTTTGTCATTGATGAGAGAACAGGTGACATTCATGCCACACGGCGCATTGACAGAGAAGAAAAAGCCTATTACACCTTGCGTGCCCAAGCAATAAATAGAAGGACAGGGAGACCTGTGGAACCGGAGTCAGAGTTTGTCATAAAGATACATGACATTAATGATAATGAGCCAACTTTTCTAGAACACATTTATACTGCCAGTGTCCCTGAAATGTCTGATGTTGGTAAGTAAAGTATTTGTCTCCCAGCTTGTATTTAGAATATCAGTGGTATTTTAGAGATTAAAAGACCCAGAAATGAAATGTTAAAAGAAACCTGTTCAGAGAGAAAAATGTAGGCTGCCATAGCTGACTTCTACTTTTAACCTCCCTGGCGGCATGATTATTTCAGATTTTTAATGCTCAAAGCAGTAGAATTGTTTTGCATCGAAATTTGGCATTTTTTATTGTAGACCTGTAATTCTTAGCAATAACACACTTACAGTAAATCTGTCCAAACAAGAGTCTAGTAGACAGCGCGGGTATGATAAAGTTTGAAAAACGAAATCATAAATTATAATATAATAAATAACTATAAATAATTATAAAAAATAATAATAAAAAAAATTATTCAATAATGTAATCAAATTAAAAACACAGAAATTTGCTCAGTTGCAGAATTGTCGCTGTCATTACTTTCAGTGTCTGATGATGAATTTCCAAACAAATCACTATCACTCAATTTTGCAAGTGATTCTAATTTATTATCACTGTTTTCTAGCTGGTCTAAAACCACTTTTGATGTAAAGGGACAGTTTTGGTTGCCATGGACAATCTCCAGTTTCCAGGCAGAAAGAACAGTATTTATAATAAAAAACTGCATGCAGGGCACTGGACAAACCACTAGGGACAAAAGGGATGTGAAATTATTTGATACAGTAATGTAATCTGTAAGATACTGTATGTATTGTGTGCGTTTTACTTTTTGAATTTGGCGCTGTTCTCGGTCCCCGTGCATCACAACGCTCGCAGGGAACAGAGCCCAGCACTGTGGTAGATCGAGTGGAGACACAGCGCACGGACACAGCGGGAAAACATCGCAGGATCCTGGGGACAAGATAAGTAACTGTACCAGGATACTGCGATGCGATCCCGAGTGTGGCTCGCGGTTATTGCTTTTGGTCATGAAAATCCACCCCGAGCCACACTCGGGATTACTGCCAGGGAGGTTAAAAATGGTTACCTGGCCACTATGTCAATCCAATGACTTCTGTACTATTTAAATCACAAAAATAAAAAATACATAACTGCTCACTAAAGAAGACTCTTAATACTTCTCCAGGGTTGAACATGAGTTTGACCTGAAGGGATCCTGCTTGTAATTTAGCATGTGGGTAGAAAAAATGTATTTGACTAGTTCATCTGCCTGCTCAAACCTCTGCCAGATATCGGTGGTGGTCTGTCATTAGCAGTGTTAGCACTAGGGATGAGCTTCGAATTCGAGTCGAAGTCATGTTCGACTCGAACATCGGCTGTTCGCTAGTTCGCCGAACAGCCGAAAGCCGCGGAACACCCTTTAAAAGTCTATAGGAGAAATAAAAATTGCTCATTTTAAAGGCTTATATGCATGGTATTGTCATAAAAAGTGTTTGGGGACCTGGGTCCTGCCCCAGGGGACATGGATCAATGCAAAAAAAGTTTTAAAAACTGACGTTTTTTCAGGAGCAGTGATTTTAATAATGCTTAAAGTGAAACAATAAAAGTGTAATATTCCTTTAAATTTCGTACCTGCGGGGGGGGGGGGGATAGTATGCCTGTAAAGGGGCGCATGTTTCCCGTGTTTAGAACAGTCTGACAGCAAAATGACATTCAAAGGAAAAAAGTCATTTAAAACTACTCGCGGCTATTAATGAATTGCCGGTCCGACAATACACATAAAAGTTCATTGATAAAAACGGTATGGGAATTCCCCACAGGGGAACCCCGAACCAAAATTAAAAAAAAAAAAATGGCGTGGGGGTCCCCCTAAATTCCATACCAGGCCCTTCAGGTCTGGTATGGATATTAGGGGGAACCCCGGCCAAAATGTAAAAAAAAAAATGGCGTGGGGTCCCCCCAAAAATCCATACCAGACCCTTATCCGAGCACGCAACCTGGCAGGCCGCAGGAAAAGAGGGGGGATGAGAGAGCACCCCCCCTCCTGAACCGTACCAGGCCACATGCCCTCAACATTGGGAGGGTGCTTTGGGGTAGCCCCCAAAGCACCTTGTCCCCATGTTGATGGGGACAAGGGCCTCATCCCCACAACCCTTGCCCGGTGGTTGTGAGGGTCTGCGGGCAGGGGGCTTATCGGAACCTGGAAGCCCCCTTTAACAAGGGGACCCCCAGATTCCGGCCCCCCCGTGTCAAATGGTAAGGGGGCACAAAAGTACCCTTACCATTTCACAAAAAAACTGTCAAAAATGTTAAAAATGACAAGAGACAGTTTTTGACAATTCCTTTATTTAAATGCTTCTATTTTCTTCTATCTTCTTTCTTCTATCTTCTATCTTCCTTCGGTTTCTTCCTTCATCTTCTTCTTCTTCTGGTTCTTTCTCCAGTGTTCTCGTCCAGCATCCTTCTCTGTGGCGTTTTCTTCCCTTCTTCTTCTCGGGCCGCTCCACATCCATTATGGGAGGCTCCCACTGTGTGACGCTTCTCGTCTTCTGACGGTCCTCTGACGCACGGGGACTTGACGGGGACTTCCCTGTGACATTCCCCGTGATGTCAGAGGGGGGCGGGGTCGCTCGTTATGTAACGGGTTACGTAACCCAGGTCCCCAAACACTTTGTATGATAATAACTTGCATATAAGCCTTTAAAATTAGCACTTTTGATTATTCATGTTTGTGTCCCATAGACTTTAATGGTGTTTGAACAAATTTTTTGCCTGTTCGCATGTTCTGGTACAAACCGAACAGGGGGGTATTCGGCTCATCCCTAGTTATCACTACCATCTTTATATGGCAGATCCCCACCAGGGGAGCTGTCCTTTGCATTGGGAATTGACCCAAACTTAAGGCTCATTCCTATGTATTACATACAGTACATCTGATCCCAGCTTTACAATGACACACAATGATTGTGATTTACTGATTCATCCTAGGAAAAAAAAAATATATATATATTTTTTTTTATATATTATATATTTATGGCCGGGGCCCTATGTCCGGGAGAGGTGTGAACCACAAGATTAACAACATAAAGTAGACCTGAAGTGTGCCCTGGTCTGCAGGACGGTATGCCAAGAGATGGGGGCATACCCAAGATAAGTAAGTGGATGGTTTTGTAGAGAAAAGGTTTTAAGAGAAGTGCCCTAAGAAGGGGAAAGGGTGGGTGGATACCGCACACTAGAACCGACACAGACCAGTGTGGGTGGTCTGCTTAAAGGGGTTGTAAAGGTAAAAATTTTTTCACCTTAATGCATTCTATGCATTAAGGTGAAAAAACTTTTGACAGTACCGCCGCCCCCAGCCCCCCCGTTTTACTTACCTGACGCCTCGAATCTTCGCTGCTCGTGCTCGTCATCTTCATTGCAGCTCAGCCTGGTCGCTGATTGGCTGCAGTGGATGGATTGAAAGCAGCGCAGCCATTGGCTCGCGCTGCTGTCAATCACATCCGATGACGCGGCGCGCCGGGGGGCGGGGCCGAGTGATACAGCGAGCGGCTATAGCCGCCGGCTGTATCACGGAAGCGCGCCCGCAAGCACTCACCACCGTGCGAGGGAGCTCGCATGAAGGTGGTAAATGCTTGCGGGGAGGAGCTGAAACAGCCGCCGAGGGACCCCAGAAGACCAGGTTCGGGGCCACTCTGTGCAGAACGAGCTGCACAGTGAAGGTAAGTATAACATGTTTGTTATTTTAAAAAAAAAAAAAAAATAACTTTACAACCCCTTTAAATACTCCCGGGCTCCTCCCATAATTTCAGGCCACCATACTGGCCTTCCTATTTATGGTCAGAGCCCTATGTCCAGGAGAGATGTGAACCACATAAACACATCACAAGACTAACAACATAAAGTAGACCTGAAGTGTGCCCTGGTCTGCAGGACTGTATGCCAAGAGAAGGGGGAAAAAGACTTTGTTAGGAAGGTAATTATTTATTTGAGCTGATAACGTCCTACAGGGCAAGTTTGCTGAAGGCTTGTGACATTTCTGCTTGTGGATTGGAGGTATTGAGCAAAGCAAGCGGATTTCCACCTGCCCATCTTCTTGATGACGTGGTCCGGGACCCTGTTTTGTGACGCTGCTGATGCCACTCCAATGAGGAAGGAATGTCCAGAAAATCAGCTGGGGTCAAAGCCTAAGTTAAGCAAGAGCAACGTGTCTGGTGAACTGGTTACCACTTAAAGGGTTAGTAGGGAAAGGTAGCAATAGGCTAGACTCCGAGAGGTAGGACAGATGAGCTAATAACTAATCTTGAATGGCCACTGGGCACAAGGCGTTATGAGTTTGGAAAAGTTTGATATCTCCCCCCGGGACCGGACTGTTGCATTTTGGATGCCATGAGGTGCAGGATGAAGTAACTCTGGTGGCATGTCAGATGGTGTCTGCGTAACACCTGGCAACTGGGGCCAGTGTGATAATGAACTCTCTCAAGCTTAAGAAGCCATAGAAGGCCAGGTAGATGGCTGCTTAAATGATTAGGCTGGGCCAAAACCCGAAAGGGGAAAGTGACAGGATGTTAGACATGTCTCTGAAAATGGAGCTGCTGACAGGTAGGTGCTTGCTACTGGTTTGGGGTTGTTGCCTGTGAATACCGTGTAGGATCGTTTTGACTGCATGGGCAGTGAACATGGTTTGGTGGGATCTTGTAAGGAAATGAAATTTTGGATGCCAGCTAAGTAGAGTCTAATAGTATTGCGTGACAACGCCAACTGTGTGTGGCAAAACAATATGAAAGCCAATGCCAAGATGTGCTTGAGATCTCCTGATACTGTCCCGGGGTTTGAGGCTAGGAACTTGTCGTAGGACTTCCAAGCAGTACGGTAGGCCTTCAGGGTGTTGTAAGATAGTGATTGATTAATAAGGCGAGTCACTTTGTGAAGGTGTTGCTTTAAGCCAACGTTAGATGCGACCAAGGTGGGATAAGCGATGTGGCCGGGTCGGCTCCAGGTTCCTGTGAAAAGAATGATGCAAAGTTAAAATGGGATAGTGCATTGGCTGAGGTATTGTACTTGCCCGGGATATAGATGCAGTGCACATTGAATTGATGCTGTAGGGATAGTTGCACCAGCCTGTGCAGGAAGGACATGATGGCCAGCGATTTGGACCTGCCTTTATTTATGATATTGGCCGTGGCCTGATTGTCTGTGGCAAACGTGACTGTTTGCCCTGCCCAGGTGCTGCCCCAGACTTGTGCTGCTGCCACAATGGGGTAGAGTTCGAATAATGAGGAGGACTGACTGAACCCGGGATTCAGGAGGATTTCTGGAGGCCATGGTCCTGTAAACCAGTAAATTGCAGCGAAATCCATAGAGGCTGCGGCGTCTGTGACTACCTGAGGTGAAGAAGAGGATGCTGATGGAATGAACATTGATATGCCATTCCAGTTCATGAGAAATTCATCCCAAACTATTAGATAAGCACCTGAACGACCACAACATACAGGGATATACAATGTAATACTGACATATAATCACACACAAAGGTTGGACTTGATGGACTTGTGTCTTTTTTCAACCTCACCAACTATGTAACTATGTAAGAGTGATTGATTTTAGCCACTTGCAGAGATGTTTGCAACAATTGCATGTAAGCAGCCTTATCAGGAAGGTGAAAACAAAAGATAGCAGAATTTGAGTATATAGGAATGACTGTACAAATAGATTGTGAGATACATATGTTGATACTTGATAAGAGTAACGTAAAGCCGAGGATCCGAATCATTGTGCTGCTGTGTTTGTACCATCAATGCAACTGGATTCAGACAGGGATGGGGTGTGAGTAACGGTGGTGTTTGTAGTGCCGATGATCCGAATCGTTGCACCGATGATGTGACTAGATTTGAATCGGGCTGTCGGTGTGAGTAACGATGAGGTTTGTGGTGCCGTGGATCCGAATCGTTGTGCTGATAGTGCGACTAGACTCAGATTGGGCTATTGGTGAGAGTAACGGTGGTGTTAGTAGGAGATGTGGTGTTTGTAGGAGATGTGGAAGGGGGGTTTGTAGTGCCGAAGATCCGAATCGTTTGTGCCTATGATGCGAATGGACTCGGATCGGGCTGTCGGTGTTTTTGTAGTGCCGAGGATCTGAATAGTGGTGCCGATGATGTGACAAGACTTGGATCGGCTGTAGGTGTGAGTATTTGTAGGAGGTTTAGTAGGAGGTGTGGTATATAGGGCAATGGATTTGAGACATATGCCGCTGATGTGATTTGATTCGGAAGTGGCTGTCATGTGAGTGAGTTACGTGATTTGTAATGTTCGTGCGACTAGATACGAATGGTCCAGAGCAGTGGGCTGCCATGAGTCATTATGTCGCTGATGCGACTGTGCTCGAATAGGGTACAACTCTCAACGAATGAGTACGAGTACATACAAATATCATGGTGAAATTTCTACGAAGCTGTGAGAATGGGGCAAGGGATTTTTACGACATGAGGTGATGACAGTTTTACGAATGGGAACGTGCTAACTAATGGTTCGTTTGTAGGAACGGTAACAACAAATTATACCTGTGACAGCGAGCGTGGAACGATCAACGAAAACCTACGAACTCAGGAACTGCAGCACCCTGGAATTCGAAAACACAGACTCACAAACACGCAGTGAGCTGGCAGAGTCGGCCTGGTGACATAATACCACGCACTGGAACCAACACAGACCAGTGTGGGTGGTCTGCTTAAATACCCCCTGGGCTCCTCCCATAATTTCAGGCCACCATACTGGCCTTCCTATATATAATATATATATATACACAAAAAACATTTTTGGATCTTACTTTTCCTTGAAATAATCTGTATTCAAAACCAAGTAATCTATGTTGTTAAATCAACAGTCTCTGGTTCCTTTAATTAATCAACCTCCAATGATCTGATCAACTGCCTGAAAACTAAACACTCCCTACGTGTATATAGAGAAACTTTTAAGCAGGGTAAGCACACTGAGCTTGTTTTTCATTCAGTGGGTTGAATGAAAAAAAAAAACGCACAGATCCCTGCATCAACACAAGTGATATTGGTACAGGGATCTCTCTTGTTATGGCTTTATATTCTGACAGCGAGGACTCCCCCCCCCCCCACCTCCAGAATACACTGATTAGTGCTTGCAACCACTGGCTGCAAGGTCTGATCGAACATTGGTTTTCCAGCATGACAATTTGACAGAAACCATTTGTTGGACCAGCTTATATTGAACAGGCAGTTTTGCACATGTATCAAAAGTCACATGGCTCCTGCTTAGCTGTCCTACTTTCGGTATGTGTATACCCCCAGCTTAAGTCATTATAACCTTCTAAAGGCTAATATACAAGATTCTATATTCACATAAGATACATAAGGGTATTTCTTTTGCTGGCAGGCTCACTTTAAAACATCAACAGACAATGTTTGCTACAGTATAGTACTGATTTAATAAAGTATATTAACAAGAGTAGGAATAAATTGCTATAGCATGCTTGCATCTTAGGCCTCATTCACGCGAGGTGGATCCGCTACCCCGGAGTCTTAGTGGAGACTTCTGGGAAAGCCAATCGGTCAATCACACAAGCAGGAGATGGCATATCTGGGGGGAGGTCTGTACACATCTGTGTACAGAACAGCTCCAGGTAGCCATATTGCTTTGCACTTTACAGTAAATTACAGAGCTGCAGATTGAAAAGGAATGGTAATTTTAAATAATAAATTACAATATGACTTGTGTCACAATTGTGTATGATATATTATTTTTTTTATTTAATATTTTCTTTTTTCTGACAGAAGTGGAATTACCCTTTAAATACCCAAACATCTGCAAAAGTGTGTTTTATTGCTAATTGAATTAAATGGTTGAAGTAAACTAAATTTTAACTATTTGCTTGCCCAGGTATCAGTTTGTATTCCTCTACTAAATCAACTCCCCTGAGTTCTGATAACCTAAGTACTGTAGGTAAAGTATGTACTGTACACCATAAAACGCACAATTGTGTTTTTTTTTTTCCAATAAAATTTTTATTGCAAGTATTAAAGAACAATACACAATAGTGACATCCAGTACATTAAGTACGTCAGTCAACAATGACAAGCATATTTTTGTTGTGTTGTATACATGGCAAGCATATAAAAATATTTTGAACATTATTCGGTCTGAACTTCCAGATGAAACCCGTCAAAAAGAAAAAAAAAAAAATCGGATGGATTCAACCCTAGCAAAAGTTAAAATGAATGATGCTGGGTGTAGAGCTGGAGTCTCATTTCTGTAAGACGATGAACTTACGTGAAGGGTGAATGAGGTGGATGGAAAAGGGTCTGTTTCTAACTGTGTCCTTAAGTTGCATAAGTTCCATGTGGAACAGCCCGATGTTGCGAAAAGAAATGGGATGGTTGGGGTTGATCTGAAAGATATCGGGGGTGTATGGAAAGGTATTAAAGATGAAAGAGAGGGAAGGGATTGGGGAGTGGGAGGGGAAGGAAAGAGGATTTTCCTCCTTGGTCTTCGTGGTCAGTAAAGCTACTTCTATCAGGCAGAAATATATGTATATGGTAGAGGGGGTATGTTGGAAAATTGTGCTATAAATCTAAGGCAGTAGTGTTGGTATTAGTAGTTATAGTCCTCTACGTGGGGTCCTCCCAGACTCGTCCCTTGTTGTTTTTAATGATAACACACATGAGAAACCTAAAAAGGCCAAATCTAACAGAAACATCTTATAAATACATAACATAGTTTGAACAATATTCCAATGTGTGTTTTCTTTCTACGTAGCCTCCCTGGCGGTTTTCCCGAGTGTGGCTCGGGGTTAAAATTCAGGACCATTAGCGGTAACCCCGAGCCACACTCGGGATTACATCGCAGGATCCTGGTGAGGCTTTACTTACCTTGTCCCCCCGCTGTGTCCGTGGGCTCCGTCCTCCTCCGAAGCCTCTCTGTGCCAGGCTCCGTTCCCTGCGAGCGGCGCGACGCACGGGGGCGGAGCCTGGCGGCAAATTCAAAAAAGTGTAAAAACCATAACACATACAGTACTGTAATCTTACAGATTACAGTACTGTATGAAATTATTTTGCATCCCTTTTGTCCCCAGTGCTTTGTCCTATGCCCTGCATGCAGTTTTATATTATATATACTGTTCTTTCTGCCTGGAAACTGGAGATTGTCGACAGCAACCAAAAAGTGTCCCTTTACATCAAAAGTAGCTTTAGACCAGCTAGAAAACAGCAATAGTAAATTAGAACACTTGCAGAATTGAGCGATAGTGAATCGTGGGGAAATTTATTTTATTATTAATTTTTTTTTTTTTTTAATTATTTATTTTTATTTATTATATTATAATTTATGTTTTTGTGTTTCAAACTTTATCATACCCGGGATATCTACTAGACTATTGTTTGGACAGATTTAAGTGTGTTATTGTTAAAAATTACAGACCTACAATATAAAACGCCAAATTTCCATGCAAAATAATTGTACCGCTTTCAGCACCTAAAATCCGAAATAATCATACCGCCAGGGAGGTTAATAGAGATAAGAGAATCCACTTGAGTTTGATTCACTAAATCTTTGGCGAATACTCTCTAAAATTCCGGTAACCCAAACAGTGGTAAATCCTATTGAAGTCTGCAGGAGAGTCTATGGGGCAGCCTTATAAGTAAGCTCTGACCTTTTTAAGGGAGTAATAGGCAATATACTATAAAAAAGGCATGGGAAGCTGGACCCTGCCATGGGTAACATGTACCAATACTGAAAATAAAAAATAGAAAAAAAATGCTGATAACAGTGAAAGGGTCTTTTCATGTGTCTTTGGGAGCAGCAATAAACATACGCAAATTCTTTAACCACTTCAGCCCCGGAAGGATTTACCCACTTCCTGACCAGGCCATTTTTTGTGATACGGCACTGCATCACCTTAACCGACAATTTTGCAGTTGTGCGATGCTGTACCCAAACAAAATTGATGTACTTTTTTCCCACAAATAGAGCTTTCTTTTGGTGGTATTTGATCAACTATGCAGTTTTTACTTTTTGCGCTCTAAACAGAAAAAGAGCGACAATTTAAAAAAAAAAAAACATTTTTTTTTTACTTTCTGCTATAAAACATTTCCAAAAAAAAAAACAGTTAAAAAAACTAAATTATTCATTAGTTTAGGTCAATCAATATGTGTTCTGCTACAAATTTTGGTAAAAAAAACCCCCAATAAGTGTATATTGATTGTTTTTTGCGCAAAAGTTATAGCGTCTATAAAATAAAATAGGGGATAGATTTACAGCATTTTTATTATTTTTTTTTTTTTTTTTACTAGTAATGGTGGCAATCAGTGATTTTTAGCAGGATTGCGACATTGCGGCGCACAGATCGGACACCTACTGTAACTAAAATTTTTGACACTTTTTTGGGAACCAGTGACATTACTACAGTAATCAGTGCTAAAAAATATGCACTGTTATTGTACTAATGACACTGGCAGGGAAGGGGTTAACATCAGGGGCGATCAAGGGGTTAAATGTGTTCCCTCACTGTGTGTTCTAACTGTATGGGAGACTGTGTGACTGGGGAAACACACAGATCTGTCTTCCTGAGTAGCAGAAAGACAGGATCTGTGTGATCTCCCCTGTCAGAATGGAGATTTGCCTTGTTTAAACTTGTGGGGAACAATCATGGGTTGCCGGCGGACATCGCTGATTGGCTCCCCCGCTGCCCAATGTGTACCACAAATCACTGTGTACGAGCTGACATACACCTACAGCAATTTGCGCGATTGAGCCCCATTGCCGCAGTATAACTGCGGTGGCTGGTCCTTACATGGGTAAATTAAATGCTTGTGATATGCCAACAAGTTTGAAAGTGGTTTTCTGAGGCTGTCCCTAATTTTGCTGATACAATTCTGTCCTGTCCTTGGACAATTTCTTTGGAGCTCTTATTAATAATTTAGGGACTGTAGGTGACACACCAATGTAAAATTGACAGCATCAGGAACATTTTAATGAGCAATACTAAGCCCAAATTTACTAAATACAGGTAGGGGTTCTAACATAAAAATGTAGAAACGTCAGAGACTACAGACTACTTGCCTTTAGTTTTATTTCAAATATTGCAGCGTTGTGCTTGAAACAAAAGGCAGCATCTAGCACAGATGGTCAGTAACAAGTGAATGCTTTGCTTTGAGAACCCCGAACATATTCTCTTTAGGATCACCCACATTGTACTCTGGATGGGCGTTTCCTACAGGCACAACGTCATACCTGTACATCACTGGCCTCTTCCAGATACAGGGTGCGCAGGGAGATGGAACAAATACATTTTTCAGTAAAAAGCAGCACATAATATACACAATAACACTTGTTACACTGTATAGTATTAACACTGATCACTGTATTTGTGTCACTAGTGATGTCAGTGTCAGTTAAGACCCGTACACACAATGAAAATATCAGACATACTAGGCTTTAGTCAGTTCCCAGCTAATATCAGTTAGTATCAGATTTCCCGCTGCACTATTACAGTCCCCACTATAAGTCACTGATCGCTGCCATTACTACTATAAAATAAAAAAAATACAATTTATATAATATTTAGGCTTTAACTTATGAAGAAATTTGATTTTTAAATTTTTTTTTATTGGCTATGTTTTATAGCAGAAAGTAAAAAGATATTGTGTTTTTTTTTTTCTCCACATTTTAGGTCTTTTTTCATTTATATAATAAAAAAAACCCAGTGGTGATTAACTACAACCAAAAGAAAGCTCTATTTTTGTGAAATAAATGACATACATTTTATTTAACCATTTCCTGCTCGTCATATAGCAGAAGAATTTCCATAAAGTGGTTAAGTTATCCTGACTGGACATCATATGACGTCCAGCAGGTTAAGCCGCGATCGCGGGGGCACGCAGCATGGCGATCGTTGGTGTGGTGTATCAGTCTGCCACACTGAATCACTGATTTCCGTAAAGAGCCTCTGATGTAGGCTCTTTACCATGTGATCAGCAGTGTCCAATCACAGCTGATCACAGAAAAAACAGGAAGACCTGTTTATCAGTTTTTCCTCCACTCGCACTGACAGACGTGAGTAGAGGAGAGCCGATCGGCTGCTCTCCTGACAGGGGGGTCTGCGCTGATCATCAGTGCAGCCCCCCCGAGGATGCCCACCTGTGCCCACCAGGTATGCCCATCCATGACCACCAGGGTTGCCAGTCAGTGCCCATTAGAGGTGCCAATCAGTGTCCATCAGTATAGCCTGCCAGTGCCTCCTCATTTGTGCTGCCTATCAGAGCCATCTATCAGTGCCCATCAGTGTCACCTATCAGTGCCATCTATAAGTGTCCATTAGTGCAGCCTTTCAGCGCCTATCAGTGTGGCCCATCAGTGCCACCTATGAGTGCGCATCAGTGCCACCTATCAATGCCCATCAGTGCTGCATATCAGTGCCACCTATCAGTGCCCACCAGTGCTGCCTATCATTGCCCATCAGTGCTGCATATTAGTGCCACCTATCAGTGCCCATCAATGCCGCCTTATTAGTGAAGGAGAAAACGTACTTATTTACAATTTGTTATAACAGAAACAAACAGAGATAAATATTTGAAAACAAGTCAGTCATTTTTTATTTGTTCAGCAAAAAATAACCCAAGTGGGGATTGAATATCACCAAAAGAAAGCTCTATTTGTGGAAACAATTTTATAAAAATGATGTTTGTGTACAGTGTTGCATGACCGCGCAATTGTCATTAAAAATGCGACAGCACTGAAAGCTGAAAATTGTCATGGGCAGGAAGGGGGGAAGTGCCCGGTATTGAAGTGGTTAATTACAACATTGCTTGACTGTGCAATTACCAGTAGTACAGTGCTAAAAAGAAAAAAATGGCCATGAAGGGGGTAAAACCTTTTAGAGCTCAAGTGGTTAAAGAATCCTACCAACATAAAATAAAAAGTAGGAGACCCCAAAGTATATTAAAACCCTAAAATACCATTCCTTAACCACTTCAGCCCTGGAAGGATTTACCCCCTTCCTGACCAGAGCATTTTTTGTGATTTGGTACTGCGTCGGTTTAGCTGACAAATGTGCGGTCACGTTGTACCCAAACAAAATTGACGTCCTTTTTTCCCCACAAATAGAGCTTTCTTTTGGTGGTATTTGATCACCTCTGCGGTTTTTATTTTTTGCGCTATAAACAAAAAAAGACCGACAATTTAAAAAAAAAACAATATTTTTTACTTTTTGCTATAATAAATATTACCAAAAAATATATAAAAAAAAAATTTCTTCCTCAGTTTATGCCAATATGTATTCTTCTACATATTTTTGGTAACAAAAATTGCAATAAGTGTATATTCATTGGTTATAGAGTCTTCAAAATAGGGGGTAGATTTTGATTGGCATTATTATTATTATTTATTTTTTTACAAGAAATGGAGGATAGCTGCGATTTTTATCGGGATGGCAACAGATTGGACACTTTTGACACTATTTTGGGACCATTGACATTTATACAGCGATCAGAGCTACAAATAGCCTCTGATTACTGTATAAATTACACTGGCAGGGAAGGGGTTAAACACTAGGGGGCAATCAAGGGGTTAAGGGTGTTCCCTGGATGTGTTCTAACTGTAGGGGAGATAAAAACAATCTAACCCCAAAACAGATAAAAACCCTCAAGAATTCTTTCTTAAGCAAAAATCCTACTTTTTTAAGAGATGCCCAGCAAAAAAAAGGCTAAATAAAGGCATCATTAATAAAAAATAAAAACAATATAATCCAAAATAAAACAAAACTCCAAAAATAAAGCCCCTTTAAGCAAAAGTATTTTTGTTTTTCTAAAGGGAAATCTTTGAGTGATAGATGGGACATCAGTTAAGAGTCACTTAAGAACTCAAATCAATACAAACAAGCCCCCAAAGTTAAAAAACAAAAAGGCAGCAATTGGGTTGTATTGCTTAAATACCTAGTAATCAGAATTTAAGCTGAAGTTTAGACATAAAATAAAGTATTCTCTATAGCTTTATCAAGCTAACTTACCAGTAATAAAGCATGTTCTGCATCGTGCAGGCAACTGAATCCTGTAGAAATCTTCTCTGCAGGGATGCCCAGTCCTCTTCCTGTCTCTTAATTTCTAGAGCTGCAGAGGTTAATTGCTTCAGGTTTTCTGTGAAGCTACTGTGAAAATGTTCCCAAAGAGGACCTGCCCCTTACTCCCTCCTACTCCATTGGAAGACTTTATTTCATTGCTTTCACTACCTGTAACATGAACTGCAATTGAGAGAGAAAATCCTGTGACTAATCAGACTCTCCTCTATTCATAAATCATGCTACAGGTAGTGAAAACAATGAAAGAATACTTCCAAAAGTTGAAGGAGGGGCTGGTTCCTCATTGGGAACTTTTTTTACACCAGCTTCACAGAAGATTCAAAGCTATTATCTCCCACAGTGCTGGAAGTTCAGAAACAGGAAGAGGACAAGGCATCCCTGCACAGAATTTCTACAGGATCCAGCTGCCTGCACAATGTGGGACATCCTCAGCTACAGGTAAGTTAGCTTATTAAAGCTATAGAGAATGGTTTTAAAGTGGTTGTAAACCTTTACATTTGACCAGCATTAGGTAATACACAGAGTTAAAAAAAATTATCCTACTTCTGTACATACTGTAAGTTGTAGCTGTCTATCTGCATCAAGGTCCTTTGTAGATCATTTTGAAAACACAAAGAGGAAAGGATTTCTTCTTTGATCTAGGAGCTGGGGGCATGGATCTGAAGTCTTCACAAAGCTGACAGCTCTGAGCCCTGATTCACAGGCAGAGTACTGCATCTCCCTTCCCCGTCACCTTTTTAGCTCTTGGTGTTGGGATAACAGAAAGAGAAATGACACTAAGTGGTTTGAAGAGAGTCAATAGCACAATATAGAACAATGTGTTTTTTCATATTTTGTGTCTGAGGTTTACAACCACTTTAAGGCTAAACTCAAGCTTTATAGTTCCATTCCCTAACTGACCCTAATTTCTCCATATACAGTTTGTCATTTTTCTCTATCCTCTTCATACAGCAGCCTGCAATTTTTTGCTGCCCTTTGCCCTCCCTTTTATAATGAGGGGACTGGAGTATCCAAAACCCCCCTTATTGGCCCTTCTAAGCCATGGAGTAGTGCATTATGCTTTTAAAAAAAATTCTACTGGGTGAATCTGCACATAAATTTCCTTTGGAATTAATAAAGTATTCTGAATCTGAATAAATACACCAGGCACAAATTAGCAGGCACAGCCACACAGGGGCTACATTCCCCTACACAGATTATGCTTTTACAGGGCATAGGGAGTCTGGGACCACTGGCTGGTACATGCTAACCGAGCAGCCTTATTTAACCACTTCAGCCCCGGAAGGTTTTACCCCCTTCCTGACCAGAGCACTTTTTACAATTCGACACTGCATCGCTTTAACTGCTAATTGCGCGGTCATGCAATGCTGTACCCAAACGAAATTTGCGTCCTTTTCTTCCCACAAATAGAGCTTTCTTTTGATGGTATTTGATCACCTCTGCTGTTTTTATTTTTTGCGCTATAAACGGAAAAAGACCGAAAATTTTGAAAAAAAATTATATTTTCTAATTTTTGTTATAAAAAAAATCCAATAAACTCAATTTTAGTCATACATTTAGGCCAAAATGTATTCGGCCACATGTCTTTGGTAAAAAAAATGTCAATAAGCGTATATTTATTGGTTTGCGCAAAAGTTATAGCGTCTACAAACTAGGGTACATTTTCTGGAATTTGCACAGCTTTTAGTTTATGACTGCCTATGTCATTTCTTGAGGTGCTAAAATGGCAGGGCAGTACAAAACCCCCCCAAATGACCCCATTTTGGAAAGTAGACACCCCAAGGAAATTGCTGAGAGGCATGTTGAGCCCATTGAATATTTATTTTTTTGTCCCAAGTGATTAAATAATGACAAAAAAAAAAAAAAATTACAAAAAGTTGTCACTAAATGATATATTGCTCACACAGGCCATGGGCATATGTGGAATTGCACCCCAAAATACATTCAGCTGCTTCTCCTGAGTACGGGGATACCACATGTGTGGGACTTTTTGGGAGCCTAGCCGCGTACGGGGCCCCAAAACCAAGCACCGCCTTCAGGATTTCTAAGGGCATAAATTTTTGATTTCACTCCTCGCTGCCTATCACAGTTTTGAAGGCCATAAAATGCCATGATGGCACAAACCCCCCCCAAATGACCCCATTTTGGAAAGTAGACACCCCAAGCTATTTGCTAAGAGGCATGGTGAGTATTTTGCAGCTCTCATTTGTTTTTGAAAATGAAGAAAGACCAGAAAATTTTTTTTTTTTTTTCTTTTTTCAATTTTAAAACTTTGTGACAAAAAGTGAGGTCTGCAAAATACTCACTATTCCTCTCAGCAAATAGCTTGGGGTGTCTACTTTCCAAAATGGGGTCATTTGGGGGGGTTTTGTGCCACCTGGGCATTCCATGGCCTCCGAAACTGTGATAGGCAATGAAGAGTGAATTCAAAAATTTACGCCCTTAGAAAGCCTGAAGGCGGTGCTTGGTTTTCGGGGTCCCGTGCGCGGCTAGGCCCCCAAAAAGTCCCACACATGTGGTATCCCCATACTCAGGAGAAGTAACAGAATTTATTTTGGGGTGTAATTTCACATATCCCCATGGCATGTTTGAGCAATATATCATTTAGTGACAACTTTGTGCAAAAAAAAAAAAAAAATTTGTCTCTTTCCTGCAACTTGTGTCACAATATAAAATATTCCATGGACTCGACATGCCTCTCAGCAAATAGCTTGGGGTGTCTACTTTCCAAAATGGGGTCATTTGGGTGGGTTTTGAACTGTCTTGGCATTTTATGCACAACATTTAGAAGCTTATGTCACACATCACCCACTCTTCTAACCACTTGAAGACAAAGCCCTTTCTGACACTTTTTGATTACATGAAAAAATTATTTTTTTTTGCAAGAAAATTACTTTGAACCCCCAAACATTATATATTTTTTTAAAGCAAATGCCCTACAGATTAAAATGGTGGGTGTTTCTTTTTTTTTTTTCCACACAGTATTTGCGCAGCGATTTTTCAAACGCATTTTTTGTGGAAAAAACACACTTTTTTAAATTTTAATGCACTAAAACACACTATATTGCCCAAATGTTTGATGAAATAAAAAAGATGATCTTAGACCGAGTACATGGATACCAAACATGACATGCTTTAAAATTGCGCACAAACGTGCAGTGGCAACAAATTTAATACATTTTTAAAAGCCTTTAAAAGCCTTTACAGATTACCACTTTAGATTTACAGAGGAGGTCTACTGCTAAAATTACTGCCCTCGATCTGACGTTCGCGGTGACACCTCACATGCATGGTGCAATTGCTGTTTACATTTGACGCCAGACCGACGCTTGCGTTCGCCTTAGCACGAGAGCAGGGGGGACAGGGGTGCTTTTATTTTTTTATTTTTTTTCTTTATTATTTTTTTGCTTTTTTATCTTATTTTTAAACTGTTCCTTTCATTTTTTTTTTTAATCATTTTTATTGTTATCTCAGGGAATGTAAATATCCCCTATGATAGCAATAGGTAGTGACAGGTACTCTTTTTTGAAAAAATTGGGGTCTATTAGACCCTAGATCTCTCCTCTGCCCTCAAAGCATCTGACCACACCAAGATCAGTGTGAAAAAATGCTTCCCCAATTTCCCAATGGCACTGTTTACATCCGGCGAAATCTAAGTCATAAAATGCTCGTAGCTTCCGGTTTCTTAGGCCATAGAGATGTTTGGAGCCACTCTGGTCTCTGATCAGCTCTATGGTCAGCTGGCTAAATCACCGGCTGCATTCTCAGGTTCCCTGTTGAGACAGGAGAGCCAGAGAAAAACACGGAAGACTGTGGGGGGGGGGGCATTCCCTCCCACTGCTTGTAAAAGCAGTCTAGAGGCTAATTAGCCGCTAGGATTGCTTTTACATGAAAGCCGACCGCTGGCTGAAAAGAATGATACCAAGATGATACCTAAACCTGCAGGCATCATTCTGGTATAACCACTCAAAGTCATGAATGGCGTACCTGAAGACAAAAAAATGGTTAACAATAAAGCACAGTGAACAGTAAAGTATAAAAAATTGCATACCTGAAAAGCAAACATGATAAAACATAATAACAATAAAACATTGCAGAATAGAATACAGTAAAAAAAGAGCAGAACAATAGAGAGAGAGAATAGAGAGAGAGAGAACAATAAAACGACAACTATTTATTTTTTTTAATTTTTGTTTGTGTTTTTTTTTTTTTTTTACACTTTTTTTTGTAACTGTAACTTTTATAACTGTAACCGGTTCCAGGTTCGGGTCTCTCAAAATGCGATGGCATCTTGGGAGACCCTGTGAAAGTGTGCCTAGTCTGTGCAATGCTGTACCCTACGCTAATACTCAACTAGTGAATGGTAGCGTTCAAAACATTCACCAATGCAAAGACCAGGATTGTCAGGACAGGAGGGACAATAATAGCGGGTGTCACGCCTATATCCGCGCTTGCTGTAGACAAGACATCTTTTTTGGGGGGGTTCGTTGGGTAGGGGTACTCGGGAGGACATAAAGAAAATGCCTCTCATGCAGCCAACTGCATTTGGTTGGGGATGTGAATGGGGGAAGTACGGGCGCTGCAGAAGCGGTGGGTTCCCAATTAGGATTGGCGAATGCAGCAGGAAGGGCACTATGGGCACGATGGGCCTGTGTTTGTCTTCTTGGTGGCAGCGGGACACTACTTGTGCTTGCCACCTCACCAGCTTGAACTGCACTTATGGGACTCGCCACGTCACCAAGTGTTACTGCAGTGCTGGTTTGACTACGACCGGGGTGTACTAGGCCGCTGGCGCTTGCCAGTTCACCAAAACGCTACAAAAAAACTGTTAGCGATCGCAGGGATCAGGCCTGACTCTGCGAACGCTGCAGTTATGCGTTTAGTGTTTTGTAAGTGACAGTGATCGATCGATACTGCACTTGGGTGGGCTGGGCTGGGCCAGGCGGAGGGGCAAAACGCAGGTGCTAGCAGGTATCTGGGCTGATCCCGCTAACACTGCTTTTTTGGGAATCCTAAACTGCTGGGGACGCTATTATAGATCTGATCGGATCAGATATTGATGCGTTCAGATACTATACCACTAAGGGAGGTGTACGGTGCGTGGGTGTTAGCGCTACTGGCACTAACCTGACGCTGCCTGGGGCTGGTGCTTGCCATTTCACCAAAACGCTACCAAAAAAACTGTTAGCGATCGCAGGGATCAGGCCTGACTCTGCGAACGCTGCAGTTATGCGTTTAGTGTTTTGTAAGTGACAGTGATCGATCGATACTGCACTTGGGTGGGCTGGGCCGAGCCGGGCGGAGGGGCAAAATGCAGGTGCTAGCAGGTATCTGGGCTGATCCCGCTAACACTGCGTTTTTGGGAACCCTAAACTGCTGGGGACGCTAGTATAGATCTGATCGGATCAGATATTGATCCGTTCAGATACTATACCACTAAGGGAGGCGTGTGCTGCGTGCGTGGGTGTTAGCGGTACTGGCGCTAATCTGACGCTGCCTGGAGCGACGCATATCACCGCCGGGCGATCGGGGGGCTAAACCTTTATTCGGTAATAAACGGTGGGTGCCCTGACACTATAAAAAATAAACAAACTAACCAGCGTCACCCGTAACGGTTATACAGTGATCAGTGGTGAAAGCGTTAACTAGGGGGCAATCAAGGGGTTAAAACATTTATTCGGTAGTATATGGGGGTCCCTGTCGCTATAAAACGCTGACGGCGAACCTAAATATTTACCTCACTAACTAGCGTCACCAGCGACACTAATACAGCGATCAGAAAAATGATCGCTTAGCGACACTGGTGACGGGGGGTGATCAAGGGGTTAAAACTTTATTAGGGGGGGTTAGGTTGGTACCCTAGACCTACAGGGGGCTAACACTCACTGCCCTACCACTTCTAACTGTCACAAACTGACACCAATCAGTAATCAGGAAAAAAAAAAAAAAAAAACAGCTTGGTGTCAGTTTGTGACGGGGGGGGGGTGATTGGGGGGGGATCGGGGGGCCATCGGGGGGGGGATCGGGGGTGTTTAGTGTGCCTGGCATGTTCTACTGTGTTGTGTAGTGTTTTACACTTACTCGGATGTCTTCTCTCCTCGGTGTCGGAATGGAAACTGCCAAGCCGAGGAGAGATGACATCACATCTTCTGCCTGTGTGTACTATACACAGGCAGGGGATGTTTCTCATTGCCTGGGAGCGATCGCGAGGGGGGGGCCACGATCGGATGGCCTCCCCCTCATCTCTGATCGCTCCTAGACAAATGCCGACCGCCGCTGGCATCGGGGGGGGTCCGATCGGACCCCCCGCCCGCGGGAAGGCAATCACGTACCAGGTACGTGATTTTGCCTGCCCGTGCCGCTCTGTTCACATATATATGCGTGAGGCGGTCGGCAAGTGGTTAAGGCTCTGGTCTGCCTCCGTCTTACTGCCCTTAAAAAGTACACATTGTTTACAGCCAAATTCTAATCATTATCACACACCTATCATCACACCGATGTGGGAATAGATTTCTCCAAGCCAACAATTTTTCTGAACAGTGCCCTGTGCTTCTCCTGATATTTTGAATTGTTTCAAGCTCCTGATATGGAATCGCTTCAATTGAGCTAATACATGTAACCATTCTCCATCCTGTACCCCTGACGAAGGTGTAAAGAACTGGAAACGTGTCGGGTATTAGGACATTTTACCCATTGGAGAGTACCAGTGTAATTTTTGCATTTTGTTTGTTTTTTGTGTTTTGCTTTGCTATATGCACTACTAGACATTATACGTCTTTTTATACTTATATATACTCACCTGTCTTATTGTTCCATATTTGTGCAATAAACTTTGTTTACATTTATCCAGTGTTGGCGGTCTATTAAAGTCCCATCCAGGGGGTACTTCTTTCTTGGTATGAATAAATCCACCAAGCTCATGAATATTAGTGAACGCGAACCACATCCCTACTAGAGATATTACTAATTTGCAATGCATAATAAGTTAAAGATACATTGACATTTACAATTTTCAGGTGTTTAGATGTGTATTTGTATATCAGTAAGCCTATTTTACTTTTTTTAACCTAAAAGTGTAATTTTATTATAGTAAAGAAGAAAAAAAGTACATTGATTGTATAATTGTACTTGTAATTGTACATGCACTATTTTAGCATGAAGTATGAACAGTTATGTAAGGAATCTATTGAGTTCTTTGAAAATAGTTACAGCATTGTGACAATAATCTACCACTAGAGTACATGGCTCTGTATGAGGACAAAGACTACATCAGAATTATTAACTGGACAGCTGAAAAGAATGGGAAAGTTTAAAATTGCAGCTAGCCACATGTAGTACAAAGAAAGGGCACTCACTTTGAAGAAATCACAGACTGGCTGCTGAGATCAAATATAGGTGAATATCACAGGAAACAAGGTTGCAAAGAACAGGACGAGGTCTGAAAGTAACAGTTATTTTTACAGCAGGTCACTTGTAATTTTGGTTCAGCATCTAGACCGCTGGACCTGGCTTGAAACAGTGTGATTATTTATTTATATGAATAGATCATCAAATCCTCAGGTGCATGCACTGTAACCTGACAAACTCTTAGAGCTAGGGTCACATAAGACTTCAGTGCTCTTTTCCTGGTGAGTGTTGTTCAAATAAGACCTACCAATATGTTGTTCTACATCATTTCAAACAGAGAAAGGATTATTTTATGAATGAAATACCAAGGACCTAAATATGATTTGACGGCAAGTTTATTTTATGTGTTGGTCTGTTTTTGAGTAACAGAATGAAAAAACAAATGGAAATATCTTGAAATAAAGGATATAGAATGCTAGCTTGGGATCTAAGGTCATAGTAAGATGACAATTATATCATAAAATCCATTATGTTATTGCTACAGGCCAACTCCGACCTTCTGGCCAACTTGATACTGTGATTCAGCTCTCTAGACACACAGATCCATTCAATAAAGCCATGCAAAGAGTAATGGTGATGCACAAAGTGCAGTAACCCATAGCAATGATATTTCAGTTTACTGTAGTCAGATTGGTCAAATATGATTTATTATTTGATGCTGTGCACATTCTATCTTACTGAATAATTGCATAAAGGTCATTTTTTTTGTGATTTCTATAATTGCTTGTATTTGCACGTTTAGCACATAAGTATAGAAGATCTTTATATCAGCAGGGCTCTTTTCTCAGTATATGGTTTTCCCATAAATAAGCTTATGAAAAAATCAGTAATTATTAACTATGTTGTTTTCTCCTGGAATAAATGATGTTTCTTAATCATTTTATGATTTATTTTAATCCAGGCACCTTTGTTGTGCAAGTTACTGCTGTAGATGCAGATGATCCTTCCTATGGAAACAGTGCCAAAGTTATTTACAGCATACTTCAGGGACAACCATATTTTTCTGTGGAATCTGAAACAGGTTAGTGTGTCGTCTTTGTTTAAACACATTCTGGTTACAGAATATTTTAGGAATCACAGCACTTAAATTACAGAAAGTTCATATGTACATATTCATACATTTGGCCACCTACAATGACTGTAAAAATATATAAAAAACATATAACATAAAAAATTCCCAAAGGGAGTACTCACCATCCCAAGCAGCAGGGCCTGTCTTATCAGGCCCAATCTTCCCCCATCACGGCGGGTAGCGCCTCTGAGAACCTTCAAGGACCGGGCCCCCCATTCTTTGGGGGCCACACCCTTGGACCTGTAAAGCACCCTTCTGGTTTACCTTGGGCAAGTTATGACCAGGAATACCAATTTAACAAGGGTCCAGTGCCATACAAGACACATTACAAGCAAAACCTTGCTCTTGAACCGAGGCTCGGGTACCATCCACTTTAGCTATCTTATGCCATCCTAATGGATCCGATTATAACATCCTCACTGGGACATTTATTTGAAGAATTTTGAAGAGCTTCAACAGCCACGACCATCACCTTCAAGACACTGGTGAAAAAACTGAGGTATTTCCTGTATAGGAGGGGTTATATGGGAGGAACCGTCTTACTATTGGTTTCCAGTGTCCAATCACCTAAAGGTAGCATATAACCCAATTAGTTATTATTATGGTGCTCTGTGTCCCGTGATGTACGATAAAGAAAATGTATTTCCTGGAGTAACACTAGTTGTAACTCAGTAAAAAAGCTCAAAATATATTTTGTTCAGTAACCCACAGCAACATATCAGATTTCACATTACCTTGCTTATATCAGTAAAGAAGTAACGTATTTTTGGACCATAAGACGCACTTTTTTTCCCCAAAAAATATGGGGAAAACGTCTCTGCATCTTATGGTGCGAATATACGACAGGCACCACCCCTGCTGGCACCACCCCCGCTGCCATCGTCACCGTCGCCATGCTAGTCCCAGAAGACAGACATCCCAGGCCCCACCGAGCGCCGGGTGATCTCCTGGCCTGACACCTGCTGAGAAGACAGAGCAACCTGAGCAATGGCACAGGTCAGGCTGCATTAATGGCAATAGTCAGGCTGCATTTATGGCAATAGTCAGGCTGCATTTATCGCAATGGTCAGGCTACATTTATCGCAATGGTCAGGCTGCATTTATCGCAATGGTCAGGCTGCATTTATTGCAATGGTCAGGCTGCATTAATGGCAATGGTCAGGCTGCATTAATGGCAATGGTCAGGCTGCATTAATGGCAATGGTCAGGCTGCATTTCTTTGACACAGGTCAGGCTGCATTTCATGGGCCCTGGTAAGTATTTTAGTACACCATTTGGTTCAGAATATTTTTTTTTCCTCTAAAACCTAGGTGCATCTTATGGTCAGGTGCATCTTATGGAGCAAAAAATATGGTAACTACTGACTAAGGACAAAATATATGAATACTTATCAATTTCAGAGTTATATTTAGAGTTCAGATGCTTTAGGTACAGGTAAAATATGCAGCTCTTCCATACAGCCCACATCCTTTTTTTATCTTTACATTCTCTGCTTATCAGCACTGAGATTAAAACCACAATATGTTTTTTGCTACCAAAGCAAAAAGTGTGCCACTTTTTTATATATGCAGGATGTCTTTTAAACTATACTTTAAAGCTTAGCTTTGGGATAAACAAATAGCATCCAAATACAATAATCATGTGTATTCTTATTGAATCTTGAAGTGTTTTCTGTATTTCTTTCAGATGCAGCAATCCAGTATAAAATATTGCCTCTATGCAGGAACTTCCTGTATAAAGATCACTCACTGCTGCTCTTTTTCCTTGTGCCGCGTGAGCAGTCTTGCATCCTCCCTTCTCCTGTAATTTTCTGTAGGACCTGTAGTGGGTAGACCTATCAAATCCCTCCTACATGTCTGATCTCAACATAGGCTACTGTATGTGCAGCGCAATGATTATGTCACACAGTCATGTGAAAAGGTAAGTACACTCCATGGAAAATTTTGACCTTTTTCAACATATTTGATTGGGCAAACATGTATATCTTTATTCAAACAGTGCCTCCAGATAAAAGGTGATACACTTGAAAAAATTACATATAAAAAGATTTCACGTGTGTATCTATTCACATACCTGTAGTCTTAATGAATAAAATTGCAGATTTCTCACATTGATAAAGAAAATACATTTACCCTCACTTCAAAGCTAATAAATTAGAATCAGATGTCCTGTTTTAGGTAACTATGATTAGAACTTCCGTAGTGAGTATGTAGGTGGTGCCTTCCTGCTGTCGGCTGACATCACTCAGTCGGTCAGGCACAGGAATGTCGGGATCCACCCAAATGCCTGGATTGGTAGGTGGCTGAGCCACTCAGCAAGCTGATGGGAGACTGAGCAGCACCCTCCTCCGCCCAGTGAGCTCTTGAGTGGCAGAGCAGAGCATGTGACTTACCGTCGATGGCTCTCTGCAAACTGAGGACTGAGAGCTGAGCACTCAGCGGTGTTTGATTGCTTGGTTCTCAGTCTTAAAGTGATTATAAAGTCGTGTTTTGTCTTCTATAAACATAACAAACATGGCAAACTTACCTGTCCTGTGTAAAGGTTTTGCAGAGCAGCCTAGATCCTCCTCTTCTCGGGCCCCTCTTTGGTGCTCCTGGCCTCTCCTTCCTGTTAAGTGCCCCCACAGCAAGCATCTTGCTGTGGGGGCACCCGAGCCAAGGTGCAGCTTCCTGTGTCCATTCAGGGAGCTGCACACCTTTTCAGACACGGAGACCTGGTTTAGCCCTGCCCGCTCTCTCTCCTGATTGGCTAACTGATTTTAATTGACAGTAACGGGAGCCAATGGTGTCTCTGCTGTGTCTCAGCTAATGATGAGGGAGAGTCACAGATGGCTGAGGTACTCGTGGACATCGCTGGACAGGAATGGGGCTCAGGTAAGTATTAGGGGGTGCTGGGGTGTCTGCTGCACATGGAAGGCTTTTTATCTTAATGTATATAATGTATTAAGATAAAAAATCTTCTGGAGAAGGATCTAGGGGTCCTAATAGATGACAGATTGAGTAATAGCATGCAATGTCAAGCTGCAGCTACCAAAGCAGGCAGAATATTAGCATACATAAAAAAGGGATATATTCCATGTATAATTCTGCCACTTCATAAAACTCTGGTTAGGCGACATCTGGAATATTCTGTCCAATTCTGGTCACCAGTCCTCAGAAGGGATGTGCTGGAGCTGGAGAGAGTCCAAAGAAGGGCAACAAAATAATAAGAGGACTGGAGGGCCTCAATTATGAGGACCTGCTGCAAACACAAAATGTATACTCGCTGGAGAAATGACACTTAGGGGGGACATGATAGTGATTTACAAATACCTCCCAGCATAGAAAAAAAAAACTATTCAGTCCCAGGGAGTGTATGAGGACACGGGCCACACTTTGAGATTGGAGGAGAAGCGGTTTAACCTTAGACTGTGCAGGGTGTGCTTCACTGTCAAGGCAATAAGGATGTGGAACTCTCTCCCACAATTGGTGGTGGCTGCGGGGAGTATGGATATTTTTAAAACACTCTTGGATGTACATCTTAAAAAACACAACATACAGGGATATGGGAAATGATTATAGACACTGACACACATACACTTACACAGGTTGAACTGGATGGACTATTGTCTTTTTCAGCCTTGCCTACTATGTAACTTTACAACCACTTTAATGCTGGCAGAGGACATATGCAACAAAGATTGGTGCTGCATCCGAAGTGAGTATGAATGTTTTTTTGTTTTTTTTTGCAAACCCATACTTCTGTTTTAAACCTTAGATATCTTGGGTCTGATGTTCTCTTTATTTTTTATATGTGTGTCAAGATCAAGGTATCAAGGTATCTCTAAGACCTCCAGAAAAGATTATTATGCAAAATTCATACAAGAAGATATTTCCAGGAAGGGGGCTATACCAGCTTCTGAGACCAAGGGTGTTTCTATTTATTCCACAGTACACCATTACATCCACTGACATTTTTTGTCATGTAAATCAAAAAGTTTAATTGTGTCTTTATTCAGGTTGTGAGGATTTAGTTCAGTAGCGGGTTGTGCGTGACCCCCTGGATGAGTCACAGCACGATCTAATGGGCACACGGCAAGACAGCAGGATCTTGGTGAAACAAAATTGTATTTTTTACAAAGTCTGTGTTTACAAAGTGAAGGTATCAAAACAGCAAAAAAAACAGAAAATAAACTTTTGCCACCTTGGGCATCCAGCTTCAAACACAGGAACCTAAATACTTGTCCCAGAATAGCCTACCACTGCCCTGGCACCTCTGGCACCTTTCTGTCACACATAATGAAACAGTGTCTTTAGACATACAGACTTAATCTCACCACATAGAGAGGTTGCTGCTCACCAGTCTGCCCTACACAGAAATCTGGTTCCAGGGTGAAACATTCTCCCTAAGCAGCCTGGGAGTTTTATAGAGACCAGAGTATTCAACCTGCTACAGTTGAGCTTGTTAACCCCTCAGTGAGCCAAACAGGCTCACTACAAAACACAAAAGTGAAAACAGTTTGTATACAGCATGAGTATAGGACAAATATATCTCCCATCCTGGACACAACCCATAATGTTTCCTAGCTTCCTGTCACATGGTATATCACCTATCTTTGAAGTCACTGTTTAAATGAAGGTCTAATGTTTGCCTGTTTACATATATGTTGAAAACTGTAACAATATCTATGCAGTGTACTTACTTTTTCACGTTACTGTATATCCTTTGTTGCAATTGAGAAATATAACTAAAGGAAATTTTTGTACTCAGAGATCAACGCTAAGGAATCTGTAAAGAAACATGTTTTTTTACTATTTGGCCCATTGAAAATCTTTTGAATCTGCCTACTTCGACACACAAATGTTTACTATAAGATTTATCTATAAGCATCAAGAGTTGCCTAGACAATAGGCAAAAAAAGTGAATATTTTAAGCCCATGTATTGACATTGTTGCACTTACCAACCGGCCCATAGCCGAATGACGGCTGCAGGGCGGTTGGATAACTCTGGGAGGACGTACTATGACGTCCTCCCAGAATTCCCCTCTCGCGCGCCCCCTGGGGCGCGCACCCGAACACATCCGTGACCGCCGGGTCCAGAGGACCCGGCGCATCACGGATCCCGGTAAATGGCCGCTGATCGCGGCCGTTTACCATGTGATCGCGCCGTCAAATGACGGCGCGATCACATGTAGACAGACCGGCGTCATCTGATGACGCCGGTTCCTCTCCTCCCCTCCTGTGTACCGATCGGTACACTGTGGAGGAGAGGGAGATGGATGGATGGCTGCAGCGCTGTGGGCTGTATGTGTAGTGCCCACAGCGCTGCACAGAGACATCCAGCCATCCATCCATCCATGCTCAGCCATCCCTACTACTATGCAATGCTGTGCAATACTCTGCAATACCCCCACAATACTCTGCAATGCTGTGCAATACTCTGCAATGCCCCCACAATACTCTGCAATGCCCCCACAATACTCTGCAATGCCCCCACAATACTCTGCAATGCCCCCCGCCATACTCTGCAATGCCCCCGCCATACTCTGCCATGCCCCCGCCATACTCTGCAATACCCCGCCATACTCCGCCATACCCCGCCATACCCCGCCATACTCCGCCATACTCCGCAATACCCCGCCATACTCCGCAATACTCCGCAATACCCCGCCATACCCTGCCATGCTGAGCCATGCTCGGCTGTACTCGGCCTCTGTATGTGGCCAGGCTGTGGAAGTCTCACACATGTGGTATCGCCGTACTCAGGAGGAGCAGGAGAATCTATTTTGGGGTGTCATTTTTGGTATGTACATGTTATGTGGTAGAAATATTGTATAAATGGACAACTTTGTGTTAAAAAAAAAAAAGCGTTTTAACCACTTCCCGCCCGCCGGCCGTCATACAACGTCTTTGACTTTGTGCGGGGATATCTGAATGATGGTTGCAGCTACAGGCATCATTCAGATATCAGCTTTTTCAGCCGGCGATTCCCTACACCATGAGAATGATCATAACAGCTGTTCCACTGCTTGATCGTTCTTACGGGAGGCGAGAGGGGATGACCCCCCCTCCCGCGCTTCTACCGACTCACCGCTACGATCGAAGCCAGGATCGTTTTTTTTTTTTTTTTTTTTATTTCAGGCTTCCCAGCCTAGAGGTGAGATGTGGGGTCTTATTGACCCCATATCTCACTGTAAAGAGGACCTGTCATGCCATATTCCTATTACAAGGATGTTTATATTCCTTGTAATAGGAATGAAAGTGGTCCAAAATTTTTTTTTTTGGAAAAAAGCATCAAACTAAAATAAATAAAGTAAAATGAACAATAAAAAAAAAAAAAAAAATTTAAAGCGCCCCTGTCCCTGTGTGCTGGCATGCAGAAGCGAACGCATACGTAAGTCCCGCCCACATATGAAAACAGTGTTCAAACCACACATGTGAGGTATCGCTGCGATTGGTAGAGCGAGAGCAATAATTTTGGCCCTAGACCTCCTCTGTAACTCAAAACATGTAACCAGTAAAAAATTTAAAAGCGTCGCCTATGGCGATTTTTGAGTAGCAAAGTTTGGCGCCATTCCACAAGCGTGTGCAATTTTGAAAGGTGACATGTTGGGTATCTATTTACTCGGCGTAACTTCATCTTTCACATTATGCAAAAACATTAGGCTAACTTTACTGTTTTGGTTTTTGTAAAGCACAAAACAGTTTTTTTTCCAAAAAAAACGCGGTAAAAAAATTGCTGCGCAAATACCGTGCGAGATAAAAAGTTGCAATGACCGCCATTGTATTCTCTAGGGTCTTTGCTAAAAAAACATATATAATGTTTTGGGGTTCTATGTAATTTTCTAGCTAATAAATGATGATTTTTACATGTAGGAGAGAAATGTCAGAATTGGCCTGGGTGCTCCAGAACGCCTGAAGGTGCTCCCCTGCATGTTGGGCCTCTGTATGTGGCCACGCTGTGTAAAAGTCTCACACATGTGGTATCGCCATACTCGGGAGTAATAGCAGAATGTGTTTTGGGGTGTAATTTGTGGTATGCATATGCTGTGTGTGAGAAATAACCTGCTAATATGACAATTTTGTGGGAAAAAAAAAAAGTAAAAAAAAACCTTGATTTTGCAAAGAATTGTGGGAAAAAATGACAACTTCAAAAAACTCACCATGCATCTTTCTAAATACCTTGGAATGTCTTCTTTCCAAAAAGGGGTCATTTGGGGGGTATTTGTACTTTTCTGGAATGTTAGGGTCTCAAGAATTTAGATAGGCCGTCAGTACTTCAGGGGTGATCAATTTTCAGATATTCGCACCATAGCTTTTGGACTCTATAACTTTCACAAAGACCAAATAATATCCACCGATTTGGGTTAATTTTACCAAAGATATGTAGCGGTATAAATTTTGGCCAAAATATATGAAGAAAAATTACTAATTTGCTAAATATTATCAAGGAATGGGGTTGAAAGAGAAAACAAAGCAGAGGCCTCTCCAATAGGGTCCTGCCTCTTTCACAAAAATATAGGGACTATTGCGGTACCATAAGAAAAGAAATTTGTATATAAAAATATAAGTTTATTTCAAAATTAATAATAAAAAAAAGTCCTACAAAGGACATATATTGTACATAGTCATGATTACACATACACAAACAATGATAATTGTTTACAACATTGTTGAATGTGGAAAAAAAAAAAAAAAAAGAAAAGGGGGAAAGAAACAGAAGGGAAGAAGTGTGGAATGAAACAAGTACCCCAAAGTACCTATCAGAGGGATTGAAAAGCACACAGAAATAACAACAAGGAAATTAATGGTAGCAAAGGGATTTTTACCTATAAAATTATTTGCTGTAATGAAAACCCAGACTGAAAGGCTGTTGGTACCCAGAGTGACGTGACTAGTATAGTCAGTGGTTAAGACGCCACATCATTCCTCTACAAGGAGTCACTGTAAGAAATATAAATCAACAAAAGGGATATTGTAAGTGGTATGAGGAATGAAAAAAGTTGCTAAGTATTTTATGCCGAGCAGGAGGGGAAGGAGTGTTCCTTGTTTATATTCATAATCGGGATGATGGTACCCTTTAATGTACTTTTACTTCTTTTTGTAAACCACGTGGCACATTTGTTAATTCTTTGCTAAATATTATAACAGAAATGAAGAAAAATGTATTTTTTTACAGATTTTTCTGTCTTTTTTCTTTTACGGCGCAAAAAATAAAGAACCCAGCGGTGATTAAATACCACCAAAAGAAAGCTCCATTTGTGTGAAAAAAAGGACAAAAATTTCATATAGATACAGTGTTGCATGACTGAGTAATTGTCATTCAAAATGTGAGAGCACCAAAAGCTGAAAATTGGTCTGGTTAGGAAGGGGGTTTAAGTGCCCAGTTGTCAAGTGGTTAAAATAAGGACCTGTTCCCCATTTTCCATTCTGAAGTCATGTGTTGTAAACCAACTTTCTTCTTTCACCTCTCAAAGTATAAAAAGGCAAACTGTCTAAATGTATTCAAACTTGAACCAGTTTAAAAACACCATATGTCAGATCAGTTGTTTTTTTTTTTACTTACCAGCACAGCTTGAAGACAGAAGGGAGATATAGTGATGTGCGAGATTCATTGAGATTTGATACCCTACCGAGATTCACTGAGATGTGTGCTGGAGATTAGAACTGTGCTGGCAAGAACATTGCAGGTGTCCTCACTGAAATCTGATCAGAAATTTAACCTACTGTATGCTGGCAAACACAGCATAACTAGTGTATGGCAGTTCCCGGTTATTTAAGTTCAAATTACATATTTAAACATATATATATATATATATATATATATATATATATATATATATATATAAAATATTAAAATATACCTATATCTGAATAGCACCTAAACACATTGTCTCAATGCACTTGTGTTGCAGCACAAGTGCTGAAAATGCTGCATGCACTTTTTATGGTGCTAGTGTGCTAACATAGCCACAGAATGTGAACAGGCCCCACATGTGCATTTCTGTAATACAATTCTGTCATAAACTAAGAAAGATTAGGGGTGAAAAGCTAACATCAGCCACATCATTTACTTACCTCATGTACGTTTGTTAAAGGCTAAGGTCACTTTTTTTTCTAAAATCCAGCTCCCTTATGTACCAATATACAATTAACCCCTTGGAGTCGGTGCCTCCCAGGCGCTTTAAGGTGTTTTTGATGCCAGGAGGTGGGATTTATGATCCTGTGACCGCCATTATTGGTGGTCATGGTGGTCACATGATCGGAAAGCTCCTGATCGCAAGCAGGGATCGGGATCTCTACATTAGTCACTGATATCTGTGCCTGGAGCGTGAAGGGTGAATTCTCACTAATGTATTGTAATGTATTCACACTAATGCACACAAATATGCGCCCGCTCTGCACCAAGGCCCCCCACCTGCTGAGGCCACAAATTTGTATTCAGCGGCGCCATGTACCTCAGTTGCAGGAAAATAAAAATAAAAACTTTTTTTGATTTTCAGAACAATGCCTTACCTTAGTCCTTGCTGTGTTCCATAGAAAGCTTCAGAGACTTCCTGGTATGTAGATTTGGGACATACGCACAAGTAAGACACAGGAAGCAGTTTACCATGCTAGCGCATGCTCTGTGCCCATCAACTAGGTTTGCACAGCATCCCGGCATCCCTCCATCTGTGCATTTCCCTGGCTTGTCAATGTAATCTGCCACAGCTGCTATGTATGCACATATGTATCCCCAGTGTCCCTTCAGACTGGCCCAAGCCATATGTTAACTTCTTTGGGGCAGCATGCAAGCCATGGGTCACAGGTTTGACACCCCTAATGCAGCAAAACGCACACAAAAAACCATCCAACCTGCCAAAATGTCCCATCAGCTACTTTGCCATGTGTAGCACCACCCATTAAACTTAACTGGCTGCCCAATGTGTGTCACGGGAAACATGTGTCAAAACCTTGCACTCCCACTATGCTAAATGTGAATGGGGCCTGAAAATGAAATTGGTTTGTTTACACAAAAATAATGAGGCTCCATTCACATCTGTGTGTTTCCAAACGCATAGCAATCCACACAGAAAATATGCACTTTGCCTTGTGTTTCAGAGATGCTGGAGCTTCTTTGGGGTGATTGTTGCATATAGGTCAGCCTATTCAAGTGAATGGGCTGCCCTATGCATGATGAGCGAAAAAGCTCAAACATTTTCTCCCACAAAATATACATGCAGGAATGTGAGTTTCCACTTTGCAGAGATGTGAACATGGCTTGACAGCGTCTCCATTCACTCTCTCCTATGTACTTGTATGAAGCTAGCTATACTCTATGCAATCTTATTGTACAATTTCCTACAGATCTATCATGAACTATGTAGTGCAAGAGCCTGTCTGATTGGATACAGAGTAAATAGATAGATAGGTGGGTCCTCTTATTCCATAGTTCTGGTAAAACAAAAGGAAATTATACAGGGATTGCACAATCAGATTGCATGGTGTATGGCCAGCTTTATACAAGTACATAGGAGGCAGTGGATGGAGACACTCAGCTATTAAGCCCTGTTCACATCTCTATGTAGTGGGAACTCACATTCCTATATACAGTTTTTAGGGCATTTTTGAGTGTTTTTTTTTCACACATAGGGCAGCCCAATTAAGTTGAATGGGCTGCTCTACATGCAACAATCGCCCCAGAGAAGCTTCAGAACATTTTTTTTTTTAGAGTGTGGTGCATTTTTTTATGTGCAGGGCTTTTCTGAAACACAAGGCAAAGCGCTAATTTTCTGTGTGGTTTGCCATGTGTTCGGAAATGCACAGGTGTGAATGGAGCCTTGGTGTTCTTGTGTAAACACACCAATTTCACTTTCAGGCCCTATTCAAACTTAGCGTAGTGGGAGTGGATATTTTTGGCGTGTTTTTTCCCATCATGACACTGTCGTACACATGACAAAGTAGCTCATGGGACATTTTGGTGTGTTGCGGGTTGCACATTTTTTACTGTGCGTTTTGCTGCATTTTTTGTTCAGTCCCCTACATGGCAAAATGTGTGTTTGCTTCTGTGTTTGATGTGTCATTAATGGCACAAAAAGCACAACTAGTTAATATTAGGTGTATAAAGGTGGACATACACTATACAATTCGATTGTATAATCTCAGCACGATCTCCATTAGATTTACTAAAACTATATATATAGGACGACACAACATCTATTAAATCAGTCTGTATCCAATAAGGCAGGCCCTTGCACCACATAGTTGATAGTCGATCTAAAGGAGATTGTATAGTGTATGGATGGTGAGCTTTACAGAACCCAGGACATATTTCTGCTGTTTTCAATATTAAAGCTCTATCCACATAGGCTGTTATCTCAGCTCCTACACACTCTGCCAAATGAACGATCACTGCCTGTGTATTTAGTGAGAATGGTATTCACTCATTGCATTGCGAAAACGTGCACCCGATGAGGTGGGTGGTAATGATCTGCTGGAAGGGCAAATGCAGAGTGTATGCTAGTGAGGTCAGCGATAAACGCCTTCCTGTATCACATCCCACGGTCTGTCCAGGAAGTAATGGAGACATTTTTTTATACAGCCAGCTGAACACAGAGGTAAGAGGTTTGTAAGATAAATAGAAAGTTTTTTTTCTGCAAAAGAAGTACACTCATTGTATATTGGTACATAGGGAAGCTGGAATTTAGAAGAAAAAGGGAACTTATCCTTTATAGTAAATCTCATAAAGATTGTAGAGCACAGAAGTATGGTGTTCTTGGAGGTTTCCATGCTCTGGGTGGTCATTTATTTGTAGTGAAGAATAAATGAAAGCAGCAGAGGAGAACTAGTCATAAGATGTACATGCTTGAGCGCCTGCTACTGAGCATGTAAAACACAGAAAATTAACTTCTTCTGAGCTGCATGCATTCATTTTACCACATATCAAGTTTAAGGCACCACCAATCTAAAAAGGCATTATTGTATTAAACACCAAAACAAAAAATGTCATATATTTCAGCTTACTAATCCTAGGATGAGATGCTGCAGGTCGGGTGCCCCCATAGCAAGCTGCTTGCTGTGGGGGCACTCAACAGGAATGGAGGGACCAGGAGAGCTGAAGAGGGACCCAAGAAGAGGAGGAACTGGGCTGCTTTGTGCAAAACCACTGCACAGAGCAGGTAAGTATAACATGTTTGTCATTTTCAACAAAAAAATTATACTTTAGTATCACTTTAAAGTTAAAAAGCCTTAAAAACTAAAAAGTAATGCAGCCAACACATCTAAGATTTGGTGAGCTACAATTTAATACATTTTTGGTTTTGGGTTTAATACTGCTTTAACTAAAAGTATACTTGTATGTTTATAAATGCTTTGGATATAATTTCCAATTTAAAAAAAAATAAAGCTGTGATATACACATACATACTTACACAGATTAATGTCTTTCTGAGCTGCAGAATTTTACTCCTGCTTATTGATGTGTGGAAAATTTCAATTTCTTTCAGTGTCACTGCAGCTCCTGAATAAGACCTTTAAACTGCGAAAGACTTAAGACCAAAGAAGTGTATGAAAAGTGAAAATCCTACAGCCGAATTGCTTTAAAATTACATTCCAGAGAAATGTGGCAAGACTGAACTCAATGCAATTTGATTTTATCGCAATAATGTTAAAGAAAATAACTGCAGGATTTTCACAGTCCAGCAATATTGTACCATATAAAGTCATTGGTATAGTGTTGATTATGACAATTTTTTTTCTAGTTAGGTCTGTTATGTAAGTTGTACAGAATATATACTAGCAAGATGTCCATCTAGGAATGGTCTGCCAGGTCATTCTTATTGCAGATCAGTGTATCTCTTGTCACTTCAAGCATAAAGGCAATGCAGGTGGATATGAACATTTTCAAAATGCCTATCACAGTTAAATAATTGTTTTAAAGCGGAGTTCCAGCCACATATATGATTTTTTTTAATCTCTTGCAATAACATAATGTATAATTAGCATTGGTTAGTCTTGACATGATCACTGCTTTTATTCATATTTAATTGCAAAAGTTACCTTTAATGCATCCTGCTTGGGCATTCCCATCTTACTTGTGGGCAGGCCAAGCCCACAAGCATAAACTTCCTGGATACAGTCATGCTGTATTTTCAGCATGAACCGCCCGTTCTCACGCATACGCAGTAAGAGCACGCAGCGGCACAGGAAACTTCATCACAACGGGTAGCATCGGAAGTGCCCACCATTGTTGTGATGGCAATGAAGAGAAGCCTAAGATATGTACAGGAACACGGAGCACTGTACATCAGCACATTGCAGGGAGAGAAGCGCAGGTAAAATATTCTATTTTGCCACAAACCGTGCTATTATTAACATTGTACAAACTCTTTGCCCACGGTACTTCCGGTTTTGAAATGCCATGATTATAGCCCTCGGAACTGCCTACTGACTCCTAGGAAATGATGACAAACATCTCCCAGGAGCATTAGCAAGCTCAGGTGCAGAGGGAAATGATGTAAGGCACTGCGGAGAGGAAGGGGCAGCTTAGAAGAGACCACATAGCAACAGGCATGAAAATGTAAGTGAAAAAAAAAAATTTTTGCCAAATGTCGTTGGTTATGTTTATTGCTGCTGAATAATGTAAAGTTGATTTTATGGGTGGAACTCCACTTTAAGAAGCATCTTAAAGTGGTTCTAAAGTCTGAAGGTTTTTTACCTTCATGCATTCTAAAGATGAGCTGGACATCCAGCACAGGACCATCAGACTGGGCAGAGGTCAGTGAATCCCTGAGGTCAGGTTGGTTAGAAGGTGACATGTCACAAGAGTCAAGCTGGATAGCTGAAACACAAACAGAATGCAGAGAGCCCTGAAAAAAAGATTGAAAACCCCACCTGGCCGAATGGGGCAGTCTATCCAAAGGATGGATTGAGCCTCTTAGACAGGTTTGAATGGACATAGTAGTAGTAGTAGTAGTAGTAGGGTGAGACCAGGTTACAGAAGGTCCTTAATAAGAAAAAGCAGGAAGCTCACTGGGCATAGGCTGGACTGGCATAACTGGTACAGAGGCCAACTGAATAGTATCGCCAGGTGTAGCGACTATCTCAATCGCATCACAGGGTGTAGCGACTGTGGAACTTGCGGACAAGTTAGCCTGGCTGTGCGTCCAAGGGGGTTTAGGGACAGGCAAAGGTAAATGGTTATGTAAACTGGAGTGAATGATCGGCTCAGGTTTATAGGTGGGCTCCTCATCCAGAGTGCCACATGATCTAGAGAGTGCATCAGTCCGACTATTGCAGGACACATCCCAGAAATCGCTATATACAGCTAGAAGAGCAGAAGATACTGGGATGGTGGCAACAGGAAGTTTCTCTTTTGGGGTAACCTTGAGCAGGCAGGAAGAGGAACAGGAGGAACCCTAAGCCAGGATCTGTCCAGCAGTCCAGTCAACGTGTGGAGAATAGAGCCATAACCAAGGAAGACCTAATATGATAGGAGATGAAGCCTTAGGTGAGTCAAGGAAGGATATCTAGTCCTGGTGGAGTGTCCCTACCGACATCTTAACAGGGAGGGTCTGGAAGTGGATAGGGCCCCCTGGTAGAACAGTGCCATCAATCGCCAAGACCAGCAATGGCGTTGTAAGGGGCAAAAGGGTAAGTCTCATGGAAGATGCAGTTTCCCAATCCATGAAATTGCCAGCAGCTCCGGAATCCAGATGTGCCGAGACTGAACGAGAGGAAGCGCCGACATGAAGGAATACAGAAAGGAGAAGACGAGAAGGTGAAGGTGATATTTCAGGGTCTAATACTCCACCTTCCAGATGTATTAGCCCCGAGCGGTTTTCTGGACGAAGAGAACAACTGTCACAAAAATGACCTTTGACCCCACAGTAGAGGCACAGGCCCAGAGTTCTGCGCCTAGCGCGTTCTTCGGGAGATAACTTGGTCCGGCCCAGCTGCATAGGTTCCTCAGCAGGCAGGGGTGCTCCTCGGATCAAAGAGAAGGGACAGGGAGCTCAGGCTGCCTAAAGTACGGGGAATGCTGGCGTCTTTTTTCCAGGGCCCTCTCCTGAAAGCGAATATCAATCTGGTTACACAAGGTGATGACACGTCCAGATTAGCAGGGAGGGATCCTCCTGCTGATTCATCCTTCACTCTATCAGAGAGGCCATTTAAAAAGGTTGCAACTAGGACTTCATTATTACAACTCAATTCAGCTGTGAGGATACGGAACTGAAGAGCATACTGTCCCACAGAAGCGGACTCTTGACAGAGACGTAAAAGAGCGCTGGCCACTGAGGAGACACGACCCGGTTCCTCAAAGATATTGTGAAAAAGTTTCAATAAATCAGACAGGCTAGAAACCACTGGATCATTCAGTTCCCACAGAGGAGCATCCCAGGCTAACGCCTCACCGGACAGGAGGGATATAATATAGGCTACCTTCGCCCGATCGGACAGGAAGTTTTGGGGCTGGAGTTCAAAATGAATTGTGCACTGGCTAAGGAACCCCCTGCAGGCCTTGGAGTCCCCAGAGAAGCAGCTCGGAGCTGGCAGTTGTAATGAATGTGTGGCTGCGACTGGTGCGATAGGTGCAGCAGCAGATAGCGGTTGAGGTTGTTGAACCAGGGATCCTAATGAGGCCTGAAGCTGTTCAAAACGGGAGGCCAAATCCTGAAGGAATCGCATCACCTGGGTCTGATGCGATTCCTAGGTCTCAAGTCTGCGAACTAGGCCCTGCGACGGATCATCTGCAGGTAGCGGCACATCAGCTGGGTCCATGGCTGATCAAACTGTCAGGTCACCTGAGACCAGGTAACAGATGCACTCCGTAGGAGTCGGAAGTGCACCGCTAAGATAGTGGACCCTAGAACTGACTGCTGCAGATAGTACCCAGGGAGGTTCAGGAAGCAGGTCTACTGGATCACAAACACAGATCCCAGTGGGAGCTAGAGCATAGATTCCCCAGGGCACGGAGTCTAAGAGCCAGCAGGTGTTCACCAGAGCCTCTAGTGGTGAGGATGGACTGCGCTGCAGTCTGGCTCCAGTTCGCGGCCCCTAGGGTCTCACAGCTCGCTCTCACAGTAGACTACAGGAGAAGAAAGCAGAAGGCTGAAACAACAAAGATAGTAAAGGGATAAGGCAGAGGTCAAGGTGACTAGCAGACAGGAACAACAGAGTAGACGCCAAAGGTTCAGGGTCACAGGCAAACAGGGGTAGTTGGGGACATGCCAAAAGGTCAGGGTCACGAGCAGAAAGGAATAGTTGAGAACACGCCAAGGTCGGTAACAGAGACAAACAAAGAGCACACGGCAAGCAGGAAACAGGAAGGCAAACACACAATGAATACACAATGGTTGATCAGCAAGGTTGGCTTGCAATGCCCAGGTTAATATAGTGTAGCAAATTAGAGACCGGGTGGAGACTATGCTGAGGGAAGATTATTTAAACAGTCAGGTGAGGATGGCTGGAAGAAAAGGTAAGCTGACAGACACACATTACTGCATAACCATGACAATTATTATCACCATAATGAATATCTCTTTTCTTTTCTTCTCCTCTCTACATCTTCCTCCTTTTCTCCTGGTTTACTAACCCATATTTATTCATATCTCTCTTTGTCTTCTATTACTCCTTGGTCCCAGTCTTTTTCTTCCTTTCATGTTTCTCTCTCTTTCTTTTGTCTGCTTTCACTTCCTGTTCTCCTCGCTTTGTTCTACCGCTTCTTTGATACCTGTATTTCTCTCCACTCACGTTCCTCACATTAACTTACCTTCCCCACTTCTCTTGGTTGAACGCAATTGGCCTTGATGGGCAGGGTCCGCTGACGTCATCCGTTTCCATGACATTGGCGGCCCCAGCACTGCAGCGTCCCTTGTTACTTGGCTTCCGCCGGCGCATCGTGCATGAGCTGCCTGCGATGGCTGTTGTAATCCAAGCTGACCTGCAAGCACTGATCTCCACACTGGCGCTGATCTGTGTCTGGCCCGTGTTCGCTGACATCACATTTTTCCATGGCATCGGTGGCCCCAGCACTGCAGCATCCCCCGTTGCTTGGTTACCGCCGCTGCATCACGCATGCACGTCTGGTGATCGCTGCTGTGATCTGTCCTGCAACTATTGATCCCTGCACTGGTGCTGATCTATATCCAGATGTGCGCTGTATGCAGATGCTCCCTACCAACAGGTCCGTTCTCACAGTGATTAAAGATCCATATCATCAAGTCCATCATGACAATACACAGGTAGTGATAGTATGTTATTTGGTAACCCCTCTTCTCATACGTTTTTTTCTCAAATCTGTGATATTGTGCTCATTTTTTGAGTCTTTTGGCGGTATTTGTGACGTCATATCTGTCTGGGGGTGGGAGGAGTTTTGGTTTTCTTTCTTTTCTGATTGGTTCAAGGTTATTTAAATTCTTTTCACTGTTACCCCACGTTTATCACATGCCTGATGAAGGGGCCCTGTGTGACTCCGAAACATTGCACTCTGCTTGCGTTGTGATCATTCAATAAACTTGCCGTTTGGACACTACTTTGTGTCGATCCATAGTGTGGCGGCAAATATCTACTTTGTCACAAGAGCAGAGGCTCTCCCTGGTCCCTCCCTCCTCATTGGCTGAGACACAGCAGCAGGAGCCATTAACTTCCACTGCTGTCAATCATAGCCAATGAGGAGGAAGAAGCAGGGTGAAGCCTTACTCTGTATTTCTCATAGACATACAGAGGCAGCTTGGGAGCAAGCATGCATGAGTGCCCCCAGAGCAAGTAGCTTGCTGTAGGGGCACCCAGCAGGGGGGATGGACCAAGAGTGCCAGCGGGGGGACCAAAGAAGAGGAGAATTTGGTTTTCACTGTGCAAAACCATTGCACAGAGCAGGTAAGTATAACATGTTATACTGTATAACATTATATTAACAATATAAAATATAACTCAAAAATTGCTTTTATTGGTCGTTGTCTGTGGTACCTGATAAGGATCAATATGGTTTTTCACCTGCTCCAGTACACTGCACAGGAAATATTGTGGTGATTTAGGCATCATTGCAATACTTTATTCAAATGAACGGGAGCAATCTTGCACCTTATTCATCCCCCACACAAATATAAGATCTGTAACCTCCAAGATATTTACGGACTATTATAGTTCTTTATACAACTTAAAAAATTACACCCAAACACCTCAACCATGCGAAACAGATATAGACGATTTTCTAGCTACCACCTAGGGGTGGGTATTCTTCAGTTGTCATAGTGTCCAGGCTCCTTTCTTTGGGGGTCTCGGACGCTCCATTTGAAGGGCTGCTGTGTCCACCCCCGAGACTCATATCCTTCACCTCCTTCAGCTGTTTGGATCAGTATCCCCCCAACCAGTCCTGAAGAATTTGAACAATATTTTGTGAAATGCGTTGACTTGCCGGAATAGAATAACTATGGACATTACATCTGCTTGCTTGTCAGAAACAGGTGTGACCAGAAATGTGTGGACTGCCACAGGGAATATCAGGATCATGTAAAGTGGAAAATAATATAATTTATTTAAAATATAAGTGAATAACACAAATGTAAACACACCTCCAATATACTAAAACTGTGTAAAGCAAAACCAGATAATCAAAAAAATAGTGACACACAATGAACAACTGCCCAAACCAAGTATATACAGGAAACAGGATAAATTAATTGTAGTCGTAAGGGAGTCAGGGTCACACAAGGGAGATCAAGAAGGAGCTGGGAACAAGACAGGACAGGGAGAGGGAAACAGGGGATGGAGCAAGCAGATAAGAAGGGATCAGGCTGCACGGTCTGGATCAGGGTCCAATATCAGGATCAGGAACACAGGAATGCAGGAACGCAGGCCAAGGGCACATGGAGACAGAACACCAAGGCAGGAATGAAGAGCATGGACAGGGTTTAAATTAGGGTTGTCCCGATACCACTTTTTTAGGACCGAGTACAAGTACTGATACTTTTTTTAAGTACTCGCCGATACTGATACTTTTTTTTAATGTCACGTGACAGTGTTTTTTTTTTTTTTAACAATGCTTTCTTTTTTTTTCTTTTTTTTTTGGGGGGGGGGTGAACGGTGTCTGTGTGGCTTTTTTTTTATTTACATTTATTATTTTTTACAATAATTTTTTTTTTTATTCTTTATTGCAATATGTGTTTTTTTTTTTTAATCAGCCCTGTTGGGGGGCTTTGGTGAGATATCAGGGGTCTTAGCAGACCCCTGATATCTCCCCCTTGAGACAGAGAAAGAGACAGAGGATAGAGATTCCCCAGTCCCTTTCTCTGCAGCGTCAGCTGCACTGAAAATGAATGGAGAGAAGACAGCGGCTCCTCTCCATTCATAAACTGAGACATCGTAATCACAGGAGATTACAATATTTCAGTTATGTAAATGGATAGAGTCAGCTGACTCTGTCCATTCACACAGCGGAGAGGGACAGCACAACGGAGGGGGACAGCAGAGAGGGACAGCAGAACGGAGGGGGACAGAGAAGGAGAGGGGGACAGTGGAACGGTGGAACGGAGGGGGACAGAGGAACGGAGGTGGACAGCGGAATAGAGGGGGACAGTGGAGGGGGACAGAGGAATGGAGTGGGCATGGAGGATGAGGTGACAGTCAGCGGTGAACGCGTGTGGGGGAGTTACAAGCACCGATCACCGCTGTATGTCACTAAAGCAGCTGAAAGCTGTGGGGGGAGAAGCTTGTAACTCCCCCACGTGCCGATCACCGCTGACAGTACAGGTATCAGCGGAAGCATCAGAGCATTTGCCCGAGTACAAGTACTTGGTCAAATGCTCGGTATAGGTGCCGATACCGATACTAGTATCGGTATCGGGACAACCCTAGTTTAAATACACTTCCTGCAACCAGCATCAGGTGATGACTGATTGCATGAGATGATGTGAGCTTCTGGCTGCTGAGGGACACCTGCTGGTGGACACCAGAACTGCAGCCTAGATCTGGCAGCCACAGTGCCACCAGCAGGTGAACCCTTTCCTGACATTGCTACAGCCAGACAACTAAGAATGCAATGCCACACAATGTTGTATAATATTTGGAGTTTTTTTTTCATTTCTGGCTTGTGTATACCATGCTACTGGCTACCTCATACAAGCTTTGAATAGAGGATGCTGTAATCTGCTTGTTTTTAATGCACAGTTATTTTAACTTTGGAAAAATAAAGAATATGTTTTATCTATTAAGCTGCCTCATGTTGTGCCAACAAAGTCCTCCTCTTTCAAACCTATAGGATTTCTATGGTTATCATATATGTTTAAAGGGATGTGCTACGGTAGAGGTCTACCTAATTCTCAGTATTTTATGATATTACTTAATATTTACTAATCACAGGTTCATGTTGAAAATTCCTACTCCTTTCCCCCTCTCCATTGTGAAATTGAATAGCTCTGTTGTTGGACATTTTACTCTTTTCTTTTGTGATAATACTTGTGATTTATAATTGAGAAATTTGTAAAACGTGGCACTCCTGACTAGCCTATATTACTTTACAAGTATACACGGCATATATAATAATATGGACACTGTAAGAGTAAGAATTGACAAAAGAACTAACAATGACTTTGAAACTAGTGACCAGGGCCGGCCCTACCATTGGTCCCAGTGGGTCCATGGGACCCATGCGGCACTTTCAGAGGGGCGGCAAATAAGGTCAGCACCAGGTGGGTTCTTGGGTGTGCTGAAGCTCCCCAAAAAAGTCTTCAAGCATCCTTATAGCACCCCCAAAATTTCCACCGAGGTATTGCAGTACAGTCACACGATTTAAAAAAAAAAAAATCTGGTACCTGCTGTCAATCCTGTCTGCAAGAGGCTAGGGACTCTTTTCTGAAGTGGAGGGACACAGTTGAATAAGCCACTAATGATCAGCTAGACCCAGCAGGGTCTGGGTGGTGAGCCTGCATCAGTGGCGGCTTGATCCATTGCTGGTGCTACCTATTAAAAGCACTGGTGGTGACATGTGGTGTCTCCTGCATTTGGAGAATGAGATAGAAGCAGCAGAGAGAGAGCCCAGTCATGTGCAATATGGGAGCCTGAAAGAAGGAGGTCTTTCAAGGAGAGAAAGGAGAGCAGCTATGTTTCCTTATATGGTGGGAGGAGGAGGAGGAGGAAGCGGCTGCACTCAATACATTGCAGTCTGCAGGGCTGACTGAGCCTGCCAGTGTCAGAGGACATAAGCAGTGTGTGTGTGTGGGGATTTCCTGCTGTGTAAGTGCCTTGGTCACATGGTGTGGTCCGAGGAGGAAGGCTTAGGAGGAGCCAGGATAATTCATTATTGCTGCAGGCAGTCTGTTCTTAATGGAGCTGCTGAGCCTGAAAAGGAGGGGTGTGGGGGCTTACCGTTCCTCTGATTTGATCTATGGCAGCATGCTGCAGTACACAGGCACTGACTGAGGGGCATGCCTGGTCTGGACTGAGCAGTGGGCACTCTAAGAGGAATCCTCTGATCTCAGCTTTCTTATTGGGCTTGGCACTGGCACTGCAATCATTAGACTGCCCCCCCAGATCAGGAGTGCCTGTGACTGCTGATTGCAGTGCCCAGATGATGATCAGGTGTCCTCATTAGAGTGCACCATTAGACTCTATGAGTTTACTGCCTGCTCTGGGCACTGTGTATGAGGTCATTGGCCTGCTCTGGGCACTATGTATGGGATCACTGGCCTGCTCTGAACACTGTGTATGGGGTCACTGGTCTGCTCTGGGCACTGTGTATGGGGTCACAGGCCTGATCTGGGCACTGTGTATGGGGTCGCTGGCCTGCTCTGGGCACTCTCCTGCTCTGGGGATTCTAGAGGGCACTCTCTCTAAGTGGGAAATCTCCTGCTCTGGTTACTCTAAGGGGTCACTGTTCTACTCTGGGCACTCTAAATGGATACTCTCCTGCTGTGTGCACTCTAAATAGGGCATCCTCTGTGGGATATCCCCTGCTCTGGGCCCTCTAAAGGGGCCATTCTCCTGCTCTTGGCATTCTTGGGGGGCACTCTCCTGCTCTGGGCACTCTTGAGGAGCCACTCTCCTGCTCTGGGCCCTCTGGAGGGGGCACTCTCCTGCTCTGGGCCCTCTGGAGGGGGCACTCTCCTGCTCTGGGCCCTCTGGAGGGGGCACTCTCCTGCTCTGGGCCCTCTAAAGGGGCCATTATCCTGCTCTGGGCACTCTTGGGGGGGCCACTCTCTGGCTCTGGGCACTCTTGAGGAGCCACTCTCCTGCTCTGGGCCCTCTGGAGGGGGCACTCTCCTGCTCTGGGCACTCAAGAGGGGCCACTTTTCTGCTCTGTGCACCCTTGGGGGCCACTCTCCTGCTCTGGGCACTCTCTAAGTGGGAAATCTCCTTCTCTGGGTACTCTAAGGGGTCACTGTTCTACTCTGGCCACTCTAAAGGGAGCACTCTCCTGCTCTGGGCACTCTAAACGGAGCACTCCTGCTGTGCACTGTATACTGCTCACTGTCCCCTCACTGTATGCTGTGACTGGCCCTACCATGTACCAGGGGTTATCATTGTTGCCCCTTATACTTGTTGGGGTTTATCATCGCTGGTTCCAATCAATTCTGTGTGCCTGAAGGCCCTATTTTGTCTACAATGGGAGAGACAATGAAAAAACACACACTTTTTTGCCACGCCCACCTTTGGCACACCCACTTAATGGCCACACCCACAAGAGGGTGGCACGCTACACGTGCCACATTAGCACCACCACTAATACTTTCAGCACCCACACAGAACTCCTGCCCACCAGCCAGCCTGCTCCGCTGTTTATTTCATGGGGACCGCCGCTTATCCCACTGTGAGCGAATCTGGCACCACTACTGTTAGAGGTGAAAGGAGCGGGCAGGCAGAGCACTCGCTGCCATACCCACACAGTGGACTGCCGGCCCATCCTCTCTGCGGCTCCCCCCATTGCTGCAGACAAATGCCATATCGGGACAAGAAGCAGAAACTGCAGGTGAAAGTCAGCTGACCAGCTGACGGCCAACAGCATGAAGGGAAGGAGCTTTTTGCTGTGAACAGAGGCCCTATGTTGGAAAGGGCATCGCAGGAGGCACGATTGACACAGTAAGCAAGTAAGTGCCAGTGCCATTGATTCCATCCCCACCACCACTGCCTCTTACTAAACTCCCCCCCACCACCACATATGCCTCTGACTGAACCCCCTCCACCATCACTGCCTCTGTATGAACCCCTGCACCACCACTGCATTTGACTGAACCCCCCACCACCGCTGCCTCTGTCTGAACCCCTACCACCATCACCACCACTGCCTCTGTCTGAACTCCCCCTCCCCACCACCACTGAACCCCCCCTCCCTATCACTAGATGGGGAGGTGACAGGAGCGGGCAGGCAGAGCACTTGCTGCCATACCTACACAGTGGACTTCCCGTCCATCCTCTCTGTGGCTCCCCCCCATTGCTGCAGACAAATGCCATGTCAGGACAAGAGGCAGAAACTGCAGGAGAAAGTCAGCTGACCAGCTGATGGCCAACAGAGTGAAGGGGAGGAGCTTTCTGTTGTGAGCAGAGACCCCATGTTTGAAAGGGCATCTCTGGAGGCACAACTGACACTGTAAGCAAGTAAGTGCCAGTGCCATTGATACAATCCCCACCACCACTGCCTCTGACTAACCCCCCCTCCCCACCACCACATCTGCCTCTGACTGAACCCCCTCCCTCCCCACCACCACATCTGCCTCTGACTGAAGCCCCCTCCACCACCGCTACCTCTGTCTGAACCCCCAACACCACTGCTGCCTCAGACTGAACCCCCACCACCACCGCTGCCTCTGTCTGGACCCCCCCACCTCCACTGCCTCTGTCTGAACCCCTCCACCACTGCTGCCTCAGAGTGAACCCCCCACCAGCACCGCTGCCTTTGTCTGGACCCCCCCATCACCACTGCCTCTGACTGAACCCCCCCACCACTGCTGCCTCTGACCGAACCCTCCCACCACCACTGCTGTCTCTGTCTGAACCCCCCAACACTGCTGCCTCAGACTGAATCCCCCACCACCATTGCCTCCTCTGACTGAACCCCCTACCACCACCACAGCTGCATTGGACGGAACCCCCTCACCACCTCTGCCACCACTGTTGCATGTAAATCTAACTTCCTGATTCATTTACTTTTAGTTTTAATTGTCATGATATAAAAGAATGGATGTGGGGGCCTTTTGGTGGGTGTGATTTTTTTTGGGGGGGGGGCAGCATTTAATTCTTGGACCCAGGCAGCACAATGTCTTGGGTCAGCCCTGATAGTGACCATTACAGTGTATACATAAAGTTGAAGCAGAGAGTTTGTATATTAATTGGTAAGCAGTTATTATTACAAAGTGGTAATATGCGATTCTTGTATGCAAAATGTTTACAAACAACAAAACTAAACTATGTCTGCTTGTGTTCTTGAGTAACTCTCATTATATTACTAATAGACGATTGTCTAAAGACCAAGAATCCACAAGTGCCTCAATGTCTGGTCTATGATAAAACTTTAACCACTTCAATACCAGGCACTTAAACACCTTCCCGCCCAGGCCAATTTTCAGCTTTCAGCGCTGTCGCAATTTGAATGACAATTGCGCGGTCATGCTACACTGTACCCAAACAAATTTTTTTATCATTTTGTTCCCACAAATGGAGCTTTCTTTTGATGGTAATTGATCACCTCTGCGGTTTTTATTTTTTGCGCAACAAATAAAAAAAGACCGAAAATTTCAAAAAAAAAAACAAGTTTTTCTTTGTTTCTGTTAAAATTTTTTGTAAATAAGTACGTTTTCTTCTTCAATGATGGGCACTGATATGGCTGCACTGATGGGCACTGATACGGCAGCACTGATGGGCACCGATGAGGTGGCACCAATGAGGTGGCACTAATGAGGTGGCACTGACGGGCACTGATGATGGGCACTGATAGGCAGCACTGATGGGCACTGATAGGTGGCACTGGTATGCGGCACTGATGGGCACTGATAGGTAGCACTGGTATGCGGCACTGATGGGCACTCATAGGTGGCACCAATGGGCACTCATAGGCGGCACTGATGGGCACTCGTAGGTGGCATTGATTGGTACATATGGGTGGCACTGATGGGTACTTATGGGTGGCACTGATGTGTGGCACTGATGGGCACTGATAGGTGGGCACTGATGGACACAGATGGGCACAGATGGGCACTGACACGTGGCACAGATGGGCACTGACAGGTGGCACTGATGGGCAATGACAGGTGGCACTGATAAAATATATTGGGGGCACTGCTGGCAGATCTGGAACATAATGGTGCCAATCAGTGCCCATTTGTGGGCACTGATTGGCACAGATTGGGCACATTGGGCACACGTGGATGGCCATGGGGTACATACCTGGCCATCCATATGTTGCCCCTTCCCTGGTGGTCCTAGTGGCGATCCCTGGTGGTCCAGTGTGGTGATCTGAGGGGGGGCTGCACTGATAAACAATCAGCGCAGACCCCCCCTGCCAGGAGAACCGCCGATCGGCTCTCCTCTACTCGCGTCTGTCAGACACAAGTGAGGAAAAGCCGATCAACGGCTCTTCCCATTGACAGCGTGATCAGCCGTGATTGGTCACGGCTGATCACGTGGTAAAGAGCCTCCGCTGGAGGCTCTTTACCAAGACCGGTGGAGCGGTGTGTCAGGCTGACACACCGCTCCACCGATCGCTGCGATGCGCGCCCCCGCGGGCGCACGGTGGCATGTTATCCTGCTGGACATCATATGACGTCCAGTCAGGATAACGGAGCCACTTCCTGGACGTCAATCCGCTATAGGGCAGGTGGGAAGTGGTTAAGCTCCTAATTTTTTCTGAATCTTTGTTATCATCTGGCTCCCTGGCAAGAACAGCTTGAGGAGTCCCTGATTAAAGAAATAAACAAAATAAAATAAATAAATAAATAAATAAATAAATAAAAAAAAAAAAATATATATATATATATATATATATATATATATATATATATATATATATATATATATATTCTCTTGGATATTTTAATCCTCTGCTGATGGTTGCCATTATGTTCCCATTGTCTTAAATGTCTTCTAGCTTTTTTCAAATGAAAAAAATGAAAAATATATCTTCTTAATTTTAACACTGGAGTTTTCTTGTGTGGGGCTGCTACACCCCAGGAACATTCTATAAAAAAAATGCTGATTTCATTTTTTGCCACTGGCTGCCTTAATTCCTGAAGTTCTCTAAATACCTAAAAAAAATTGACTTCATACTTTATACTTTTCTGAAACTCTTTAAAGATATAGACTATTATGTTTTAATTTTTCACAGTTACATTAAACAAAAAAAAGGTTTTATCATTTACTGTGAATTGGGGTACACTGCAATATAAAAACATGAAGCAGGTATTATTTTAGGTCCATTGTGGTGTGTCATAACTTGCATTAACATGTATACATTAAATGCACTGCATTGAACATGCAACATTGTATTCTGTCAGTAGGAAAGGCAGCTTCCCATTTGTTGCCAAAAATAAGAGTTGAGCTTAGTGCTTCTCCACTATATATCAGTGAACACAGGACTTTCTCTGATAGTTCAAGGTGGAGAGGAGGGCAGATGTCGTCATGACCTCAACCTTGGCCAATCAGAGGAAGCCTTTTGTTTACTGATAAAAGTACAAGGCTTCGAGAAGCACTATCCCAACTCTCTTTATATGCAGCAGAAGAAGAGAAGTCACTTGTACTGCTGCCGGAACACAGATCTGCTTATTGTATGTAGATAATGCTATTACAGTTAATTACATCACATCCTAAGGCCCTATTGTTCTGTAACAGAAATAGTTATTTTGGGCTAGCTTGATTTAAAGTGACATTAAACATAGAATTCTACTTTAATCGCTAGCTCTGGCTGATCAATATTAGTCAGAGCATTTATTAAAGTTCTAAAGACCCTCTGTGCTGCAGCTGCCCCCCGGGGCAGAGTCCTGCTGTCTGAGTCAATGGACGCAGCAGCAGGACTCGGGAATGAGCAGGCACGTGTGCCCCCAGGGACACCTTAGGGCCATCCAATGAAGAGGAGGGGCATGGAGCAACAGCAGGGGACCGCAGAAGAAAAGGATCAAGGCTGCTCTGTACAAAACCATTGCATAGACATGTTTTTTATTTTTATGCATGTAAGTATAAAATGTTTACTATTTTAATTTAAAAAAAAAATGTTTTTAGAAACACTTTATATCAAATACTTGTACAAACTTAATAATAGATATGTTGTAACACAATGACAGAAAAGATACATAAAAGGTGTGTTACCCTGAGATCTTATAGTTACAATAACAAACAGCATGTTGTACAAACTAAGATACGAATGTTTCTATATACTTTTAAGTGACAGACTCTTGCTAACTTAACTGTTCTAATAGAAGCACATATAACATGTTGTGACATTGTCTAATATTCTGACACAGTGACAGGTGTCATATTGTGTCAGATGACATCTTTTTATATTTTGTACTTCGATCAAAGAGGGGTAGTGACAAATACCTGATCTTTTTACACAGACTAACAGAGGACATGTTCTTAAATATGCCCACAGCTAATATATTACCATGGTATGGCATACAGTATATTCAGTTGAACTTCAGTTAGCTGTGTCAAACCATGATAAATTCAAGTATTCTCACCTATTGACTTATGAAGTTTCATGAAACTATATTTCAATGCTCTGAAATATATTTACTCATATACTGACACATGATGTAATTCAGCATTGTAAAATATCATGTTATCTCATCCAGTTACATGTTCTTTTTCTCCAATACTTTATTTAACGATAACACATGGTAAGTACAGAAACCACAGCATTGGCAAATCTGAAATGAAACATTTCCAAAAATAAGTCTTCACATCAAAAGCCAGTATGTATAAAAGAGGCAAGCATGTAAATGAACATATGAGACAGAACACCAGGGTCTAGGAAGACCCTGTACCCTGCGTGGTATTTTGCATGGTAGACACCATTTTTATAAAAAAGAAGACAAAGAGATCTCACAGAAGAAGAACAGTATGAGGAAAAAAGAAAAAGGAGGAGAAAAAAAAGGAGGGGGGAGAAGGGAGGAGGAGTGGGTGGGTGGAGGAGGTAAAGGGGAGGGGGCAAGGGAGCCATTAAGCCTGCCAAGCACTCCTTCCAGGCTTGGGGACCCAACATTATAGTCTTTAATATAGGGGATTTAAGTCACCAGCTCTGTGAACTCCTCAGAATAGACTAATCCATGCCAGTAAAACTATTTTTGGGAAATTTCTCACGAAGGCCTTTCTCTTTGGCCACCAAATCCTCCATCGCATTGATTTTGGCTATTTTTTTCATCCAGAAGGCTACTGACGGTGGCTGTGCCTGCTTCCAAAAAGGCGGGATGCAGCTCTTCACCACTGTAAGCAGGAGAGGTAAAATGGATCATCTGTAGACCTTACTAGGAATCCCGTGGTAATGCAGAAGGAAAAACGCAGGATCTTTCGGTAGCTCCCGATCAGTGAATTTTTGAGCTATGTGGTGAACCTCCAACAGATATCCAAACATTGAGGGAACATCCTTTGAATCTTTACTGGCGTATGGCACCACCGGGTCAGCACTTTAAACTCAGCTTCCTGGTGCTTAGCGCAAATAGAAGTTTTGTAAGAAAACAAAAGAATTCTTTCCACTTGTTTGTCTGTAAATTGTAGCCCTAAATTTCGTTCCCACTTGGGGGTACAAGGAGGTCTGATGTCCGCCTACGACGATATCAGCAATTGATAGGTCTGAGAAACTGCATGGTGCAGTGGAGCTTGTTCTATACACAACAGTTCGAATGTGGTGAGGCTTTCAGAAAAGTCTCTGGGGAGGGTAAAGAGCCAATGAAGTGGGACAACTGTAATTTTTGCCAGAATGATAGTCGGACAGTCGGATAAAAGTCGGATCATTTATGACTTGTTGCCTGGTTATCAATTGTCCATTTACAATGAAATGATGGGCCTGAAATCGCCCAGCTGATTTCAAGTCCTGGAATCTAGAGTCATGAAGTCTGGGGCTGAAAGCAGGGTTGCTGACAATGCTGGTGAGTGGCGAGGGGCTTGGAGCAATAGAAAAATCACGGAACGCCTTTGAACAGACCCACCATGTCTCTCCCACCGTGGGGTGATCTAAAACCTGGCTAGGCAAATCTGTTTGGCACCACAGCACCGATTCCAGTGGAATCCCTGCAAGGATCTGTTCCACCTGCATCCATTTTTTAAGAGGACTATGGTGGCACGAATCCAGAACATGTGTCAGATGTCATGCCATGTGATAGAGGTTAGCATACGACAGATCCATGCCACCCAGCAGCGTCTGTAATCACAAAATTGACTGTGCCATGCGAGGGGGTTTCAGGGCCCATAGGAAAGTGATAGGAGTCTGGTTCGCCGCCCTAAGGAAGAACGAAGACACAAATAGGAAGGGCCTGGAAGTGGTAAAGCAGACGGGCATAATAATTATTTTTATTATATTAAACCATCTAAACCAAAAGAACAAGCCATGTTGCCAGGATAGAAGGTCCTTTTTAATGACCACCAGAAGAGGAAGGAAGTAAAGTGAAAAAATGTCTTCCACCCTACTGGGTAAAAGGATGCCCAGATACTTTATGTGCAACGGGGCCCATTTGAAGGGGAAATCAACCCGAAGTAGAGTAGTTAGAGAGATTGGCATAGATATATTCAGTGCCTCTGATTTCTGATAGTTGACCCAGAAAAAGGTCTCATAATTCTTCAGTTCTGAGAGCAAATTCGGGATAAAGACCAGGGGATTAGACAGAAAGAACAATAAGTCATCCACATACGCTGCAATTTTAGGGGACAATGTGGCATCTAGATGAAGGCAGTTGATATCTGGGTTATTTCTAATTGAGCGTAGACCGATATATCTAAGGTTCTCTATCAAAAAGGCCCAATTCACCCTGTCAAATTTCTTCTCGGCGTCAGTCGAGAGGAGCAATATGGGGGATCTTCCATGTCTGAGCGGTATAGATCAAATTGATAGCCTTAGCTGTATTATCTCAAGTTTCCCTCGTATAGACAAATCCCACTTGATCAGAATGAACTAATTGTGGGATTAATTCAATCGGCACATTGAAAAGGATTTTGGTGAATAGTTTAAGATCAATGTTTAAAAGAGGGATCAGCCAACAATTTTGACAGTATAGTGGGCCTTTTCTCTCTTTCACAATCACCGTGATATGTGCCCGAAGCATATCTTTTGGGGGGGATGATAATCTCCTCGCCCACTGCAGTATATGCAGAAAGAAAGTGTGGAGTCAAAAGATCCCCAACGGTCTTGTAATATAAGGGGGAGTACCCAATGGGGCATGTTGCTTTGCCTAAATGGGTTCGCGCTATCACAATAGCCACTTCATCTGGCGAAAGAGGCTCCTCTAAGGCAGCCAATTCCTCTTCCAAGAGGCGGGGTAGCCCTGGCCTCTGTATGTAGTAATGTATGGCCTCCTATTTGGCAGATTCATTAATAGTAGACTTAGGATGGGGAAGATTATAAAGTAAAGTATAATACCTTTGGAATACATCAGCAATTTCCTCCGTCGCATGGACCTTGGTTTGACTTTCATTGAGAAGCTAGGGGACAAACATGTGAGCTTGCTGGGCTCTAAGAGCACATGCCAACAGTTTTCTACACTTGTTGCTATGTTCATAAAACGTGCGTCTGCATTTAGCAATCATGGATTTAGCTTGTCTAAAGCAAGAGAATGCAATTGGTTTCTCAAAACCGTGAGGTCCGCTAAAGCCTTGTCTGCAAACGATTTATTGTGGGTGGCCTCTAGGGCCCTGATCTTCTCCAAGAGATCAACAATTTGCTTGGCTCTGTCCTTGCTGATACGTGACCCATTCTTAATCAGGACTCCCCTGATGAATCCCTTATGAGAAACCAGTTACATGTTCTAACAGGTCAGTGGTTTTTATAATATAACAATGTGCTATTACAGTTATGTATGACATGACATTATCTTTTAATTATGATGATAGTTTTAAAAATAATTCCCTCAAGCAATTCTTGCATTAAGTTTGCACCAATTGATCTGCTTTTACTCTTTTTCTTTTCTTTCTAGAATTCCTTTGTATTTTTTTTACCCAATTTTCAATAATACAGGCCCAATATAACAAGTATATAGCCTAATTTTTGAAAAGGCTGCAAGCATGTGGCTCCCTAGCTCTATTTATACAAGTTAAAGTGGTTGTAAACCCTTAAAATCCACTTTTTTACTACAGGTAAGCCTATAATAAGGCTTAACTGTAGCTACCTCGGATATCTCCTAAACCTGCATGATTTAGGAGATACCCCCCTGTATCACATGTGCCAACGTCAACGGCACATGTGCACTGAAGCAATGGCACGTTTGTGCCATTGCTTCAGCTAGTGTGAGGTTACCGGCGGCTCCCATGCACATGCACGGGAGTGACGTCATCGCAACTCCGGGGAACCAAAGCGTCGGAGCCTGCGATATCCCTGAAGTAACTCCGGGAGCGAAGTTGTCAGCCGGAGCTGTGTACTGGGACTGCTGTGGGGGCTTCGATCTATGGTATTTCGTAATGCGCTAGTATGCTATGCATACTAGCTCATTATGCCTTTGTCTTGCAGGTTTTTTTTCTTTTTTTGTGGATTTACAACCACTTTAAATAACAGATCAGAATAAAGGAATTCTGTCAAGAATCAAGTACATGCCCCTATAATTTTAGGGCATTATTAGTGCTGATGGTCTTGTGCTTCTCTGCACCATGTAAATTTGAATGTTAAATATTATCACTGTAGTGAAAGACACACACATCTGAATATCATTCTTATCCTCATCTGTAAGTTGATAACTGTTGAATACATTTATAAAATGTTGAATCATTGTACTTGTTATACAAGGTGAATTCCATGCTTCTTGTACCATTATTCTAGTTGTTTATATGAATATGAACAAATATGTTTTATGTTTATTCAAGGTATTATTCGAACTGCATTGCCAAACATGAACCGAGAAATAAGAGAACATTACCAAGTTGTTATTCAGGCCAAAGATATGGGTGGCCAAATGGGAGGATTATCTGGAACAACCACTGTGAATATTTCTCTTATTGATGTCAATGACAATCCACCTAGATTTACTCAAAGTAAGTTATACTCAGACATTTTAAGCTTATAATATATATGGAGTACTTTCACCTAATATATATTTTTGGAATTTCAGTATATTTTTTACTTTCTTCTTAATAAGTTATTTTCATAGTATACTTTAAACAAATAAAATGGCTTCAGAATATTCCTGATTAAAAAATATAGAAATAATATAGACATGACATGGCATGATAGATATGAAAGAAATTGCAATTTTACTGAGCTAAGAATTCATTAAATGATTAAGTGGTTTAACCACTTTTGTACTACATGTTTAAAAAATGTAACGCGGTAGATGGTTATTTACCCAGTGCCATATACAAATTGTTCTGTTTGCTAATGTCAGTGAACTGAGGCATTGGTACAGAGCTGATTAGCTTTGTACCTTCAATTTGCTGTTATTTGTTATAGAAAGACCGATCACAGCTTTCGCATAATTCAAGGATTGTGTGTTTATAGTGTCCTCCTCTTCCTCTTACACTAGAGGAAGAGGAGGAAACAGGATCAAATACATGAATGAGTCAAGTTCCTGAGTACTGTAGAAGTTACGGCAGCAGCCCATTCAAGTTGTATAAACCTTTCAGCCTCACCATACATCTGATCTTCACACTGGGGGTTATTTACAAAATGCAAATCCACTTTGCACTTCAAGTTCAAACTACAAGTGCAAAGTGCACTTGAAATTGCACTGAAAGTGCACTTGGAAGTACAGTCGCTGTAAATCTGAGGGACAGATGTGAAATGAGGGGAAGCTCTGCTGATTTTATCATCCAATCATGTGCAAGCTAAAATGCTGTTTTTTATGTTCCTTGCATGTCCCCCTCTGATCTACAGAGATTGCACTTCCAAGTGCAATTTCAGTGCAATTTCAAGTGCACTTTGCACTTGTACTTTGCACTTGTAGTGCAAAGTGGATTTGCATTTTGTAAATAACCCCCACTGTCTCTCTGCGTAACCTGTATATTAAACATTCACCTCTCCTATCCTGCATATTAAATCCACCATGTGACCTGTACATTAACCCCTTCATTCCTCCTCCCTCTGTGAATGATCGGTATGCACTGTATCTAGTGTAGCATTATGAAGCTCCATGTTCTAATAGAAGTATTTTTTTTATTTCCAAATAAAACTGTGGCAAAAAACTGGAACATTTTTGAGGTCTAATTTCTGAAAGGGGTTATTTTGGGGTTTTGCACTGTCCTGGCTTTTTTTTTTTTTTACAGAGAGTAAGGAAAACTGTTTTTTCTCCAAATTGTTTGGTATTACCCTTGTCCTTTCAGAAATAAAACTAAAAAAAAATAGATAGAAAACTAGTAGTGTCAAACTAAACACCTGAAGAAAATATTACTTATATACAAATTATTTTTGTGTAGTGTTGCATGATGGAGTAACTGTCAGTCAAAGTATCACAGCACTGGAAATGGAAAAATAGCCTGTTAATGAAAGGACAGGCTGGAACTCAAGTGGTTAAGCATGTGAAAGTTCTCAATATTGATTTATTGTAATTTCCTGCAAAATATCACTCACATTGAAAGACAGAGGGGTTTATTTACTAAAGGCAAATCCACTTTGCACTACAAGTGCACTTGTAAGTGCAGTCACTGTAGATTGCTGTTGATCTGAGGGGAAGCTCTGAAATGAGGAGAAGCTCTGTTGATTTTATCATCCAATCATGTACAAGCAAAAATGCTGTTTTTTATTTACCTTGCATGTCCCCCTCAGATCTACAGCGACTGCACTTCCAAGTGCACTTGCAGTGCACTTGTAGTGCAAAGTGGACTTGCCTTTAGTAAATAACCCCCATGGTGATGAGAATCAGTAATGTCAACCAGTTTCATTATATTCGCATAGTAAGTGGAAAGATGCTTGCAAGACTAGAAACTGTAGTGATGGGGGTTATATACTAAAGGCAAATCCACTTTGCACTACAAGTGCACTTGGAAGTGCAGTTGCTGTAGATCTGAGGGGAACATGCAAGGAAAATAACAAACAACATTTTAACTTGCACATGATTGGATGATAAAATCAGCAGAGCTTCCCCTCATTTCAGATCTGCCCCTCAGATTTACAGCAACTGCACTTCCAAGTGCACCTTCAGTGTACTTTCAAGTACAATTGCAGTGCACTTGTTATGCAAAGTGGATTTGCCTTTCGTAAATAACCCCCATTGCAGGGGTCTTTCAATTAGAGTGCTGCTGTTCCTTCACTGACCAATCAGCAAGCTGAGCTTCTTTATGTTTATAACTGTAACATTAATAAATATTAATCCTTGTAAAAACACTGTGAAACACAAGAAGGTGGGTTGTTATACTGTGGCATTTTAATTTTTAATTCCATCACCCTCTAGCTTAAGGCACTGGACACCCCCCCCCCCCCCAAAAAAAAAAAAAGAAAAAATCATAATAGTGCACCAGATGTGTATAGCATGTTAAGTCCCCCCACCCCCCCCACCCCCCCCCCCCCACTTCCCAGCAATACTCAGCTCTGATTAGTCAAAGTCAGGAGTTGCTGTAAACAAAGAGCAGCTCTAGCAGTTGCAGCTAAAAGAAAACAAAATCTGTCTGACTCAGTGTTTATCAACACTGTCTAGATGTAAAATGGAAAAAAAAGTAACATTGTTACTATAATATTCTGCACATCAAAGGGATGAGCTCCAATCTACAATCAGTGCAGGCAACCTGACAAATATTTTTTAAATACAGTAGCCCTCTGTTTCATTAATCCTTAATTTACCCTATTCATCCCTAATTAACTCTTTTTTTCTCCTCCCCCCCATTCAGATATTATTTTCCTGCGTTTTTGATCATTTCTATTTTATTAATCAGTAATATTTCAACTTTTTATGTTTTGTTCATTAGTGGTTTAGGTATCACATTAAAAAAGAACAACACTTTGGGGATTACTTACTAAAGGCAAATCCACTTTGCACTAGTGCACTTGGAAGTGCAGTCGTTGTAAATCTGACGGGTAGATCTGGAATGAGGGGAAGCTTTGCACAATCATGTGCAAGCTAAAATGCTGTTTTTTTTTTCTCCTTGAATGTCCCCCTCTGATTTACAGTGACTGTGCTTTCAAGTGCACTTGCAGTGCAAAGTGGATTTGCCTTTAGTAAATAACCTCCTTTTGTTTCATTTGTAAATTAATTTGCAATGATTTGCACTAGAATCATAATTTTAGTGTAGTTTTAAACAGAACAAAGTACAAAATAAAATATATTTGTTTTATCTACAGTAGCTCTATTTATTTTTAAAGTAACACTGGTTAAAAAAAAATGTGTCTTTTGTTACTTTTTTGTCTAAGTATTGTGAAAATTGAACAATTTTTGCAAGACAATGGGAGTTATTTACGAAAGGCAAATCCACTTTGCACTGCAAGTGCACTTGGAAGTGCAGTCGCTCTAAATCTAAGGGGTAGATATGAAATGAGTGGAAGCTCTGCTCATTTTATCATCCAATCATGTGCAAGCTAAAATGCTGTTTTTTATTCTCCTTGCATGTCCCCCTCGGATCTACAGCGACTTTACTTCCAAGTGCACTTGTAGTGCAAAGTGGATTTGCCTTTAGAAAATAACCCCCAATGTCATTAAAAGAAAGCCTTATTTGCCTTAATAAAACAATATATTATTACTTTGTTGTTATAAGTAATGACAAAGTTACTGCTGAATAAATAGGTCTATAACATTAATGTAAATGTTACACTGGTCCATAGGGGATGTACAGGTGAAGTGGTTAAAATCTTAATGATTTTAATTGCAATGGATAAGGCCTCGATGTACAGATCAAATTTTATCAGAGAAACAAATACCATTGCTTTTATTAGGTTTTAGGCTAGGTTCACACTATTGCGAATTGGATGCAAGTTTTCCCTGCATCCAATTCGCATGTCAGGAGATTGTGATCGGCTCTCTATGGAGTCGGTTCACACATCTCCGGAGCGGCTCAGGTGCAAATTGCACAGGTGTCCTGTGCATCTTCTGGTCTGTTTAAGGTCCAAATTCAGGCAAAAATTCGGGCTAAAATCGGACCTGAAATGATGAACAGGGATGCACCGGACCCGCTGTGAGCCGCTCCAGTGCTGCAGTATGAACCCCGCCTGAAAGAGGATTGATAGACTCAAATCAAGGCATACACTATAGGCCTATCATGGAATCAACAAAACATAAATAAATCTAAAACTTTTTTGTACCTTTGGAAAGAACGAGGCAGGGAAAGAACCCTTGTCATGTTTTTATTACTGTCTCTGGTCCTGCTCTGGAGAGACCTCCCCTTTATTTGTCCTGCTTACCGTTATCTCCTGGACAGAAATTGTGAATATTAACATTTTAAAGTTGTCAATAGAACAGGAGGTGAGTGGCAATCTTACTATAGGATACTTGTTCCAGTAACAACTATTTAAAAGGGGATTTTCCATAATTTGGAGTGATATGCTCTCACTTTTGTATCTACATGACCAGAATTTAAGGAACATCTCCCTAATAGGAATTAGATGGCAAAAAGTGACAGAGATTATATGCATTCACTATGCCACCAAAATTAAAAAACAAAAAAATAACAAGATACTGTAAAGTTTTTGCTTTAAATACACATCTTTCAAAATTTAGGTTCAAACCCAGATGAATGAAGGATAATTTTTTTTTTAACAGCTTGCCGACCAGCTGCCACAGTTTTACTGAGGCAGAATGGCACGGCTGTGTGAAACAACGTTACCTTACATGGCTTCGCCTTTTGGCCACTAGGGGCGCACATGCGCTGCTGAAGGTGCTCCCGCGGCGTGTCCCCTGAGCTGATGCGGGCGCGATGACCACTGGGCTCCCAAAATCGCTTGTGGCAGAGCGAGAACTGGGATCTGTGTGTGTAAACACACAGGTCCCGGTTCTTTTAGGGGAGTAGAGACAGATCGTGTGTTCATATGTATGTATGAACACCAATCTCTCTCTCCTTCTAGAGAGTCCCACCCCCCCTACAGTTAGAACACACCGAGGGAACACAGTTAACCCCTTGATCGCCCCCTAGTATTAACCCCCTCCCTGCCAGTGACATTTATACAGTAATCAGTGCATTTTTATAGCACTGATCGCTGTATAATTGTCAATGGTGCCAAAAATGTGTCAAAAGTGTCCAATTTTTCTGCCGCAATATCGCAGTCCTGATAAAAATCGCAGATCGCCGCCATTACCTGTAAAAAAAAAAAAAAATAATAAAAATGCCATAAATCGATGCCCTATTTTGTAGACGCTATAACTCTTGCACAAACCAATCAATATACACTTATTGCAATCTTTTTTTACCAAAATATGTAGAAGAATACATATTGGCCTAAACTTAGGAAAATATTTTTTTTATTGATAAAAAATGTGGGGTATTTATTATAGCAAAAGTAAAAGATATAGGGTAAAAAATAAAAAACGCAGAGTTGATCAAATACCACCAAAAGAAAGCTGTATTTGTGGGAAAAAAAATGTCAGTTAAAACGATGCAGTGCCGTATCGTTAAAAATGGCCTGGTCATTGAGCAGCCAAATCTTCCGGGGCTGAAGTAGTTAATTAAGTCAGTTGAGTGTAGCATGTCATTACTTTCTTTCACTTTCAGCATATCCTTATTTCATCACTTTAATCAGGTCTGTTGTTCTCATTTGGTTGGTGTCCGGAAGGAGAGAACAGAAAAGCTATCTGGAATGTCTGTATGCATAGCTATAAAGTTTTTTGTTTTTTTTCCACCCATTTTATTCTCATTGGGTAAAGGGTAAGAGAATCAAAGAACTCCTTTACACAGGGAAGTTGATGTCTAGAGTAAATTATAAAACATAAAGCTTAAAGTGGTCCTAAAGACTGAAGGTTTTTTTCCTTAAAATGTTCTCTGCATTAAGGTAAAAAAAAAACCTGAGTGCAGCTCCCCCCCCCCCCCTCCCCCCAGCACCCTCTTATATTTGCTTGAGTCCAATCTCGATCCAGGGCTGTGCACAAGACCTGTATCTCTCCTCATTTTCTTCTTCCTCATAGACTTAGATTGGCTTCCGCTGCTGTCAATCACAGCCAATAAGGAGGGGAAAAAAAGCCATGCATTGTGAGTCTATGGACACACAGAGTGTAGCTTGGGAATGAGCCTACATGACTGCCCCAAAGCAAGTTGCTTGCTATAGTGGGCACTGGGCAGGGGGGAGGAGCCAGGAGCACCAGAGGTTATTGTATGGCAGGTAAAGTACAAATAAAGGCAAAGCTTTATAGGCCCCTATAAGGAGATTCACCCTCTCTGTTTGTGAAATGAAAGCAAAAGAAAATCTGAAATTTTGGGTTGCCCCTAGAAAAGTAATAGAGGGAAAATTTTCAAATGTTGACAATAGTTCTGGTGAACTGAGGGTCCCCAAGGGATTGCCTTAATTTGCAGTTAGCCCGTTTTGGCTATGGGACAGGAAGTGAAAGGAAATCTCCCCCATTTGGATGCAGATGGCAAAAAAATGGACTGACAGGGGTTATCACTCCCTTTACTTTATCAAAAATAAATAAATAAATAAAAGATTTGCCTATAGTTCTACATTAAATATGTAAAAAAAATGCAATGGCCTTTCTTGAACAAGTTAGATTTAAGACTAGCTTTTATCGTGTCTACTATTGCATATAAAGTCTAAAACATTTTTATACATCTATGTGTTAAATTTGCAATTTTAATCAATTAAAGTATTCTTTTTATGCTTATGATGTCATAAGCCACATTTAAATGTAAAAAAGCCTCAAAATACTGCCAAGAAACCTTTATTTTGACATTTTGTAAGTAATATTTAATTATAACTTCCATTAGTGACATAAATGTCCTAAATGATGTTAGTAGAATTAAAATTATGCTTTACTGATAAAATTTTATATCAGTGATGACCTTTATGCTTTTCAATGTAGATACTTACCATCTTAGCATCTCAGAATCATCTCCAGTTGGGACTACTGTTGGTCATATTAAAGCAGTGGATGCTGATATTGGCAGAAATGCTGAAGTACGTTATAGAATAACAGATGGGGATGAAATGGGAATGTTTGAAGTAACAACAGAGAGAGCAACACAAGAAGGTGTCATAACTGTAAGAAAGGTATGTAATGTTCTGAAAACATCATAAAACAAATAAAGCTGTAATAGACTGAGACAATATTATTTTAACATCCTCCTTTTTTGGATGTATCTGAAGATTAAACATGCACTTAAATAGTATGCCAACCTAAAAATAATAATTTGAGTTTCATTTTTGGGTGACGCTATATATTTAAATCCTTTGTTTAATTGTACTGCTGGTACAGCTCATGATCAAGTCTATGGCCAAGTAGAAAATGACTCAAGGGGTCAAAAAAAGCTCTGCCCAGTTTTCAAGAAAAATGATGCTCAATATTTTCTTTTTTAAGGGCCTGTTCACACTAAAATGATCTGTTTTGGTGCATTATTACATGAGCATTAACTTAGGTTATTATGAGTGTTAATGTGTGTTGTTTTAGAGAAGCTCTTCATTGTTGTACACTGCAGCATGTCATACATTGCGTTGTGCATTGTGTTATACAGTACAGTGTATAGGGGTACCATTCACAATGAATGGAACCGCAACAAACTGCACATAGAGCTGGCACAATAGTATGTGGTGTGGCAATGCACACATAGTCACAATGCAATTTATATGAGATAAGTCACTAGTGTAAAGTATTCAGCTACATGTGTATTTTGGATTTTAGCTATTCTGATAAAAAATAGCAGGTTGCCTTCAGCAATGATTCAACTGAAAATATTAAATGTTAAATATTAATATACAGTGTTTTAAATTTACCTAACCAAGGCAAATGAAATAATACTAACTACTAATAATAAAACTACTTTTTATTTATGTTTGTATTTTTTCCAAAACATTCCAAAAAAAAGGATACTGCAAACTTCCGCTTATTTATTTTATATTATGAATAATACAATAGGAGTACCTAGAATATACAAAGTTAAATAGGGTAGACACAGGAAGAGCATGCTTATGGAATACATGACATTTAAGGTGCCTGTGGGTAGACACAGGGAGAGCATACTTATTGCCTAGTACACACGGGAGATGTTGGGAGACATCGGCGGTTCAATAAAACCTAGCCGACATTCAGCCCGTGTGTATGTCAGATGGTCCGACAGAAGCCAGCCATTTGGCTGGCTTCTGTTGGACTAGCATGCTGGAAAACCAGCAGCCTTCTAGCTCCCGACAGGGTGACGCCCCCTGTCAGAACACAACAGCCCAAGGGGGAGATTGCTGTACTTACGTTGGATTGGTAGTACAGTGGCTCTAACCGGAGCTGTCAGGCTTAAAGCAGAGTTCCACCCAAAAGTGGAACTTTTGTATTTAAGGACACCCTGACAAGCCAGATTTGGCATGTTGTTTTTTTTTTGGGGGGGGGGGGTGTGGATATCTAGTTTTGACAGGTACCCAGCTCCCACTTCCGCTTGCACTGCCTAGGTAACTCCTCCTCTCCCCTCCCTCCCTGCAATCTTCTGGGACACGTCACAGGTCCCAGAAGATTTCTCGGCAATTCAGGATGAGCAGCGTGACTCGCGCATGTGCAGTGCGCACCCAGCTGTGAAGCCACAAGCTGTCACAGCTGGGTGCCCAAATAGTGATGCCGGTGCCAGGGAGAGGTGGGGAAAGAAGTGAGGCTTCAGGCGGCCACATCACTGGACCATGGGACAGGTGAGTGTGTGTTTATTAAAAGTCAGCAGCTACACTTTTTTATCTTCAATGTTTTTATTAACGTTTTCACAAAGAACATATTGAAAAAAAGGGGGGGAGAAACATAGAGAAATATACAAAATATGTCATACATTTTGGCATTTGAAGGAAAAGCACTTGTACTACATCATATGCCACATTTAAATAACATTCATGAAAGAACAGTATTAACACTCTTAAATACTAGATATAGAGTGGAGAGTGTTTCTCCGCCCTCCCCTGACACTCCGTATGGGATCAGACTGTATCGGGGGGGGGGGGGAGATTCACGTTCCCATGAAGTTGCAGATTATCTAACATTAAGCACTGATTGCTTACACTTTCATCATCACTTTCTTCAGGTCAGCAAGGCCAGGTCGGACATATTGATATGGGTGAATTCTCGCCATGGATTTGTGACCTGAATTTATAAAGATTCTATCTATAAAGATGGACCCGTTATTTTGCCTTGGTAGCAGGTGGTGACCTATCCTACTACTTATGTGGGTTTTCCACTTATGTTCCCTTAAATTCTGTATGTTCCTCAAAAATCAGTATGAAGAAACTTGGGTGTGAGTATCATTGATTGCTGTCAGTGTGGGTAGGTTGGAAGTAGGTGTAATCATACCTTAGCTTGGGTGTGCATATATATCAGGGATGCGCAGGTAAGAGTTCTTATAGTAGGTATTGAGATTAGAAACTGTGAGGGGGAGTAGGGGAGGGGACTGTAAGGCTAGGGGGCAGGACGGGTGAAAGGAAGCGACTGGAGGTTAAAGGTAGATAAGTGCTGATTGTGGAATCTGGGGTATATGTTTTTGTCATCTTCTTCCCCTCCTGTTTCAGGGTATGGGTCTGCAAATTTAGGTAATTGGATGAAGGGAAGATTCTGGACAGCCGCACTCAAAATCAAATGTCTTTATTAAAAAAAGGAGGTAATAATCCAAAAAGTACAAGCCACAGCAAACAACGGATCACAGGAGCTGATGCGTTTCACACTTTCAAAAGTGCTTATTCATAGCTAAAGAACCACAAACATTAACTGCAATATATACACACTGATATCTATTAAACATGTGACCCAATTATTTTCATGGTAGTATACGTCTCTATTTATAATACATATGCTCAAGCGCTTTAGTTTAATATCCAACATTAAGTATTTTTAATTTTTTTATTATATTCAATGGACGTTTCATTAAATGTTTTTGGGTCTTTGCAGATAGCATCTTCCAAACATATATATATTCATATATATTTTTATGCACATCCACTTTTACACATTTTTGTTTTTTTGTTTTTATCTTTTAGAATACTTAGTGGTGCTCTCACATTTAACCACACATGTTAGCTATACACTAATCAACCCACTTCACCTATCAACTAACTCTAATTAGAGTAATTTATTCACAGGTATGGTAACATGTTTAATAGATATCAGTGTGTATATATTGCAGTTAATGTTTGTGGTTCTTTAGCTATGAATAAGCACGTTTGAAAGTGTGAAACGCATCAGATCCTGTGATCCATTGTTTGCTGTGGCTTGTACTTTTTAGGATTATTACCTCCTTTTTTTAATAAAGGCATTTGATTTTGAGTGCGGCTGTTCAGAATCTTCCCTTCATCCAATTACCTATGCTTAGCCAGAACCTGCTGTTCTTGTTCTGAGGAGAGCTACATTTCCAGGCACCCTTCCTAGGCATCTCTTTTCTCTCTGCAAATTTAGGGCAGGTGTCTTTGATAATCGTCTGTTTTTTTTTTTTTTTTTTAATGTTGCCAGCAACACCAAGTTGACCTATAATTGTCAGGAGTGTCTGTGATGCAAAGTTTGGCCACATTGGCTAGGTGCAGGGCAAAGGGAGTGAAAGTAGTCAGATTTTGGAATAGTGGAGTGGTGTAACAGAAATTGGGTCGAGGAGAAATCTAGTGGGAGGGTAGAGATCTGGCAAGTGAATCTATCGATCTCTTTCCAAAATGGTTGAATTAGGGAGGCAGGCCCACCATAGCAGCTACACTTTTTGTAGCTGCTGACTTTTATTAAACAGAAAAACGAGTGGAACTCTGCTTTGAGAAATATATAAGACATTTATAAGGTGCCGGGGGGGTGGGGGGCTGAGCTCATCAGGCTTCATGTCAATTATCACTTTTGTGTGTACTGGCCTTTAATGTGTAAGCATACTGGTGTTATTCATGTGTATGCTTTTTAGGTGATGGGTTCATCCTTGGTTTGGAGGCTTTTTTGTGTTTGTCCACATATATACACATATATTAGGGAGAAATCAAGTGTTTTTACCACTTGCACAGGGAACAACCTGTCAGGATGAATTTATCAAAGTATTAAATGTGCATTCAAGTGATGTTACTATGTCAAGTATAATGTTTAACAAAGCTTTCCTATTCTCAGCTGCTGATCTGTATTATATTGAAGAATACACAGCTTATCTCTGTGTCTGTACTGGCATACTAGTGTTTATCTGAGTTAAGATATTGTGACATACAGCTGCTGAGCTTTGATTTCACATTGTGGCATACCTCTGTATCACTTGTGCTGGCATATCACATTTCAAGTATTTACAACGTGTCATGCCATGGCTGATTTTTACAATAACATGGCAAACCAAAAGTTCTATTTTTTACAGAGAATATCTCATAAGTCCACATCCATCTATATATCTAGGTTTTGAAATAAAGATATGGTGAAGCTGACTTGCTTCAGCTTAGAGTGGCATGGAACTGCTAACCTGTGTTCATAAGAAGTGTATTTAAGTATGTATACTTTGTGCAGCCAAAATTGTGATAAGGAGTTTATATTGTTAAATATATTTACACAGGGAAAATATGTCCACATACAAATGTTTGGGTTGATTGGGGGTCCTTTTGCAAGTTGTATTAGCTGTTTTAACATGCATTTATTATTCTCTTTTACAATACTTTTCAGCTTCAATAGATTTTTATTACAATAATGTTTTTTATCAAACTGTTTATCTCCCAATCATAAATAATAGGTGTGAGAAAATCTGGCCAGGATTGATGCATTGGTGGTTTGTCAAATTCTGCTTGGAATTCACAAAACCTGAACCAAGCCTTATGCAAAGTCTATGGGGAAGTGAATCTTGATATTAAATTCTGGATATTTTCAAAGCTAAATGGGAAGCTGTTGTCAAATAAGGCATGGAATGTCTTTAATGCAATCCTCCCAATCCTTCCAATACCTGGATACCTCACAGCCAGCTTGACCAAATTGAAAATCAAATCCCTTTGATATCCATTATTCAATTTGTCTACTTATTTAACTGGCTGCCCCCCCCCCCCCACAGGGCCTGTGTTTTTATAAAGGTCTAGCTACCCTTGTTCCCCTTCCCCTTCCCCCTTTGTATATCTATCTCCCCAGATGTCAGGTGTAAAGTTTTAATAATGTTTACATATTAACTTATACCTTTTATTATACTGTTATTTAGTGGCAGCTGGTGTTGTTTTTGGGGGGGCAGCAAAGTCCCCTCCGTCTGTCAGCCTGGGCACACTTACCCCATCTCTCAGGCAGAGCTCCGGGCTGTGGGCATTTCCTTCCTCAGTTCCCCAGCGGTTTCTATCTTGGCTGCGGGCATTTCCTCCCTCGGTTTTCCAGTGGCTTCTCCCCGGACTACGGGCGTTTCCTCCCTTGGTTCCCCAGCGTCTCCTCCCTCCTCCTCCTGGCTGCCAATCAGATCTCATCTCCTTTCAGCCAAATGGGTGAAGGGTTTCATGACCCGCTTCCTGATTGGCTGGGAGAAGAAATCAGTTCACATCATTCACTATAGTCACACAACTGCGCGAGATTGGGGCACAGTGCTCTGCTCCCAGAGCTCACCCTTTTTGAAGCCTATAAGAGCCTCTGGCTCTATTCACACACTTCAAAGAAACACACCCCTGCCGTTGGAATCCATGAGTCTGGCGCCCTGTATGTAGATCAGGGAGCTGGATGCATGGATAGGGGGACAGTTCACCACTGCTGTTATTTCTAGCTACTGCTATCTCCTCTTGCTTAGAGTCATCCAACCTGTGTGTTAGTATTGTACCATGCAAGAAAACTTATCACTAGGGGGTGTATTTACTAAAACTGGAGAGTGCAACATCTGGTGCAGCTGTGCATGGTACCCAATTGGGTTCTAACTTCAGCTTGTTCAATTAAGCTTTGACAAAAAAAAAACTGGGAGCTGATTGGTTTCCATGCAAAGCTGCACCAGATATTGCACTCTCCAGTTTTAGTAAATCAACCCTGTGTCTTTTGTTGGCAATGTTAGGCCTGTATTTTATGTTGTAACACCTGTTTTTGTTCATAACTTATTTGGACATCTAATTTGTATCATTATTTCTGTTGATTGTTTCCTACAATGTTAATCAAGCTTTATTTTACTTGACTGTGTTTTGTTTACCTCAAACTCCTAATAAACATTTTTTTGAAAAAAAAAAAAAGCAATGGGAGGTGGGCACAGCCATAGGCAACATTTACCAAAGCAAAAATTAAAAAAAAAAGAAAAACATTGTACAGTGGGGAGAGGTCCTTTTAATACAACTTTAAGAGAGATATGAAAAAACAATTCTTTAAAGTATATGCTTGGGAGATGCCTTTTGGTTGCATGTGGTGTTATGAAACAGTAGAATTTTTAAGGAGCAATGGGGTTGATTTACTAAAGACTAATCCACTTTGCACTACAAGTGCACTCAAGTGCACTTCAAAATGCAGTCGCTTTAGATCTGAGGGGAAGATCTAAAATGAGGGGAAGCTCTGCTGGTTTTATCATCCAATCATGTACAAGCTAAAATGCTGTTTTTTATTTTTCTTGCATGTCCCCCTCAGATCTACAGCGACTGCACTTGCAGTGCACTTGTAGTGCAAAGTGGATTTGCTTTTAGTAAATCAACCCCCAATGTCATCAACACTATGGGGGTTATTTACGAAAGACAAATCTACTTTGCACTACAAGTGCAAACTACAAGTGCAAAGTGCACTTGAAATTGCATTGAAAGTGCACTTGGAAGTGCAGTTGCTGTAGATCCGAGGGGTACATGCAAGGAAAACAAAAAACAGCATTTTAGCTTGCACATGATTGAATGATAAAATCAGCAGAGCTTCCCCTCATTTCACATTTACCCCTCAGATTTACAGTGACTGCACTTCCAAGTGCACTTTCAGTGCAATTTCAAGTGCACTTTGCACTTGTAGTTTTCACTTGTAGTGCAAATTGGATTTGTCTTTCATAAATAACCCCCTATATTCTGACATTGCCTATTTTGGACATGTAATTGTTTTTTTTTTTTTCAACTTTTACAGTAAAGTGGTTGTAAACCCTTACGAATACCCACTGAAATAACTAGCCTCCGGAGATACACTGAGATAAAACAAAACCTACATCAATTGTACTTGTTTATCTGAATCCCCCCTCCTCTACATCCTCTAAAGCACACATTTTATGCAGCATTTCTTAGCTCCCCAAGTCAGGGGGTGGAGATCTGATGTCACACACTGCACATCATAGTTCAGGGAGCTGAATGTAATCTGAGACCTAAGTGGAGGGAAAGGGCACACTCCCCTCTACACAGTCTTATAAGGAAACATGCACAGTTGAGGCTGTCAATCTCCTGCTGTGTGCTTTGGTGGGACAGGGCCTTCTCTCAGGATTATCTTGTGTAAGCATAGACTGTCAGAAGTGACTCATGCAGATAAAAGAGGAATGACATTATTCATTTATTCATGAGTAAAAATGAATAACACTATATGCTTTGGTCAAAGCATCTGTACACTATAGAAGGATAAATATTGTTCATTTCAGAGGTTTACAACAGCTTTAAGTTTGGATAAAATGCAGTAGCAGCACACTAATCTAATTAATTTCTGCTTGAAAAAAATTGTTAGTAGGTAGTTTTGGCTGTAACACCTGCTTTTTCTTATCCAGTGGCAATAGGTCAGAAATGGAAGTTGCCACCACAAAAGATTTGAAAGCTTACTCTTAAAACAATAAAGCTAAAGCCCATAACTTTTTAGAAATTGGCCAGTAGCAAAACAGTTTAATATTATAGTTTGCCAGCATATTTTTCACAGTTACATACTGCATTGTCTAAAGGTGTAGCAAAATGCAAAACAGAGTTCAAATGGTACTGCCTAATCCTTATGGCAGACTCTACTATCGTTACTCCCACAATAATGCAGTGTGGTTTTCCTATTGCTCACGGTTCTCGGTATTCTTTCCAAGCTGTTTTTTAGTCTTCTCAACACCTCTTTTGGATTTTGTTTAACTATTTGTTTTCTTCTGGCACATTTGTTGCTCCATTATGATTGCATGGCTCAATCTTCTCCTTCACCCGAAGCCTACTCTATGAAAAGCTTTTTTTGTTGTCCTTTACATTTGTCTTCGGAGGTCTCCTACCTGTCATAACTATCATTCATTGTTAGTTGTAATAGATGGCCTTTAATCTGTTTGCCATGGACCCTACCATAGTTTTTTAATGTCGAGGGTCTTAACAGCCCCCATAAGAGAAGAGCACTGCAAATAGAAGTCCAATCCCAAGTCCAAACAGGAGATGTTGTTTTCTTACAAGACACCCACTTCCTCCAACTTCCTTAGCTCTCTCTTAAACTTGTTTTACAGGTGTTTGTAGCTAACTCTGACAACAACAAAAAAAGTTGGAGTCTTGATATCCATGAGGGACTCTTTAACATTTCTACCTAATTCTTTCATTATAGATGACAGTGGTAGATATATCATTCTTCTTTGTGCACTGGATAATGTATTGTAAACTTTGGTCAATCTCTATACTCCAAACATCAAGCAGATCACCTTCCTAAAGAAGATCCTCAAAGAATAGGGACCTGTCATTATAGGAGTTGACTTTAATTCTGTTACCGACTCCACACTTGACACCATGGTAAAATGTAGAAAACCATTAACCTTTTGATGTTTGGTAATGCTGACATGGTGCATATAGGAATCATACCTTTCAACCTTCATCGCATCATTCTTACTCCAGGATTAACATGCTTGTTCTGGATAGATGGTCTTTCCTGTATTTTGCCTCCTCATCCATAGAAAATATCACTTTAAATGTAACTTTAAATCACACCCCTATAATGTTAAAGATATCCACCTCCACAAATTCTACATATGCCCTTTTATGGAGACAAAACACTTTCCTACTATCTGACCTAGATCATGAATGTTAAATTGATGAGGCATTAAACTCATACTTTACCCTAAACAACTCATGACATTAACTATTTTACCTTCTGGAATGCCTATAAGGCAGTCATATGAGGCAAATTGATACAGCTAGGCTCTCAGGCCAAAATGCATAGATCTCAACAATTTAACAGACTAAATCAATCTATTAGAGAAATCGAGGAGATAAACAAATGGGATCCATGTTCCTTTAACTTATCAAAACTGTTACATCTCATAAAGGCTCTCCATGACCTCCTTCTGTATTACCATGAAAAAAAGGCCAAAATACTTAATGTCAACACAAATGCCCTCAGCAACAAAGCTGGATCATACTTAGCAAAACACATTAAATGCAGACAACTAGCCACAAAAATATAATTTCTTTAAAACCCTGTGACAGCACTAAAACCCATGGCCTGCCACAGATGGTATTTTAGGATTACAATTCTGCTCTATACTTATGTCTGGATGAGAAAGCTCCCCAAACCACAGTGGAGCAGATATATTCATTCCTCAAACAACTATCTTTACCTAGCCTCAATGCAGAACAGGTTATGCTCCTCTCCGGTCCCTTTGCACCTACTGAAGTCTCTAAAGTTATACACAGCCTCCCATCCTCTAAAGCTCCAGGCATAGGTGGATTCCTTTATGAGTATTATCGTAGGTACACTAAAACTCTAACCCCGCATCTAGTTACTATTTAACGAAGCACTAGGCACTGGCACCTTTCCCAAAGAAATGCTCTGAACAGTATTTACTATTATTCCGAAGTCAGATAAAGACACCTCATTGCCCTGCAACTATAGGCCAATACCCCTCCTAAATGCTGACCTAAAAATGTAAGTGAAAGCACTAGCCCTTCAATTGCAGGACATACTTCTCTCTCTGGTCCACCTAGACAAGGTGGGATTAAAAAAAAAACAACAAGCCCCAGACATAAGTAGGAGGAGCCTTCACTTACTCAGACACATGAAAATCCTCACGATGCCCATGATTTTCCTCGCATTAGACACCAAAAAGGCATTTGACTGGGTGCACTGGGGATTTCTGGAAGCGGTCTTGAAGAAATTTGGCTTCCATGGCCCAGTTCTATCAGCTATTATGGCTCTATACCAGTGATGGCAAACCTTTTTAAGCCCGAGTGCCCAAACTTCAACGCAAAACCAACTTATTTATTTAAAAGTGCCAACACCGAATTAAACCTGCCAGCAGCTCTGCACAGAGGATGGGACTAATAACCCCTCTGAATGAGCCCTAAGGGACCAAAAACCTACGATTCTGCCCAAAACCTTTTCATTCTTTACGCTCAGAATGCAGGGATCAGGAGCGTGTTGCGCTCAGAATGCACGTTTTGAGGGGAGTGATGTGAAGGGTGGTAGAGGACACAGCTATGGGGGTGCCCCCTTCACATCAACACACACACACCCCCTCCCTTTCCCCTATAGCAGCGACCTCTGGCTTCACTCCCATAGCAGTGTCCTACCTGTCCACAGTGCTCCACATGGTCATGCTTCAGCACCCAAGCCCCTGCACAGGCAGCCACTCTCCTATTGGCTCTCAAAGTCCAGGAAGGGAGGAGTCACTCTTCTGTTCCTCGGTTTACAGAGGCATTACAGCAGCAGGCACTCAGTGTAAGTCCTTTCCACTGGGCTGCCCTCAGTGCATGCAGGGAGGGATTTAAACAAATCATCTGCCCGCCACTCACTCTCACTGATGTGAGGAAGCAAGCCTGCTCCTCTGTGCAAGTGACTGCCTAGCTGAGGGATTTCCACCCCTCCTATTCTGGTGGTGCTGGCGCCGTAAGACAGTTACTTAAGCTGCCTTATGGAAGCGCCGGCCCTGGATCTGGAGACTTAGCTCAGGTGCCCACAGAGAGGTCTCTGCGTGCCAGCTGTGGCACGCGTGCCATAGGTTCGCCATCACTGCTCTATACTCATGTCCCTCTGTGAAAGTTTGTTACTCTGATGAACTTTCCTCGTATTTCCCTATTACAATTGGGACTAGACAGGGATGCCTGCTGTCACTGATCAGATTTGGTTTTACAATGAAGCCTCTTGCACTCTCGGTCAGATCCTCCACTCAAATCACCGGCATACAAAATGACCCTATCCACAATAAAATAGGGCTCTTTGCAGATGATGTCATCCTAGTCCTTATGAATTCCTTACACAACTTTATCTACTTAATAACATACCATTTCTATGTTTGGCACCATATTGTACTATAAAATTGATAGCAAATCCCAAATCATTAGCTTCAATATGCCGCCCCTACTTAAAGAAATAATTCAGTCTTGTTCCCCTCACAAGGACATCCACCCACTTAAAGTATCTCAGCATCTTGTTGCCATCCTCTTCAATGAGAGTCTTCTCCTTGAACTCTCAGTCTTTTTCGGACAAAACTCCCAAAGCACTAGAAAATCTGACCACCATAGAATTATCTACTGTGGGCAGAAGACCCTTCTCCCTAAACTGCTATCTTTTTCATACCATCCCTATACCCAAAAAATCCTTTATCAAGCTGCATTCTCTTCTTTATCAGTTAATATGGAAAGCTGGGAAACACCAATGTGCCTTCTTCAAGTTGGGAAAGCACGTCTTGGCAGGTGGCTTATCTGTACCCAACCTTTACTATTATTACCTAGCTTTGCTATTAGATCAAACCTGGTATTGGTGAAATACTGATCCTCATAAAAAGTGGTCACTTCTAGAAGCTTTGACTTAGCCTACTAAAAACACTAAAGCTGCATTTATGGCAACCCTTAACAAAGAGTTTCCTCCAGACTCCCCATACCCAGCGATCAGATCAACTATCCATGCTATTTAGGCCCTTACTACTGCCCATACTCTAACTCCCTCTCCATTATTTACAAACTCACATTCCCCACCTCAACCCTTGTGCATGGGACCGGGCCGGTATCCAATATCTTAAAGATATATTTGAAAATAATACGCTACTCCCTTTTAGCGATCTCTAGCTAAAGAACAGATTTCTTTTGTCCAAATATTACCGGTTTACTGTATGTCCAAATACAACATCTGCAAAATTCCTGTAACTCCTTATTTAGATGCTTCTTTTTCACTATTTTAATCCATCTAGTGCACCTAAAAAGGGAATCTCCCTCTTTTACAATGAACTGAGTAGCTCTTCTGTCTTCACTAAAACCACAACAATACTTAAATGAGAACGGAATGTGGACTTAACATTCCCAGAAACTACTTGGTGAACACTGTTAAATTGACTTACAATTACACTTTATGCACGGATCACTGGGAATTGTCTCAGAAAGTTCTGCACAGAATGAGCCCTTACATACCACTGGATTGTTAGTGCAATGTAACTGTCAATGTCAATGACGTTACTGCTCCTTGGTCATATCATACTAGAACCAGACCTTCAAATTGATGTTGGAATTTATTCCCTCATCAATATTTCTTCTAAAGACATTGTACTCCTGCACATCTACATAGATTCAATCCCTAACCCAGCTAGCACAATAGTCATACACATTCTTCTCATAGCTAAGCCTTCTCCTGGAACCTTTGGCTGTCACACAGTACTCTCCTATATCTGGTATATTCCTTATATTTCACAATATACTCTACATAGCAATTGTTACCTGACCTCCTCATACTAACTCATATATGGCATGTATGTAATATATTACTCTTATGAGCTAGACCCATTGACCTACCATGATCTTTAAAAGTTTTTTTAACTATACATACAGTACAGTAACGCTTGCTTTGTATTTACTTTTAGAACTACAGGTGCTGTACCTAAACTTTCTGTTCTAGGTTCCTTTTTTGTGTGTATTATATTTTTTTTTGAATTCTACATGCTTTGAAAACTTCAATAAAAATATATAAAAAATCAACAGATTACGGGCCAACCCCAATATCCAAGGTATCTCTATTAATCGCAGAGAATTTAAAGTAGCCGCATTCGCGGATGATATCCTACTATCATTACAAGCCCCCCGCACATCTCTTCCTAACCTTTTAAAAGACATTAAACAGTTCGGAGTACTGTCAAACTTAAAAATCAATTACTCCAAATCTCAGGCCCTGAATATCTCTCTTCCGCCACAAGAAGTTACTCAATGCCAATCCATTCCATTTCAGTGGAAAGACGACACTATTACATATCTCGGCATACGAATACCCAGCCGTCTAACAGACCTCTATGACCACAACTTCCTACACACCTTAACGAAAATCCAGACAGACCTTAAAAATTGGGCCGCGCTCAATGTCTCCTGGTTCGGGCGATCAGCACTGATAAAGATGATAGTCCTACCCCGTCTCCTGTATCTTATGCAGACTATCCCAATTCCATTACCCCCATCTTTCTTTAAATCCTACAGAAAAGCTTGTCTAAATTCATCTGGAAAAATAAACCCCCATGCATCAAATACACAAGGTTGACATGTACTAGAACGAAAGGGGGGATAGTCTTACCAGACTTCCATAAGTACTATCTAGCATGCCATCTTACTAGAGTGATAAATTGGAAAACACACAAGACAGGTAAGACATGGATCGCACTGGAAAACTCCTTCAGTAATACACCCTACATACCCTGACTTGGCTTCAATCGAAACACTACCCCCAAGCCGTTAAGACACATCTACTCATCTACCCTTCACTGCTAGCCTTTTCCATAGCCAAGAACTTATACCAAATAACTTCAATACCAGGACTATTGACACCTCTCAGAGCTAACCCAGATTTTCCCCCAGGAGAATCGAACACCTTTTTATTGCAAGAATGGCCACACGATGATGTTCATACTCGGCACTTCTTCATTGAAGGGCGGTAACGCTCATATGACAATCTGAAATTCTTTTCCCGTACGAAAGACTTTCCCTTATAGACAGCTAAGACACTTTTTCACATCGATAAATGCTAACGATATCTGGTCGAGACCACTCACTCCATTTGAAACGTTGTACTCCCAGACCACTCCACAAAGACACTTGATTTCCATGATTTACTCTCTCCTACAGGACAATCCTCAACTCCCACAGACAGAAACATCTCGAATCTCCTGGGGGAAGGACTTACAAATCACTTTTACGGGGGATGAATGGGAATCTATCCTCACATATGCCCACAAGGGTTCAATGAATGTAGCAATACAAGGGAATGGCTACAAAATAGTCACAAAATGGTACAGAAACCCGGCACGCTTACACAAATTCTCGCCCTCTAATCCAAACATTTGCTGGAGATATAACAAGGAGGCAGGAAACATGGTGCATTTATGGTGGGAATGCCCAAACCTCCAACCTTTTTGGAAAGAGGTACATTCCATTATTACACGAGTAACAACTTATTCCCTAGACTTTAACCCGGCCCAGTATCTCCTCCATCATTCAACCCTGACCAAAAAAAACCTATCATAAATCATTGGCGATGCACATGGTCAACGCTGCCAGACTGTGTATCCCTGCACACTGGCGCTCAACCATCCCACCTACCATCACGGAATGGCTATATAGGATTGCAAGGATCGAGGAGATGGAAGAACTGATTTATATCTCTCAAGATCGCATACAGAAGTTCACCGCCATATGGGCTTGCTGGACACATTTCAAAACCACCGACCTCTATAGATCCTTCTTCCCGTGTTGACGTCCCTTCTCTACCTAGCCTAAAGCTGACCCCCTTAACTGCCCCCTAGTTGTCGCCATGGGGTCCGGGACGAGGAGCGGCCCCTCCCCTCCATCACTTTCCTTTCTCCCCCCCTATATTTCCTTTTACCTGACTCTACTTCTTCCCCTCTACTTACCTTACTCCCCCCTTTCCTTAACCCCCCCACCTATCTAACCACACCTTCCGAATCTTGGGTATCACCCCATCATACAGCCGATCTTTTATGCACTAATATCTAACCTGAGACACTCGAGTCTTACTTATCATATCCACAAGGTCCAGTGTACAAAGTGGTTAACCTTTCTTTCTTTTACCGAGGGTAACTAAACAATCTCACCACTGTATAAGCATAAATTGTACTTTACCGGATACCATGGTTACCCCCCTTTCTGCTTTACCTGTATATCTAACTTTGTACTTGTACCTTGACAATCCTAGACTGTAACAACATTTTTTTTCTTCCTGTTTCGTTATACAATGAGTGTCATGTTTGACTTCTTTTGATACCTTTCCAATGCATTGTACATGCTATCTTACTCTTTTTTTAATAAACTTCTTTTTGTGGAAAAAAAAATATATATAAAAAAAAATTAACAGCTCAAACACACTTCAAAATCACAATCCAACATTCCCTGAATCCTGTTCTATTCATGTATTCCAAATGATTCTTTAAATATTCAAACAATAGACTTCAAGTGGCATTAATTCAAAAACATGTGTGTTAAATTGCAGCTTACCTTTACTTAGATGTGGTAACTGCAACAGTTTTCTTTTTTCCTGGTGTTACTTTTCAACTAACTTTAACAGATCAAGCTGTCCAGACAAAGTAGCAGCTAGAGGGTTGAGACAAACCAATTACCACTGACAGGGGTTGCCTACAATGGTCAGCTTTTATTCATTTATGTGAAATCTTTATACTAAAAGGAAAACAAAATGTTTTCTGTAACTGTTATAAGGTGTTAGCTGGAGTTCTGCTTCAATTCGTTAGTCAAGTCCATCTAATTCTGGTAGTCTAACATCACTTTCTCCCCAGACTGATAATGCTGCTGTTTAAAAGTGTCTGCTTTACTAATTCATCCAGAATGCAGACACCCCAAGACAGGAAGTGTGTTACTGACTGATTCACCAGGTGTAATATAGGAAAAAAAAGTTTAAAAAAGGATAACCAGCTACCTGTAGCTACCTCATCCAAGGATTGGTAAGGCATTATATTACACTTTTGTTTTTGTTTTTTAATGTCACTTTAAATTATGTGTATGATGGCATCAACAGAGGATGCAAATAGTTAGGTTTCATCTTGTATTACAAGAGAGTGTATTATCTGAAAGATAATAGTGACAAATATTGTACAGTTGCATTTTGCCCATGCTGGACCATATTGTCAGTGGCAGGTTCACATGACCATGGTCCAATAAGCATGGGCAGGAACACTACATATCCTTCATGGCACATTGGTTCAGTTTGTCAGGAGCTGGAAAGGATACAGGGTGGGGCACTACACTGTAGATGATCATACTTCATGTGTTTCATACAATTTTTATAATGCAGGCACCTGTACCCCTCTTCCACACTGACCTCATCCTCTGACTCCCTGGAATTAGTAGACCCCCCAAACATCCAGAGAATATGCAACAATCCAGGCTAAGCACTGCCACACTGTGTTGCAACTCATATGCCTGGGGAATCAGGCCACACTAGGCCAAAGCTGCTGGTAGCTCTTTAGACCTAGGCCAGAGGTGAATGACCCCATGCCATCCTCATATGCACTATATTAACACCTTTACACCCACATGAATTTTAATGGCATTCCAGTCCTAGTCCGTAGGGTTCAATATTGAGTTGGCCCACCCTTTGCAGCCATAACAGCTTCAACTCTTCTGAGAAAGCTGTCCACAAGGTTTAGTAATATGTCTATGGGAATATTTGACCATTCTTCCAGAAGCGCATTTGTGAGGTTTGGCACTGATGTTGGAGAAAAGATCTGGCTCTCAGTCTGCATTCTAATTCATCCCAAAGGTGTTCTATCGGGTTAAGGTCAGCACTCTGTGCAGGCCAGTTCCTCCACCCCAAACTTGCTCATCCATGTCTTTATGGACCTTGCTTTGTGCACTGGTCCAAATGATTTGGTGGGGGGGATTTATGGTGTGGGGTTGTTTTTCAGGGGTTGGGCTTGGCCCTTTAGTTCCAGTGAAGGCATCAGCATACCAAGACATGTTGGATAATTTCATGCTTCCAACTTTGTGGGAACAGTTTTGGGTTGACCATTCCTGTTCCAACATGAATGTGCACCAGTGCAGAATTCCACCACCCAATGATTCCCAAGCTTTCACATTCCTCATGTGAGCCTGAGACCATAACAAACACTGTGAAGATGTGGGGAGGCTTCAAGAAACACGTGTTCACTTGTGTCCTCTACAGAGTATGAACCTGGAAGTGCTCAGCTCTGAGCTACCAGTTTCAAAATGGTATTGGATGTCAAAATCCCAACTTAAATTACAATTCATTTTAAACAAATAAACTGTAACGGTATTTAAGCTACATTCACATTTGTAATTGTGCCAGACAGCATTTACATGGGAGTACCCAAGCTAAAGTTTCTAGCAATTAGCTGCAGGAGGCAGCCCCATTGAAAACAATTGGAGGTTTCCAGCTCCCAAAACTAATGATAGCCACTCACTATGCAGACAGTCTGCATCCAGGGTCAATCACTCACAGGTGATGGTTGCATAGAGATGACTTGACTGTCTGTGGGACCCAACAGCCTCTCATTGCTTTCAAAGGGGCTACCTTCTGCAGTCCATCACCTGGGGTTCTCCTACTGTATGTAAACGCCGTTAACCACATTGCAAATTGTGAATGTGGCCTTAAAGAGTTTTCTATTGATAATTTTGGGTGTTCTTATTTTTATTCATTTCACAGCTACACACAGTTTTGAGGCTTAAAGGGGTTGTAAAGGTAAACATTTTTTCACCTTAATGCATTCTATGCATTAAGGTGAAAAAACTTTTGACAGTACCGCTGCCCCCAGCCCCCCCGTTTTACTTACCTGACGCCTCGAATCTTTGCTGCTCGTCCTCGTCATCTTCATTGCAGCTCAGCCTGGTCGCTGATTGGCTGCAGTGGATGGATTGAAAGCAGCTCAGCCATTGGCTCGCGCTGCTGTCAATCACATCCGATGACGCGGCGCGCCGGGGGGCGGGGCCGAGTGATACAGCGAGCGGCTATAGCCGCCGGCTGTATCACGGGAGCGCGCCCGCAAGCACTCACCACCATGCGAGGGAGCTCGCATTAAGGTGGTAAATGCTTGCGGGGAGGAGCTGAAACAGCCGCCGAGGGACCCCAGAAGACCAGGTTCGGGGCCACTCTGTGCAGAACGAGCTGCACAGTGAAGGTAAGTATAACATGTTTGTTATTTAAAAAAAAAAAAAAAAATACCTTTACAACCCCTTTAACCTGTTCAGGACCAACTTACTAGACACAAGATCATCTTTTATTTTGCACAATACAATCAGGGATTGTTTTTGTGTGCACTAAAATTCATTTGAATTTATGTTTACTAAAAATATAGATTTGACACACAGTTACACAAACATTATGGGGTTGATTTACTAAAGTCAAATTTTCTGTGCACTTTTGAAAGTGCAGTTGCACTTCACAAGTGCAGTTGATCCAGAGCTCTGAAGCAACTGCACTTGCAGAGTGCAACTGCACTTTCAAAAGTGCACAGTCTATTTGCCCTTAGTAAATCAAGCCCTTTGTGACATGAAAAATTGCAACTTCCATATGTTTATTCTACAAAACTTCTACTTTCAACAAATATATACTATTTTGTGGGTTTGAAGCAGTTTGCTAGTCACAAATACAAATTTTAACAAATGTAAAACATAATTACATAAAATGCTCCAGAGGGGAACTAGTTAATAATAACAATAGGAGCGTAGTCTTATATTCACTCCAGTGATATTTCTCCTAATTTTACTCTTTTGTCATCACTTTATAACTAGTTGCTGAACAATCATATTTTTGTATTAATCAAGCTGCATTGTTTTATTCAATGCTCAATTCACCTGCTTGTTCTAGAGACTATGCATATACAGTATAGACATAGGGGGTTATTTACGAAAGGCAAATCCACTTTGCACTGCAAGTGCACTTGGAAGTTCAGTCACTCTAAATCTAAGGGGTAGATCTGAAATGAGTGGAAGCTCTTCTGATTTTATCATCCAATCATGTGCAAGCTAAAATGCTGTTTTTTTTATTTTCCTTGCATGGCCCCCTCGGATCTACAGCGACTTTACTTCCAAGTGCACTTTCAGTGCACTTTCAAGTGCACTTGCAGTGCAAAGGGGATTTTCCTTTAGTAAATAACCCCCATAGACTCATCACCATGGGGGTTATTTACGAAAGGCAAATCCACTTCGCACTACAAGTGCACTGCAAGTGCACTTGGAATTGCAGTCGCCGTAAATCTGAGGGGGACATGCAAGGAAAATAAAAAACAGCATTTTAGCTTGTACATGATTGGATGATAAAATCAGCAGAGCTTCTCCTCATTTCAGATCTACCCCACAGATTTACAGTGACTGCACTTCCAAGTGCACTTGTAGTGCAAAGTGGATTTTCCTTTAGTAAATAACCCCCATAGACTCATCACCATGGGGGTTATTTACGAAAGGCAATCCGAGGGGGACATGCAAGGAAAATAAAAAACAGCATTTTAGCTTGTACATGATTGGATAATAAAATCAGCAGAGCTTCTCCTCATTTCAGATCTACCCCACAGATTTACAGTGACTGCACTTCCAAGTGCATTTGTAGTGCAAAGTAGATTTACCTTTCGTAAACGACCCCCCTTGTGTCAGAGTCAGACTTGCAATAAGAAGTACTAGAGTCAGACTTGCAATAAGAAGTACTAATACAGAAAATAATAGAAGCTGAGATATAAGTTTTAAGAATGAGTGAATACATTTGTCAAAGAAAGAACCAAATAGAATCCCCCTTTTTTTCTTTTTTTTTTTTTAAACATCAAAAGTTTATTGAAGTCATATTCGGTTTTACAAATCAAAGTGAATAGCAAGGTCAGTGTAACCACACAGGCATGCATCTTAAGGTGTTCCATGTTAAAACATATTAGGTAACAAAAATGGTTATGTAACGTTGAACCTATAGCTCAGTGTAACATCACATAATGTTCAAAGGCATTTTTTCCTACATAACAGACTGAGGCTGTATTAACTTTCAGCTATATATGATGGTTAAATCGGTTATCACATTCACTTAGTAATGTATGTTAATGCATCTAGCTTTGATTTTGTAATTATCAGTCGATAGAGAGGATTAGAGAAGAGAAAGAAAAGTTAGAGCAAAGCAAAGACAGGGGATATGAAGTCTTGTCTTGGCAAGACTCGCTTCACATTTATTCAGGTTTTTGTGTAGGATAGCACTTATATTGTTGGTGTCTTGGAGGTGAATCCGTTGAGTTCTCTACATTTCGGTTATTGATTCATTAAGTTTTCATAGGCAACTGAGACTTTAAAGGTGAACCATGGAGCCTAAGTTTTATGGTATCTCTCCACTTTGTCCGTGGTTTGGGCTAGTGTTTCTTCCATCTGGCAAATCTCGGAGACTTTCCTCAGCCAGTCCTGTATAGATGGGGTCTGAGTGCTTTTCCATAGGAGCGGTATTAAAGTCTTGGCAGCATTTAGCAAATGCTTGGTCAAGAACTTTTTGTATCACCTAAGCGGGAAGTTAGTGATGTGGATCAGGCAACAGGTTGCATCTAACGTGAGTCTAGTCTCTCTGATCTGCCCTATGGTCTCCCTGACCTTGCATCAAAAAGCACTCAACACTGGGCAATGCCACCATATGTGTAGTAGGGTACCTGTCTCTTCTCCACATCTTCAACAACTGTTGGGGGTAAGGGGAAACCATCTTTTTAGTTTGGGCGGGGTGGTGTACCAATGTGTCAAGAGCTTGTATGCTGTCTCCTGTGTTTTAGTGCTAATGGAGCATTTGTGGAAGAGGATACAAGCTGTTTTCCATTGATTGTCTGTGATATCCAACTGTAGAGCCCTTTACAATTCCCTCCGGAATCTATCCTCATTCACAGCTTTAGAGTTTTGTAGCCAGGCATCGTCTTTAGAACACGTCGACTCTATATCAGTCAGTGCTCAAGAAAAAATGGTTTCCTTGTCTTGTCATTAACAAAGCTATGAATTCGAAAGTAGGACCAGAGGGGTTGACATGTAAGGCCATTATCATCTTTTAATGAGGTGATGTCTTTAATTTGACCATTGTGTAGGCAGTCTCCTACCGTGAGTAATTGTTTAGGTTCTAGGGTTTGGAAGGCTATATTTTCAGTTCCCGGGGTAAACTCAGGGTTGTTCCTTAGTGGGGTTAGTGGGCTGAGTGATGAGGTTAAGTTGGATTCTTTGGTCACAGTTTGAAACACACTTAAGGTGGTTCCTGTCAATGGGTGTTGTTTTATGGATTTGCTATGGCTTTTCCACCGAATCCAGGGGGAAAACTTCAGAGGGATTGAGCTCAGGGATGTCTCTAGTGTGACCCAGTCTTTGGAGTTGCCATGGCAGTGCCAATCAATCACTCTCGTTAGGTGGGAGGCGAGGTAGTAATTGTGGAAGTATGGCGATCCCATAACACCATGTTCCTTAGGTCTAGTGAGTAATGAGAATTTGATTCTGGATTTTTTGTGTCCCCAGAGAAATTGCAGAAGCATGGATTGTTACTTTTAAAAAACTTTGAGGGATTTTAATTGGCAACATTCTTAAAAGATATAATAGTCTGGGGAGGATGGTCATTTTAAGGATAGCGGCTCTTCTGAACCATGAGAAGTATCTAGGGTGCCAGGTCTGTAAGTCTTTCAATGTCCCCTGCAGTAGTTGTAGAAAGTTTTTTTTGTAGATGGTGGTTAACCGTGGGGTTAGCCATACTTCTAGATATTTGAGGGCCTTAGGCATCCAACGGAATGGGCAATTAATCTTAGTTTTGTTCAGGTGTTCGTCCGTTAAGATGATATTCATGGCCTCGGATTTCGAAAAGTTAATTTTAAGATTGGATATCTATCCATTGTGTGTAAATTCTTTTACCAAATTGGGTATGGTGGTGTGTGGGTTGGTCAAGAAGAATAACAGATCGTCAGCGTAGGCTGCAATCTTGTACTCTCTGTCTGATATCTCAAAACCTGTAATTGATTTGTCATCATTGATCACTCTGATGAAAGGTTCTAGGGATAGAATGAACAGTAGTGGCGATAGGGGACACCCTTGCCTTGTTCCGTTTGCTATCATGACCTTATCCGATAATGTGCCATTTATTTTTAACCTAGCAGATGGGTTTTGATAGAGGGCGGATATCCAGACCATCATGTGTGGGCCTAAACCAACGTGTTCATAGGTGGCTAGCATATAGTCCCAGGAGACCCTACCGAAGGCCTTCTTTGCATCCGAAGACCGTCAAAATCCTGAGTATGCACAGCGTGTGTTAAAAGGAGGGTGTTGATCACATTGTCTTTTGCCTCTCTACCTGGCATGAAGCCGACTTGTTCCGGGCCTATCAAGTTAGAAAGGAGTGGTCTGTCTGTTGGCCATAACTTTTGCTAGTAGCTTAAAGCCCCTTTCACACGGGCGGACCGTACAGGTCCACCTGTCAGTTTTTTAGGCGGACCTGAATGGACGCTCCATACAGGTCTATGGAGTGACGGATATCAGCGGTGACATGTCCGCTGACATCCGACCCGCTTCGATCCGCTAAAGTGTGATGGATGAAAACCCTATTTTTCCATCCTTCTGGCAGATCGGATGAAAATGGGCTCTATGGTCCGTCTTCATCCGATCTCCCATAGAGGAGAGTGGCGCCCTAACAGATCGGTCCCTGCACAGTGTGCAAAGACAAACCTCTCTTCTGCCTGCTCAGCGGGGATCAATGGAGTGATCCCTGCTGAGCAAAGCGGAGCCCGTACATGGACACGTCTGTGTGAAAGGGCCCTAAGGTCTAGGTTTAGGTGAGAGGAAGTCAGGTGGCACTGGTCTGGGTGAAGACAAGGAGTTCAGGGCTATGGTCAAGGGGGCCGATAAAATGTTGGTAAACTTTTTATAGTTAGTGGATGTGAAACCATCTGGCCCTGGGCTTTTCCCTGACTTGAGGTCCTTAATTGCCAGCTGAATTTCTGATAAGGTGATCTTATCCTCTAGGGGATTTGTCTACGCCTCCCCTAATTTAGGGAGTCCACTCTTGTTTAGTAATCTTGGATTGCCTGTAATCTGTCACCCATCACATCGGGGGGGTTAATGCCGGTGTGGGAGGTTGTACAGTTTTGTGTAGAACTGGTATAAGTGCGCTTCTATGGCTTCTGTAGTAACAGCTAATGACCCATCTTTTGTTCTGATGCCCATAATGTTTTTGGAAGCGTTAGTGTCTTTTAGAGCTCTAGCTAGGAATCTGCCTGGTTTTTTTTTGCCTGACTCATAATAGACTTTCTTTTTAAAGAATAGCAGTATTTTGGTTTTAGCCTTGAATATCTGCTGTGAGTGTTTCCTAGTATCTAATAATTCTTTTGCGGACTGGGCAGACAGGGACTGTTTGTACATAGTTTCTAGTCTATACATTTTCCCTGCTAAATTGTTGATTTCCTGTTCCTGTGTCTTTTTGCATTGGGATCCCATTTTGATCAATTCCCCCTGAGAGTACATTTGTGTGCTTCCCAAATCATCATGGGGTCCATGTCTGGGGTGGTATTGAGTTTCAAAAAGTCTGAGAGTGATGTCGTGATTTTGGGTAGAAGGCTTGGATCTGTGAATAGAGAGGCGTTCAGTCTCCATGTATTCGATCTATGTGTGGGTATACATAGGTCTGCTAAAGGTGATGTTGGAGCGTGGTCAGAAAGTGATTGTATGCCTATATGGGCACCTGTCACGGTCTGCAGATCTCTTTGGGTGATAAACAAGTCGTCTATGCGTGAATAGTGGTGGGATTGAGTGAAATATAGTCTCTAGAGTCCAGGTGTCTATCAACTGTAGGGAGTTCAATAGGGTTTTGATTCTTTTAAGAGCTCAGTAAGTGATGCAGGCTTTCCCATATGAGGAATAAACTGCAGGGTTCAATGGGATGTTAAAGTTACCACCTAGGATTAGGAGGCCGGATGTGAAGCCTGTGAGCTCCCCTACTACCTTTTGACAGAAAAAAATATGAGCTGAGTTAGGAAAGTAGACATTTGTCAGCATAATTGGCTTAACACTGTAGGTACCCTTGAGAAAAACAAAGCATCCCTCAGGGTCTAGTAGCCTTCCTGGCGGTTTTCCCGAGTGTGGCTCGGGGTTAAAATTCAGCACCATTAGCGGTAACCCCGAGCCACACTCGGGATTACATTGCAGGATCCTGGGGCCTCCTTACTTACCTTGTCCCCGGGATCCTGCGATGTCCCCCGCAGTGTCCGTGGGCTGTGTCCTCCTCCGAAGCCTCTCTGTGCCAGGCTCTGTTCCCTGTGAGCGTCGCGACGCACGAGGGCGGAGCCTGGCGGCAAATTAAAAAAAAGTAAAAATCATAACACATACAGTACTGTAATCTTACAGATTACAGTACTGTATGAAATGATTTCACATCCCTTTTGTCCCCAGTGCTTTGGCCCATGCCCTGCATGCAGTTTTACATGATATACACTGTGCTTTCTGCCTGGAAACTGGAGATTGTCCATAGCAACCAAAAAGTGTCCCTTTATGTCAAAAGTGGCTTTAAACCAGCTAGAAAACAGCGATAGTAAATTAGAACACTTGCAGAATTGAGCAATAGTGAATCGTGGGGAAATTTATTTTATTACTATTTATTTTTATTTTTTTAAATTATTTATTTTTATTTATTATATTATAATTTATGTTTTTGTGTTTCAAACTTTATCATACCCGGGATATCTACTACACTCTGGTTTGGACAGATTTAAGTGTGTTATTGTTAAGATTTACAGACCTACAATATAAAATGCCAAATTTCCATGCAAATAATTGTACCGCTTTCAGCACCTAAAATCCGAAATAATCATACCGCCAGGGAGGTTAAGCTATCCTTAAGGGTAAGTGGGGCCTCCTTGCTCACTAAGGTCGTCACTCCTTTAGCTTTAGCACTGTCATTAATTGCATGGTAAGCCTCTGTGAAGAAGGCATTAGTGAGTTTTGGGACCTGGTTAGTTTTAAAGTGGGTTTCCTGCAAGAAAACAAAGTGTGGCCTACCTTTGTTCAATTCCCTAAGAAGAAATGTGCATTTCTCTGGTATATTCCAGCCTTTCGTATTGTGAGAGATCACTAAGGGGGATTTCACCAGCGATGAATAAGCCATCAGGAGGATTCCAGAGGAACGGTGTTAGGTGTGGGCTTCTGCAATATAAATCTCAAGAGTCTGTTAGCGACTCATTTTTTAGCAGCATCCAAAGCCAAAAACCAGATAAAAACAGAAGGAGGAGAAGGAGTAGACAGGGATGAGATTAAGTAGAGAGAGAGGTGAGGACTCAAAGAGGAGAAGTGAATCCTATAACAGACGGAGCAATACCTAAAAACTTTAGGTAATATATATTCTTATCTAAAGTAATAAAGTAGTGTATCTGGGATGAGGAAACCTCAACCCAGGTACACTTTGTAGGGACGTAGATAAGCTACGACCAGTGTGTTTGCGATCACACTGTATGGATATATCAATATCTACATCAAAATGGTATAACATAAAAGGTAATGGTAGGACATACAGTAGAACTACACAGCCTTCATTGTGTAAGTCAAGTTGTTTGGGTCTAAATGGATCGACCCTGCATACTAGAGTAAAGTTAGTCCCACTGATTTTTTACAGCTCCTGCAGTTTGAAGTATGTTGACCCTTACTGTGAGTGTCTCTAGGTTTAATGAGGAATGTTCCTGGTTCTTATGTCAACTGACACTTGAGGTTCATCAGGTTCATCTCTGAGTGATAAGTCCATGGGAGTTCACGATCTCAGTGGTCCCTGGATGTTACATTCCAGAACCTAGTCATGCTGTGTTCACATTGAAGTACAATGGCTCCCAGTGATTCCAGGGGGTGATTCAATTTGACCGGGCGGTCTGCGGTGTTCTCCAACCCCCCAATCAAGCTGTCACAGCCATTTTAAACATGAAGACCCCCTCAGAGGTACATGGCGATATGCATAAGTGAACCCTCTGGCTGAACCTCAATTCCCCGGGCCTGCAACAAGGATGGGTCATAATCAGTTTGTTGCTATTACAGTGCATCACAAGAGGAGGGCAAGAAACCTCCACAGTCAGCTTCCACAGTTTTAGGCTTGGGGAGCATTTTGTATCAAATCTGAGCAAGGAAAGGTGCTCATTTACTCAGCTGCGTGGGACCTGGAAAGAGTAGGACGTGAGGTGAGGGTCCCTACATGTGAACCACCACCACGACCGTGCTTCATTTTTTTAGACTGTTGTTTTTCTGATGAGTAGAAGGGAGAGATGGGAGGGCTTCTGGTGGGGGATGGTAAGGTGAATTCTTGGTACCATTCTGGGAGTTCTATTAATTCCAAGTCTAGGGCCTCACAGAAATCTGGAAGATCAGTAGGAGAGCGTAGAGTGTGTTGTTTACTAGTCTTGGTGACAACCAGGGCGAAAGGGAAGCGCCATGTGTATCTCAAGTCTCTTTCTCTTAATTTGTCCAGAAGGGGGCGCAATGCCCTATGGTTTCTCAGAGTAATTTAAGAGAGGTCCTGGAAGAGCATGATATTTTCCCCATTAAAGACAATGTGATTGTTTCTACACACTTTTCTCATAATGTCCTCTTTAAGAGGGTAATTCTGCAAACAGATTATATCCCTCAGAGGAGCAGTATCAGGACCTCTGGCTCTAAGAACCCTGTGAGCTCTAACAAAGTCTATTTCTGAATCTTCTTGCAGTTCCAATAGGCTATTGAAAACTCTCCTTAGAGCAAGTATGATCTGCTCAGTGTCCACAGTCTCAGGGATCCCCCTTACTCTTATAATATTTATGCGTCCTCTATTGTCAAGATCCTCTAAATGTCTATTAATTTTAATGAAGTGAGAGATATGAGAATCTGCTATCTTCTCCAGCCTGTGTATTGCTCTGTCCCTGTGTCTGCCCGTGGCTTCCACTGTTGCCATCTTTTCAGTGAGGACTAGCAGGTTTGATTTCAAATCGGTAATGGCTGCTGAGAATATCGATTTGATATCTGCAGCGAACCCAGACATGTCTGCATATGTAAGGGGTTTGTTGGAGCTTTTTCGACCCCTACCTGTGTCCTCTGCAGAAGACTGGAAATCCTCGCTGAAGTCCTCCTCTTCATGCTGGGCCCGCGCCATCTTGTGCCCAGCCACGTTGCCTCGTGCTGCTGGCTGAGCTTTGAGCAAATCAGAGATGCTCCTGGCTGAGGCTGGGCCATGACAGGATTTGGAGTGTGGGGTCTGGTGAAGCAGTTTGCCCATTTCCAGGTCAGAGCAAGCAGGATGTCAGGCTTTAGGCTGTGTCATTCATGAGCTCCATTAATGTGCTTCCATTCTGGCTGCTCGCTAAGCCACGCTCCCAGAATCCCCCTTTTAACACCAGAGGCAGTTATGGAGTGAGATTCCCCACCCGGTGGGGAGTCCCATTCTTTTGAATTACTATCCCTAGCTGTAATATTTAAAACGTTTTGTGGATGCCCAAGTATGTAACAGGACAGTGAATGAAGCAATAGGTTGATTAATTCTCTGCTCTCTCCTCCTACTAGCATGCACTTTGTTAGCACGTGACCACTATAGCACAACTGATTAGTTCCTTATGGTGCTTCTCCTTCTCCCATTCCAAGCTATACTGTAAAGGGGATCACAATAAAATTGTTAAAAAAATAAAAAATCATGCACCTACACTGCTTGAATTTTTAAAATATATCAAATGGATTATTATTAAGCAGAGCTGCATTAGGAGCCCTTTCACACTGAGCTGCGGGCTGCGTTAGCGGTAAAGCGCCGCTATTAATTCGCTTTTAACCGCCGCTAGTGCCCAAAGAAAGAGTTAAATGTGCCCTAAACTTGCCACTGCCGAAGAGCTTTGCAGGTGCTTCAGCAGGGGTGCCCATTCATTTCAATGGGCAGGGGCAGTGGGGGAGCGGTGTATACACCATTCCTCCACCGTCCCAAAGATGCTGCTTGCAGAACTTTTTTTTAACTTCCTACCAGCACAGCATCCCAGTGTGAATGCAGGCGTGGGAGGCATTTTTCAGGCGCTTTACAGGTGCTATTTTTAACCCTTTAGCGCCTGAAAAATGCCACAGTGTGAATGGGGTCTAAACTATGTTTTTTTATTTCCTCATTAGGTTTAGCTTTAAATTGAAGCAACCTGCTCAGTTTCCAGAATCTTTCCATTTGAGGGAACACATTGGCTTTCCTCATGAAGAAATGTATATGCATCTCCATTGCCTTAGCCAATAGTAACTATGTATAGTTAAATAATTCTTCTTGATTCCAGTACTACCTCTCATTTCCAAAAGCAATTTAACAGTAATTTATTTTAATGTTCCCAGCAAAGCTTTTTTTATTATATCCTCACTCCTTAGTAGGGCTGTGTTCGCTGGGAGAAATGGCAGGAAGACTCTAGGTCTTCTACCAAACTATTGGAGGCTCTTTCTGGTTTGTTTAGGGATGAGCTAATTGTAGGTGGTGTTATTTTGGATACGACATCTTAAAAGATAGAGACCATCAACATGCAAATATACTCCTCCATGTTGTTTTCTTCAATCTTAGTATACATTAAGTGAACTGAAAATCACTGTACTAAATTGTAAATGTGCTTGGGCAATGTATCTAATTCATTTAATTATCACAATATTAGATATGTTTAATAAATAAACAAAAAAAGTAAACTTTTTAGATTATCTACATGGGAGGAAACAGTTGGGTAGAATAGATATATAAAGTAAAAAAACAACAAAGAGATTAACGTGAACGTGCATTTTTACTGTGTAAATGGGGTAAAAAAACAAATGTAAATAGGCTTTATCCTATGCCATTTTAATGAAAATCATTGATTTTAAATCGTAAAATATAGTAGCCAAATGCCATATTTTCCATTTTAAATCAATTATTTAAACTCAAATAGCACAGGACATAGCCTATTTTCATTTGTGTTTGCAAAATTTGTACAGAACAATGTACATGCACTTTTACTGGGCAAATGGCTATACAAATTCTTTATAAAACAACCAGTAAGCTTAGCCCAGCTGGAATAGCAGAATGGAATACTGGATAAGCTGAATCAATACATTGCACAAACATGAGCAAAGTGAATGACAACATGTGCAATGCAATATGCCAATTACTCTAATATTTAATTTCATTTTTCTTAATGTACCAAACAAAATGTTCTGGTTTTATTCTTTCCTGCACCATTGATTTTTCTGACCCTTTACTCTCTTTGATCATTCTACTTATCATTTTCCTTCTGTCTTAAATAACCTTGCCACCGTGGCTTGGCTTTTGTTTCTGGAAAATCCCTTAAAGCCAAACTAAAAAAAAAAAAATCATAGATATTACAGGTTTTGACTAAATAAAAATGCAAAATGGCACTTTTCAAAAAAATAAAATAAATATTTGTCTTATGCTGCTGGCAATTTTTCTTTTTTCTTATCTACTTGGTTGCACCTTGCAGTATACATCTAGGCTCATTCTTGGTATACTTAGAATAAAGACACATACTAGTAACAATTTAACCTGGGAATCAGTTACACTGTAGCACTACTGCTGTTGTTGCATGCTTGCCACTGTCCCTTTTCTGGCCACACAGGATGCATGTCTAAATAAGGGTCTAGTATGTATTTTAAGAAGGACTCCATGTCTTTATTTTTTAACCACTTCAGCCCCGGAAGGATTTACCCCCTTCCTGACCAGAGCACTTTTTACAATTTGGCACTGTGTCGCTTTAACTGCTAATTGCGCGGTCATGCAATGCTGTACCCAAATGAAATTTGTGTCCTTTTCTTCCCACAAATAGAGATTTCTTTTGATGGTATTTGATCATCTCTGCATATTTATTTTTTGTGCTATACACGGAAAAAGACCGAAAATTTTGAAAAAAAATGATATTTTCTAATTTTTGTTATTAAAAAAATCCAATAAACTCAATTTTAGTCATACATTTAGGCCAAAATGTATTCGGCCACATGTCTTTGGTAAAAAAAATGTCAATAAGTGTATATTTATTGGTTTGCGCAAAAGTTATAGCGCCTACAAACTAGGGTACATTTTCTGGAATTTACACAGCCTTTCATTTATGACTGCCTATGTCATTTCTTGAGGTGCTAAAATGGCAGGGCAGTACAAAACCCACACAAATTACCCCATTTTGGAAAGTAGACACCCCAAGGAAATTGCTGAGAGGCATGTTGAGCCCATTGAATATTCATTTTTTTTGTCCCAAGTGATTGAATAATGGCAAAAAAAAAAAAAATTACAAAAGGTCATCACTAAATGATATATTGCTCACACAGGCCATTGGCATATGTGGAATTGCACCCCAAAATATATTCAGCTGCTTCTCCTGAGTACGGGGATACCACATGTGTGGGACTTTTTGGGAGCCTAGCCGCGTACGGGGCCCCAAAAACCAATCACTGCCTTCAGGATTTCTAAGGGCGTAAATTTTTGATTTTACTCCTCACTACCTATCACAGTTTTGAAGGCCATAAAATGCCCAGATGGCATAGCCAACCCCCCAAATGACCCCATTTTGGAAAGTAGACACCCCAAGCTATTTGCTTTGAGGCATGTTGAGTCCATGGAATATTTTATATTTTGACACAAGTTGCGGGAAAGTGACAATTTTTTTTTTTTTTTGCACAAAGTTGTCACTAAATGATATATTGCTCACACAGGCCATGGGCCTATGTGGAATTGCACCCCAAAATACATTTAGCTGCTTCTCCTGAGTATGGGGATACCACATGTGTGGAACTTTTTAGGAGCCTAGCCGCGTACGGGGCCCCGAAAACCAATCACCTACTTCAGGATTTCTGAGGGTGTAAATTTTTGATTTCACTCTTCACTGCCTATCACAGATTCGGAGGCCATGGAATGCACAGGTGGCACAAACCCCCCCCAAATGACCCCATTTTGGAAAGTAGACACCCCAAGCTATTTGCTGAGAGGCATGGTGAGTATTTTGCAGCTCTCATTTGTTTTTGAAAATGAAGAAAGACAAGAAAAACATTTTTTTTCTTTTTTCAATTTTCAAAACTTTGTGACAAAAAGTGAGGTCTGCAAAATACTAACTATACCTCTCAGCAAATAGCTTGGGGTGTCTACTTTCCAAAATGGGGTCATTTTGGGTTTTTTTTTTGCCACCTGGGCATTCCATGGCCTCCGAAACTGTGATAGGCAGTGAAGAGTGAAATCAAAAATTTACGCCCTTAGAAAGCCTGAAGGCGGTGCTTGGTTTTCGGGGTCCCGTGCACGGCTAGGCTTCCAAAAAGTCCCACACATGTGGTATCCCCATACTCAGGAGAAGCAACAGAATGTATTTTGGGGTGTAATTTCATATATTCCCATGGCATGTTTGAGCAATATATCATTTAGTGACAACTTTGTGCAAAAAAAAAAAAAAATTGTCTCTTTCCCGCAACTTGTGTCACAATATAAAATATTCCATGGACTCGACATGCCTCTCAGCAAATAGCTTGGGGTGTCTACTTTCCAAAATGGGGTCATTTGGGGGGGGTTTGAACTGTCCTGGCATTTTATGCACAACATTTAGAAGCTTATGTCACACATCACCCACTCTTCTAACCACTTGAAGACAAAGCCCTTTCTGACACTTTTTGATTACATGAAAAAATTATTTTTTTTTGCAAGAAAATTACTTTGAACCCCCAAACATTATATATTTTTTTAAAGCAAATGCCCTACAGATTAAAATGGTGGGTGTTTCATTTTTTTTTTCACACAGTATTTGCGCAGCGATTTTTCAAACGCATTTTTTGGGAAAAAAACACACTTTTTAAAATTTTAATGCACTAAAACACACTATATTGCCCAAATGTTTGATGAAATAAAAAAGATGATCTTAGGCCGAGTATATGGGTACCAAACATGACATGCTTTAAAATTGCGCACAAACGTGCAGTGGCAACAAAATTAATACATTTTTAAAAGCCTTTAAAAGCCTTTACAGGTTACCACTTTAGATTTACAGAGGAGGTCTACTGCTAAAATTATTGCCCTCGATCTGACCTTCGCGGTGATACCTCACATGCATGGTGCAATTGCTGTTTACATTCGACGCCAGACCGACGCTTGCGTTCGCCTTAGCGCGAGAGCAGGGGGGACAGGGGTGCTTTTTTTTTTTTTTTTTCTTTATTTTTTTTTTTGCTTTTTTATCTTATTTTTAAGCTGTTCCTTTCATTTTTTTTTTTGCTATGATAGCAATAGGTAGTGACAGGTACTCTTTTTTGAAAAAAATTGGGGTCTATTAGACCCTAGATTTCTCCTCTGCCCTCAAAGCATCTGACCACACCAAGATTGGTGTGATAAAATGCTTCCCCGATTTCCCAATGGCGCTGTTTACATCCGGCGAAATCTAAGTCATAAAATGCTTGTAGCTTCTGGTTTCCTAGGCCATAGAGAGGTTTGGAGCCACTCTGGTCTCTGATCAGCTCTATGGTCAGCTGGCTGAATCACCAAGATGATACCTAAACCTGCAGACATCATTCTGGTATAACCACTCAAAGTCGTGAATGGCATACCTGAAGACAAAAAAATGGTTAACGATAAAGCACAGTAAACGGTAAAGTATAAAAAAATTGCATACCCGAAAAGAAAACATGATAAAACATAATAACAATAAAACATTGCAGAATAGAATAAAGTAAAAAAGAGCAGAACAATAGAGAGAGACTAGAGAGAGAGAGAACAATAAAACGACAACTATTTTTTTTATTTTATATTTTTGTTTGTGGTTTTTTTTCTACACTTTTTTTGTAACTAATTTTTATAACTGTAATCGGTTCCAGGTTCGGGTCTCTCAAAATGCGATGGCATCTTGGGAGACCCTGTGAAAGTGTGCCTAGTCTGTGCAATGCTGTACCCTACGCTAATACTCAACTAGTGTATGGTAGCGTTCAAAACATTCACCAATGCAAAGACCAGGATTGTCAGGACAGGAGGGACAATAATAGCGGGTGTCACGCCTATATCCGCGCTTGCTGCAGACACAACATCTTTTTTGGGGGGTTTGTTGGGTAGGGGTACTCGGGAGGACATAAAGAAAATGCCTCTCATGCAGCCAACTGCATTTGGTTGGGGATGTGAATGGGGGAATTACAAGCGCTGCAGAAGCGGTGGGTTCCCAATTAGGATTGGCAAATGCAGCAGGAAGGGCATTATGGGCATGACGGGCCTGTGTTTGTCTTCTTCTTGGTGGCAGCGGGACACTACTTGTGCTTGCCACCTCACCAGCTTGAACTGCACTTATGGGACTCGCCAGGTCACCAAGTGTTACTGCAGTGCTGGTTTGACTATGACCGGGGTGTACTAGGCCGCTGGCACTTGCCAGTTCACCAAAACGCTACCAAAAAAACTGTTAGCGATCACAGGGATCAGGCCTGACTCTGCGAACACTGCAGTTATGCGTTTAGTGTTTTGTAAGTGACAGTGATCGATCGATACTGCACTTGGGTGGGCTGGGCTGGGCCGGGCAGAGGGGCAAAACGCAGGTGCTAGCAGGTATCTGGGCTGATCCCGCTAACACTGCGTTTTTGGGAACCCTAAACCGCTGGGGAAGCCAGTATAGATCTGATCGGATCAGATATTGATCCGTTCAGATACTATACCACTAAGGGAGGAGTATTCTGTGTGTGTGGGTGTTAGCGGTACTGGCGCTAACCTGATGCTGCTTGGGGCTGGTGCTTGCCAGTTCACCAAAACGCTACCAAAAAAACTGTTAGCGATCGCAGGGATCAGGCCTGACTCTGCGAACACTGCAGTTATGCGTTTAGTGTTTTGTAAGTGACAGTGATCGATCGATACTGCACTTGGGTGGGCTGGGCTGGGCCGGGCGGAGGGGCAAAACGCAGGTGCTAGCAGGTATCTGGGCTGATCCCGCTAACACTGCGTTTTTGGGAACCCTAAACTGCTGGGGACGCTAGTATAGATCTGATCGGATCAGATATTGATCCGTTCAGATACTATACCACTAAGAGAGGCGTATGCTGCGTGCATGGGTGTTGGCGGTACTGGCACTAATCTGACGCTGCCTGGGGCGACGCATATCACCGCCGGGCGATCAGGGGGCTAAACCTTTATTCGGTAATAAACGGCGGGTGCCCTGACACTATAAAAAATAAACAAACTAACCAGCGTCACCCGTAACGGTTATACGGTGATCAGTGGTGAAAGGGTTAACTAGGGGGCAATCAATGGGTTAAAACATTTATTAGATAGTATATGGGGGTCCCTGTCGCTATAAAACGCTGACGGTGAACCTAAATATTTACCTCCCTAACTAGCGTCACCTGTGTCACTAATACAGCGATCAGAAAAATGATCGCTTAATGACACTGGCGACGGGGGGTGATCAAGGGGTTAAAACTTTATTAGGGGGGGTTAGGGGGGTATCCTAGACCTAAAGGGGGCTAACACTCACTGCCCTAACACACTAACTGTCACAAACTGACACCATGCAGTAATCAGAAGAAAAAAAAAAAAACTGCTTGGTGTCAGTGTGACGGGGGGAGTGATTGGGGGGTGATCGGGGGGTGATGGGGGATCGGGGGTGTAAAGTATGCCTGGCATGTTCTACTGTGAGGTGTTGTGTTGTGCAACTCACTCAGATGTCTTCTCTCCTCGGCGCCGGAACGGAAACTGCCGAGCCGAGGAGAGATGACATCACATCCTCTGCCTCTGTGTACTACACAGAGGCAGGGGACGATTCTCATTGGCTGGGAGCGATCGCGAGGGGGGGGCCACGAATGGATGGCCTCCCCCTCATCTCTGATCGCTGCCAGACCAAAGCCGACCGCCTCGGGCACCAGGGGGGGTCCGATGGCCCCCCCGCCCGCGGGAAGGCAATCACGTACCAAGTACGTGATTTTGCCTGCCCGTGCCATTCTGCCGCAGTATATCTGCGTTAGGCGGTCGGCAAGTGGTTAAAGGTAGTATGCATTATAGTATGCATTATAGTATGCATAAAAAGGAAAAAATGCATAGGGATTCCCCTATAATTCAAAACAGATCCTTATCCAGGCATGTAGCTTGGGTGGCCAGGAAATGGCTCCTCATAAACTATACGTAAGTAAGTAAATAAGTAAACGTGTCCTCATCATTGGGCAAGTTACTTGCAAGGGGGGCAACAAGGCCTCTCCCCTTGCGGGGCATGTTCTCATGTTGAGGGGACAGGCACCCTTATTCCCACATCCTGTCCCCAAAAATCAATGTGGAGGGCTTATCTGAATCTGTAAACCCCCTTTATAAAAAGCAGACATCTGCTCCTCTAATAGAATTTGAACAGAGATAATTCCCCTAGTGGACTTTAAAGGCACATATAAAAGGATATGTAGGAGAGTATATTTAAGTATACAACAATTTATTAATTACAAAGAATTCTCATAAAGACATCAAACAAATAACATAGATAAAAAAGGAATGCAGTTCCACATATTTTTTATAGCTATTGATACCAATACGCTTGCACCAAACGCGTTTCGGAGTTGTTTTAGCCTCCTTCTTCAGGGGTGGTTATAAGCTTTTAATAGAAGTTTCTGTATAGGGAATGGTATATACAACATAGATATAATAAATACATGTGTATATCAAGCCATAAAACATATAGGTGCAATATTATATTCATTTTCGTTTCCACTTACATTGGTATAAATAAATGTTGGCTGCGCATTCCAAAGAGATTTTTAAAAACAACGATATTGACACATACTGCCCATCAAGTGCGTCCTCCAATCATGGTGTATAAAGCTTTGTTTGGTATATCCAAAGTATTCATATGGCCTCTATCGAGGTAGAAATAAATGGGTAAGGATATATGAAGTGGTTTTACTTCCTTATGATAGGAAGAGAGGCCCATTAGTCGAGGGCATGCAAAAAAGTTTGGATCTGGAATCACACTGGGGCCAAATGCGGGTCCTGTAAGTTGTGAAAAATGTATAAATGAGTGTATAGTAACTAGAAAAATGAGTAGATTCAGTGATGGGTAGGGGATCTTGAGATGTATCCTACCTGATAGGCCTACGGTATAGAGTTCGAAAAAGGGTCACCAGCTGATGATATGTGTAGACCAGGTGGGACTCAGAGGGCTAGAGGATCGACATAAAGGAGAAGGAACATATAAAAATCTCATTTTAGTACTTCTGTCATTTGTCTTAACAGTTTAGGATATACTTAAAAAAAAGATATGTGTTTGGGGATAGAATAGAATAGGGATTCAACAGCTTTGTCCCTGATTGGCAATGTTCAATTTGATCAAGAGGGGGGAAAAAAGGAAAAAAGGGAGGGGGGGGGGGGAAACAGGAGAGACCTACCAATCTGACTTTACAAGAGCACCAAGCATTGAAGCAGTTGGTGTCCCTTCTTGATGAGAACGACCCAACTGACCTTATAGATGAAATCAACCTTTCCCAAATATTAGAGTCTATCGAAACACCCAATGAACCCCCTAAAGGAAGTAGGTCCACACTTAAAAAGAAGTCTGACTTCTGCCCTGCGCCAAGTACCCATCCGAACGCAGCGGCCTTCCTAAAGTTAGTTGGCAAAGAGCTAGACAAGATAAGAATCCATAATAAATCCCCTGAAAACCTTACTACAAAAGAGAAGACAGCACTCAAATCATTGTCAAAAAATGACCGCATTACAATCAAAAATGCGGACAAGGGTGGGAACATTGTGGTGTTCGATAATGAAGACTACATTAGGATGTGTAAAAGACTACTGGACAACCTAGAATGGTATCGCCCCATACCGGCGAGTTTGGTTAAAAAATATAATCAGGACTTTTACACATTGATAGATACGGCCTATTCTAACTCAACTATCACAAAATCCCTATGGGAATTTATTAGAAACAACTTTCCCCCGCACACCGGTCTTTTACTCATTACCCAAAGTCCATAAAGACATAAAACCCCCCCCCGGTAGACCAATCATCTCCGGTATAGGGGCAATCAGTGAAAATGCAAGTAAGTTGATAGACGAAGTATTGAAACCATTTGTCTATGCCCTCCCTTCCTTCGTAAAAGACACAGTACACTTCCTACAAATTATTGATAAACAAGTAATCCCCGAACATGCCACGTTTGTCACAATTGATGTCAAATCCCTATATAGTTCCCTTCCCCATGAGAAGGGTGTAGCAGCCATAAAACATATTCTCCCTACAGCCAGCGATATAGACCCCACATATGGAGAGTTTATTACTTCATTATTAGAATTTATTCTTAGCCACAATGTGTTTACTTTCAATGGCGCCCACTACCTCCAGGTGCAGGGGGTTGCGATGGGGACATGTTGTGCCCCATTGTATGCCAACCTGTACATGGGGGAGTGGGAGGCCATGTTCCTGAATGATGAGGGTCTGTCGATGTATACGGACCACATACTTGGCTGGTATCGGTACATCGACGACCTTTTCATCATATGGGACGGATCGATCGACCTTCTTAAAGAGTGCCTGCTGAGGATGAATTGTAACGACTTTAACCTCAATTTTACTATGTCGTTTGATGCACTCTGCGTTACTTTCCTTGACGTAGAGGTCTGCAGGGGTGAGGAAGGAAACATCATAAGTAAACTATTTAGGAAACCCACTGCAAGCAATGCAATTTTGCGTGCGAGCAGCTTCCACCCCAAATCCCTCCTTAATTCCATCCCCTATAGCCAATACCTGAGAATAAAACGTAACTGCTACGATGATAACACCTTCAGATTAGAGGCAAATAAACTACGTGACAGGTTATTACTACGAGGGTATTCCCATACGTCCCTCAAACGCTCTTTTAAAAAAGCCTTGATGCAGCCAAGAGAAGAGCTACTATACTCTAAAAAAGCAAATAAACCTGACAAGAATGATACCGACACTCTCAGGATCATTACCAAATTCAACAACCAACACAGGCAGGTCAGGAATATCGTAACAAAATACTGGCACATGTTACAGTGCGTTCCAACACTAGGACCACTGGTCCCACAGAGACCTCTCTTTACGTTTAAAAGAACCACCTCCCTGAGAGACAAGATCACCACCAGCGAGTTTAAGGCAGGGACAAATAAAACACACTGTAAGTATAAGGGAACATTCATGTGTGGAAAATGTAAATATTGCAAATATATGCTTACAACAAAAAATCCGATTCTTCCAAATGGCCAGCCCTTCCACCCCAAACATTTTGCCAATTGTAGGACCTACGGGGTGGTATACCTACTTTTGTGCGAATGTACATGTTTTTATATAGGGAAAACTAAAACTGAATTCTGGAAGAGGGCATATAGACACCTAGTGAGCATGGAAACGATCCGGATCTCCCACTTGGGAGACACACCTTAACAGTACATAAGGGTAAATGTCCTAAAATTAAATTTCTTATTCTGGACCGGGTACATCCGGAATCGAGGGGAGGTGACTGGAATAAGACACTTTTACAGTTAGAGTCCCGTTGGATATATAATTTAAAAGCTACCCAACCCCCGGGCTTAAACGAAACCATCTGGTTTAAACCCTTTCTCGAAGGTTTTTCATCAGGCGGCAGAGAGCAATGAATAAGATAACTATACTATACAATACATATTTACACTTGGACCGTAGATAGAGTCTAGCAATATATATGTATGCCCAGCCCGGTTATTGCTCACTGCTTATTATCTAAACTCATGCCTATATAGAAATGGGACCATAATATACTGTAGGATATATTGCAACGATATGTTTTGGACATTCTGATTAAATTGCTGTCATATATTTGCCCACTATACATTGTGACATCTTAAGTTGCAATAATCCGGACTATGTATATGCATAACTGAGTGAAATTCCTGGATTTTACCCATATATTGTATATCTGAGTTGTATATTCTCCGTGCTTGTTAATCTAAGTCACTGTCTAAGAATACATGCCCTTCCATTAAGATCCGTCCTAACCTGTATAACACTGCCCATATGCACAACTTTTGTGCTTTAACCTATTCTACATTTTGTCCACACTGTGATCTGCTATCCGCCCGGCACACAAAGCCGCCTGAGTGTTTCCGGCTCATGGCGGCGCTGTGTGAGGTACAGTGTTGCTGACACTGTCCTCCATCTTGCGACCCCAGCGGACATGCGCAGTCCGTCGGGGAAGCTAGACGTGCCGGCGGGTGCAGTAGGCGTGGCCACGCCTCACCGCGCCTGCGAACGCATGCGCTGTGGAGGCCTGGCGGCGCTCGCTCCACCCGGGGGGCCAGCCGCAGCGCGTCCGTCCCTCCTCCACCACTTACAGTCAGCTGTTGCTGTCTCTCACTAACAGCTGATTGGTGGGGAGGGCCTTAAATATTCAGCTAATGCTCACACCGAGCGTCATCTGCTTTGGGCAGGACGCTGTCGGTGTGAGCTGCTGCCACAAGATTGTAAGTAACTTCAACATCATATTGAACCTATGCACACTTATAGACCTAGACTGTACTATTGAAACTATAAGTCACGAATCCTATATCACAACTATGCCCTCTCTATTTCTTACCTCTTCCCTCTTCTTCCTCCCTTCCTTTCCCCTCCCCCCTCCTTTTCCCCCCCTCCCCCCCTTCCCCTTTCCCCTCCTCTCCCTGTTCTTTTTCCCCCCCTCCTTCCCCTCCCCTCCCCCCTCCTTCCCCTTCCCCCCCCCTCCCCCTCTACCCCCCTTCTTTTTTTCTTTTTTTCTTCTTTTTTTCTTCTCTATACCGTAGGCCTATCAGGTAGGATACATCTCAAGATCCCCTACCCATCACTGAATCTACTCATTTTTCTAGTTACTATACACTCATTTATACATTTTTCACAACTTACAGGACCCGCATTTGGCCCCAGTGTGATTCCAGATCCAAACTTTTTTGCATGCCCTCGACTAATGGGCCTCTCTTCCTATCATAAGGAAGTAAAACCACTTCATATATCCTTACCCATTTATTTCTACCTCGATAGAGGCCATATGAATACTTTGGATATACCAAACAAAGCTTTATACACCATGATTGGAGGACGCACTTGATGGGCAGTATGTGTCAATATCGTTGTTTTTAAAAATCTCTTTGGAATGCGCAGCCAACATTTATTTATACCAATGTAAGTGGAAACGAAAATGAATATAATATTGCACCTATATGTTTTATGGCTTGATATACACATGTATTTATTATATCTATGTTGTATATACCATTCCCTATACAGAAACTTCTATTAAAGGCTTATAACCACCCCTGAAGAAGGAGGCTAAAACAACTCCGAAACGCGTCGGGTGCAAGCGTATAAAAAATATGTGGAACTGCATTCCTTTTTTATCTATGTTATTTGTTTGATGTCTTTATGAGAATTCTTTGTAATTAATAAATTGTTGTTTACTTAAATATACTCTCCTACATATCCTTTTATATGTGCCTTTAAAGTCCACTAGGGGAATTATCTCTGTTCAAATTCTTAAATTTAGGATGTGGCACAATCTGCAGATAATTAGCCGACCAATCCCCTGTCTTCTGCTCCTCTAATAGAACAATACAGAGTAGTAGTACCCATTTTTACTCTGCCCCCCCCAAAATGAGAGATAACTGTAATGCCCCATACACACGGTTGGACTTTGTTCGGACATTCCGACAACAAAATCCTAGGATTTTTTCCGACGGATGTTGGCTCAAACTTGTCTTGCATACACACGGTCATACAAAGTTGTCGGAAAATCCGATCGTTTTAAACGCGGTGACGTAAAACATGTACGTCGGGACTATAAACGGGACAGTGGCCAATAGCTTTCATCTCTTTATTTATTCTGAGCATGCGTGGCACTTTGTCCGTCGGATTTGTGTACACACGATCGGAATTTCCGACAACGGATTTTGTTGTCGGAAAATTTTATCTCCTGCTCTCCAACTTTGTGTGTCGGAAAATCCGATGGAAAATGTCCGATGGAGCCCACACACGGTCGGAATTTCCGACAACACGCTCCGATCGGACATTTTCCATCGGAAAATCCGACCGTGTGTACGGGGCATAACAGTGCAAACCAATATAAAGTGTAGGGGATAATAACAAGGATAATATTGTATATATAACACTCAATGGGGTTTATTTACTAAAGGCAACTCCACTTTGCACTACAAGTGCACTGCACATGCACTTGAAAGTGCACTTGGAAGTGCAGTCACTGTAGATGCAAGGGGGGCATGCAAGGAAAATAAAAAACAGCATTTTAGCTTGCACATGATTAGATGATAAAATCAACAGAGCTTCCCCTCATTTCAGATCTTCCACTCAGATCTACAACGACTGCACTTCCAAGTGCACTTTCTGAAGTATTGGGACACCTGCCTTTACATACATTAACTTTAATGACATCCCAGTCTTAGGCCCCTTCACATGTACGGATCCATATTCAGCCATCCACTTGCTCAGCAGAGATCGCTCCATTGATCCCCGCTGAGCCAGCGGATGACACTGTGCAGAAACGGACCTGTCAGATCTCCGTTCTCCTCTATGGGGGGATCAGATGAAAACAGCCGCCTGTCCATTTTCATCCAATCCGCCAGACAGATGGAAAATAGGACATCCATCCACCTGGATTTAGAGGAGCGGATCGGATGTTAGCGGACATGTCACTGCTGACATCCGTCGCTCTATAGAGATGTATGGAATGACCATTAAGGTCCGCCTGAAAAAACTGAAAAAACTGACAGGTAGATCTGAATCGTCCACACATGTGAAAGGGCCCTTAGTCTCCAATTCAGCCAAAAGGTGTTCTATCGGGTTGAGGTCAGGACTCAGCCAGTCAAGCCACTCAAAACTCGCTCATCCATGTCTTTATGGACCTTGCTTTGTGCAGTCATGTTGGAACAGGAAGGGGCTATCCCCAAACTGTTCCCACAAAGTTGGGAGCATGAAATTGTCCAAAAAGTCTTGGTATGCTGATCCCTTAAGATTTCCCTTCACTGGAACTAAGAGGCCAAGCCAAACCCCTGAAAAACAACCCCACATCATAATCCCCCCTCCACCAAATGATTTGGACCAGTGCACAAAGCAAGGTCCATAAAGACATGGATAAGTGAGTTTGGGGTGGAGGAACTTGACTGGCCTGGACAGAGTCCTGACCTCAACACAGCAGAACACCTTGGGGATGAATTAGAGCAGAGACTGTAAGCCAGGCCTTCTCATCCAACATCAGTGCCTGACCTCACAAATGCACTTGAAAGAATAGTCAAACATTTCCATAGACACACTCTTAAACCTCATGGACAACCTTCCCAGAAGAGTTGAAGCTGTTATAGCTGCAAAGGGTGGGCCAAATGAATTTTGAACCCTACGGACTAAAGCCTCGTACACATGATCGGATTTTCCGACGGGAATTGTGTGATGACGTTTGTACGCTCCATCAGACAATTGTTGGCCAACTTTCCGTGGACAAATGTTGGATGGCAGGTCTACAAATTTTCCGCAGACAACGGTCTGTTGTCGGATTTTCTGAGCGTGTGTCCGTCGGACAAAAGTCCAAGTACAAACACGCATGCTCAGAAGCAAGGACGAGCCAGAAGCGGTCTTGTAAACTAGCGTTCATAATGGAAAATTCACATTCGTGAAAAGGCAAATTATGAAATCTCGAAAAGCAGCGCACATGGAATTGTAGGTTGCACAATATAATAATAAATAATCACACTACAACAGGTTTGAATAAAATTGGCCACGGCACCTTTATTGGTATTAGAATTAAACAAATAACTTTATTCAAATAAACCATGAAATATAAATAAATATTCTTTCAAATTAAAAACAATTCTAACTTGCTCAGTCATAGGACTCGAGCTGAAAAATTAAATTCATAAAAAACAAGTCCCCCCTTGATTCAAGGGTGACATAACCACATAATAGTGTCAGCGACAAGGGTGGGAGGGAAGGGGAGCTCAAACTTAAGCCACCTCAGGGCAAGTGTGAGCGGATCTGTCACACAGAGGCTTATATAGCTTCTTAGTCTGAGGAGAAAATGTTTTTCCCGCTCCTTGCCTCGTGACCTCTTTTTTATTTTTTTTGAAAATTAAAACTTTATAAAATATTTTTTTTTGGCAACCACAATCCCATGGTGCGGGCGCTTTATTGCGCCCACTGCTCATGGAATTGTAGGTCGCACTATATAATAATAAATAATCACACTACAACAGGTTGGAATAAAATTAGCCGCGGCACCTTTATTGGTATTAGAATTAAACAAATAACTTTATTCAAATAAACCATGAAATATAAATAAATATTCTTTCAAATTAAAACCAATTCTAACTTGCTCAGTCATAGGACTCGAGCTGAAAAATTAGATTCATAAAAAACAAGTCCCCACCAGCCGGGTTTTGAGAACAAAACCAGGCTACCCCAGCACCGCGGCCTGTTCAATGCAATTTTGAAGACCTAAATTGAAAATGTCAAGACCAATATCTGAAAGATGTACACCATCTTGTCTGTAAAGACCAGGAAAACCACCTTCCAAATCTACGTGATGGAAGGAGATCCCCCCAATTGATGGTAAAAAATTTTCAATTGAATGGTTAATTCTCCGCTTTATCTTTTCCAATGGTCTGCTGTCATTAGAATATAACCAATGCAGTCGAGACACCATTTCAGAGAAAACAACACACGTATTTGGAAACATTAATCTTAAACGATGCAAATCTTGCTTCATTAAAAACATTAAATCCAAAGTTTTTTTTCCTTGTCAAAAGAAGTTTATTGAGTATACAATGTTATAAAGATACATAAAGTAAGTTTACAAGGATCTATAAAGTAAGCTCATTGTTTTACAGTAGGGTTTATATAGGTAAATATCATGAAATTTCAAATATTAAACATTGGGTTCACGTAAACCTAAATTAAAGATATATATCATTTCCTTAGTTACTTTTGTAGGTATTTAAATGATTTATACCTACTATACATATTGTTTACAAGTAGAGTGTATATAGGTCAAATAAATTCTGATAATGAGCTTTAATCATAAGGTGGAGAAAAGGAAAGAGAAAGAAGAAAAAGGGTTGAAAGGTAGAGGTATGGTCCACAAGGTTGTCCCGCTCGTCAGTTTATTATTCTTTTTAGTTCTCTTTGAAGCCTTAGAATGGGTGTCTCTGTAAGTCATTTAATCTGTTACCATGGCAACAGGACAGAGTCATTGAAGTTTGACAGGAACTGTTGTTTTATCCAAGGATGCCAAAGTTTTTCAAATTTTGGAATTTGATTTTGATCGATGGCTACCATCTTAGCATGGGACATTGTATTATTCATTCTGTGAATTGTTTCTGCTAGTACCAATGTAGGAGATTTCCATGCCTTGGCCACTGTTTGTTTTGCAGCCGTTATTAGTTGGATCATAAGTTTGAATTGAGAGAGTGTTAACCATTCCAGTTTTAGATTAAGTAAAGTTATATATGGATCTGGTTGTATTATTTTTTTAAATATTTTAGATGCAATCACGAAGACTTCCTTCCAGAAGGTTTGGATTACTGGGCACGTCCACCATATGTGTAAATATGTGCCTATTTCTGGGCATCCTCGAAAACAAAGAGTTGAGGTATTAGGTGAATATTTTGCCACTCTAGCGGGTACAAGGTACCAGCGAGTTAGGACTTTATAATTTGTCTCCAGTGCTAAGATGTTGGGTGAAGATGACTTAGATGTGAGCCATATGTTAGACCAGTCCGTGTCTTCTAAAGTTCGTCCCAGGTCCTCCTCCCACCTCTGAACGTAGGAGGGTCTATTAAGATTTGCTACTCCATATAATTGATTATAAAGTGATGAAATTGTACCTTTAGCAAATGGATCTTTTGTACAGATTGATTCAAAAATGGATAATTGGGATAATGGTGTATCCCCCTTTAGGAATGGTGTATAGAAATTTTTGATTTGGAGATATCTAAATATCTCAGAGTTTGGTAGATCATATTTTTCTCTAAGCGATGGGAATAAAAGGAATGATTTAGATGCTATGAAGTCATTTAGTGTCTGAATGCCTGATGTTGTCCAAGCTTTAAAAGAATTTGGGTAGATCCATGCCGGATAAAAGGCCGGATTTCTGATAAAAGAAAGGAGAGGATTGTGTGGAGATTGTAACTGATATTTGGTTTTTAGTTTATCCCAGAGAGATAAGAAGTGTTTAGTTATGGGATTATGAATTTTAAAGCGGTCTTTAGGATCAAGCCATAATAAATTTGATATTAATAGAGGGTCATTTTCTGAAGCCTCTATAAATACCCATAATGGGATTTCCTGTTTTGCATGGTATTTGGACAGACTGGCCAAATGTGCTGCTCTGTAGTAGTTAGTAAAATTAGGGTATCCCAGGCCTGCTTTATTTTTGGTAAGATGTAGTGTGTGTATAGGTATACGTGGTTTAGAAGAGCCCCATATAAACGAAGTTGCTCTTTTTTGTACTATTCTCAAAAAATAGGAAGGAATTGGAATAGGGAGGACCCTGAATAGATAAAGCAATTTGGGTAGAATAGTCATTTTGATTGCATTAATCTTCCCTATCCAGGATAAAGGAAGTTGCGACCATTGTTTTATTAGATTTGTGATCTGTCTTAATACAGGAGGATAATTGGTTGAGAATAAGTCAGAATGAGATGCTGTTAAATGAATTCCAAGATATGGGATTGATTTTTCTGCCCATGTGAATGGGAGGGCAGCCCTAGCCGGGATCAATTCCATGTTTGTGAGTGAAATATTAAGCACTAGGCATTTCTTAGGATTAATCATAAGGCCGGATAGGGCTGCAAATCCATCAAGAGCTGGTATTAAGTTAGGACCAGAGACCTGTGGTGATGATAGAAAAAGTAATATATCGTCTGCAAATATACATAATTTGTGTGTAATACCTCCTACTTCAATGCCAGTTATAGTTTGGTTTGTTCTGATGTATTGGGCCATGGGTTCGAGTATAAGGGCAAATAATAAGGGAGATAATGGGCAACCCTGTCGGGTACCTCTTTCGATATTAAAGGCTTCAGATTTGTATCCAGCATATTTTATATAGGCTTTGGGTTTATTATATAATGCTTTGATCCATGTTAAAAAGTGGGGTCCAAAACCCCATTTTTGTAATGAATATTGCATATATTGCCAGGATACTGTGTCAAATGCCCTCTTAATATCGAGAGATAGAAAACATAACGGGATTTTCCGTTTTTTAGCAATATGTGCCAATAACACTGCCCTGCGTATATTATCGCCTGCTGTCTATTTGGTATGAAGCCTACTTGATCTCTATGTATTAATTTTCCTATAATGCTATTGAGGCGTTTTGCTATTATTTTTGCTAATAATTTAATATCGAGGTTTAACAGAGAGATAGGCCGATAATTCACACAGGAAGTATCATCAGAAAGGGGTTTTGGGATCATACAAACAATTGCCATTAGTGTTTCTTGCCGAAAAGAATGTCCATCTAGAAGTTTGTTAAAAGTTTCAGTGAGAATGGGAGAGAGTATTTCTGAGAATGTTTTATAGTATAAAGCCGAGTAGCCATCTGGGCCTGGTCTTTTGTTAAGTTTTAGGTCTTTTATGGCGTTAGCAACTTCATCTATAGTTATAGGCTCATCCAAACTGCTTTTTTGATTCTGAGATAACTCAGGTAAGGTTATTTTTGAGAAGAAGGATTCAGCTTCTGTAGGATTAAATTCATTGTTTGTCTTGTATAAAGTTGCGAGATGTGAGTGAAATTTATGGACTATTTTAACTGGATTACAAGTGTAAACATTTTTTGATAATTTCAAACGTATTGGTTTGAAAGATTTGTTAGTTGAATTTAATGCCCGAGCCAAATATGTACCTGGTTTGTTTGTATTCATGTAGAAATTGTGTTTGGGGCGTTTGAGGGATTTATCAACTGACTCAGTGAGAAATAGATCGTATTCCAATCTAGATTTTTCCAGATGAGATTTTGTACTCTGAGATGGATTATCTTGAAATGATATGTAGGCTGCATTAAAATTGAGTTCTAGTTTTTTTGCTAGATTTTTGCGTTCCCGTTTAAATAGTGCCATTTGTCTTTGTATTGTACCACGCAAGACAGGCTTATGAGCTTCCCACAGTGTTATTGGGGAGATGTCTGTTGTATTATTAATTGATATGTATTCCTTTAAAGCTTGTTCAATGGCCATCTGATGTAGTGGGTGTTTGAGCATTATGTCCGGTAAGTACCACGTTGGGTCATGCGCTTTTGGTATGGCTGAGGCTATAGTAGTGTATACTGCATTATGGTCAGACCACGGAATCGGAATTATATCTGATGCAATAATTTCTGGTATCATTCCTATTGTTAGAAAAATATGATCTATTCTGGTGAAGGTTTGATGAGGGTGCGAGAAATAAGTGAATTTCTTTTTCATTGGGTTACTTTCTCTCCATGAATCTACCAGATTGTATTTGGAAAGAAGTTGAGAAAAAGGTAATCTAGAGGTTATTTTGGATGGTGTAAAAGGTGATTTATCTAGAAATGGGAGGAGGACCTGGTTCGAATCCCCACACATTATCACTGTTCCTATTTTGTGTGTATTAATCACTTGTAATATATGTGAGAGGAATGGTGTAGGTTGTTTGTTAGGAGCGTAGTAGGAAATCACTGTGATTGCTGTATCCATTATATAACCCATGAGTATCAGGTATCTACCTTCTGGGTCTTTAATTTCTGATGATAAGGTGAATGGTGTGGATCGGTGAAATGCAATTAGAGTTCCCCTTTGCTTGGTACAGGCAGAAGCCGTGTAAATTTGTTGATAAAAAGGAGAAATATATTTTGGAGTAGAATCTTTGGTGAAGTGTGTTTCTTGGAGGCATACTATGTGAGCCTTCTTGTTATGGAAAGTACGGAAGGCTTTGGTCCTTTTTTGAGGGACATTTATTCCCTGAACATTCAGGGAAAGTATATTCAGTGGTGCCATGGCAATAGATCAAATAGTTTTGACTTACTTTTTGTTATGCAGAGCTGACTGCGCAGATCAACCTGTGTGGACTGAAGAGATGAATAGATAGAAAAGAAACCAGTGAATTCTGGAGTAAAGAGTAAACAAAAAACATATGAGATTAGATGATACATTGTATAAATTATTTTTTGCAAGTAATCACAATTTACCTGTGATACACTCCCACATAATATGGTTGGGAGAATGAGGAGGGCTAATGGGGGTACACGGATCTTCCGCTTACAGGAGAGAAGTGCTATGTCAAAAGACATCAAAATGATGTTTCATTAATTGGAGTGCAGAATATAGTTTTTGTTGAAATTATTTATTCCAGGGTGGTTGTATATGGTTAGTCTTGCCCTAGGCTAAATAATTCAGTTAGAAAGGTACTGTTAATAACTTTGGTATTGATGAAGATAGTTTGAATTATTTTGGGATTTTAACCCTTTTAGAGTAAACAATTACATATTTTATTCATATGTAACTGTTTAGATATGTTAACTCATAAAATTGAGGTTGTATTGCTTCAGATTAGAATAAACAAAAACATAATTCTAGGAACTAGTTAGGTAATAATATATTTGTTTTAAGAAAAGAAAGAAAAAGCTTCCATTACTTCTGGATTATTGAACATATTTGTCCTAAAAAGTAATAAATCTATTGTTATTACCTGATAATATATAACTGAACAAGAATTTCCTTATTTCACTTATATATTCTAAGGCTATATGAATCAGAAGTAATAAGAAATATAACTGGAATGTAACATGATCCCACACAGTGTGTGACTATCAGAATGCAGTTACATTCAGTTATAAATATAGGTTTTTTTATAGAGAACCATCTCTTAGTATAATAAATGAAGAGATATCAGGAATTAGGATGTCAGTCCATTGAATCTTCTTGGTCCATGGATGATGTGGCATAACAGCCTCTTTTGTGAGAATGATGATTCCCATTTTGTTCTGAGATTTTCTGGGTGCTGCCTGAAGGTGAAGATGACGCCATTCTTCTGCGTGTGGGAGTGTTGCTGCTTGTGGGTTTTGTCAGATTTAATTTTAAAAGGGTTTGTTGTAGTTCATCTGCTGATCTGCTTCTGTAAATTGTACCTTGGTAGTTAAATCTGACTGAAAAGGGGAAGCCCCATTGATACATAATGTTGTGGCGTTGCAGTTCCATTAGTTGGGGTTTCATGGATCGTCTTTTAGTAAGAGTAAGTTGGGATAGGTCAGCAAAAATTTGATAATTGTGTCCTTGAAAATTAAGTTCCTTTTTTTCTCTTGCAGCAATTAGTATTTGTTCTTTCATTCTGTAATAATGAAATTTTGTGATTATATCACGTGGGGGTCCATCTTTCTTTTTGGCTGTGAGGGCTCTGTGTACTCTGTCCAGTTCTAAACGTTCAATAGGGATATCTGGCTTTAGTTCTTGTAATAGAGCAGTAATAGTAGATTGCAGGTCTGTCACAGTTTCAGGTATTCCCCTTATGCGCAAGTTTGAACGTCTGGCTCTATTTTCGTAATCTTCGAGCTTAGTTTGAAGTATTAAATTCTCTTTTTTTAATTGTTCCAATTCTGTTATATTTTCTTGGGTTGTAATTTCAATTTCATCCATTTTTATTTCTAAGGCTGCGGTGCGGTTTCCCAGCTCTCTTATTTCTTTTGTTAGGCTTTTTGTTATTTGGTCTGAGGTTTGTTTTAAAGCCTTATGAAGCATCTTTTCAAATTGTAATAATATTACTGGGGATACTGAGGAGGCTTGTGGAGAAGTTTGTGAGAGGATTTGTTCTGTATCTGACTCAAATGGAGAGTCTTGCTGTGACATTTTCTGTCTGTGAGAGCGCCCTGATGCTGTATCTTGTGAGGTGACTGGAGCTGCTTCAGCTGCAGTGAGTGCCTGTGAGCTCTTTGTGAGGTGATTTTTATTTCTGCCATGGTTTCCTCCCAGTACCATATTTCCTGCCCAAACTTTCACAGTTTGTTCCCTGGGGCAAAAAGGTTCAAATGGATACCTTTTGAGCCTGCAGGCTCCGCTTTGTCCTTCTCTTCTCTCCTCAGCGGTGTGGAGCTCTAACAATGCATGTCTGCTCCGCTAGGCTCCGCCTCCTGCCCCCAAAATCCAAAGTTTTTAATCTAACATCGTTACCTCCAACGTGTAAAATTATCATAGATGGATAAGGCCAAAAATGAAATAATTCAGAAATGTGAAGGAAAAGATTAGTCCATTGTAGACCACGAACACCTTTCTAAAGTATAACAAACTTATCAGCAGGCAAGGATAAGTTGGAACCATAGCACGCTGAGCAGCTCTCTTATGAGCCCAGTAAATGTATGAATGGCCAAATATCCAAATGCAAGATTTATCACCTAAAATCAAAGAGACAAGTTAGGACGGATGTAAATGTTAAATCTACTAGACTCCCATCTACCTAATCTCATAATAACTTCATCACTCAAACCCAATCTAGCAGCTTCTGTAGCGGCTCCAATTCTGAAAGAATGAGTAGAAAATTTGAAAAGGGATAGGCCCAAATGAGAAAAACAACGTTTTAAGACTGATGAAAACTGGAATTTTGTCATAGGAGATGAATCTATGTGAACGAAAAAATGCTGACCTGAAGCTGGTCTGGCTGAAAGGTATTTTTTGAGAATTAATAAAGGACAGAGGATGGAGTCACCAAAAGCGAATAGATTGAGCCACTGGCCTTTACCTGATTTATCCATTTTTGATTTTCTGACAAAAACAAAGACCTTATCGTCCGAAAAGGATACTTCTGATAAAAACAAACCTTCTAAACTGTGTTTGTTATTTGGCAACATCTCGGATATACGAAAGGCCGCAAAAAACATCAAAACGAATGCAGCATGAAATAAAATAGCTTCGTATTCCGAGATACAAACAAAACTAGTAGCCAAACACAGCTTTGACAAAGTGTCCAAAGTAATTGGCCTTCGCTTATCTGGAGCCAACTTAACCTTGTGTAAACCTTTTAAAGCTTGTTTAACAGAAAAGAAACTGTTACAGGCTGGGAAATTATGCAGCTTCAGGAAAAAAGAAACTCCTGCTAATATTTTATTAATGTGATTAAAGGAAAAATCCAATTGAATTAAAGAACAAAGAAATGCTAAGATCAAACTCTCAGAAGGTGGTAAAGCAGGAGAACCCAATTGAAATTCAACCACCTTTCCCATGCAACCAAATAATTGGTCCATGTTTTTTGAGCAATCGAATTCTTAATAACCTGGATTACTGGGTTTAAATTAGATCCCAAAGATGACTCAGGCAGCGGTACCCAACCAGATCTGCATGAGGCAATAGCTGTCTGAAGCGAGCCATCTGGAATCGAGACAAGGCATCAGCGATGACATTAAGATTGCCAGGTATATGTTTTGCCTTAATCCAAATGTTTAATTTTAAACATAAGAGAACTAAATAACACAAAAGTTTTATGACCAGTAAAGATTTTGAAGAAAGACAGTTTAAAGCGAATAATACACCTCTATTATCTGTATTAATAATGATTCTTTTGTTAGCGAGCTGATCGCCCCAAATTTCCAAAGCCACTAGAACCAGAAAGAGTTCCAGCAAAACTATGTTTTTTGTAAACTTGTTAACAATCCAAAGTGGGGGCCATACGCCAGAACACCAATGAGAACGAAAAATAGCAGCAAAACCTTGAGAACCAGCAGCGTCTGTGAATAACTCTAAATCTGCTGCGAAAACAAAGTCTTCCTGGAAAAAAGATCTGCCATTAAAATCCTGCAAAAATTGGGACCATACCAGTAGATCATCTTTTAGAGCACAGGTCAACCTAATGTGGGAAAGTGGGGATTTTAGACCTGACATAGCCAAGGATAATCTTCTAGAAAATATTCTACCCATAGGCATAATGCGTGTAGCAAAAGCCAGAAGACCCAGAAATGATTGAAGCTCTTTTAATAAAATCTTTTTTCTGCGCAGGAAGAAGGAAATAAAGGATTGTAACCTGTAAATTTTAAGAGCAGGAAGTTCAAACTGGAATAATTGCGTATTAATTTTAATGCCTAAGAATTCAATAATTGGAGATGGAAAAGTAGTTTTTTCCATTGCGAGGGGGATACCGAAATATTTAGCTAAAAAGAAAAATAACCTGAGGATTAAATCGCAAACTACAGAATCTGGCGGACCAGCGAACAGGAAGTCATCTAGATAATGAATTATCCCAGTATGACCCAATTCAAATTGTAGTACCCACTGAAGAAAAGAAGCAAAAACTTTGAAATAAAAACAGGACAATGAACAGCCCATTGGAAGGCATTTATCATAAAAGAAATAGCCTTCAAAACAGAAACCAAAGGAATTGTAAGATTCTGGAGCAATGGGCAATAAAGGCTGATTGGATGTCTGCTTTTGCTAATAAAGCACCCCGAATTTTCTAATAATATGAATAGCATCATCAAATGTGGCATATTTGACTGCAGTAGATAATGGGTCAATTTCATCATTTGGGGATTGACCTGTAGGAAAAGAGAGATGATGAATGAGCCGATAAGAGTTAGGCTCTTTTTTAGGTACTAAACCCAACAGGGAAACTCTAAAATTATTAAACGGTGGAGAGAGAAAAGGGCCAGCAATCCTATTGGCTGAAATTTCTTTTATTAATTTTTTCCTAACTATTTCACTATTGAGGGAGACTGATTTCCAATTTTTTGATACTTGACAACCTGGACCTGTGAAAATAGGGAGTTTAAAACCTGTAGAAAAACCTTCAATTAGTAATTGTGCTTTCTCCTTGTCGGGGTACAACATTAACCATGGATGCATTTCGATTAGCCTCACAGGCGTGCAGGCTTTTTGTATGATCCCTGAGGACTTGATTGCTAGATGTTCTTTTAAAGCATCTGGAGACTGGGTGGCTACCAAAACAAAAAGAACATTCATGACGGTAACGACATGAATTCAACCATTTGCATTGATTTTTATTAAATGCGTAACATGCGTAGCATAAACTGATGCTGACGCATTTGAGGTCAGATTTGACTGAGGCTTGCATATACCGGTTTCTGAGGAATAATTAAATTTAACCACAGCCCAACATCTTTGTTACCCCATTTTAAATTAGGGTATATTGCAATTTTTTGATGAAAAGATTCGTCATAATTAAACCATCCCATGCCGCCAAAACTTTTATATGCCTCTAGAATATGCTCCAAATGCTGAAAAAGTCCAGGACATTTCTCTGGATGCTTCTCACCCATTATCGCAGAGAATATACAAAACGCCTGCAACCAATTAAAAAAGGATCTAGCAACAGGTCGGCGTCTATCTTCAGCACTATCCTCAGATCTTCTATCCATTTTTATAATGAAATCTTTAGCAATAGGTAATAACGATAATAAATCCAAGAATTCCCCTTTCAATATTTTTTCTTTTACTGATAAAGGCAAATGAAAACCTAACGGAAACATTTCACAGGGGAGGACCTCTTTAAAACATATCTCAGAAACAGTTAGGAATGCATAAAGGAATGCTTGTATTTATAGGAATAGGATTAATATTAGCTACAGAGTTACCAGACCAAACATTAGCTGGAGAAGGAGATACGTTTGTAGAGACAGATGTGGAATTATTAATAGCTATATTCTCATTAAATTTATTTAATGACACTAATAATTGATTAATTAATTCATTTTGAGCAAACTCACCAACATGACTGTGTTCAGATTGACTGCATCTGACAGGAATTTGTATACCTGGTGCTGTTACTTGACTAATATCAGGACCAGCATGACTGTGTTCTGACTGACTGCATCTGACAGGAATTTTTTTTAATAATCTTTATTTTAGTTATCAAAGGACAAAAAAAAAACAGAGAACAAGACATGTCCAACAAGTTACAATAGGATGAAATCAATGACCCACCAGGGTCTGGCATGTTCAGTTTGATCATTGAACAAAGATAATAAGAAAGCAAAAATAATAAGAAAGACAAAAACAGAAAGAGACACCATGGAAAATAGAACACGTCTAGCGATTGTTAGGTGGGATTGACTGAGACAAATTCTCTTCAGCTGATTACCAACAGCAATCAGGTAGCAATTGTATGGGTGTATTTATTGGATGGGTGGGGGATACGGCACGTTTAATCCCCCTGGGGAGCAACTCCCTTTTCAGGGATGACCTAGGGAGGATCACCTATAGTAATACCTTAAAGGTTAGGTCCCCTTCCTGTGGCCGGGTCGGAGAGAGGGGGGCCATAGAGCCTCCTACTAACCTCACTCCTCCCCCCGCACATTCCGGGGTACCCGGGAGCCACCCCACCCATCCAAGCGAACCTATAAGTAACTCCCTGAAAAAAGGAGACTTATCCCATGGTTGCTGTATCATTAATGCCCCGTACACACGGTCGGACTTTGTTCGGACATTCCGACAACAAAATCCTAGGATTTTTTCCGACGGATGTTGGCTCAAACTTGTTTTGCCTACACACGGTCGCACAAAGTTGTCGGAATTTCCGATCGACAACCACGCGGTCACGTACACCACGTACGACGAGACTAGAAAAGGCCGGTTCAGAACCAAGCGCGGCACCCTTTGGGCTCCTTTTGCTAATCTCGTGTTAGTAAAAGTTTGGTGAGAGACGATTCGCGCTTTTTCAGACTCGTGGCTTTCAGATCGTTTTCTGCCGTTCAGTTTGTGCTTGTGGGTTTGTATTTGCTCTTCAGTGCGTGCAGTCAGTTCGTATCGGAGTTTTCTGTGCGATCTTGTCCGCTCGTTGCTGTTTTTTAGGTCGCTCTTCACAGGCCTTGCTGTTCTTCAGTGCGTTCTGTTACTTCGTTCTGAGCAGCCGACCGTTTTCTAGCCATGTTTCATATGCGTACTCCTCGTACAGTTCGTGCTGTGCGGGGGCTTGGTGTTGGGGTCCTGACCTTGACACAAGTCCAGTCCATGAACAGGGTGGGGAGGAGTTCATGGACCAAGAATTGGTTGCTTCAGCGTGACCAGTTCTGTCATATGCCTTTGCTCTGTGAGATCCGTGAGAATAATCCTGATGATTTCAGGAACTTTCTCAGGATGACGGACCCCGTATTTCACCGTTTGTTGGCTTCGCTGACCCCTTATATTAGCAGGCAGGATACCTGCATGAGGCAAGCCATCACTGCGGAGCAGAGGTTGGTCGCTACCCTGCGGTATTTGGCCACAGGGAGAAGCCTGCAGGACCTCAAGTTCTCGACAGGCATTTCCCCCCAGGCTCTTCTTTGTGGACATTTACTGCTTGTGTTTGTTTGAGCTGACCCTGACAGAAATGTGTGGAGTGCAGAAAATGTCGTGATTGTTTAACCTTATACAAAGCACTGTTGGCTGTTATTTACTAAATGCAAAGACACTTTTCACTACAAGTGCACTTGCAACTGCACTGAAACTGCACTTGTAGTGCAAAGTGGATTTCCCCTTAGGAAATTACCCCCATTTTCTCATAAAACAACAATTACATCACCCCAAAAGTGTTGTAGCGTTGAGACAATAATCCACACATTCTTGATGAACAATCTTTTTAATACCTGCACAATCACATGTGCATTTACCAAAGGTTTTTCTGACAAACCAACATGTTTGTTGTATAACAATTTTTGTGGTGTCATTATCCAAAATCAAAATGTGCATTTTATAGAAAACAGGCCTGTGTAAAACCCACAAGAAAGACACAAATCTTGATCTTACAAAGTTCACATATGGTAGAACTTGAAGGCAATATCAGACATGAGTATTTAGGAACTGTGTTTGATATTGCGTTCAGATGGGGGGAAATCACCCCTGGAAAAGCCAAATTTGGAAGATGCACACAAATTTCACAATGTCAACATGTGCTATCTGCCATCACGGGGGATCAAGGGACGTGTTTTGGGGGAGAAAGCCCTTCCTCACTGCTACTTTATAATTGAGGAAGGGGTTGCACCCCCAAAACGCGTCCATTGATCTCCCGTGATGGCAGATAGCACATGTTGGCACACTGTGTGCATCCTCCAAATTTGGCTTTGTGAAAAATCACAAAAACATTTCGCACATTGTAGCAGACAAAAGAAGAAAGTGATTTGGAGGGGCTTTAAACTCGCCCCAAAACATCAATGATGTTTTTATATTTTGGAATAACATCATTGATGTTTTGCTTGATGTTTTCCAATTGTAAATTACACCCCATGATCTCCCCGATCAGGATCTGGGCACTTTCTGATGTGAAAGGATCTTCATCCACAACCTCACGATCACCTAAAAAGAGAGGAAACCCAAAATAAATTAGGTCTAAAAAAAATGCCGCCATCCATCTCTTATCTGAGCCTGTGGTCGCAGACACTCACCTGTTTTGGTGACTAGTTCCACCACGTCTTCTTCCTCCTGCTCATCTTGTGTTGGGTGGATTTCCCCTTCTTCCAGAGGGGGGGGTCTCTGGTCTCCTCAGATGAGGGGTGTCCTCCGAGTCTTTTCTCCCCTATGTAAAACAAAAATGGTATAATTAGCACACAGATATTTGATGGCAGAACTCTAAAGATGAAACATTGCTTGGAAGTGGGGTACAATTGTCTATTTTAGCAGAGTTCCAACATGTAGCTTTTTTAGTGCCCTTTGTCAAGCTGCAATACTTTACCTGTTTGGTACAAGCTTCACAGATGGAGACCCCCCTATAGTATACACTGGAGCACCTGTGTGGCCCCCTAATAAAAATGGTGTTCTTGTGTCCCACACTAGTGCTCCAGTGTTCAGATGTGAAAACAGCTGCTCAGTGTCCTCTCCTTACACACAATCTAGTTTGCATTTCATTCTAGTAACAAAGCCATCTACACAACCCAATTCTTTGAAGACAAGTATAGGGCCTCAAAATGGTGGCCAAATGCATATGGGCTAAACAATGGTATTTTATAGTCCGAAAAAAAAATGTGTGATCCGAACGAATAATGTGCCCATGAACATGAAAGTTGCCATTTTAAACTGTACAACAGTTCCTAAAAGCACATGGAGCAGCACGAACGTAATAAACACAAGAACAATAGGAACACAGCACAACTACTTACTTTTTTGCAGCACTCTCCGGATCTTTCTGTACTGCTCATGTTCTCGTAATTTCAGGTCCGACCACCGCTTCCTGAGCTGATCTTTCGATCGTCGTACCCCGAATTTCCGGTGCAGACTCCTGACCACTTTCGCCATGATCTTGGCCTTTCGGACATTGGGGTTGGGGTAAGGCCCATACTTTCCATCATAGTCGGCCTTCTTCAGGATGTCCACCATCTCCAACATCTCCCCAAAGGACATATTTGAGTCCTTTAATCTCTTTCTGGATCGGGACGTTTCAGGCTCCGGCATTTCCTCCCCCTCCTCCTCGTTGCTGTACTTAGCACGATCCTGCTGTCTATCCGCCATGTGCTCTTCCTCCACTACGCCGAACGAAAAGGGGCGGGGAATGGAATAGAAAGAACGTCAGGGGCGGGCGGAGTTATACGCATGCACAGTGTGTATAAATCGTAACGCGCGCGTCTTACGTACGATCTGTGAGCGAAGGAAGGAGCATCGGAGACGCCGATCGTGCTAACGAAGGTAGGATCTAAACTTGGGCCTATACTGCTTCGAAATTGAAGCCTATATTGTAACAAGATTAGGGGAGTTTGGCCTGACATTAGGGTTTGTCTTGTGTTGTGTCTTGCAGAGAAAATGGATGGTTTCAACGACCACAATTTCCTGCCCCTGTTTATTGACAAGTACAGAGAGCTGCCCTGTCTGTGGCAGGTCAGACACCCCCACTATAACCACAAACAGAAGAGGCAGACAGCGCTGGAGAAACTGCTGGAGTTGGTGAAGCCGGTGGTCCCCACAGCAACCATCCCCTATTTGAAAGCTAAAATTGGTGGCCTGAGGAGCACTTATCTTAGGGAGCGCAAGAAGGTCACAGATTCCCAGAGATCCTGAGCTGCAGCAGATGACGTTTATGTCCCCAAGCTGTGGTACTACGAGAGACTGCGATTTCTGTCAGACCACACTGAAGTCAGGGAATCCCTCTCTACTCTTCCTTCCACTCTTCCTTCCATACCAGCTGAGGCTTCCGATGTCCAACCTGGGCCTTCCAGCCAGGAAGAAGTGGAGGAGCCCAGCTTGAGTCAGGTATAGCATTCTTCTACAGATTTCTGGTCAATAAATAAATGATGTTTACTAGATGTTATTATTGATCACTAATTGCTGATTGAAAAAAGTGTTTTACATATCAATAGACAGTAGTGGGCACCCAAAATTGGGACAAGAATGCAAAATGCTGGGCTCAGAAGGATAGTCTGTTATATTTGTTAACATTGAATTTGCAGCAGTCAGGAGGTGAAAATTGTGTGTGATTGATGAAAACAATACTAAAACTATGTCCCTTTTTCATACACAGGAAGACCTCAGCCAGGAGGAGGCTGTGGAATGTGGCAGTCAGGAGGAGGCGGGGATTATTAGTGTCAGCCAGGAGGAGGCGGGGATTAGTGGCAGCCAGGAGGAGGCGGGGCTAAGTGTCAGCCAAGAGAAGCCAGGGACCAGTCGCAGCCTGACTGAGTCTCAGGTCCCTCCCCTCCGCCTGCCATATAAAAGGGCCAGGAAGGCCACTCCCAGTCCTGTGCAGGATTCAGCGTACAGGCTGATCCAGGAGGCTTCGGCGTCCCTCCGAGCCTTCCCCAGTCCTGAAGAGGCCTTTGCCTGCATGGCTGCCACCAAATTGCAGGGCATGCAGGAGGGCCAACGCAAGATTTCTGAGGACCTGATTTATAAAGTCCTACGTAAGGGGGAGAGTGGGGAACTGACACACAAGACGGATGTCATGGAGAGGGACGATCCTCCTCCTCCTCCTCCTGCTGCCACAACTCCACCACCACAGCCAAAGGCTGGAAGGAAGCGTGGAAGGAAGACCAAAGAGTGATGACCCTGGGTTCAGTCTGGTCTGACAGAAGATGCAGTCTCTTGTATGACCACAGCCTGGGGACACAGATGTCATCTGCTGCTTTCCAGATCTCTGGGACTTCTGGACCAGACTGCACTCCCTTAGATATGGACTCCTCAGGCCACCAATTTTGCTTTTAAATAATTGATGTCTGCCCTTGGAGTCCAAGGCTTCGCCCACTTCTGCAGTTTCTCCAGCGTTGCCTCCCTCTTTGTTTATAGTTGTGACCCCTTAATAAAATATTTTTCGGTAAATTCTACTCTCCTGTGTGTATTTTCATCCAAAAAGGACAGTTTGTTGGTGACGATTCAGGTACATTTCTAAAGTACAATGTGAAATTAACAAGGGACAACAACACCAAACAATCTCCTACAGATTAAATAGAACAACATATCAATGGTGTTGTGGGAACTTGTCACAAAAAACACACAAACATTTTCGGGAGTACAAATCAAAATCACCAAAAAAAAAAAAATAAAAAGAGAAACACAAAAAAAGATTCTACATTAAAGTAAAAAAACAAAAAAAAAAAAATATGTTGTCAGATGTGAGAAATCAAAATATATTGAGGGAATCCCGATAAATAGTAACGAAAAAACTTTGTGAGAAGTATGTGTGAATATGAGCATCAAAACGACTTAATTCTTGTCACATTATAAAGAAGAAGAGAGTGCGCTGTATTAAACCATTTTGAACATTGCAGCGTGACGAAAGTGCTTTATCCATTACGAACGCTAAGTTTACCAGAACGAGCTGTCCCGTGTCAGAATTTCTTCTGAGCATGCGTGGCACTTTGTGCGTCGGAACAGGCCACACACGGTCGGAATTGACGCGATCGGATTTTGTTGTCGGAAAATTTTATCTCCTGCTGTCCAACTTTGTGTGTCGGAAAATCCGATGGAAAATGTCCGATGGCGCCCACACACGGTCGGAATTTCCGACAACACGCTCCGATCGGACATTGTCCATCGGAAAATCCGACCGTGTGTACGGGGCATAAGTGTTTACGACCATCAATCTCACACCAGCTTATCATTTAAACTATAAATCATTGAGGTATAGCATATAAGTTGCTTACATTTGCCATACAATAAACGTTAAAACAATGGGGGACAGTGAAGAGAGAAGAGAGAGGAGAGAAGGTAGGGGGGGGAACAGGGGAGGGGAGTAATCCAGACGTACCTGTTTTCCAGAAAGTGGATGCAGCCCATTCGCCTCCAAGCACACCGCCTCTGGCAAGAGAAGGGAAGCTATATGTTTAGAGGGGTGAACCCCCTTCGTCTAGGGTCTAGACTGCCTTCGAGCGCGTAGGGTTGGGTCTGCTAATTCCAATAGAGCAATATCTAGACTGGAGGGTATGTCTCTAGAGTCTGTGGTCTCTCGGACTGCACTCACCCCTTTGATCCAGTCTTCTCTTGTGGGGACTTTGGATTGCCTCCAATAAATTGGGAGCAGCCGCCTTGCCACATTCAAAAGGTGAGGCAGTATATTTTTTTATATTGTTTGAGTGAGATCGGGGGAATATGTAAGAGGAAGTGCATCGGAGAGAGAGGAACCTCTATACCTGTTATTACTTTTATCTGGTCTTTTATATCAGTCCAGAAGGGTACTATTTTAGGACATCTGACAGGAATTTGACCGACTGGACTGTTTTCAGAATGACTGCATCTGACTGGAATCTGTATACCTGGCGCTGCTTGACTAAAATCACCTGTAAGGGAGGAAAGAGACAGAGGGGCTCTCACAGCATCCAGCCTGGCTGGCCTGGATGCAAGTGATGCCACATTTGACTGAGGTATCTGCCTGGACTGACCACCAGCATACTGTGGCGACTGCTGTATTGTGGGTGAAGCCAGGCTTGCTGGTGGAGAGTCCGGCGAAACATCTGTCAAACTAGGCAAAGCTGCTTCATTCCTGGGCTGAGTTTCCCTGCATTGTATTGATGATATGTGTGTTCTGCCCCTGCCTCGGCTATTATGGCTTGGAGAAGGGGATAAAACTCTCCTACTTCTTTTCCCCCGCCTGTTGCTTCTTCTAACCCCTTGCACTGACTCCGCTTGCTCAGTCATGGCTGTAATTCTATCCTCACTCACCGCTGCTGTTTCTAAAAAAGAACGTTCTGAGGGAGAGCTCCGCTGAATGCTGTGAGCCTGTGAGCGCTGTGCTGAGTCAGAGACAGCTGGCCGAGATTCACAGAGCGGCTCCATAGCTCGCTGTTCCGCTACATTACCCACAGGAGTGTCAGTTTCTGAGAGAGCTAAACACAGCTGGAGCCATTCATTACCTCCTTCTGCTGCAGCCCTTTCAAGGACTCTTCTTACTAGCGACTTCATGCCCAGAGACAGCCCAAGCCAGCCAGGTTAGCGCAGGGGAGCTCAAACTTAAGACACCTCAGGGCAAGTGTGAGCGGGTCTGTCACACAGAGGCTTATATAGCCTCTTAGTCTGAGGAGAAAACTCCTTGCCTCGTGACCTCTTTTTTTTTTTTTTGAAAATTAAAACTTTATAAAATATTTTTTCTTTGGCAACCACAATCCCATGGTGCGGGCGCTTTATTGCGCCCACTGTTCATTCTCTTCTTCTTTAATGGCATAATAATGAAGCTGCTTTGATGGTGATACTGACGGAGTTCTGCCAAACGTATTTAAAAAGGCTTTTTTTTCTAGTGATATCAAGAATAATATTATTATGCTTTTTTATTTTTTTGGTCAAGTTACCACAACACCATTATCCCGTAGTTTTTTATATCAAAGATACAACTATGTTGGTGTCCCTTGTTAATTTTACATTGTATTTTTTAAAATGTAACTGCCTACTCCTAAACTATCATTTGAAGTAAAACACATAGCCAAGTATTATTCTACAAAATTTTTTTTTACTGTGCATTAAAAAAAGAAAACAAAGAAAATTAGACATGCTATCTGCCAATAGAACTTAACCAAAAAGTGCATTCCATGCATCCAAAAATATAGAAAATATACCAAATCAAATCATTATTCAACCAAAAAATAAAATAAAAGCCTCATGCATTTGTCCTACTTCTTAAAATAGGGGGTTAACCATGTACATCATACCCCTACCCATTCACCAAAAAAGCAGTGAAATGTAAATAAAACAATAGCCGGTTTTTGACAAGTCCTTTATTGTAAAATAGCTCTGAGCTGTCTTCTTCCCTGAGCTGTCTTCTCCTACTGCTGTCTCTGCCACCGCGATCTTCTCCCCGAGCTGTCTTCTCCCAGAGCTGTCTCTCCTGCCGCTGCTGCCTTTTCCATCTGCTGTGTTCTTTTGCAAAGCCGGTTACCTGCTAATAAAAAAAAGCCGCTCTTCTTCTGTGGCGGTCTTCCTCCGCTGTGGTGTCACCCGCTGTGCGGAGTCTCCCTCATAGCCATGGGGCGGGCTCTCCAGGTGACATCATCAGATGGCCACAGAAGACCACCACAGAAGAAGAGCGACTTTTTTTTATTAGCAGGTAACCGACTGCGCAGAAGAACACAGCAGCGGGAGAAGACGGCGGTGACATGAGAGACGGTTCAGGGAGAAGACAGCTCAGGGAGAAGAGACATCAAACACTAGTAAATGTATTTTCTGTGCATGATTGTGCTAAGCCCAATAGGTTAGTGGTCAGCGCTTCTACCTTGAAAACTTCAGGCTTTGAAGGACTCATGGGTTCAAATCCTGCAGCGAGATACTAAAAGATTGCATTGGTAAAAAAAGACAAATGACTCTTAGCCAATTAACCAAAGCAGCATATGCTCAAAATAGGCAAATGCCAATTAACCAAAGCAGCGTGTGCTGAAAATAGGTGAATGCCAATTAGCCAATGCAACTTGTTTTGGCTGATTCTATTATATTAACTCTTCAAATGCATGCAATGGTATGTAAATATTCAATAATATTATGGTGTTCCAAACACCACACACCAGCTAAAGGGCAGTTTACATTTCTTTGTTTGTTTTAATTTGCTTGTGTATTGAAAAAATAAACACAGCTGGTGGATGGTAGGTTGGCTGGATTTGAACTCATACCATGAGTGCTGTGGAGACATCTAAGCAGACCACCAAGCCATTGTGCTAAGTACGCTGAGCCCTGCATAATAGTGTAGTATGATTAAAGAATGAACGTAAATAATTACCGCTTTATATTCACCTGAATAAAAAAGAAAAAAAAAAGAAAAAAACAACATACAACATATAGGTAACCTAAATGTTCAATACATGCAAGTTTACAGAATAGCAGACATTACTCTGTAATAGGGATGAGCTTCGAGTTCGACTCGAACATCGGCTGTTCACCAGTTCACCGACCAGCGAACAATTTGGGGTGTTCGCGGCAAATTCGAAAGCCACAGAACACCCTTTAAAAGTCTATGGGAGAAATCAAAAGTGCTAATTTTAAAGGCTTATATGCATGGTATTGTCATAAAAAGTGTTTGGGGACCTGGGTCCTGCCCCAGGGGACATGGATCAATGCAAAAAAAGTTTTAAAAATGGACGTTTTTTCGGGAGCAGTGATATTTATGATGCTTAAAGTAAACAATAAAAGTGTAATATTCCTTTAAATTTCGTACCTGGGGGGTGTCTATAGTATGCCTATAGAAGGGGCGCATGTTTCCCGTGTTTAGAACACTCTGACAGCAAAATGACATTTCAAAGGATAAAAAGTAATTTAAAACTACTTGCGGCTATTAATGAATTGCCGGTCCGACAATACACATAAAAGTTCATTGATAAAAACGGCATGGGAATTCCCTACAGGGGAACCCCGGACCAAAATTTAAAAAAAAAATGATGTGGGGGTCCCCCTAAATTCCATACCAGGCCCTTCCGGTCTGGCATGGATATTAAGGGGAACCCCGGCCAAAATAAAAAAAAAAATGGCGTGGGGTCCCCCTCAAAATCTATACCAGATCCTTCAGGTCTGGTATGGATTTTAAGGGGAACCCCGCCCCAAAATAAAAAAAATGGCGTGGGGTCCCCCCAAAAATCCATACCAGACCCTTATCCGAGCACGCAACCTGGCAGGCCGCAGGAAAAGAGGGGGGGACGAGAGAGCGCCCCCCTCCTGAACCGTACCAGGCCACATGCCCTCAACATTGGGAGGGTGCTTTCGGGTAGCCCCCCAAAACACCTTGTCCCCATGTTGATGGGGACAAGGGCCTCATCCCCACAACCCTTGCCCGGTGGTTGTGGGGGTCTTCAGGCAGGGGGCTTATCAGAATCTGGAAGCCCCCTTTAACAAGGGGACCCCAAGATCCCGGCCCTCACCCCTGTGTGAAATGGTAAGGGGGTACCCCTACCATTTCACTAAAAAACTGTCAAAAATGACAAGAGACAGTTTTTGATAATTCCTTTATTTAAATGCTTCTTCTTTCTTCTATCTTCTATCCTCCTTTGGTTTCTTCCTCTATCTTCTTCTTCTTCTGGTTCTTTTGGTTCTTCCTCCGGTGTTCCCGTCTGGCATCTTCCTCCACGGTGTCTTCTTCCCTTCTTCTCCCCGGGCCGCTCCACATACATGATGGCATGATGGGAGGCTCCCGCTGTGTGACGCTTCTCCTCTTCTGATGGTTCTTAAATAACGGGGGCCACCCGGTGACCCCATCCCCCTCTAAAGCAAGGGGACTTGACGGAGACTTCCCTGTGGCATTTCCCATGACGTCAGAAGGGGCAGGGTTACGTAACAGGTGCCCCCGCCCCCCATTATTTAAGAACCGTCAGAAGAGGAGAAGCGTCACACAGTGGGAGCCTCCCATCATGCCATCATGTATGCGGAGCGGCCCATGGAGAAGAAGGGAAGAAGACGTCGCGGAGGAAGGTGCTGGACGAGAACACCGGAGGAAGAACCAGAAGAACCAGAAGAAGAAGAAGATGGAGGAAGAAACCGAAGGAAGATAGAAGATAGAAGAAAGAAGAAAGAAGAAGCATTTAAATAAAGGAATTGTCAAAAACTGTCTCTTGTCATTTTTAACATTATTGACAGTTTTTTTGTGAAATGGTAGGGGTACTTTGTACCCCCTTACCATTTCACACAGCGGGGGGCTGGGATCTGGGGGTCTCCTTGTTAAAGGGGGCTTCCAGATTCCGATAAGCCCCCTGCCCGCAGACCCCCACAACCACTGGGCAAGGGTTGTGGGGATGAGGCCATTGTCCCCATCAACATGGGGACAAGGTGTTTTGGGGGGCTACCCCAAAGTACCCTCCCAATGTTGAGGGCATGTGGCCTGGTATGGTTCAGGAGGGGGGCCGCTCTCTCATCCCCCCTCTTTTCCTGCGGCCTGCCAGGTTGCGTGCTCGGATAAGGGTCTGGTATGGATTTTTGGGGGGACCCCACGCCATTTTTTTTTTTTGGTGCGGGGTTCCCCTTAAAATCCATACCAGACCTGAAGGGTCTGGTATAGATTTTGAGGGGGACCCCACGCCATTTTTTTTTTATTTTGGCCGGGGTTCCCCTTAATATCCATACCAGACCTGAAGGGCCTGGTATGGAATTTAGGGGGACCCCCACATCATTTTTTTTTTAATTTTGGTTTGGGGTTCCCCTGTGGGGAATTCCCATGCCGTTTTTATCAATGAACTTTTATGTGTATTGTTGGACCGGCAATTCATTAATAGCTGCGAGTAGTTTTAAATGACTTTTTTTCCTTTGAAATGTCATTTTGCTGTCAGACTGTTCTAAACACGGGAAACATGCGCCCCTTTACAGGCATACTATAGACACCCCCCAGGTACAAAATTTATAAGAATATTACACTTTTATTGTTTCACTTTAAGAATTATTAAAATCACTGCTCCCGAAAAAACGGACGTTTTTAAAACTTTTTTTTGCATTGATCCATGTTCCTTGGGGCAGGACTCAGGTACCCAAACACTTTTTATGACAATAACTTGCATATAAGCCTTTAAAATTAGGACTTTTGATTATTCATGTTCGTGTCCCATAGACTTTAACGGTGTTTGCGTATTCGAACAAATTTTTTGACTGTTCGCAAGTTCTGGTGCGAACCGAACAGAGGGGTGTTCGGCTCATCCCTACTCTGTAATAAACATTCATAACTGCATTCGTTAGCAAAACAAGGAAAAAAATAGGAATATTAATTGCAATATACATCAATAGATGCACACGAGGTAGAGCACATCTCATATAAAAATGTTTCTTTCACATACATGGATCATGGTTGCAGTGAAATGCTGTTCAACAACTTAGTAGAAGTTGGCACTTGCATGTCCACGTAATCGCTAATTAGCTCTGATTTAGAATTTACTAACGTATGTTCACTGCTAATAGCGCTCTTTTTCATTCGCACATATGCCTGTTGACATTTTAATTGCCTAAAATGGGCGCTATTATATGCAATAGTGCCCAGTACTTCCCGGCACTATAGTAAATGACCCTCTTAGATTTAAAAAAAAAAACAGTAATAGGAAACTACACAAAATAATTGATATTTATAGGACTCAAAGTATAACATCTACTGGGATTGTTGAGATACATCAAGCCAGATAAATAATGAGTGGTGACCAAGTGGTAAAAAAAAATCTGCCTCAAAAATACAGTGCCTTAAAAAGTATTCATACCCCTTGAAATTTTTCACATTTTGTCATGTTACAACCAAAAACGTAAATGTATTTTATTGGGATTTTATATGATAGACCATCACAAAGTGGCACATAATTGTGAAGTGGAAGGAAAATGATAAATGGTTTTCAAGTGTGGCATGCATTTGTATTGAGCCCAGCTGAGTCAATACTCTGTAGACTCACCTTTCCTGACTAGTCTTTTGGGTATGTTTCTACCAGCTTTGCACATCTACAGAATGAGATTTTTGCCCATTCTTCTTTCCAAAATAAAGCTCTGTCAGATTGGATGGAAAGCATCTGTGAACAGCAATTTTCAAGTCTTGCCACAGATTCCCATTTGGATTTAGGTCTGGACTTTGACTGGGCCATTCTAACACATAAATATGCTTTGATCTAAATCATTCCATTGTAGCTCTGGCTATGTGTTTAGGGTTGTTGTCCTGCTGGAAGGTGAACCTCCACCCCAGTCTCAAGTCTTTTGCAGACACTAACAGGTTTTCTTCTAAGATTGCCCTGTATTTTGGTCCATTTATCTTCCCATCAGCTCTGACCAGCTTCCCTGTTTCTGCTGAAAAAAAGCATGCCCACAACATGAAGCTGCCACCACCATGTGTCACGGTGGGGGAGGTGTATTCTGGGTGATGTGCAGTGTTAGTTTTCCACCACACATACAATTTTGCTTTTAGGTCAAAAAGTACAATTTTGGTCTTGTTTGACCAGAGAACCTTCCTCCACATGTTTGCTGTATCCCCCACATGGCTTCCCGCAAACTGCAAATGGGACTTCCTTTGGCTTTCCTTCAACAATAGCTTTCTTCTTGCCACTCTTCCATTAAGCCCAGATTTGTGGAGAGCACAACTAATAGTTGTCCTGTGGACAGATTCTCCCACCTGTGCTCTGTGAGATGTTCAAAGCTTGGGATATTTTTTTATAACCTATCTCTGCTTTAAAATTCTCCACAACTTTACCCCTGACCTGTCTGGTGTGTTCCTTTGCCTTCATGATGCTGTTTGTTCACTAAGGTTCTCTAACAAACCTCTGAGGGCTTCACAGAACAGCTGCATTTATACTGAGATTAAATTACACACAGGTGGTCTCTATTTACTTATTAGATAACTTCTGAAGGCAATTGGTTGCACTGCATTTTAGTTAGGGGTATCAGAGTAAAGAGGGCTAAATACAAATGCACGCCACACTTTTCAGATATTTATTTGTAAAAAACTTTGAAAAACATTTATCATTTTCCTTCCACTTCACAATTATATGCCACTTTGTTGGCCTATTACATAAAATCCCAATAAAATACATTTACGTTTTTGGTTGTAACATGACAAAATGTGGAAAATTTCAAGGGGTACGAATACTATTTCAAGGCACTGTATACTATATAACACATCTTAAATGCCCAACAACATTTTATATTCATCCAAATAAATAAAAAAGAACCAAGTGTTCTAAGTTTTATGATACTTGGTCAAGTGATCATGTGTGATGGCAACAGTCATCTCCATTTTGTGAATAGCATCTACTTTGCGCAACCAATACCTGAGTTATGGGATGAAAGTAGTTTTTCATAGTTTAGGGATCAAGGCCTTGGCCAGTTAAGCAGATGTTTTGTCAGGAAGTTTTTGTATCTTTTTAATGAGTAAGAGGAGATGTGAAGCAAACAGGCAGCATCACATTTCAAATTAGTTTCAATAATATGAGAAATTAGGTCACAAATCTTAGCCCAAAAAGCAGAGAGGAAAGTGCCACCAAATATGTGGTATAGTACCTTTACTTAGTAAATTGTTTAAAAAGAAAATTGTAAGGCAATTTGATAGGAAGAGCGTGCCTGCATATAGTAATCTTGGTTAGATCGTCATTTTGACAATTGCAGCTCTTTCAAAACCAAGAGAAGTCAATGTCACTGTTATCCAGCAATGTAGATCCTTGCCAATCATGAATGACCTGCCACCCAACAATGCTGGTAAGCCATCATGGCGACCTGCCATCCAATGATTTTGAATGAATGACAGATCATGACCATATTTTGATAATTGCATCACCCAGGATCCCTAGCTGGCTTGTTTACAGCGGAGGTAGTATTGCCACAAAATCAGAGATTGTTTGGTTGTGTAAACTAGTCAAATATAGCCAGTTTGTTTCACATTCACTGAACAATGATTAAGTTAGGTTCGAGTTGAACTCATATTCAACCTGAACTAAACTCATCCCTAGTCTTTATGCATTTATTTGATGAGCTTTGCCTTCAGTTGGGTTGATTTACTAAAACTGGTGAGTGCAAAATTTGGTGCAGCTCTGCATAGATACCAATCAACTTCTAGGTTTTATTGTCAAAACTTAATTGAACAAGCTGAAGTTAGAAGCTACCATGTACAGCTGCACCAGATTTTGCACCTGTTTTAGTAAATCAACCCCACTGTATCATCTTAGTATTGACTTAAATTCGTATTCTGTCTGATCTGTAATAACTTTGGCTTCTGTTTTGGTCTTTCTGTCCTGTATTGATTGTTTTTACCTATTTATCCTATGTCGATTTGCTGTATATTGGCATTCTGTCTCTCTGTCCACTGCATACTGCTACTCTGTCCGATCCTGTTTATCTCCTGTATAAATCTTGTTTTCTGTCTATCTGTTGTACACTGGAACTTTAAGATTTTCTGAAAGATGTATTGATGCAAAGTTCCAACCAGAGTATCAGTGACTGTTCTTTTCTTTAAACTTTGGCATGAAAACTGCAGGATCATCTGGCAATTCAGGGTAATACTGTGTGTTTTATCCTGAACAAGCTCCAGGTATGCACAGATCCTGTGCTTGCCCTCCATTGTTTGTGTATCTGCGTTGATCCTAAGCCTATATTCCTGCTCAGCCATTATTATCTTATTTGTTTTCATCACTACATGACGCAACCCCCCCATGTTTTTTATAAACAGCAGCCTAAAGTGGCAGGTTTATAAAGATCACTTCCTTACAAACTTGTTGATGTGGTTTCTTATAATAGCATTGCCACAACTAAGGATAGAGTGTAACAGTGTGTAGGAGGTGGTAATGCATACATGTTTCCTTTATATTAGATATATTAAAATTTAAAACATTACAAGATACGGTTTACAGATGGTTAATACATTCCTGCATTATAACTATTTGAATAATAAGCTTGAATAAATCCTATATAATTCATTTGAGAAATCTTCCAAAAAAATACAAAAGTGAATTTCATGGAAATTAGCACTATCTTTGCAACAGTGAGCACATGAAACAAAATACAATGTAACAAAAGCAAACTGTCATTCTAATGAGTAGGCAACAATAAATTATCACAAGGAATTTTCTGTGCCTAATTTAGCACCTCAGAGAAAAATCAACAACAGCAAGAGAACATCCAGTCCCAAAGGCTCTGCTTTTAAACATAGATTTGAAAATGTATGAGCAATGAATTCCCAAACCAGAAAAAATAGACAGAAAATTCATTAAAAAAGGTGAAGATGAATCGCAAGAGACAAACCATACATAAAAAACTATACATCATGAAGTAATATTGTGTAACAGAATATATTGTGGCTGGCCTTAACTCCAATGTTTAAGATAAAGGCTAGGAATTTAAAAAAAACAAGTGTGTATTTAAAAATGCTTTACAGGGCACCCTCAGAATCACAATGGTGTAGCAAAGCTGTGAGGTGTCTAGACAATACAAGAAAGATAAATGGAGTCTGTACAAAGATTTATGTTTCCATAGTTTTCCTAAATCAAATGTATCTTTTAAAGTTAAATATTGCCTAAAGTGTATTTATATTTATGCAAAGGGACAGCTTTTTTCATTGCCTAGTTTAGCCTATTAAAACATGCTGTTGCTGTGTTTAGCTGAAAATACCATGACTATAAAAGAGGGTTTGAAAATCATGTACTTCATTTTTTATTCCTAGTTGTGCCTAAGCACAAGTAGGTGGTGTTAGTTTACTCGTGTCAAACCATTTGCTATTCTGAGTGGTTTCAGGCTTAAGTGGAGTTATAACAGGAGTTTCTGTTATGTGTGTTGGAAAATGTCTTATTTTTCATCTTGTAACTTGCAACTTGTATCAATCCCTTCATGACCAGAGGTAATTAAAGTCTAGAGGCCTAGATCAAATTTAGCAAGATAATAAAATTTCCCTTTTTCATTTACAATAACTCTTTGTCTCTCTGTATTCTATCAAATTTCATGTAATCAAAATTGTTTGTTATTATGGTGGTCATATGACTTTGAACCACACTGACTGCAGTGGCGGCCACTCTATTAGGGGTACAGGGGTGCTGCCCCCCCCATCCATGCATCCAGCCCCCTAATCTACATGCGGGGCACTGGATGCATGGATTTCAATAGGGTTTTTTTAATTTATGTAGTGAAGCATGTGATTAGAGCCAGAGGCTCTAATGGGCTTCAAAAAAGGGTGGTCTTGGGGCGCAGTGCTCTTGTGTGACAAGAGCCACTTGTGTGACAATAGTGAATAAATATGCACTATTGTTTCCCTCATTCTCCAACTAGCCAGTCAGGACTCCCTGGCCGCCATCAGTCTCCCACAGGTGGCGGGGGGTAATGGCCTCTGTCCATCTCCCATGCAGTGGGGGTGGTGTTTTGAGCACCAGCCACCACTGACTGACTGGTTACTGATTGTGAGTGTAGACCAGCAGTCATCAGTGACAGTATGGTTTCAAAATTAAAATTGCTCACAGGTACAGCTAGCTAGGAGCTAAAATAGAATTTAGATTATCTATAAACAAAAATAAATAAAACACAGTCTGCACTAATGGAAAAAAAAAGGAACCAATGTATGTCAAATCCAAACAAATCACAAAATATATGCAGCGCTGCATATATTTTGTGGTTAGATTATCTATAGGTTGCAGACTTCAAGGGGTTAAGTAACAAGAGTTCTGTACTAAACTGCAACATGATGAAAATTTGCCTTGAAAAGTAAACAATTTTACGAACAGGGCAATAAAAGTGGTGCTCAGTTGGCCAGAGCTTTACAGGCTAAAAGGGCAGGCAATGCTTTATAAACAAAAAGGAGGATAACCTACCAAGAAGGTCACTACAGTGGCACAGCACAGTTAAATACAAATATTTTATTATAGAAAAATGCACCATAAATATCACAAAGCAGCACAAATTCAGTGAATGCCCATCCAACAATATTAAAAAGACAACTTGTCATGGTAAGAAAATCGCAGCTGCGCCCACACCCATTCATTCAGTCAGGCACACTACTAGTTGGCCTAATTGTCTAGGATTAGAAAGGACTTGATTGCCATAGAAAATTTACATAACATAAAAGAACATAACAGTCCAAACATTACTAGAGACCAAAAGTGGGAGTGTGTATGCTGTACACCTATACTGTTGTGGGTGCTGGCTTGCAGGTTGAAAGTTAATTAAAGTATCCACCCTGTTTGAGCTTACTGAAACAGGGTGGATAGCTGGCTGATACAGACTCAGTATGTCTTAAATCAGTGTAAATTCCTGGGATAGAGTTCATCCGTAAAGGAGGAGAAAAGTAGAGATGTAGAGTTGAAAACAGGGGAGAAAGAGATGCTCCTCCTAGATAACACTGTCAGCTTCTACTGATAACCACCAGAATATTGAAAAAGAGTCTCATCACCTCCGCTGTCTCCACTGGATTTTCATCTCTCACTCCTGGTTTGGCTTGATAAGCTTCCAGATGAACTGTCCTGTATATCGCCGTATACTGCTGTTAACCACAGTGTCACTGGCTCCAGATTTGCCTCCAGGGGTCACTTCTCCTCCACCACTCAAACTATGCTTGCTGTGGGCTGCAAATCCACTGATGTCACATCTGCGCTGACGTCTCACTGTAGCCAATCACCGCTAACTTCTTCAGAGCAAAAGGGCTGGCAATGTGTTATACCAAATTAAATGTCCTGATGGCACGTTTGCCAAGAACAGGGATATAGCTTCATGCTTTGAGCACTATTATCTAAATCTGCATAACTTGTCCCCTCCACAGTCTCACAGGGATCCCTCAACATCCAGATCTATGCTTATAAAAAAATTTCTGAGTCAATATGCCCCAGGACTGTTACCTGAACACATGGCACAATCTCTTGAACTTCCTATCTCTGCAGAAGAATTGTCACAAGCGATTAAACAAATGTCTGAAAGAGCCCTGGCCCTGATGGCTTTACAGCCGCATATTACAGAACCTTCACAGATAACCTGACTACTCCATTCCTCTATGCATTTAACTCCCTTACATCCCCTACACACCCCCAGACCACATCCTAGAAACTCACAAGACTGTTTTACCCAAAGAAAGCAAAGATTACACCTTGGTGTCTAACTATCGCCCCATTTACTTTGTCAATGTGGACACTAAACTTTACACAAAAGTCCTATCCAACCGCCTACTCCCTCTTCTCCTGACTCTAGTGGACACAGACACAGGTCAAGTGGGTTTTGTCCCTGGCTGATAAGCTAGAGATAATACCATTAAGGCCATCAACTGCCACTCATGGCTGATCTTATCTAAGTAAATTGGTTTCTTTCTTTATCTAGACATGGAAAAGGCATTTGACAGAGTGGCCTGTGATTACATGACTAAAGGTCCTCCAGGCCATAGGCCTCCTTAACAACATGTTTAACCTGATTTTGGCAGTATACACAAATACTACTGCACAGGTCAAGGTCAACAGGCATCTCTGGAATGCCTTTTCTATCCAAAATTGAACTCGTCAGGGCTGCCCGCTTTCCCCACATATGTACTCACACTGTGACTCGGTTGAATTGATGATAGGCAACTCCTATCCTCATATTGATTAGTGGTTCCAAATTAATAATAACTACTGCAGTAGGGAACAGACACAAAAGATACGCTCAGCATCTTTCCAAATTACTGTTCTGCTTTATTATGACGCAATTGAAGGTTTTTATGCACATAATTACGTAGGTATCACATTAATATTACAATTGTACGTTTATGGTAACAAGGGGCGTTACATAGGCAGGCTTATTCTAATCAGGACTCAAAAGAATGTAAACATTTACTGAAAACATTATTAGTGCCGTGTGCACAGTGAGGGCAGTGTGCAATACATACAAAATAGAATACAATTATATACAGAACTTACAAATTTCCATTACAGTCTCCCCTCTTTTGATCAATATTTTGATCACTAACCATACCTGCTATCACCTTTAACCTGGAACCTCCACACGCTTAGGTGGAGGTAGTCCTGGCCAAAGAGGCAAAAAACTCCATTGTGGAGAAAATAATAGCTGAGCAACTTTTTCATTACCAAATGACTTTTCATTGTGAAAAACAAATGATTGATAAGACATATTTACAGAGTACTGGCTGTACACTCCTGTGGCCAGAATGGCCTTCTAGCTTAATTGTTGGCATGCTGACTTATCAGCATATGTAAACACAGACAATTCTACATAAAATGGAAGACGTACAAAAGACAAATATGACTTCAACATGGCTAAACTATTTTTCAAATATATATATCCCTTACAATTAAAGTAACTGAATCAAAAAGTACCCTAGACTGTGATCACAAGAGGGAAACAAATCAAACAGAGATTTCTTTAATTTAGTCATTTTTGCAGTGTCTGGTGTGGATCCAGGTGACTTTTCCTTCAAGTTTTGCAAAAACTGTACATGAAATAGATGCTGTATTGAGTCTCCAAACATTTCCTTATATATAAATGTCTCTTAAAAATCTACAAGTCACCTGGCTTTAGTTTTAGATCCTTCCAAACTTTTAGGATCTGGAATTGGGGAGAAAACACATAAATGAGTTTGTCAAAAACCTTAAAAGATCAGCAACATTCTCTATGAGATCCGAATGAAGGACTTCAGCTGCTGAGACAAAATATAAGCAAGTGAGTAACACACTCCCAAACCAAATCCCATAGGGAGAGAGTCCAACATCCCCCTTAGGGGCTTCATAAAATATAAGAAAACATTCAGGCAAAAGTTTTCTAGTTTCTTACTCTACTTTGTCTGATACATTGTAGACAGTAGGGGGTGTAAAAATAAAACCTCTAAACTTCTAGTAAGGACTCTCCTATAAAAAATGATTTCCTCTGTTACTCTCTGTACTTTCTGGCACTCTGTACTTACAAACTACTTCTGATAACACTTTTTACTGTGGCCTTTGCAGTAGCATTTGCCACTGGACATCCAAAAAACATGTCCATACAGACAAAATGCATACTCGTAAGATCCTAACTTGGGCATCTGGATATATCTTTTTGTAATCTCTGGGAGGGATGTTCAGCTTTTGGTAACACCTTTGGTAACAGGTAAAACAAGAAGTGGTATGTTATAAAAACAACTGTGGAGAACCCTGGCTCTATCCCATGCTCATTTACTAAGGCAGCCATAACTGCTTGTGACTCATGACACGGTCCATGTGTCAAGCTGAAGGGAAAAGAGTGGCTGGCAGACATAAATGATCACCTTTTCCAAAGTCCTGTTTCATAAGAAGTTGCCCCCTGTGGACCACTTGTTCTTCTCGTTCTGGGGTCCTTAAAGTTGAATTATTAATCCCAGCTATACTGGGCCAGAACTAGGGTGGAATCTGTGAGTTGCACAGACCCATCAAGTGTCCGGGGCTGTAAATGCAGCATCCTTAGTCACCTGGTCTGCTTCCATGTGTGAAAGTTAATATGGCTACCTCAGCAAGAACCTGGAAGGCTGAAAACAGCCGATCAAATTAACTTAGCATGCTTTATTGGTTTACCTGCCGAAGTAAAAACAAACTTCTGGCCCTTTAAATGGAACCAAAAGCTCTCTATATCTCGACTATCTATATAAATATACACTCTTTTTACAGCTCACAGGCTTTGCTAAAACATGGAGCTCTGTTTCTTGAGCTGGGGAAAAAGGATCCAATGACTTTGAATACAGAGTATCCTTCTGGGTGATAAACTGCATACTCAAATCTACAAAAAATTAAATATCTGGGTCTTCAGGGAGTGTGTCCCGCACTGGGCTCACAGCAGCTGATTCCTACACCATCAATTTAACACATGTGTCTTTTCCTTTCTTTTGAATAAATGTACGCATTTTTCATTGTTAGATTTGTACATAAAAAAACTCATATTTTAAACCTTTCATTAAACAAACATTTAGTTAGCTGTATATTTGCTGCACAGAATGTCGGACCATTAAAAATTAAATGTTTGACCAAAACAATATCTAACTTTGTCTAATAGCACCTTTGCATAAAAGCTGCAGCTCTGATATATTGGGATGAACCCTTCATTACTGGGTCCAGCTTGCATAAATATATTACAATGGCTTGTTTTCTATCACGCTATTTGTGTAAGAACTCCAGTCTCATGTTTCAAAAGACAACTTTTTCCTGGCAATATTATAATAAATGATAACAATACCCTGCGGTCATGGAGAGATGCCCATAAATCCAAAATATTCTTCTGCTTATACCACTGTACTTACAAGAAAAAGGGGCACATCATTTCACAATCCACACATTCTGCTTTGGATTTCAAAAATAAAAATAAATAAAAACAAAAGGACCAAGAATCTGTATGATGGACCAGAAAGCATCAAAAACTATAAAACAACTGTCTGCAGGTGACATCTATCCTAACAGGGTGTGTGGACTTGATGTGATGGGTCTGTTATATTTAAATTTTATTTATAACAACTCTCACATCATGGACTGACATCAAGTTACTATCAAGAACCTTGAAATTTCATTTTTGTAGAAAAACTTCTTATGTATTCCATCCATCTTGGCTTTGTTAAATATTATGGCAGCTGTATTCCAAATAACAACCTCATCTTAATCTTTTTTTCTCTCAATAAGGGCTTATTGAATAAATGTAAAATTACAAAATTGTTATCTTAATCTAAACTAATCTCATTCATTACAAATTTCCCCATTAACCTCGACTTCATTTCCAACCAAAGGTTGTCTAAACCAGTTTCAATATATCTATATTATTAATAAAATTGTTAAACTCATATTAGAAATTAATACTCATTATTACTTAATTTTACTTAATTTCCCTTTTTTAAATGCACTGTTTCCACTATCAAAGGATATTCAATTTGTGTAATACACGGTTAAATGTAACCTTCATTTTACCATGTTTGGAAAACAGATTCAAAATAATTGTGATCACATTGTTTACCATTAGATTCGTTAACCCGGCACATTTTGTTATAAATGTTTTGTCTAAAAAACAAAAATTGGCATGGTGTCCTTCCAGCTTATCACTGACCACATTCTTTCAGGAGAGCACAAAGGAGGGGGTCACATCTGCGTACATGACACACACAAGCAATAGAACTAAAGGTCCCAGCATTCGCACACACATACACCAATATCTCTCTAAAATCGCTTACATTTTTCCCATTTGTACACAACACATGCATATCATTCTCTCAATTTCTTTTAACTCTCATTAATATTTTCCTGTCTAAATTCTACTTTCTTTATTTTGTTCAGATATCTTTTATATCTAGCTTCTATGATCAGACGGTCAGCCAGAGTACTCATCCCATCTTCTCTCTCTGACAACATATAAAGTATTCTGTTTTACCTCTCATTACTCTGTTTCTGACTCTAATAGTTGTAGTGCCTGACCCCAAATTCATCCCACAACTTAACATGAAAATGTCCCTTTCTGTCTAGTGTTATTTGTCACCCTTGATCCATCCTGCTCACATAGATAGCTGTTTCTCTAGCTGTTTACTCTGCATGATTCTTAGTCCCTGTGGACCTTGGTAACCCAGTTACCCATTGTGGATCCCTGTCCACTCTAACCATTAATCTAGGGGCTCAGTATAGGCGGAACCGCACCTTTGGTTCATATATAGCGCTCCTCTTGCGCTGGGCATTTTTGAGGGTCTCTTACCCTTCATTCCCTTACTTAATTTAATGCCCATAATGACTGGCCAGTCTTCTCTCTTCTCTACTTGTGCCTATACCCTCTTGCCTCTAAACTACTTTATCTAGCAGATTTACTACATATACCTGTGAACAGCACTATTCTTCCCTTTCTTATCTATAACACTCCGATGGACAATAGACAGGGACAACATAACATATAACCACCAATCAATACAGTTCGATTAAGGGGAGTAAAATAGGTACCCTTTGTCCCGAAAATGCCTTACCGATCAAGGAAGTCTGATAACTCAAATGTAAGCAAAAGGCTTACCTCAGCTGGCTGATTATCAGAAATTCCCGGATCGTCTCAAGCTCCTCGTTTCGGATACTCAGGGTCACCTGGAATCCCCTCCTAAGGCAAAGCTCGCCATGCTGACTCGGTTGAATTGATGATAGGCAACTCCTATCCTCATATTGATTAGTGGTTCCAAATTAATAATAACTACTGCAGTAGGGAACAGACACAAAAGATACGCTCAGCATCTTTCCAAATTACTGTTCTGCTTTATTATGACGCAATTGAAGGTTTTTATGCACATGATTACGTAGGTATCACATTAATATTACAATTGTACGTTTATGGTAACAAGGGGCGTTACATAGGCAGGCTTATTCTAATCAGGACTCAAAAGAATGTAAACATTTACTGAAAACATTATTAGTGCCATGTGCACAGTGAGGGCAGTGTGCAATACATACAAAATAGAACACAATTATATACAGAACTTACAAATTTCCATTACAACTGGAACCCTTCCTCAATAGATTCCAAGACAATTCAAACATCAAAGGTCTCTCAGTATCTGGATGTGAATTCAAAATTGCAGCTTTTGCAGATGATAGTTTACTATTTATTGCAGACCCCCACATCACCCTTCTGAACTTACTGAGGGATTTTGCTCACTTCCAGAACATCTCTAATCTCCAAATAAACTTTGATAAATCATACGCCCTAAACATCTCCTTACCAGTGGAGTTAGTATCTCACTGTCAGACCAAGTTCCCATTCATTTGGAAGAGCATAGCAATCGCATACTTAGGTATTCAACTCCCGGCCCATCTTTCCAACCTACATCCCCTAAATTATATATCAATACTAACTTCTATATGACAAGACCTCCAAAAGTGGGACAACCCTTCCTTTTCTGGGTTTGGAAGAACCTCACTTATAAAAATGAACATCCTCCCCAAGCTTCTTTATATCATGCAAGCCATCCCCATCCACCTACCCCCACATTCTTTTCTACCTACAAAGCCATGTGCACGAAATTCCTTTGGCATAATAAACACCATTATCAAGTATGAACACCTTGTACTTCCCAAACGTAAAGTAGACATAGGCCTCCCTTGACATACACAGCTTCTACAGAGCTTGTCTTCTCACCAGAATAGTGGATTGGAATGGGCAGGCTTTGACGAAACAATGGGTGGTGCTAGAAGAGCCTCTTTCCCCAACTCCCCTCGCCACCATGCCTTGGCTGTCTCCTAAACACATCCCACTCCAAGTCAGTGAACACCCACTTGTAGGTCCTACCTTGTGTTGCTTTCGAGAAGTGGCCAACAAAACACCAATTTCATCCTCCACAGGTCCCATGACCCCACTTCACCTCAATCCTGACTTCCCTCCGGGGATGTCCAAACAATTTTTACTCAACTCCTGGCCACACAAACGTGTTCTAGTCAAACACTTCTTTCAAAGAGGCTTGTTTCTGAATCGTGAAGGCTTTGCCTCCCAAATGACAGACCATGAGTTCCTACTCTGAATCTATCTGCAAATACAACAATTTCTCCTGGACCCAACTCGCAAACCCCATTGGCCCTGCCAACTTACCCCCTTTAAGCTACTATGTTCTGAACATACACCACAGAGACACTTAATCTCAACAATATGCTTACTCTTCTTTGCTAAACAATCTACAAAACAAGACAGGGTATGCCAATTCTGGGAGAAAGAACTTTCCTTGAATCTTAGAGAAGAGCAGTGGGAACGCATACTTGAAAACGTCCACAAAGGCTTGGTAAATGTGTCAGTACAGGAGAATGGCTAAAAAAGTCCTTACTTGCTAGTACAGTGTCCCAACCACTGTTCATAAATTTTCACCATCAGTATCACATTTGTGCTGGAGAACCAGGTTCCCTCTTACTTACCTGGTGGACATGCCCCATTATCTAAAAATTTTGATCTGAAGTGCATAAGACAATCTCCAGAGTCACAACAATTTTGTTAGATCTCTCTTGCCTAAAGCCTCCTACACCATACAAAACATGAGCACCTTCACTCCGGGAGTGGTTTCAAAGAATCAACAAGATCACTGAAATGGAAAAACTCATAGCCATATCACACAATACTATCTCCAAATACACTTCCTGCTGGTCCTCCTGGTCCCATTTTCAAACCAAACCTGAATATACCCATATTATGTGCTCCACCACCTAATGAGCAGGAACAACCCTCTGACTTTTGATAGCCACACAATAGCATTTTTCTATGAGGCAGGCAGACTGCAGATCAGGATCACTTTGGGGTGTTTCCCCCCTTATCTCAGCCTAGCCCTCCTTTTCTCCTATCTCCTTTTCTCTTTATCTCTCTTGGCTGTTACCCACCCCTTCCTACCTCTACCCAATATTTTTCTCTTCCTCACCTCTCAACCATCTTTGAATCTCAGACAAGACTGTCAGCTGGACTGCCAGTCTCCTAGAGGCTTTTAACCATAAGTAATGGTGCATCCCATTTCTCACCATCTGAGAAAAATAATCTTTTCCCTCACTGATGCAAAGAAATGTACTTATTTAGTTCCTTTTGTCTCAAGAAGTCAGCTCAATACACACCTTATTTAGATCCAATATGGTTTTTGCCTTACCTGATGATCCAAAGTTCCCTGACTTCAGGAATATAACGTTTGTTCACCTTTTTAAATAATGTTGACATCCCAATGGATCTCATTATACTTGTATTGTTATACCTTAACCCTACCATTAATAAGAATAAACAACCGCCATTATGCCATTTTTGTATACTTCTAGGCCTGTGGGCCCATGTATTTCCCCCTTACTCTATTTTCCTCAATAAAATTGTTATGGAAATGAAAAATGTTAAACTGAAGGAAACTAAAAACTTGATTTGTGGAGAAGTGAATGTGACATTCACCAAACATTGACTGTAGGTATATTTCAGGTATCTGTTTTAAATTACAGTGACCAGTTTAGTGAAGTGAGTGGTTGCCAAATGTCACATTAACAGTTTTATAAATATGGCCCTTAGAGGTGTCTTATGCTAACTGAGCATACAACTGGCTTGATTCTGTTAATACAGAAAATATTCAGAAATATTTATTTTGGAGCTACATTACATTAATTAAAGGAGTGGCAACAGTTCTCAAAAAATAGTAAGTTACCCCTGGAAAAATCAAAAGTGGCAGTCTTGGATAGCATGACTTTCTCTCTAACAGGTGAGGCTTGCAAGACCTAACCAGTTATTTGTAATATTGTTGTGGTTGCTGGGTGGAGCTTAGTATGCTCCAGCTCCTAGTCCATGTTGAGACCAATGGCAGAATACATGGAAGGTGGAAAATTCTTTGTCCCCTTTCATATGAGGTGGACTGTGGCTGCAATTCGTTTGCTCAGCAGGGGATCTGTCCACTGATCCTGGCTGAGCAGGTGGTCGACACTTCCGTGTCCACTCTGCTTGTGCAGAGCGAACATGGACACAGCCTGCTCTCCTCTATGGGTGGTCAGATGTAAATGGACCACCTGTCTTTTTACACCCGACTGCAATCCGATCCACTGGATGGAAGCAAAACAGATCCCCATTTGTCTCTTTTTGGCAGATTGGATTGGATGCTGGTGGGTGTAAATGGACACATGTCCATTTACACCCACTGCTCCATAGAGAAGAATGGATATTCCGATCGGCCCGCATGCAAAATTGACAGGTGGACCCAATCGGAACATCTGTGTGAAAGGGGCCTTAAGGTATGTTTAGGCCCCAAACCTTTTGTTTAGCTTTGATAGAGTAAGCAATGTTTAAAACTCTTCTCAGTTTTTCTTGTACTGTCTGTGTTCTTTTGAGGAGATTTTCATTTGCTTACTATCCCATGCACAAAACATGGAGAAATAGAAACATCTTCTAAAAGTGAGGGAAATCCTCTACTAGACAGTTGTTACCACAACAAGTGTCTTAATTGCAAGAATTTCCCCTTTTCTCTAGATGTAGATATCATTCAGTCCTCCCTTTTCAGTTCCAGTTCCAGTGGTCACTGAAAAAAATTGAATGAGTGAACCTTCCTTTCAAGAAAAAAAAATACAAACTTAAAGTTGTATTAAATCTGAAAACAATTTAATATATTGCACTTTACCAATCATTAAAGCATATCTAAACCCCCCAAAAAACAACATATTGCAGCTCACCAGTCCTTAGATGTTGTGTATTTTTTTTCCGTTTTTAGGCTTTTTCCCTTTACTTTAACCTATTCATTCTGCTAGTGAGTCTATTATTTTTTTGTTTCCTTTAACAAGCCAAGTTGTCTTACAAAATATGTAGTTAAATGGTTGAGATAAACTATTTTACACTAAAAGGGGTGCTTACTAGGGGTGAGCCAATGGTTCAGTTCAAACCTAGCCTGTTCAGCCCCTGTTTAGCAGGAGGTGTGCATCATATATAAAAATGCTATTTCTACCTCTTCTATACCTTTCTACCTCTTGACTAAAAGGAGCAGGGATTCCATGACATGACTTGTTCCTAAGTAAGCTGCTGGTGCATACACGCATTTTTTTTTTTTTTTTTTTTACATGAGGTACCTCCCTAAAGTTCATACCAGACTTAAAGCATATGGTATGTATTTCGAGGGATTCCACACAATTGTTTTTCCAATTTTGCTGTAGGATGTGACACAGCAAAAATTACATTTACAAAAAGAAAGAATTAAAAAAAATTAAAATAGTTAACCCCAGACAGTAAGCATATATGCGAGCTCCGGGTCTTGTACTAATGTTTGGGACCCGGGGCTCCTGTTTCTGGATCATCTGATTACTGTGATAGCCTCCATTTGACTATCACAGTGAACAGTCACTGGGCTCCATTCACAAAAGCAAATCGCATGTGGTATTTAGGTGTCCAAACACATTTCTCTAAATATATATGTGATCCTGAAACGGTCAATTCACTATATCATTCTGTGGTATTTACTGCAAAATGCTGAACATGCTTGGTAAATGCTGCATGAACAGGTTCTAAGACAAATTCACAGAAGGAGATAAATAATTAAATGCATGCAGTAAATAAGTAGCGGTTCCGGCATACAATAGTTGAGGAACAGGGAGCCGACAGCATCTTCAACAACCAGTAAAAAACATGGTTGTTAAGGAGTGGGTGGCTGACAAGTCCTTAATAACCAATGAGTCATCAGCTGTCACCATGATTCCAATCACAGCTGATCACAGTGTAAACAGAATTGCCAGTTATTGGCAGTATTTTCCTCACATGCTATCACAGCGTAAGGAGAGGAAAGCCGGTTACTGGCAATCCTGACAGGGAACATGCACACAGATAATCAGGCACTGATCATCAGTGTCCTGATGATCAGTGCAGCCCCATCGGTGTCAATCAGTGCCATCAATGCTGCCCCTTTAGTGCCCCAATCAGTGCCTATCAATACTGCCCATCTGTGCCCATCAGTGTTCATCAGTGCTGCCCATCAATGCCCATCAGTGCTGCTCATCAGTGCCTCCTCATCCCTGCTACCTATCAGTGCCTATCGGTGAGCATCAGTGCTCCCTATCAGTGCTGCATTATAGTGCAGCCTCATCAGTGCCTCCTCATCAGTGCCCATCAGTGCAGCCTATCAGTGCCCATCATTGCAACCTATCAGTGCCCATCAGTGTAGCCTCATCAGAGTACAATGTTGAAGGAGAAAACATACTTATTTGCAAAATTTTATAACAGAAATTAAGAAAACATATTTTTTCAAAATTTTCTGACTTTTTTGTTTGTTTACAAAAAATAAAAACCCAGTGGTGATTAAATACCACCAAATGAAAGCTCTATCTGTCTAAAAAAATGATAAAAATGTCATATTAGTACAGTTTTGCATGACCGCACCTTTATCGTTGAAAGATGAAAATTGGCCTGGTCAGGAAGGGGATGCCCAGGAAGCAAGTGGTTAACAGTGAACCTCTCTGTCCAAACCAAAAAAAGTTCTTGTGCAGTACTTTTTTTGTAGATTTGGAATTAATATTTGCACTATACTAGGGAACTAGGTGCATGAACAAATTACAAAATATAGGGTAAATAGGTCTGTAGGGTTCAGGTTTTGTAGTAGGTGATAGAAATGAGGAATGATAATAGCAAAATTATATACAAATATAAAAAAAAGATGCTCAATTTGAAAGACAAAATAATACTGTAAAATATGAAAGCAGGATAATGATTAAAAAATATATGTTCACGGGGGAGATGGGCGGAGCCTAGCGGAGCAGACATGCATTGTTAGAGCTCCGCACCGCTGAGGAGAGAAGAGAAGGACAAAGCGGAGCCTGCAGGCTCAAAAGGTATCCATTTGAACCTTTTTGCCCCAGGGAACAAACTGTGAAAGTTTGGGCAGGAAATATGGTACTGGGAGGAAACCGTGGCAGAAATAAAAATCACTTCACAAAGAGCTCACAGGCACTCACTGCAACTAAAGCAGCTCCAGTCACCTCACAAGATACAGCATCAGGGCGCTCTCACAGACAGAAAATGTCACAGCAAGACTCTCCATTTGAGTCAGATACAGAACAAATCCTCTCACAAACTTCTCCACAAGCCTCCTCAGCATCCCCAGTAATATTATTACAATTTGAAAAGATGCTTCATAAGGCTTTAAAACAAACCTCAGACCAAATAACAAAAAGCCTAACCAAAGAAATAAGAGAGCTGGGAAACTGCACCGCAGCCTTAGAAATAAAAATGGATGAAATTGAAATTACAACCCAAGAAAATATAACAGAATTGGAAAAATTAAAAGAAGAGAATTTAATACTTCAAACTAAGCTCGAAGATTAGGAAATAGAGCCAGATGTTCAAACTTGCGCATAAGGGGAATACCTGAAACTGTGACAGACCTGCAATCTACTATTACTGCTCTATTACAAGAACTAAAGCCAGATATCCCTATTGAATGTTTAGAACTGGACAGAGTACACAGAGCCCTCACAGCCAAAAAGAAAGATGGACCCCCACGTGATATAATCACAAAATTTCATTATTACAGAACGAAAGAACAAATACTAATTGCTGCAAGAGAAAAAAAGGAACTTAATTTTCAAGGACACAATTATCAAATTTTTGCTGACCTATCCCAACTTACTATTACTAAAAGACGATCCATGAAACCCCAACTAATGGAACTGCAACGCCACAACATTATGTATCAATGGGGCTTCCCCTTTTCAGTCAGATTTAACTACCAAGGTACAATTTACAGAAGCAGATCAGCAGATGAACTACAACAAACCCTTTTAAAATTAAATCTGACAGAACCCACAAGCAGCAACTCTCCCACACGCATAAGAATGGCATCATCTTCACCTTCAGGCAGCACCCAGAAAATTTCAGAACAAAATGGGAATCATCATTCTCACAAAAGAGGCCGTTATGCCACATCATCCATGGACCAAGAAGATTCAATGGACTGACATCCTTATTCCTGATATCTCTTCATTTATTATACTAAGAGATGGTTCTCTATAAAAAACCTGTATTTATAACTGAATGTAACTGCATTCTGATAGTCACACACTGTGTGGGATCATGTTACATTCCAGTTATATTTCTTATTACTTCTGATTCATATAGCCTTAGAATATATAAGTGAAATAAGGAAATTCTTGTTCAGTTATATATTATCAGGTAATAACAATAGATTTATTACTTTTTAGGACAAATATGTTCAATAATCCAGAAGTAATGGAAGCTTTTTCTTTCTTTTCTTAAAACAAATATATTATTACCTAACTAGTTCCTAGAATTATGTTTTTGTTTATTCTAATCTGAAGCAATACAACCTCAATTTTATGAGTTAACATATCTAAACAGTTACATATGAATAAAATATATAATTGTTTACTCTAAAAGGGTTAAAATCCCAAAATAATTCAAACTATCTTCATCAATACCAAAGTTATTAACAATAATAACTAATCTAACTGAATTATTTAGCCTAGGGCAAGACTAACCATATACAACCACCCTGGAATAAATAATTTCAACAAAAATTATATTCTGCACTCCAATTAATGAAACATCATTTTGATGTCTTTTGACATAGCACTTCTCTCCTGTAAGCGAAAGATCCGTGTACCCCCATTAGCCCTCCTCATTCTCCCAACCATATTATGTGGGAGTGTGACGAAGGCACTTATTCCCCTGAGAGAGATATTTATTCTCTTTCACGGGTAAATTGTGATTACTTGCAAAAAATAATTTATACAATGTATCATCTAATCTCATATGTTTTTTGTTTACTCTTTACTCCAGAATTCACTGGTTTCTTTTCTATCTTTTCATCTCTTCAGTCCACACAGGTTGATCTGCGCAGTCAGCTCTGCATAACAAAAAGTAAGTCAAAACTATTTGATCTGTTGCCATGGCACCACTGAATATACTTTCCCTGAATGTTCAGGGAATAAATGTCCCTCAAAAAAGGACCAAAGCCTTCCGTACTTTCCATAGCAAGAAGGCTCACATAGTATGCCTCCAAGAAACACACTTCACCAAAGATTCTACTCCAAAATATATTTCTCCTTTTTATCAACAAATTTACACGGCTTCTGCCTGTACCAAGCAAAGGGGAACTCTAATTGCATTTCACCAATCCACACCATTCACCTTATCATCAAAAATTAAAGACCCAGAAGGTAGATACCTGATACTCATGGGTTATATAATGGATACAGCAATCACGGTGATTTCCTACTACGCTCCTAACAAACAACCTACACCATTCCTCTCACATATATTACAAGTGATTAATACACACAAAATAGGAACAGTGATAATGTGTGGGGATTCGAACCAGGTCCTCCTCCCATTTCTAGATAAATCACCTTTTACACCATCCAAAATAACCTCTAGATTACCTTTTTCTCAACTTTTTTCCAAATACAATCTGGTAGATTCGTGGAGAGAAAGAAACCCAATGAAAAAGAAATTCACTTATTTCTCGCACCCTCATCAAACCTTCACCAGAATAGATCATATTTTTCTAACAATAGGAATGATACCAGAAATTATTGCATCAGATATAATTCCGATTCCGTGGTCTGACCATAATGCAGTATACACTATTATAGCCTCAGCCATACCAAAAGCGCATGACCCAACGTGGTACTTACCGGACATAATGCTCAAACACCCACTACATCAGATGGCCATTGAACAAGCTTTAAAGGAATACATATCAATTAATAATACAACAGACATCTCCCCAATAACACTATGGGAAGCTCATAAGCCTGTCTTGCGTGGTACAATACAAAGACAAATGGCACTATTTAAACGGGAACGCAAAAATCTAGCAAAAAAACTAGAACTCAATTTTAATGCAGCCTACATATCATTCCAAGATAATCCATCTCAGAGTACAAAATCTCATCTGGAAAAATCTAGATTGGAATACGATCTATTTCTCACTGAGTCAGTTGATAAATCCCTCAAACGCTCCAAACACAATTTCTACATGAATACAAACAAACCAGGTACATATTTGGCTCGGGCATTAAATTCAACTAACAAATCTTTCAAACCAATACGTTTGAAATTATCAAAAAATGTTTATATTTGTAATCCAGTTAAAATAGTCCATAAATTTCACTCACATCTCGCAACTTTATACAAGACAAACAATGAATTTAATCCTACAGAGGCTGAATCCTTCTTCTCAAAAATAACCTTACCTGAGTTATCTCAGAATCAAAAAAGCAGTTTGGATGAGCCTATAACTATAGATGAAGTTGCTAACGCCATAAAAGACCTAAAACTTAACAAAAGACCAGGCCCAGATGGCTACTCGGCTTTATACTATAAAACATTCTCAGAAATACTCTCTCCCATTCTCACTGAAACTTTTAACAAACTTCTAGATGGACATTCTTTTCGGCAAGAAACACTAATGACATTTGTTTGTATGATCCCAAAACCCCTTTCTGATGATACTTCCTGTGTGAATTATCGGCCTATCTCTCTGTTAAACCTTGATATTAAATTATTAGCAAAAATAATAGCAAAACGCCTCAATAGCATTATAGGAAAATTAATACATAGAGATCAAGTAGGCTTCATGCCAAATAGAAAGGCAGGCGATAATATACGCAGGGCAGTGTTATTGGCACATATTGCTAAAAAACGGAAAATCCCTTTATGTTTTCTATCTCTCGATATTAAGAGGGCATTTGACACAGTATCCTGGCAATATATGCAATATTCATTACAAAAATGGGGTTTTGGACCCCACTTTTTAACATGGATCAAAGCATTATATAATAAACCCAAAGCCTATATAAAATATGCTGGATACAAATCTGATGCCTTTAATATCGAAAGAGGTACCCGACAGGGTTGCCCATTATCTCCCTTATTATTTGCCCTTATACTCGAACCCATGGCCCAATACATAAGAACAAACCAAACTATAACTGGCATTGAAGTAGGAGGTATTACACACAAATTATGTATATTTGCAGACGATATATTACTTTTTCTATCATCACCACAGGTCTCTGGTCCTAACTTAATACCAGCTCTTGATGGATTTGCAGCCCTATCCGGCCTTATGATTAATCCTAAGAAATGCCTAGTGCTTAATATTTCACTCACAAACATGGAATTGATCCCGGCTAGGGCTGCACTCCCATTCACATGGGCAGAAAAATCAATCCCATATCTTGGAATTCATTTAACAGCATCTCATTCTGACTTATTCTCAACCAATTATCCTCCTGTATTAAGACAGATCACAAATCTAATAAAACAATGGTCGCAACTTCCTTTATCCTGGATAGGGAAGATTAATGCAATCAAAATGACTATTCTACCCAAATTGCTTTATCTATTCAGAGTCCTCCCTATTCCAATTCCTTCCTATTTTTTGAGAATAGTACAAAAAAGAGCAACTTCGTTTATATGGGGCTCTTCTAAACCACGTATACCTATACACACACTACATCTTCCCAAAAATAAAGGAGGCCTGGGATACCCTAATTTTACTAACTACTACAGAGCAGCACATTTGGCCAGTCTGTCCAAATACCATGCAAAACAGGAAATCCCATTATGGGTATTTATAGAGGCTTCAGAAAATGACCCTCTATTAATATCAAACTTATTATGGCTTGATCCTAAAGACCGCTTTAAAATTCATAATCCCATAACTAAACACTTCTTATCTCTCTGGGATAAACTAAAAATCAAATATCAGTTACAATCTCCACACAATCCTCTCCTTTCTTTTATCAGAAATCCGGCCTTTTATCCGGCATGGATCTACCCAAATTCTTTTAAAGCTTGGACAACATCAGGCATTCAGACACTAAATGACTTCATAGCATCTAAATCATTCCTTTCATTCCCATCGCTTAGAGAAAAATATGATCTACCAAACTCTGAGATATTTAGATATCTCCAAATCAAAAATTTCTATACACCATTCCTAAAGGGGGATACACCATTATCCCAATTATCCATTTTTGAATCAATCTGTACAAAAGATCCATTTGCTAAAGGTACAATTTCATCACTTTATAATCAATTATATGGAGTAGCAAATCTTAATAGACCCTCTTACATTCAGAGGTGGGAGGAGGACCTGGGACGAACTTTAGAAGACACGGACTGGTCTAACATATGGCTCACATCTAAATCATCTTCACCCAACATCTTAGCACTGGAGACAAATTATAAAGTCCTAACTCGCTGGTACCTTGTACCCGCTAGAGTGGCAAAATATTCACCTAATACCTCAGCTCTTTGTTTTCGAGGATGCCCAGAAATAGGCACACATTTACACATATGGTGGACGTGCCCAGTAATCCAAACCTTCTGGAAGGAAGTCTTCGTGATTGCATCTAAAATATTTAAAAAAATAATACAACCAGATCCATGTATAACTTTACTTAATCTAAAACCGGAATGGTTAACACTCTCTCAATTCAAACTTATGATCCAACTAATAACGGCTGCAAAACAAACAGTGGCCAAGGCATGGAAATCTCCTACATTGGTACTAGCAGAAACAATTCACAGAATGAATAATACAATGTCCCATGCTAAGATGGTAGCCATCGATCAAAATCAAATTCCAAAATTTGAAAAACTTTGGCATCCTTGGATAAAACAACAGTTCCGGTCAAACTTCAATGACTCTGTCCTGTTGCCATGGTAACAGATTAAATGACTTACAGAGACACCCATTCTAAGGCTTCAAAGAGAACTAAAAAGAATAATAAACTGACGAGCGGGACAACCTTGTGGACCATACCTCTGCCTTTCTACCCTTTTTCTTCTTTCTCTTTCCTTTTCTCCACCTTATGATTAAACCTCATTATCAGAATTTATTTGACCTATATACACTCTACCTGTAAACAATATGTATAGTAGGTATAAATCATTTAAATACCTACAAAAGTAACTAAGGAAATTATATATATCTTTAATTTAGGTTTACGTGAACCCAATGTTTAATATTTGAAATTTCATGATATTTACCTATATAAACCCTACTGTAAAACAATGAGCTTACTTTATAGATCCTTGTAAACTTACTTTATGTATCTTTATAATATTGTATACTCAATAAACTTCTTTTGACAAGGAAAAAATATATGTTCACAACATATACCAGGGAATTAGGTGCATGAATAAATTACAAAATATAAGGTAAATAGGTCTGTAGCGTTCAGATTTTGTGGTAGGTGATATAAAATGAGAAAAGATAATAGCAACATTATATACAAATATAAAAAAGATGCTCAATTTGAAAAACATAAAAATACTGTAAAATATGAAAGCAGGATAATGATTAAAAAATATATGTTCACAAATATTAAAAGCATGTCAAACAAAGTTGGAAACCCAAAATGCTTAAAGAACATAATAATTTAATTAGTGGCTTGCTTTTTCAAATGAATGATCTGTTTTTATGTTTTATAAAAAGGGATGGAAAGTTGAAGCCCATAAAAGTGCTGAGGCATTTGAATACATGTGGATTTACAAATGAATACATTTAAACAAGGAAAATGGACAGAGCTACATGCAGCAATGTTCAATGTACTTTCTGTATTTTTACATATGTTTTTTGCATTTTTGTGGATGTTAGAGCCATGTGGGATTCAAAAACAGCGTGTAGCCTATACATAAAACATATACAGAATTCCACAAATATTCCCTGGTGGGCAATTATCTAGTTGCATGTGTTTTAAATGGGAGTAACTGATTTACACCAGCAAAAAATATTTGTGAAAGTAACATTTTCTGCTTTGTTAATAGACCCTTGTGTGTTTTCCTTGTTAAAAGATTAGATTGCATGCACATATAGCATATAGATTAGATACAATAATGATTATACAATCAAAATGATGAATTTTACTCACATAGAACCGAAGGTATTATTATTATTAACTGAATTCAGTTAAGATATAAATGGTAAGTTATTAATGAATCCTTATCTAATAAACTATAATATTATTAAGAATTTGAAAATCAAGTATCTTGTAAAATTAGGTGTGATCCTTGGAATTCTAGTTAAGTAAAAACATCTTGTATGTATATTTTATAATGATATATGAGCAAGAGTATAATGACAGAAAGGGAAAGGAGAGAGAAAAGAAAAGATATAAAGAGAAGAAAGAAAAAAAAAGTAAGAAAAGGAAAAGGGGAAGGAATCCGCGCAATTGAGTTGAGAGCCTCCACTATTTCTGAAATTAGTACATTCAGGTTGATATCTTCTCAATTAACTACCATGGCAAAAGTACTTGTAAGTCAAATGTTGGGGATAGAAAGTTATATATCCATGGTTGCCATACTTTTTCAAATTTAGGAATTGTGTTTGATTCAAGAGCTATCATTTTAGCATGGGGCATAGTATTGTTCATTCTTTTCACTGCTTCATTAATAACCAAGTCCAGAGTTCTCCAGGCTTTTGCCATGTTTTGTTTAGCTGCTGTGAAAAGTTGAACCAGCAGGTTAAATTGGTAATGTCTTAAGTATTTTGGTTTTAAATTAAGCAGAACCATTACAGGATCAATAGGGATCTTAAATAATTTAGACGCCATGTTAAATATTTCTTTCCAAAAAATTGTGCTTTAGGGCATACCCACCAGGTGTGAAAGTATGTGCCTAGATCTGAACAACCACGGAAACATTGTGCTGAGCAATTCTGTACATATTTAGCAGTCCTGGCTGGTACAAGGTACCATCTGGTTAACACTTTGTAGTTAGCCTCAACCGCCAATACATTGGGGGTGATTGTTTTTGTTATTGACCAGATACTGTTCCAATCCTCAATTTCTAATGTTCTTTCCAGGTCTGACTACCATTTTTGTACATATGAAGGTTTTCTCAATTCAGGATGCACTAGTAACTGAGAGTATAATAGCGATATCATACCCCTAGTATGTGGGTAATTTTTACAAATTGTTTCAAAGCTAGTGAATCGATTAAGTGAGGTATCAGAATTTAGGTAGGGTGTAAAGAAATTTTTTATTTGGAGATATCAAAATAATTCAGATTGGGGCAAACCATTAGATTCACAAAAAGTCGGAAAGGGAATAAAAGATGAGGAGTTTACGAATTTATGCATTGTCAAGTGGTTAAGGGATACCCATTCCCTAAATGATTTAGGAGAAACCCATGCAGGGTAAAAAGCTGGATTTTTGTAAAATGAGAGGAGAGGATTGTGCATTGACTGTAGGCTGTTCCCAGTTTTAGTTTTATCCCAAAGAGAAAGAAAATGCTTGGTAATAGGATTACATACGTTTTTACGGTCTTTCTGAGAAATCTAGAGTAAATTGGAAATTGACAATGGGTCACACTCTGCAGCTTCTATGTGTACCCATAGAGGAATTTCATAATTTGCTTGATATTTGGTAACGCTAGCCAGATGAACTGCCTTATAATAATGTGCAAAGTTAGCGCATTCCAAACCCGCATTTAATTTAGGGAGAAATAGTGTGTGTTTCTGTATTCGCGGTTTAGAGCAACCCCATACGTATGACATTGTTCTATTCTGTAAAAGTCTCAGAAAATATGCAAACACTGGAATTGGTAGTACTCTGAATAAATATAGCATTTTGGGAAGTGTTGTCATTTTAATTGCATTTATTCTTCCAAACCATGAAAGTGGTATGTGAGATCAGGATTTTATAAGGTTTGATATATTTTTCAGAGTTGGGGGGTAATTTAGTGGAAAAAGATCTGACAATGACGCAGTAAGATTAATCCCTAAATATGGGATTGACTTTTCATTCCAATTAAATGGGAGTCCTTGTTTTGCCGAGGTTAGTTCCAACTCTGAAAGTGATATATTCAATGCTAAGCATTTTTTGGGGTTGATATATAGGCCAGAAAAAGCAGCAAATTCATTAAGTATAGGAATAAGGTTGTGGTCTGAGACTTGTGGGGAAGAAAGAAATAATAATATATTGTCTGCAAAAAGACATATTTTATGTTGGTAACCACCTAATTCAATGCCTGTTATAGTATGATTTGATCTTATTGATTGGGCAAGTGGCTCAATTAAAAGTGCAAATAATAAAGGGGAAAGTGGGCATCCTTGTCTTGTACCTCTTTCAATGTTAAACAATTCAGACTTATATCCCGCATATTTTACATATGCTTGTAGTTTATTGTATAATGCCATGATCCAATTTATATAATTAGGACCAAAGCCCCATTTTTGCAATGTGTAATTCAGATAGGGCCAAGAAATAGATTCAAAGGCTTTCTTTATGTCTAGCGAAATAAAACACGCGGGTATACGTCGTGTTTTTGCAATATGAGCTAGCAGTGTTGCTCTGCGCACGTTGTCTCCTGCTTGACGTTTAGGCATGAATCCAACTTGGTCTTGATGTATTCGTGATCCAATAGTTTTATTTAGATGAGATGCTAGAATTTTTGCTAGAATTTTGATATCGGTGTTTAACATAGAAATAGGACAGTAATTAGAACAAGACGTTTCATCAGAATTAGGTTTCGGAATCATGCAAATGATTGCCATTAATATCTAATAGATTATTAAATGCATCTGCCAACACAGGGGAAATGATTTCTGCAAAAGTGCGATAATAAAGTGCTGTATATCCATCAGGGCCCGGTCTTTTATTTATTTTTAAATCTTTAATGGCAACCATTACATCCTCTGTAGTTATACGTTCATCTAAAAGATTCTTATGGGAGGAAGACATTCAAGGAAGATTTATACGTGAGAAGAAGGATTCAGCTTCTATAGGGTTGAAATCTTTTGTTTCAGAGTATAAGGACGATAAGCTAGATCCAAATTTTTGCACTATTTTGAGCGGGTTAATGGTGTAAGTCCAAAAATGGGATAATGACCTGGTTGGAATCTCCACATATAATAAGTGATCCCAATCTATTGGAATGTATTACTTGAAAAAGGTGTGACAGAAAGGGTATAGGTTTTTTATTAGGCGCATAGTGAGAAACAATAGTAATGGCTGTGTCCATAATAAATCTGGTAAATATTAGATATTGACCTTCCGGGTCTATAATTTCATTTTGTATTGTAAAAGGAGTAGACCGATGGAAAGCTACAAGGGTACCACGTTTCTTGGTATCTGCTGAAGCTGTGAATACCTAGGGGTATGAAGAATTATAACATTTGGGTGTTGAATTTTTTGTAAAGTGTGTTTCTTGTAAGCACACAATGTGTGCTTTTTGGCCTGAAAGGTTCTAAAAGCTTTTGTACGTTTTTGTGGAATACTTAAACCCTGAACATTCAGGGATAGAATATTCAATGGTGCCATAACAGTTGTTGAGTCAGCAAACCGATCTTACCATATAATTCAGAGTGTTGGCTTCTCGTCCCAATGTCCGCGGAAAAAGCTAGGAATGGGAAAGAGAGAGGTCCAGGAAGATCTGGAGTGGGTAAGGACCTAAAGACAAGTGAGATCATGTAACAAATATGTACAATAAAGATATTAAAACAGTCAAGGTTTACCCGTGATGCAGGATAAAATCCTCCATCAGTGGGAATGTTGCCAACACTGAATCCCCCCATAATATAACTGGGGCGAATTGGGGCGCACAGATCTTCCGTGAGCAGAACACCCGTCTCAAAATATATTAAATGTAAACATCATAACAACGTTTTTTAATAAACCCTTTTAATATTATGTTAATTTAAATATTAACTAAATTAACTAAATTTACCCCAAAAAGGGTGAATTAATAAAGGATAGTTTTATCTAATATTAACAATGAAATGAGGAATCCTAATATGGATAAGTAGGAAAAGAAAGACTAAACTTTAAACTATAAAGTCTATTTTATCCTACGTATTCGAGTTATTTGATTAATGCAAAAAGAAAAATAAATAAAACATGCCACCCTATGGATGAAACCCATCCCTGGTAATTAAAATCAGTATTAATGTATATTCACAACAATATAAATCAAAAGGACCATAAAGGTCAAATTGGAAAAATAGATATAAATATAAAATTAAAATTTACAAATTAAAAATAAAAATAAAAGTAAGACATAAAAATAAAAAAATAAAAATAAAAAATTAGAAATAAAAAATATGTTAATAAAAGTAAAAATAAAAATAAAAAATAAAATTATGACCAGGTTATGGGATAATTCAAAGATATGTAGTCCATTGGCTATTGGGAGTAAGTTTCTCTACCAATGATAATGGATTTTTCAGAAATTCTCTTCCATTAAGGGATTATAATTGCGACTTTACTCTTTGCAATTTTCATTCCATAACATCTTCTTGTTCTTGAGGTAGGGATGCATGTCTATTTCTTTTGTGTTGGTATTGTTTTTCATTCTTTTCCACAAAATTAGATGGATTTCTTTGTGAGAAAGTAGATGCTGTTCTTCTTGAGGCTGATGTAGTTTGAGGTGATTCAGTCAGCTTTAAATCTTGTAACGCTCGTTGGAGTTCTTCAGACGATCTGCAAATGTGTCTGGTACCTTGGTGGGTAAATCTTAGGGAAAACGGAAAACCCCATTGGTATTTTATATTATATCGTTGCAGTTCCATTAATTGTGGTTTCATTGCACACCTTTTGGAGATAGTTGGGAAAGGTCCGCAAATAACTGAAAGTTATGACCCTGAAAGACTAGGTTAGTTTTTTCTCTAGCAGCAATTAACAATTGTTCCTTTGTTCTGAAAAAGTGGAATTTAGCTATATTATCTCTTGGGGGGCTGTCTGCTTTTTTCGGCATGAGAGCCCGGTACACTCTGTCCATTTCCAATCTTTCCAATCGTATTCCTGGTAGTAATTTTTGACATAGTGCTGTGACTGAGGATTGTACATCTATAACAGATTCTGGAATCCCTCTGATACGCAGATTTGATCTTCTAGCTCTGTTCTCATAATCCTCTAATTTGTTCTGTAATACAATATTCTCTTCTTTAAGTATATCTATTTCTGTCAGGAATTCATGTGTTGAATTTTCAATATCTTCCACTCTAATCTCAAGTGCTGCTGTGTGGTGTCCCAATTCCCTAATCTCCTTAGTGACATTTTCAGTGATCTGTTCTGAAGTTTGTTACAGTGCTTTATGTAGCATTTTTTTAAATTGTTTCAAAATATTTTGAGTAGTAGTTTCTTGTGGGGCTGAATGAGATACAGATAACTCATTATCAGAGTCTCCTGAGGAAACAGGCTGTATTAAGTTCAGTTTTAATTTTTGTTTAGCGCAGCATGCCGAGGTGTTTGAGGCTGCTTCTGAGATGATTTGCACCATTTTATGTGACACCCGCGCTTGTGTGCCTCCTAATTTGGATTTTGGCTTAATGCGGGCTCCTCGAAGCACCATTTTTATATTAAAATGTTCCTCTCACCTCTCCTGTATATGTCACGATATCACCACTAATTAAATGTTTGCCTGGTTACCTCTATTCAGCGGGTAATCTCCTCACTTAGTGGAGCTCTAGCTGAGCATAACCGTCCCGCTGGACTCTGCGCATGCGCCCCCCTGACCCTTGTGTGTTTTCACACAGAGAGGGTTAGTATTTCTGTAACTACAGTAATATATATATATATATATATATATATATATATATATATATAATATAGTATATAAAAAACTGAAGCTTTTTATAATTTATAAAAAACAGCAACATACTAAACTTAAAAAAAAAAAAAAACAGGTAATTGTTAATTATTCTGTAAACCTGTAGTGAGATGTTTTTAGGGGTAAAATTAGATAAAAACAATGCTTCTTGAAGAATATCTTTAAAGTGAACCTGTATGTTGGTTATGCTGAGCTAAATACCAGCTTATCTATATAGAATATGTATATATAAATCCAAGGTAATGTATTTTTATGAACAAAAATAACGTTTAGAAAATGTTGTATAGTATTAGGCCAACTGTTCTGTTTCTAAATAATGTGTGCAAGGATGTGTACCCTTTGTTAATGTAAATGGTGTTGCCATATTTCTGCAGCATTACACTCCCAGTTAGCTGTCCTTAGTATTTCCCCATAGGTAGTAATGAAAGCAAATCAAATAAAAGTACTTATTTATCAAGCAAGAACACAGTCTGTAAGCAGGTAAAGATAATAGAGGTGATAAGTTATTTAAATAAACAACTGCAGTGCTCAATCTTTTTCCATATTTAAATTTTACTTTTTTCTGAAGCTATTTGCAATTATATTTGCAAAACAAACCCAGATAGTTTTTCTCATCCCTAAGCAGTACATCAAAGTAGCAGGAGAAAAAATGTAAGACATTTAAATATTTCTTATGCTCCGCAGAATAAATTGAAGCTTGTAGTTTGCTCAGTTTGGACAATGTATGGGTTTACTTGAGTCAGAGGTGAGTGGAATTAATCTTGGAATATACCAATCCAACAATAGAACCAGTTTTCCATTGCTTCTGGGGAACTTTTATTTTTTCATATAATGTTTAGATGGATAGACTTGGAAAAAAAACTTTCCTGATACACACTAAAAAAATGGCAATTAATTTTTAGATATATTTGTTGATATATTTATTGAGTAAACACCCAATACTGTAATCAAGAAATCGTAAAGGCATAAATGAATAATGGAATTACTTGCCTTTTATTTGCTGACTCAGTTAATAGTTTACTGTAAGTATTGTTGCCTAAATATCAACTTCTTACAATTAATTTCTTACTATTTCATTTTATATACTCTTTTTTTGTGTCTGATTGCTTGAGACGAATGTGGAAAAGAAAATCCATGACCCCAGCTCTAAGTTTTCAAAAACATATTTCATTTCATTGTTAAGACCATGCAGATCAATGTTTTCAATGAGTAAATCCACATAGTTTTCTTCTAAAAAAGGTTTTTGTCAAAGTCCCTTTTTAAGGTATTATGTCAATCTTACAGTGCCCATCAACTTTTAAGCCCATTGTGAAAAACCTGTAATAGATCTTAAAATGCTGTCCCATTTAGATTTTTTCTTTGTCATGATATGTTTTAAAGCACTCAGAAATGTTGGTGTAACATTCCTGTTATACCAACAGCATAAACAGCATAACTGGGATAGGTACCTAGTTGTAGAGACATTTTTAAAAGGTCTAAAGAGATATTCTTGCAAAAAGTCTGATGTAAATGTATTTTAGTGTCCACGTACTTAACTAAAATGTCCCTTAAGTATTAGATAGTCATCCTCTTTTTGGAATTATGACTCTATTATTTTTGCAAAGTCACAATTCAAAAATACTCTACGATTTGTTTTTAATGTAGCCCAATGCAGTTCATAATAATTAATAAGCCTTTGGCATATTCTCATCAATTAATTTTTTTTTGGGATGGGGGAAAAAGGGTGCAACCAAGTCTATCTGTAGTATTTTCAGCTTACTGTCTGCTTTGGATTAGATGTCCAAAGTAATATTTTATTCTTTTTTTTAAGTGTTTTTTTTTTATTTTTTACACACATTTTTATCCAGTGTCCACTGAAATTCCTTTGTTCCTGAGGCTGAGTTTTAAGTCTAATGACTCTTTACCCTGTTATTCTTTCTCTAAAAAAGTCACTAATGGCTTCAATATTGATTTTTCAGGACATGATTCATCTGATTGATCTATTTCAGTATCCAAAAGTTCACTGGAAAAGTACCTTTGAAAATGATATCCACTTCTTGATCTACTCCTCCCCCTTCATGAGGACATATTAAATATCTTATCTCCTACTTCCTTTTAAGTAGATTATTTTTCTTCACAGGCTCACAATATAAAGATGTACTTCAGGCATACATAAAAGGCACAGGTTAATGCAGCTCTGTGTTGATTAATACATCATTATTTTTTTAATGAAAGCAGTGTAAGTACCTAAATGTTATTTGGTATCAATCCCTTGCAGTGCCTATACAGCAAAACTCAAGGAAGAAGTAAATACATGAAGAACAGAGCAATTAATTTGTGTTCTGACAAGGAGCATGCTGATAGGAGGAGAAAGCAATGTGACTGAGAGAAAAGCTCATCAATGTTCTGCTTTTTTTACTGTCCAGTCACAGGTTGGGATTGGGTCCATGGCTGCCTGGCTCAGTGGACATGAGTTGAATGCTGCTGAACATCTTTCAACTTGTTAGACTGAAGACATCTAGTGGAAGGACATAGGACATACTGTAAGGGATAGCTCTAAACTGAAAGATTATTGCAGCAAAAAGCTACTTTTCAAATGTATCTTTTCATGGACTGTTCATTTTTGTTTTTATTTTGGTCAAAGTTCTGCTACAGAGATTCCAATTTCTATACACTCTCTATAACTGTTTATTTAATTTCTCTTCCTAAATTTTCTTCTGCCACTATGAATTTCATTAATTAAAGTTCATGTACTTTACATTGCTCCTTTCACCCTTAGACAAATCAATTATTGTGAAGTTGCTTGACTAGAGATCAGTATAATCTTGTAATCCCTACAGATATACAGTAATCCAATGCAAAATAAAATCACTCTTTATAAGTGGTGGATTATTTAATTTTGATCATAAATCCTACAATTATATTAAAACAAGCTTATGTCTTCTGTTAATGCCTCAAAATGGATATGTCAGAGCAGGGATGGACAGATTCTCCCAGTGGCATTACAGGGAAAAAGGATGATTTTACTCTATAGTGTAATTCATCAAAGCATGTTACAATTTTGGCCACTTACTGTAGTTTGAAATACGTAGGGCTCATTTCGATGGGCAAGGAGACCCATCCTCCATGGTAAGCCACATTTTACCATGTGTGTATCCACCTTGAAGCTACATGCAGTCAAAAGTTGACTTGTCAGCAGGAACGGGTACACAGATCTGAATGCAGGTACTGTGCCTATTAGCATAGAAAATGGCCATTACTATGTTTTACATTTGACTATGATTGCTCCATCTCTATACTTTAGTGTTTTTTTTACATTCCTTCCCATGGGAGACAGTTAGAATAGACTGCAGAGACACATTCTTCCATAAAGCTGAATTCACACTGAAGCATTATAAAAATGCTGCATTCTAGCATGTTCAAAACACTTTAAAATGCAGAGGAAAAAGCATACTAAAATACATTTTTTTTAAAATGAAACGGTATGCATCCAGTGCTTATGTCAGAATCTGTAACAAAACCTACTCTTAGTGTACCTTCTGGTAAACATTTCAATATATTGATGTGTACATTTTTTAAATTGTATTTTTTAATACATTTTCAAAAATACAAAAGACGAAAAATGGATCTATAACAACGTATACAGGAAAATGTACCAAAAAAAATTCCAGGGAGAGAAAAGAAATAACATGATGCAAAGGTCGTTCACAAGTCATGGTATAACAAATATAGTGATGTTAGCTAACTAAGTCAGCATCCAATAAACAATAAATATGTGGGTCAGGTTTGGTCCAGCCTTAGCCCCAACTCACCAAGAGAGGAGTCAAATGAAGCCAATGAAAAAAGAAGGAACATGGTCTACATACCAGTGGTGAACATTAAATGTACATGCATCATGCAAGGTCAATATACAGTATCTCACAAAAGTGAGTACACCCCTCACATTTTTGTAAATATTTTACTATATCTTTTCACGTGACAACACTGAAGAAATGGCACTTTGATACAATGTACAGTAGTGAGTGTACAGCTTGTATAACAGACTGTAAATTTGCTGTACCCTCAAACTAATTCAACACACAGCCATTAATGTCTAAACCGCTAGCAACAAAAGTGAGTACACTCCTAAGTGAAAATGTCCGAATTGGGCCGAATTGTCAATATGTTGTGTGGCCACCATTATTTTCCAGCACTGCCTTAACCCTCTTTGGCATGGAGTTCACCAGAGCTTCACAGGTTGCCACTGGAGTCCTCTTCCACTCCTCCATTATGACATCACGGAGCTGGTGGATGTTAGAGACCTTGCTCTCCTCCACCTTCCATTTGAGGATGCCCCACAGATGCTCAATAGGGTTTAGGTCTGAGACATGCTTGGCCAGTCCATCACCTTTACCCTCAGCTTCTTTAGCAAGGCAGTGGTCATCTTGGAGGTATGTTTGGGGTCATTATCATGTTGAAATACTGTCCTACAGCCCAGTCTCCGAAGGGAGGGGATCATGCTCTGCTTCAGTATGTCACAGTACATGTTGGCATTCATGGTTCCCTCAGTGAAATGTAGCTCCCCAGTGCCGGCAGCACTCATGCAGCTCCAGACCATGACACTCCTACCTCCATGCTTGACTGTAGGCAAGACACACTTGTTTTTGTACTCCTCACCTGGTTGCCACCACACACACTTGACACCATCTGATTCAAATAAGTTTATCTTGGTCTCATCAGACCACAGGACATGGTTCCAGTAATCCATGTCCTTAGTCTGCTTGTCTTCAGCAAACTGTTTTCAGGTTTTCTTGTGCATCATCTTTAGAAGAGGCTTCCTTCTAGGACTACAGCCATGGAGACCAATTTGATGCAATGTGCAGCAAATGGTCTTAGCACTGACAGGCTGACCCCCCACCCCTTCAACCTCTGCAGCAATGCTGGCAGCACTCATATGTCTATTTCCCAAAGAAAACCTCTGGATATGATGCTGAGCATGTGCACTCAACTTAAGGTCAACTATGGAGAGGCCTGTTCTGAGTGGAACATGTCCTGTTAAACTGCTGTATGTTCTTGGCCACTGTGCTGCAGCTCAGTTACAGGGTCTTGGCAATCTTCTTATAGCCTAGGCCATCTTTACGTACAGCAACAATTCTTTTTTTTCAGATCCTCAGAGAGTTCTTTGCCATGAGGTGCCATGTTGAACTTCCAGTGACCAGTATGGGAGAGTGAGAATGATTACACCAATTTAACACACCTGCTCCCCATTTACACCTGAGACCTTGTAACACTAAACTAAAAATAATCTTTTCTGCATGTTGCAGGGCATGGCAGCCCATTAAAATGAATGGGCTTTTGTGCCCATGCAAACTGCAGCCCGTGTACCCACACAGGTGTGAACCTAGCCTTAAGGAAAAAGAGTACAAAAGAGCTAATGTAGAAAATGTGAATGATTCCGTGCAAAGGAGGTGAATGTTACCAAAAAAGAAAGAAACAAAAAAGAACTGCTGCCTCTACTATTTACTACCACCAGGTGGAGTATATGATTAAGAAGAAAATAAAGTAGATATGACGCCGTTCGGTATCCGTGTTGGAAAGCTCTCAACTAAATAAATAGTGAATATGTAAGTATTGGTGCAATTAACTTTGCAGTGTCGTATTGACCAACGGAAATACACATATGATAAGTTATCAAGCTATTATAAGCAAAGTAAATGTCCCTGTGCTGATATACAAAAATCAATGAATTTCCACAAAAAATTCCTATAAAACATAATTTCATTTGTGATTTAAAGTGCTTTAGTGCAAACCTTGTAAATTAAACTTGAAAGTCTAAATACAAACGTAAAATTACAAATAGGGAATGTATTATTTCATATATATGTGCAGTCCCAAAATTTTAGGTATCCAGAAATAAGGTGCTTCTGTGATGGTGAAAAACAATATAGTTCACTTTATAAAGGTGATCACAGCATGCATGCTCAATCCGTGCTCCTATTGTGGCCGCACTCACCAGAATTCCCCCCCCTTGGGGTATGAAGCATTCACAGTATCTGCCACTGTGCAGCAATCTGAGGGCTGGATGTTTCCTAGTGTATTAATAGTTGCCAGTCTTGTCCCAAATGTCATATGAGGTATAGGAGAAAGAGATGCCAATAGTATGATATTGCTTCAACCAATTTATTGTTTAAAATCATGAAAAGGGTACTCACATTCAGTAAAATACAAACAAGCATTTGTTGCTGACACAAAGACCGGTGACTGGAAGTGATGCAAAAGAGTGTGCTGACCCCGCCCTATGCGTTTCATCACTCTGACGTCATCTGGAGCGTGCACCGCAATTGCCTCACCTCCTTTATATAGCGAATTGCAACTTGAGTAATTAACATTGACGGTGGCCATTTTGGGTGAGGTTTTGCAGACCAAGGTCCGCATGTATACTTATCCCGGTGGCCATTTTGGGTGAGGTTTAGCAGACCGAAATCCGCATGTTATGTAAACTTATCCCGGCGGTCATTTTTGATAAGATAGTGTGGACTGAAGACCACTATTGTAGGTATAATCTCCATGACCATGTTATATGTATTTGTTCTGGTGGCCATATTTGGTAAGATAGCGCAGACCGAAGACCGCTGTTATAGAATATAATCCCCGTGGCCATGTTTGATGGTATTATGCAGACTGGAGTTTGCATTTCAAGTGTTCTGCGGTAATGGAAGTAACGTTCTATTATTAAATGGGATATTACATTTCTTACTGAACGCTCAATGTCATAATTCTTTCAATGTAAACCCATTGCGATAAGCTATAAGTCATGAAGGCTGTCTAAAAATAATTTATGTGCCTTCTTGTTAATATATACCATATACCCCTGGCAGTGTTCTATTTAAATATACCCCTATATACATAAAATCATTTGTTTATTACACACATTAAAATCTTTTATGATCTATATGAAAAAGGAAAGTAAAAAAAGAAAATATTAAATGAATTTAAAATAAAAATAAAAATTAATAGTAAAATAATGGTAAAAAGTACATGAATTAAATATAAAATTAAGATATAAAAATAAGATATAAAAATAATGTTGTATGTTTAAGAGGACTTTTTAAAGAAGCAATCAAGATAAATGTAAAGATTTTTTGAAAAAAACCTTTTGAAAAAATTCCCTGAAAAAATCTTTTAAAATTCCTGGTATTGAAATGGTGAGTAAACAAATCTATATTGTTTTAATATAGGTTGAAGGGATTTTTATATACTAGGGCCTTGGTTTAATTTACTAAAAGGATAATTTGTGTTCCTAAAAATTAGTTAAAAAACAATTCAAATCTACATCAATATTCATTGCTACGGGTTGAAGAGTATCTAATTGGAAGATCCATTTTGTTTAATTTTGGGAGACTTTAATTTTCTTGTTTTCTCCCCTCCAATGCCCCTTGATCTTGTCTATGCCATAAAAAGTCATGCATGTAGGGTCCCTATTATGATGATCCCTGAAATGTCTGGAGACGCTATGTTTATTGAAGCCTTTCTTGATGTTGTTTCTGTGCTCTCGGATCCTTACATGCAATTCTCTTGTGGTTCTGCCCACGTATTGTTTGTGGCACGGGCACGCTAACGCATATGTTACATGTGTGCTTTTACATGTAATGACCTCTCTTATATTGTATTTAGTTGCATTGGCTGTAGATGTGAAGTCCGTTTTTTTCTTACTTTTTTTTTGCTGGTCCTACATGGGAGACATTTTCCACATTTAAAAAAGCCCTTTAGGTGGTTTGATATTTTTATATGTTTAGGTGGGTCCAGGGCATTGTGTACCAGCCTATTTCTGAGATTTGGTGCCCTTCTGTAAATACTGTAAATATGGGCTTTGATGGTATAATATTATTCAAGATTCTGTCCAATTTTAAAATTCCCCAATGTTTTTTTTATGATCGTTTCCAGTGATTTATGTTGTATATTGTATCCCATTAGGAAGGCCATGTCCATATTTTTATTATTTTTCTTCTTATGAGTTTCATTTGACTTGCCTTTTATCATCAATTCTCTGTCCATAGTTTTTACTTTTTCTTTTAATATCTCTAATTCCCTTTTATTATATCCTTTTCCGATGAATATGTTTATGATGATATCTGCTTGGATATTGTAGTCGTTGATGTTACTGCAATTCCTATATAATCTCATTAGTTGGCCCTTTGGTATATTGCTAATCCTTTGGCGATGGTGGCAGCTACTGGTCGGGCTGTAACCATTCCTAATTGTCATTTTGAAGAAGGTTCTCGTGCTGATACGTCCATGTTCCTTGTAGAGTTGTAAATTCAAATAATCTATTGTTTCTTTATTCCAAGTGCCTGAAAAAGTGATTCCGTATACATTCTGATTAATTTCATTGAAGAACTTTTGTACCCCCTTACCATTTCACACAGGGGGGAGGGCCGGGATCTGGGGGTCCCCTTGTTAAAGGGGGCTTCCATATTCCGATAAGCCCCCCACCGGCAGACCCCCACAACCACAAGGGTTGTGGGGATGAGGCCCTTGTCCCCATCAACATGGGGACAAGGTGTTTTGGGGGGCTACCCCAAAGCACCCTCTCAATGTTGAGGGCATGTGGCCTGGTACGGCTCAGGAGGGGGGGCGCTCTCTCGTTCCCCCTCTTTTCCTGCAGCCTGCCAGGTTGCATGCTCGGATAAGGGTCTGGTATGGATTTTTGGGGGGACCCCACGCCTTTTATTTTTTTATTTTGGCACGGGGTTCCCCTTAAAATCCATACCAGTATAGATTTTAAGGGGGGACCCCATGCCATTTTTAAAAAAAATTTTGGCCGGGGTTCCCCTTAATATCCATACCAGACCTGAAGGGCCTGGTATGGAATTTAGGGGGACCCCACGTAATTTTTTTTTTTAAATTTTGGTTTGGGGTTCCCCTGTGGGGAATTCCCATGTGATTTTTATCAATGAACTTTTATGTGTATTGTTGGACCTGCAATTCATTAATAGCCGCGAGTAGTTTTAAATGACTTTTTTTCCTTTGAAATGTATGAATTTTGCTGTCAGACTGTTCTAAACACGGGAAACATGTGCCCCTTTACAGGCATACTATAGACACCCCCCAGGTACAAAATTTAAAGGGATATTACACTTTTATTGTTTCACTTTAAGCATTATTAAAATCACTGCTCCCAAAAAAAGGTCAGTTTTTAAAACTTTTTTTTGCATTGATCCATGTCCCCTGGGGCAGGACCCAGGTCCCCAAACACTTTTTATGACAATACCCTGCATATAAGCCTTTAAAATTAGCACTTTTGATTTCTCCCATAGACTTTTAAAGGGTGTTCTGCGGCATTCGAATTTGGCACGAATACCCCAAATTGTTCGCTATTTGGCAAACTGGCCAACAGCCGATGTTCGAGTCGAACTCAAAGCTCATTCCTAGTTCTCAGGGATCACCTCAACCTGTTGAAGAGGCTGTGCTCAATCAGTTACATTTCTGCACTTACGGTGGCTTGGCTTAAAGATTTAAAAAACTGGGAAGACATTTTGACCTGGGTGGAAAAAAATATCGCCTTTCCCACTGACAAAAGACCATTGGCAAATCCTATTTTATGACACAGTTTTGGTTAAAGCATACAAAAATAGTGCTTTACCCCACCTGTTAACCATTTGTCCACTGGGCACTTTCACCCCCTTCCTGCCCAGGCCAATTTTCATCTTTCAGTGCTGTCACACTCTGAATGACAATTGCGCGGTCCTGCAACACTGTTTCCAAACACACTTTTTATCAATATTTTGAGACAGATAGAGCTTTCTTTTGGTAGTATTTAATCACCACTGAGTTTTTTATTTTTTGCTAAACAAGTGAAAGGACTGAAAATGTTGTAAAAGGTATATTTTTTCCTTCAGTGTTGTGCGCTGATGAGGCTGCATGGATTGGCACTGATAGGCACGGATGAGGCTGCACTAATGGGCACTGATAGGTGGCCATAGGTGCATAGGTATGGTTACTCTAAGAGACAGTAGGTAGAGTAAAGGCGTGAAGTAGGCGGGAGGTGTTGCAAAATGAGCAGGGTGGACAGCCAATTGGAAGCGATTGCTGTGTTTGGGTGGTGCTTTCATTGGGTGGTGACTCGGTGGTTGTAAGCAGTGGTAGCTGTCGGGATAGGTTGTGCCCAGGCAGGTAAGCAAGACCTAGGAAGTGGAGCTGCAGGCTGGGATTGTGAGGAAGGAGCTGTTGCTGTCCCTCAGGGATAAAATAAACAGCTTTGACATTGGTATCATAGAGTAAAAACATAAGGCACCAGCACTCAGAGGGTTAAGAAAGCAGTCCTGCAATGAATAAAAAATTATATAAACAATGATAGCGTTTATTCAAAAAAGCAGCTGATAATATAAACCACAGTACTGTTCACTTGTAGTAGAGTAAAACAAAAGAGGGGGAGAGGGGCTTACACAGTCTCCGGCCATCCACTGAGCAATGAGGAGCTAAACTAAAGCCTCTCAAGAGCTATTCACTCACAGCGAAGGGAGGGAGGGAGAGATCAGTAGATGGAAGATAAGGCAGCCATCTGTGTTCCTGCTGGGATCAGATTTAATCTCAGGGGAGTCTGCTCACCGACATACAGATGATGATCCAACATGCAGAGGGATAGACGCTGCAGCCACACACTGTGGGATGCTGGAAAGGAGCCCTGTCTCATGAGTGTCAGTGACGTCAGACCAGCTGAGACACTGACTCAAGGGAGGGGAAAAGACCGATGTGGCTGGGATGGATCAGCTGTGGGAATGCTCCTTCACCCAATGCAAGCCTATGCTGTACCCCAGCAAGTGAAACAGCTGATGATCAATCCTTCAAATGCATAGCATTCCGATATGGTGACATATACTGTGGGAATGTCTAGCCTGCTGGAGAGTGTGGGCTGACAAGCTGGAAAGGCTATGCAAAGCTGTCAGAGATTGGCAGCAGGTGGAAGTCCCATAATGGATAATAATGGTGACTGGATGAATACTCCAGTAATAGATTAAAGTTGCCTTGATGACGCGTTTCGCGCACAAGTGCTTTGTCATAGTCAAGGAAAAAAGGCAACTAAGGGGGTTTAAATAATCTAAAAGGGTGGGGACAATTTGGCCGGGCTAGGGGGCAGGATAAAACTAGCCACAATGTTAACCCCTCATTGCTCAGAGGATATACAAATAAACATTGCAAATCTCATATACACATCCCATGCCTACTAGAAAATATATATGAAAAAAATGCAGCACATACTACATAAGTGAATAATCAGAACTCCTACAGTTGTGAATTGTTGCTGAAAAAATGTAAAATATAAATTGAATGTAAAGTCAATAGATGCATGTGAATGTCCCACTGCACAAGAAATGGGGATACTCCAGGGGATGGTGGTATTCCGATGGTTGTCAGAAGTCATCTTTCACCATAAACCGACCTCTCAACTGGACCAATCGTGGCAGAAATAAAAAAGGAGACTCTTACCAGATCCCGTGGATTCCCATGTCAGCGACAGGGAATCGCATGAGCAGTATGCCACCAAAGGCGTGGAAAAGAAGGTCTTGACACTCAGATCCTCTAGGCTGTAGTCTGCATGGATCTCCAGGAGTCATTAGTTTGGTCCTCACAGTGGACGGCCAAGGCGTGGATCAGGAGGGCCAGAAAGTCACTTGTGGAACAGTTGGAGGCACTTGACCTCATTCAGGAGATGGAAAAAGAGAAAAGATATGCCTCCACATAGTGTAGGTAAAAAAGGGGTGTTTTTATTGATAAAACAACCATAAACAAATAAAAACGTGATCACAGTAGATAAAAACAAATGGGCAACATAGAGAGTGGTGTATGAGTCCGACACGTTTCGACCTAGGGGTCTTCAACAGGGCATAGACCACCCACTCCAAGTTGCCATATATATATATATATATATATATATAACTAAAATTATCTGGGAAGGACCAATTGCAATGTGTGTAGAACAAGCCGTTTCATTGGGTGAGTGTAATCACCTGATCTCATTGAACAGCAAACCATAATTATCTGTTCGTTATACCTATAAATTAATTACATATTCCTTTATAAGGTAATGATTAGTAGAAAAAAATATCACCTATCCAACAAAAACGGCCTAAAAATCCCTCGAGTAACCGTAGATGAACTTCATATTAGGCTGATTGTCAAAAGGACTCCCCTGCTGACAGTGCAGAACACTGTTCCACCTTGTCAGCAAGAGGAGCCAATCTTGTTGGGCTTGACAAAAAATGCTGGATGGAACGGCCAATAGGCGGCTGGCTGTTAATCAGCCAATATCGCCGCCGATTGGCGTATCCAGCTCAAGGGGGGAATGACGTCACGTCCGAAGGCGTGCCCGGCATCCCCATCACATGTGACTCAAGTAACCAATCGGAGAGCAGGTATAGAACCCCGCTCTACCGATCATACAACGCGTGTGCAGCAAAAGGATGTGACGTGGAGCTTGGAAGCGCGCCAAGCGTCCAAGCTCCATCACATGACAGCCTACGGATGCCTGGTATGGCAAAATAAGCACTCAAAATCATCAGCCACGGACTCATCTGAATTAAGCTGTTGATAGAGACCCGGATGTAAACACCAGGGTCACTAAACAGGAAACTCTTCTAATGGGGACACCATAATTAAAAATTACAAGGTGATGAAAACAAAAAGTGTCCAACTAAGTGCATACAAAATTTGAAAATGTATGGAAAATGTATAAAAAATGTATAATGTATACTAAGAGAAGATAACAAAAACATCCCTCATATAACGTACTCTCTATATAATGGGTCTCTAAGAAATGAACCGTAATGTGTCGAATTCAAGCGGCCGGATCCTGAATTGATATCAGACTTTGTACAAATGATGATGGGGTTAAAGTTGAATGTAATATAGAAAAGTGAACGTGAAAAAACTGGAAGGTTCAAGATTGATTAATGAAAGAGTTGAGGTCCCACTCCATGTTCAAACCGAACAGGAAGTAGGACCTCAGCTCGTATATCCAGTAGGTCTCGAGGCGTGACACCTCTCAGAGACGAGACTCACCCCTCCAATGAGGGACAAATTTATCAATTACTTGGAATAAAGTCCCAGTAGGGTCCTTATTATGACACTCTAAATAACGACGAGGTACTGTATGTTTGCTTTTGCCTTTCTTGATACCAGCCACATGTTCATTGACACAGATGGAAAAAGTCCTAATAGTGCGGCTGACATACTGTTTATGACAAGGGCAAGTCACTAAGTAAACAATGTATTGTGAAGAACAAGTAGTGAAATGCTTCATATGATCTATCTGAAAAGTGACCATGGATTTAAAAGTAATACTGTTTTGTCTCCCTCCAATGTTGTGGAGGCAAACTTTGCATCTGCGGCAAGGGTAATAACCCTTGCATTCCTAAAAAAAGGACACTTTTTTGGGGGGATCTATTATGTTGGGAGCAATCTGACCTTGAATGGACCGTGCTCCCCTAAAAACTACAGCCGCTTGTTCAGGTAGAACCGAACCAAGGAGATTATAATTTAGGAGCACTTTCCAATGTTTCTTGAATATGGCCTTGATTTGTTTGGATTGGGTGGAGTAAGTAGTGAAAAACGACCATTTGTAAATGGGTTCAGATATGGTTTTCACACGTTCTATTAAGGTAGATCCTCTTTCCGTGGATAGTGCTCTATTGAATTCCTCATCTAAGTAGTTCTGATCATAACCCTTTTCAATGAATCGATCCCTCAGGACCTGTGACTGTAACTGGAAATCGGTGGTTCTAGTGCAATTACGCCGTAATCTCAAAAATTGACTACGGGGGACAGACTTGAGCCATTGTTCCTGATGACAACTGTCGACCGGAATAAATCCATTCTGGTTTGTGGCTTTAAAATACGTGCGGAACTCTAAATGTTTTTCCACTACAAAGATTTCCAGATCTAGAAAATGTACTTTGGTAGAACTGGCCTTGTAACTCAAGGATATCCCCCTGTCATTGGTGTTAAGGGTGGTCATGAAGGTATCTAGCGATGCACGGTCGCCATCCCATAGGAAGAGGATGTCGTCTATATACCTAGCCCAGAGAGTCAACTCCGTTCTCTGGGCCGCATAGACGACATCCTCTTCCCACTGGGCCATGAAGAGGTTGGCAAAGCTGGGGGCCCCATAGCCATGCCCCTCTTCTGCAAGAAAAACTGGTTATGAAACCAAAAATAGTTATGTTCGGTCACGAATTTGAGTAATTGCATAATGAAATTACGCTGTAAGAAGGGGAGCTTGTTGTCTCTAGAAAGATGTTTCTCAACCGCCTCGAAGCCCAAATGATGTGGAATGCACATGTACAGTGCTGCCACATCGGCTGTGACTTTCTGAAAAAGAAACTGATTCCAATAATTTTATGGAGTCCCTAGTATCTTTAAGGTATGATGGGGTAGAGTGAACCAACGGCTGCAAATAGAAATCGACATATTTTCCAATGCGGGCCATGACTGAATTAATCCCACTGACAATAGGTCTGCCAGGGGGATTAACTGGGTCCTTATGGACTTTAGGGAGGTAATATATGGCTGGAATGCGTGGAACTTGGGGGACTAGAAAGCATTTTTCTTTTTTATTTATAATCCCTAATGTGAATCCCTCATCTATTAATTCCACTAGGGCCTTTTTAAAGGCCATGGTGGGACCTCAACTCTTTCATTAATCAATCTTGAACCTTCCAGTTTTTTCACATGTTCACTTTTCTATATTACATTTAACTTTAACCCCATCATCATTTGTACAAAGTCTGATATCAATTCAGAATCCGGCCGTTTGAATTCGACACATTACGGTTCATTTCTTAGAGACCCATTATATAGAGAGTACGTTATATGAGGGATGTTTTTGTTATCTTCTCTTAGTATACATTATTCATTTTTTATACATTTTCCATATATTTTCAAATTTTTTATGCATTTGGTTGGACACTTTTTGTTTTCATCACCTTGTAATTTTTAATTATGGTGTCCCCATTAGAAGAGTTTCCTGTTTAGTGACCCTGGTGTTTACATCCGGGTCTCTATCAACAGCTTAATTCAGGTGAGTCCGTGGCTGACGATTTTGAGTGCTTATTTTGCCATACCAGGTATCCGTAGGCTGTCATGTGATGGAGCTTGGACGCTTGGCGCGCTTCCAAGCTCCACATCACATCCTTTTGCTGCACACGTGTTGTACGATCGGTAGAGCGGGGTTCTATACCTGCTCTCCGATTGGTTACTTGAGTCACATGTGATGGGGATGCCGGGCACGCCTTCGGATGTAACGTCATTCCCCCCTTGCGCTGGATACGCCAATCAGCGGCGATATTGGCTGATTAACAGCCAGCCGCCTATTGGCCGTTACATCCAGCATTTTTTGTCAAGCCCAACAAGATTGGCTCCTCTTGCTGACAAGGTGGAACAGTGTTCTGCACTGTCAGCAGGGGAGTCCTTTTGACAATCAGCCTAATATGAAGTTCATCTACGGTTACTCTAGGAATTTTTAGGCCGTTTTTGTTGGATAGGTGATATTTTTTTCTACTAATCATTACCTTATAAAGGGATATGTAATTAATTTATAGGTATAACGAACAGATAATTATGGTTTGCTGTTCAATGAGATCAGGTGATTACACTCACCCAATGAAACGGCTTGTTCTACACACATTGCGATTGGTCCTTCCCAGATAATTTTAGTTATATACATATGGCAACTTGGAGTGGGTGGTCTATGCCCCTGTTGAAGACCCCTAGGTCGAAACGCATCGGGCTCATACACCACTCTCCATGTTGCCCATTTGTTTTTATCTACCGTGATCACATTTTTATTTGTTTATGGTTGTTTTATCAATAAAAACACCCCTTTTTTACCTGCACTATGTGGAGGCATATCTTTTCTCTTTTTCCATCTCCTGAATGAGGTCAAGTGCCTCCAATTGTTCCACAAGCGACTTTCTGGCCCTCCTGATCCATGCCTTGGCCGTCCACTGTGAGGACCTACCCGGTGACTCCCGGAGATCCATGCAGACTACAGCCTAGAGGATCTGAGTGTCAAGACCTTCCTTTCCACGCCTTTGGTGGCATACTGCTCATGCGATTCCCTGTCGCTGACATGGGAATCCACGGGATCTGGTAAGAGTCTCCTTTTTTATTCCTGCCACGATTGGTTGGTCCAGTTGCGAGGTCGGTTTATGGTGAAAGGTGACTTCTGACAACCATCGGAATACCACCATCCCTACCCCCATTTCTTGTGCAGTGGGACATTCACATGCATCTATTGACTTTACATTCAATTTATATTTTAAATTTTTTCAGCACCAATTCACAACTGTAGGAGTTCTGATTATTCACTTATGTAGTATGCGCTGCATTTTTTTCATATGTATGTTCACTGCTTTTGTCAGACCGTATGCAGCAGCTCCCATTATCCGTACTAGTTAGCGCAGTGTTTCACATTTGTTTTCTACTAGAAAATATAATTATATATACATATATCTGATTTTGTAAAAAATCTATAATAAATAATCTATAATAATAAAATCATGGGTAAATATAAAAAATATATATATCCACAGTCCCATATAATCTGAAAAAAATGGTAAAATCAAAATGAAAAACACTATACAAAACTGCACATTTCTATTTCTTCGTTTAACCCTTTAGGGGCAAGTGAGTCGAACATGTATATCCAGAACACTTCTCTTTTGCATAAAAGGGAAAATCTCTTGTTCGTAGTAAGTGTTCCTTTGGGGATAGTTTATATTACAAAAACCTCCAGGCATTTGATATCCTTATTGTGCGTTTAAAATGCTGGGGAACACTGTGCTCATCACAACCCTTGGCAATGAATCTACGGTGGTCCCCTATTCTTGTACGTAATGCACGAATAGTACGACCCAAATAGAAAAGGCCACACGGGCACCGCAGGACATAAATCACAAAATCAGTAGAACATATTATGAACTGCCTGATTTCATAGTTTTTCCCTAGATTGGTGGTAATTGTCTTTGTCCCGTGGGTAATGAATTGGCAGGTCAGGCATCCTCTTTTCTTGCACTGGAAAATGCCTTTCCTGTCATTAAAATAGGACTTGATATCCAAAGAAGATCTAGTTGGCTTATTAAATATTTTACTGGGTGCCAAGACATTTTTTAAGGTTCGAGCTTTCCGGAAGGTAACTTGAGGAACCTCTGGTAATTCCGAGGCTAAGCACTGATCTAACAACAAAATGTTGTAATGTTTTTTCATCATTTTGGAAACAGATTTAAATTTATCGTTAAAGGTTGTAATGAACCTCACCGTATGGTTTTTATTTGATTCCTCTCTAGGGACTTTCTTTCTGGGGCGAGGGTTCATATTGGATAGAAAAGCTTAATTAATTAACTGACTTGGATATTCTTTATCTTTAAACTTTTTCGGCATCAAGACCCCTTGTTCTATATAATCCTCCAGACTCAAACAGTTTTTCCGCAGTCTATTAAATTGACCACTAGGAATATTACTTTTCCATGTGGGGTGATGACAACTTCTAAAATGAATATAAGAACTGCTGCTAGTGGGCTTCACGTGGTTTTTAGTAATAATCTTATTTTGATCATGGGACAATACTAAATCCAAAAATACAAGTTTATGGGGATCCAATACGTGTGTGAAGGACAAGCCTAGGGGATTAGCATTACAATGGGCCAAAAAGGAGGGGAACAGCTCCGGGCCCCTGCTCCATATGAGAATCACATTGTCAATGTATCGACCAAAATACACGATGTGTTCAGCAAATGGATTGTTGGCCCAGATGTTGTCCTCCTCCCAATGGCCCATGGTAAGGTTGGTATATACCGGGGCAAAGTTTGTCCCCGTAGCTGTACTCCTAAGTTGTAAATAAAACTGCTCACCAAATGCTAAATAATTCTGTTTTAAACAGAATTTGGTGGCCTTAATCAGAAATTGTGACTGTAATGAGTTAAAATCTCCACTTTTAGACAAAAAGTGTTCTATAGCCTTCAGGCCTACTTCGTGAGGTATAGATGCATAGAGGGAGGTGACATCAAGAGATGCCCACCAATATCCCTCCTCCCACATGTAGTATTGAAGGGCTTTGGTCACTTCATTTGAGTTCTTAATGTAAGAAGGTAATTGACTCACCAGAGGTTGTAGACAGAAATCGATATACTTTGATAGATCATTAATGAAACTATTAGTGCTGGCCACAACTGGTCTACCCGGGGGATTAATTAGCGATTTGTGAACCTTGGGGAGGTGGTAGAAATACAGGCTGCTACACTCTGATGGCAACATGAATTGTCTTTCTTTCCTAGTGAGCACCCCGCTTTCCCATGCCCCTTGCACCAAGGTGTTAAGTTCTAACTGGAACTCTGGAAGGGGGTCAGACCGTAATTTCAAGTAAGTATCTGTATCCGCCAGCAGCCTGCTGGCTTCTTTGATGTAGTATACCTGATTTTGTACTACCAGGCTGCCTCCCTTGTCTGCCTGCCTGATGGAAATGTCCATGTTAGCCATTAAATTTTTTAAGGACAGTCTCTCTGCTTTATTCAGATTAGAATGTTTCTGAGTATTAGGTGTATTACAGAGTAGTAGGAGATCTTTATACACTGCATGATAATATGTTTCTATATAAGGACCTTTGGAGTTAATAGGGATAAACGTGGATTTAGGTCTATAGGGAGTGTGTGTGATGGGGGTTCCAAACCAGACGATGGAACATAACCCTCAGTATGATCTTCAGCCCATAGATCCTCAAGAACTTGCAGCGCCTCTTCATGTAATTCAATAGAGGATATGGTCTCTGGTATGGGAACCAGAATGGGTTTATTATCACTCTTGGTTTTATGGGACGCATGAGGATTCAGAGCATAATGGCGTTTTAAAGTCAAGGAGCATATAAATCAATGTAAGTCCTTAAATAGGCCAAATTTATTTGGTCCTATTGAAGGGGAGAAACCTAAACCCTTTTGGAGTAATGACTCTTCAGAGGGGGTCAGGGTATGGGAGGACAGATTATATATCTTCATTGTACTGATTCCTGTATTATCTCTGACCTCTCTTTTTTGTTGATTCTTCCAGATGGTTCCTCCTCTTTGTCCTCTTTCAGTTTTCTTTTTTCTTTGTGGGCTCCCTTTTGGAGGCACTATCTGGAAATTTTGACTATTGGAAGACATTATTTGATTGTTTGAATCCTGTGAATGGTGGTCACCGGTATTCTCTTGGGATTTGGGTCTGGCTCCTAATAGAATATAATCCTCTAGCTCACAAGATAAGGGACTATAACTATTGTGGGTTGGTATATTATATGATACCTGTGACTGGTGGACCCAAATCAGTCTAATGCGTCACAATGGATGGGATTAGTGGTGATTTCAAGGAAGATGTAGATGGAAATGGGGAAAAGGTAAGATCTAAGATAGTATTAGTTGGTGTTTCCTTACTCAAAACGACCGAGACGGCACTGAGGTGGTAGGGATCATGGAACTCAAAGTGGGTCTATGTAAGGAATGATCAGTGACTATCTGGGTAGGTGGTGGCAGGTATTTAGGTCTATTATGTTTATGTAGATTCCATTTATTACCCCTGGATTTAGATTTATTTGTAGCTTTTGTTTGAGTTTTGTATGTTGTTGTCACAGTATTCTCCTGTTTGGGGCATCTCCAATCAAAGACTTGGCCATTCCCATAATCAAAACGATTACATTCTAGTTTATTTGTTTTCTTAAGGAGTAGATTATCTTTGTCCTTTTTTACATTTTTATTTAGGACTTGTAACCATTTGGGAAATAGGCAGGAGGTACTAAAATCCTGAATACTAGCTTCTTTCACTCTAGCCTGCTGTTTTGCTATTTCCAGCTTTCTCTCCCTTTGGATGATGAGGATTTTAATCCATTTGATCATGCAAAATTCTGCTAATGATCTCCATTTCTTATGGAGGTCTTCGTTCAGGAAGCTGCATTGCTTCTTGATGCGAAGACCTCTTGAGGTGATCCCTAGTTCTAAATATTTTTTGAGCAATGCTGGGTCTGTTCGTACGGCTTTGCATCCTGCAAATGTAAAAATGCTTTCCTCATACAGATTTCAAAAGCTTCTGTGTGTCGCGGATTATTAGAAATGCCTTTAGCTGTATGATCTTGTTGTATTAAATTACTTTTATTAATATTGATATTATCAAAAATGGCTTGTAGCCGATTATTTTTCTCACCACTCATTTAAAAAAATAAAAAATAATATATATATATATATATATATATATATATATATATATATATATATATATATATATATATATATAATTTTTTTTTTTCCTGTGAAAAATCTAAAAAGGCATGTGTGATAATAACTAAAATGGGACAACATGATCATGATCAATTAAAAATTATATAGCGTATAACCTTAGGAACTGAAACAATGAAATACAATTAAAATGTGCACCGACAAATATGCTGCTCCCCTCTCTGTATAAAGGAAAAGTCCCATTCAGACATATATACAGGTAAACCACTATAAGCTGCTAGTGAGAAACCAGAGAAAGGAACACTGAAAAAAAACAACAAAAATCCCAGCGCCAAATCATGGAGACGTGTGAAACGGTCAAAAGTAAGGGAATATAAATCAATGGAAGGGAATAAAAATCAATGGATGAGGATCTGTAGCCTGTGCGACTGGAAAAAAAACATCACTGATAGAAATGGATCAAACAGTAAAAACATAAGGCACCAGCACTCAGAGGGTTAAGAAAGCAGTCCTGCAATGAATAAAAAATTATATAAACAATGATAGCGTTTATTCAAAAAAGCAGCTGATAATATAAACCACAGTACTGTTCACTTGTAGTAGAGTAAAACAAAAGAGAGGGAGGGGGAGGGGGGCTTACACAGTCTCTGGCCCTCCACTGAGCAACGAGGAGCTGAACTAAAGCCTCTCAAGAGCTATTCACCCACAGCAAAGGGAGGGAGGGAGGGAGAGGTCAGTAGATGGAAGATAAGGCAGCCATCTGTGTTCCTGCTGAGATCAGATGTAATCTCAGGGGAGTCTGCTCACCGGCATTCAGATGTTGATCCAACATGCAGAGGGATAGACGCTGCAGCTGCACACTGAGGGACGCTGGAAAGGAGCTCCGTCTCATGAGTGTCAATGACGTCAGACCAGCTGAGACACTGACTCAAGGGAGGGGAAAAGGCCGATGTGGCTGGGATGGATCAGCTGTGGGAACGCTGATGATCAATCCTTCAAATGCATAGCATTCTGATATGGTGACATATATTGTGGGAATGTCTAGCCTGCTGAGAGAGTGTGGGCTGACAAGCTGGAAAGGCTATACAAAGCTATGCAAAGCTGTCAGAGATTGCCAGGAGGTGGAAGTCCCGTAATGTAATATAATGGTGACTGGATGAATACTCCAGTAATAGATCAAAGTTGCCTTGATGACACGTTTCGCGCACAAACGCTTTGTCATAGGAAAAAAGGCAACTAAGGGGGTTTAAATAATCTAAAAGGGTGGGGACAATTTGGCCGGGCTAGGGGGCTAGCCACAAAGTTAACCCCTCATTGCTCAGAGGATATACAAATAAACATTGCAAATCTCATATACACATCCCATGCCTACTAGAAAATATAATTATATATACATATATCTGATTTTGTAAAAAATCTATAATAAATGGTAGCATAGAGTTGACTGCAAAGCACTATTGGGCATTTGAACTGTTGATGGTATCTGCATCTTCATGAGGACTCTTCTTTGAGTGATTATCTAGAGCCTGTATTGGCAATCAGTAAAATGAGAGGCAAAAAGAGCTGGTGAGTGTTTGAGTGCAGATTTGGAGATGTAGGCCACTTTCACCCTTGTGCGATTTGTCCTGTGACTTGGGACTGCAAAGTCATATGACAAATCGTACCCCATGATTTCCAATGAGTACCGTTCATATCTGTGTGGTTTTAAGTTGCAGTGACTTCAAAGTAGACCCTGCACTAATTTGGTCTGATTTTTATGTAACTTAAAGTTCACAGACCTCAAGATTACACAGGCATTGCGTCAAGTTGCATCAAAGTCACATCAAAGTCGCACGACTTTCAGGTCATAAGTCATCTTATTGAAAAGAGACAATTTATTTCATTTATTTCAAACTTTAAGTATTCACTGCAAGGGTGTATTGCTTATTTCATGTATCACTAGGTGATTTATAACACTGGGTATCATTTGGTGCCTGGAGGTAATTGTAAGTATTGATTGAACACCTGATCACACTTAACAGCTGATCACATGGTAAAGAGCCGCTGTGATTGGCTCTTTACTCCAATCTGTGATCAACTGTGTCCGCATGACACAGCGGATCACAGATCGCTCCTCATGTGTGCCCTGAGTGTGTACGGGGAGGCAGGATTCTGGGAGGGAATCAATAAATGCCCTCCCAAAAATGTGCAACCACTCTATAGCCATAATTCAGTTATTGCAGGGTCAGAAAAAGGTTAAACACAGCCAAAGGTCTTATACCAAATTTCTGGAAAAATGACATCTGTCCTATTTTATTTGACTGGAGTCTAGAAGTAGAAAGGATTATGGAGGCAGAGTGCTGGGTCTATATATGCAAAGGCAAATATGACAAATTTTATAAAATATGGGCCACATGGCTCCATTATTCTACCCAGATAGATGCAGTTAGATGAGTAATTAGACAACAGGCACGACTGATATTTAGACCTTTCACTTAACTAAATGAGAGTCCACCCCCTCATCAACCAGATCTTTACTCTTATGCTCTCTATAAGATTTGTCTGCTGTCAATCTTTTGCTTTGCATCTACCTCTTTGGCCTGATGGTATACCTATAAACATCTTCATTTGTTTATTGTTTTTGATGATTGTTCTCCTATTACTGACATCTCATACATGCTGTTGTATTTACCTTTTCTTCTGGATTCCACCCTTTCTACTCCCTACCCTCCTCCCTTTCTCTTTCCTTACCCATGGGCCTTTGCTTTATTTTAGCCGATATGCTTTTTTTTAACCACAAATTTATTGCTACCACAAGGGGGCTGGTCAGCCCCCTATTTAAAGCACATTGCAGGTGACAGGTTCTCTTTAATGAGACCTCAAGGAATTATTAGGCCCCTAATGTCACCCCTGCTTTCTGCTGAAGCCAGTTGAGCCCAAACTGTGCTCGATTAGCTTCTTCCCTGGTCAGAGTGGTTGGGGATTGACAACTCTGAACCTGAAAATTCTCAGATAATGGATATTCACTGATCTCCAGTTGTTCCCTTTCCTGACATCAGTAATGATGGTCCCAAGAAACCAGGATAAACAGATAAGTCTGCAGTCCACATGGCTGGGGGTCCGGCAGGAGTGGGGGAACACGTTTCTAAGCCTGTAGAAGTGATTAGCTATCTAAAAAGTCTACAATTTCTCAGCTGCTATAGTAGCCAAGAGTTTTTTTTTTTTACATGCTGGTACTGCCGCCAGCATAGTAATTAAATTGGTGACAGTGAAAGGGCTGAAGAGGAACTGAGTTCTGGAAGCTGTGCTAAAATAAAAGGTGGGCTGAAGACAAAGGTCAAGTCATCATTAACACCTGTGGTCTCCCTGCAGCTAATCTTTTCCCATTGCAATTTTACCATGCTCTCTTCTGCACTGTGTGAAGGCTACTATCTCGGTAGAGGCACAGTTTTGTTTTCTCATGTTAGAGCCAACCAGGAAATGAAAATGGTAATAAGCACAGTAATGACATCATCAAATCTCCCAAGACTAGCAGTCAGAGACAGCAGTGTCTTAGATATCACACAGCAGTTATATAGTAGTTATATGTAGGCATTGAGTGCCTGGCAGCCTAAAACCAGGTAGTAGACATGTGCATTCGTTATCGTCCAAATGCATTTTCATTGAAATTTCGGGATTTTCGTGTTCATTTTAACAAAACAATAACGAACGCACAGAATCTGAAATCCAAAAGGTCTGAAATAAAAAAAAATGCTTTATTTTCATATCCAATATATTTTTGTATTGTTGCAACAATAGTTCGATATAGATAGATAGAAGATTTGACAAGACGGTGACAATTGCGATCTGTGTCTGTCGAACCTGCGGTCGAATGTGCCTAACCTAACTCTATTAGTCCAAGATTATTCGACATAGAGAGACAATATTCAACATTATATAGATAGAGATAAAATATTCCACATTATAGAGACATGAAAATTCAACGAAGCAGCTAAAAACATATGATCACCACAAGTGGACATTTACGGTCAAATGCTCCGCTCATAGGCTATAGAAGAATTATAATTATTACTAGTAGTCAATCAACATTAGAATTCTTCTATAGCTTTTGGGGGGAGCATTCGACCAGAAATGTACTATCTTGACAGTTTAGCTGCTTCGTCGAATCTTCTTAGAACATCCGACAGACACCATAAGCCTTCAAGTGACAGATTTGACCTTAATTAATTTGGATTTTTGTATGAATGCATTTTTTAAAGAAATGAAAACTGATTTTGGGAGTAACTAGATAAATGTATTTTTCGGACAAACTGAAATTCTGAAACAAAATATTTCAGTGTCCACATGTCTACCAGGAAGTGCACTGCTATTATTTTTCAGGAATTCAGGAGAAAAGGATGAATTTCCAGGGTACTGTTGATATATACCTATAACATTAGATATTACCTATAAAATATAAAATCTTCACTTTTGAGTTATCACAATAACAGTTAGTTTTAAAATTATCTTTTTATTAGGCAGTTTGATTAAATCTAGGGATATATGTAATATACATATCAATGTACCAGAAATAATTTTGTGAATTTGAGTACCAGTGGTGCCTTTATTTTGAACAAACTTATATATACCCAGAGCAACTTATTGTTAAAGCAGAGTTCCACTTTCCCAAAAGTAGAGCTTCCACTCATTTGTCTCCTCTCCCCTCCGGTGCCACAATTGGCACCTTTCGGGGGGTGGGAGGGGGGAGAGATATGTGTTTTTGACAGGTATCCTGTTCCCACTTCCGGGAGCCTGGGTCACAACCCGTGACATCACCATGGGGCTCCCTCCTCCCCTCCATGTCACCGGGCCAGTAGGAGAGAGGAGCGGGGCCTCGCACATGCGCAGTAGGGTTCCCAGCGTGAAGCCGTAAGGCTACACTGCCGGGTACCCTTACCCGCAATGGTGGTGGCAGCACCTGACAGCTGATGGAAACATCAGCTGCGGTGCCAACATCGCGGGACTTTAGGACAGGTAAGTGTCCTATTGTTATAAGCCAGCAGCTGCAGTATGTGTAGCTGCTGGCTTTTATTTATTTTTTTTATATTTTTGGGCAGAACACCGCTTTAACTATATTGTAAGCTCAAAAATGTAGAGCCCTATCACAGATCAGTTTCCTGGATATGTCATCCAAAATAAAACAGTGGATCCCATGCTCAGAATCACAGTCTGCTGTATATGAAGCAAACAAAGCATGTACACGCAATCTCTAAAACCTCTTTTATGTTATTTGTTTGCTGTCTGTCAACCAGTAGGACTAATTCCATTTCACTTTCAGTCACGGAAATGCAGAGATGAAACAGGAAGGTAGAGGAAATCTCCAAGGGTTTTGAAATGAATTTCCCTCTTAAACAGTTGTACCTGGAACAGTTGCCCACATTGGAAGATTTCCTCTTACCTCTTAAGGGGACAGCTAATTTGTACCGTGAAAATTGTCACCAGTACAAATAGAGGGATGAATCTTCTCAATGGGGACACAGCAATACAAACTTGCAGAACAAAGGGTCTAAGGTTGGCCATACACAGTGCAAATTTCTTTCCTGCAACCACGGGTTGCAGGAAAGGAATTTACTTGATTCCCCCCATCAACACAGACAGTGTTGATACGGGAATCCCTCCTGCCAGGCCATTGTCTTCTCCTGCTAGGGTGAAGCCTGTTATTATCACTAGCTGCTATAGCAGCTGCTTGTGATAATCACAAGTGAATCAGGCAGACCAGTTGTACCCAAGTTGATTGGTACATTCAGTCTGCCCACTAATGGTTCCTGCTAAATGAACTGAGTATGGCCAGCCTAACCCTTTCTCATTCTGTCCAAAACAAAAAGGGTTTTCTTAGAGATGTATTCAGTGAAATCTCTCACAGAACTCAGGAGGTAAGAACTCAAGAGATAAGACTGTTTATACAAAGCATTAATGCATTGAACAACAAAACCTATATTTACTGGCCCAGAAACAAGCATTTAGGTGTTAGGGATATAAAAAGGGGTTAATTTCACTTGAATGAAAGCAGGGGGATGGGGTGGAGTGTCAACACGTAGGCACGCCACAAGCACGTCCCAGACCCCCAGCCCTCCCTGCACACCTGCTCTGGTCGTAGGATGGAATGGTGGGATGCTTAGAACGCAGTATGGAGAGATAGAGCCGGCCCTGCCTGTTGAGTCACCGCTCTCTCTCTGCTGGCATCGGGTGTCCTCCCCCTACCACTACCCCAGGAACTCAGAGATCAAGTACCTCCCTAGCCAGACGAGAGTCCAATAGACCAGAGGAGGGTTTGGGGTGGCCCCCTCTCTCGCTCTCTCTTCCCCTTCCTCTTTGCTTTTTCCCTTGTTTTGTTTTGCATGTAATGAACTGTATGAGCTGATTATTAGAAAATACTTGCGCATAAACCATCTCCTAACCAAGACTGCATTAAGACCCCAGGCTATTTTAGTTGAGACACAAGCCAAAGAAATGAGGGGGAAGTCAAGCAAAGCAAATAAAGGGGCCACGGCAGTGTTAACCCCGGAAGGGTATAAAACGTTATATGTCTGCAGACTCTAGTATTATGGAAGAAGCGCAAAGTAGCCCTAGGACGGGAGCCTCAACACATCCAGGGATAAATAGACAAAAGATGGTAGAGGAAGAGAATAGAACAGGGAAGGCACAAGAGGGCAAAACAACAAGAAGCAATGGGAGTCACCCCCAGGCTGGCTCTAAGACCCAAGAGGGGACACAGAGGAAAAGTGGCGAGGAGGAGGACCCAGCAGGGAAAAGACCCCCTCAATTAACAACGCAGGAGGAAGGCATACAAATCAAAGAGATGCTAGCAGAGATGCTGTCCAAAATGGAGGCATCATTGAAAGCGGACATAGCTGCAGTAAGAATGGATATTGAGCAGGTACTTGGAAGGGTGGAAGAGACGGAGGGAAGATTAGATGACCACGAGCGACGATTGGAGGACATAGTAAACAAATAAACCACCTTCAAAGTGCAAGTAGGGGTCTCCTGTATAAATTAGAAGACTACGAGAATCGCAGTCGACGCAAAAATTTGTGAATTAAAGGGCTCCAGCTGAAGTATGCGAATGAGGAATTGGCGGCAATATTACAGCTATTTACAGCTATTTAACCCCCTTTTAGAAAAAGAACTGTCAGTGCCTTTGAAACTAGACAGAGTTCATAGGATTGCACGTTACACTTTACATAGATCAGAGAGCCCAAGAGATGTTATAACGAGGTTCCACTATGTAGAAGAAAAATCAAAAATCATGGAAAAACAGCAGAATTCCTCAGGAGTATGATATGAAGTAGTGGAATTACAAGTTTATGCAGATTTGTCGGCAGAGACTCTGTCAAGAAGGAGACTCCTAAAACCACTAACCAAGCATATGAGGTCATCTGAGATAACTTATCAGTGGGGGTTCCCGGCTTGTCTGATTGGAAGAAAAAATGGTTGAACTGCAGTATTAAGATTTCCGGAAGATTTAGGGGACTTTTGAAGTAAACTGGATATCTCACCTCCTCCCATCCCTGGCTGGGGAGAGGAGGAGGGAGCAGTACACCCTCAAAAGATGCTGAGATGGTGTAGGGGGGTGAGGGGGGAGGAGGTCCCGGCTAGCGGAGAGAGTCGGCGCTCGAGGGAGTAGGCCGGTATTAGCAAGTGCAGGGTGAGAGGGGGGAGCGGGGGGGTTAGGGGGGTGCTCGGAGGGGTGGTTGATGTGAGCCCATTAGGGAATATGGCGAAGGGGAGACACCAGGTGGGTGTCCCCAAGGTCCATATATTGAACAAAAAAAGGGGTCTGCCTAGCCCACCAGGCAATTTGTTCCAGACAAGGGGGAGGTGGGGAGGTGGGGAGGGGGGTTTGGTGGGACGGGGGGTGGAGGGGAGTGAGGGGGGTTCGAGGTTGGGGGGTTGTTTTCCCTTTTTTTTATCTCTCTCTCCATTGCCCAGATTATCTCCCTGGACTGGCCAGACGCTCCTATTGAGGTAATACATGGGAGTTGTAAATTTGGTTATGTATAATGTATGATAATGTATGGGGACTAAACACAGCAAAAAAAAGGTATAAAATAAATAGGGAATTGCAGTATTTGGGAGCAAACATAGTCTGCCTACAGGAGACTTATATCACACATGTATCAGGGGATAACCTGGCATCACAGCAGTTCCCAAAGTGGTTCTATGGGGATGCGGGATCAACACACTCAAGGGGTGTATCCATTGGATTTGATAGGACAATGGTGTTTGTAGAGGGAGAGCGTCTGACCGATCCAGAAGGAAGGTATCTCTTTATAAAGGGGAAATTGTTTGATATGAAATGTACAATAGCAAATATATGTTCTCCAAATAGAGACCCAGATAAATTCCTAAGGAAAGTGCTAAAAAAGCTTGAGATGTTTAAAGAAGGGAAATTAATAGTGGCAGGGGACTTGAATTGGAGCATGGAGCCAGGCTGTGACACTTCAGGAGGTGCCTCCAAACTTATAACTTATAAATGGGAGGAACTTAAAAAAACACTCATGACCCTTCAGTTAATGGATGCATGGAGGATATGCCACCCAAATGCCGTGTACACACGGTCGGACTTTCCGGCGGACTTGGTCCGGCGGACCAGAGTGTGCCGGACAATCCGCCCGTGTGTAGGCGCCAGCGGACTTTTCCGGCGGACTTTTTCCCCAAAGTCCGCCGGACCAAGATTTGAAACCTGTTTTAAATTTATCCGCCGGACTCAGTTTCGGGCGGAAAGTCCGCTCGTCTGTGTGCTGGTCCGACGGAAAGCCCGCTCGTGTGTATGCTGGTCCGACGGACCAGATACGACGCGAGGGCAGGGTATTGCATCTCGCGCTCGCTGCAATAGGAAAAACAGATTTTCCTATTGCGGTGAGCGCGGGGCATACCAGGCCCTTAGGTCTGGTATGGATTATGAAGGGGAACCCCCTACGACGAAAAAACGGCGTGGGGTCCCCCCTATAATCCATACCAGACCCCAATCCGAGCACGCAGCCCGGCCGGTCAGGAAAGGGGGTGGGGACGAGCGAGCGCCCCCCCCTCCTAAACCATACCAGGCCGCATGCCCTCAACATGGGGGGTGCTTTGGGGGAGGGGGGCCCCCCACCCCAAAGCACCTTGTCCCCATGTTGATGAGGACAAGGGCCTCTTCCCGACAACCCTGGCCGTTGGTTGTCGGGGTCTGCGGGTGGGGGTCTTATCGGAATCCGGGAGCCCCCTTTGATAAGAGGGCCCCCAGATCCCGCCCCCCCACCCTATGTGAATGAGTATGGGGTACATGGTACCCCTACCCATTCACCTAGGGAAAAAGTGTCAATAATAAAACACACTACACAGGTTTTTAAAATAATTTATTAAACAGCTCCGGGGGGGTCTTCCTCCGGCTTCGGGGGTTCCTCCGGTTCCTCTTCTCCCGGCGTCCGGTTGGTTCTTCTCCGCTCTCTTCTCCCGGTGTTCCAGTTCTTCGGCCGGCTCCTCTGCTGTCTTCAGGTAGCTCTCTTGCCAGCAGAGGTCCGGGCTTCTGGGCTTCTGGGCTTCTTGGCTTCTTGGCTTCTTCCCTCTTCTCTTCTCCAGATGTTGACACGACGCTCTCTCCGGCTGGACTGCTCTCTGAGGGCTCCGTTGTGACTTATATAGGCGGAGACCCCGCCCCCTAATGATGTCACAGTCCCTGGGCATGCTGGGACTGTGACGTTTTAGGGGGCGTGGTCACCGGGCGATGTTGACCATGCCCCCTAAAACGTCACAGTCCCAGCATGCCCAGGGACTGTGACATCATTAGGGGGCGGGGTCTCCGCCTATATAAGTCACAACGGAGCCCTCAGAGAGCAGTCCAGCCGGAGAGAGCGTCGTGTCAACATCTGGAGAAGAGAAGAGGGAAGAAGCCAAGAAGCCCAGAAGCCCAGAAGCCCGGACCTCTGCTGGCAAGAGAGCTACCTGAAGACAGCAGAGGAGCCGGCCGAAGAACTGGAACACCGGGAGAAGAGAGCGGAGAAGAACCAACCGGACGCCGGGAGAAGAGGAACCGGAGGAACCCCCGAAGCCGGAGGAAGACCCCCCGGAGCTGTTTAATAAATTATTTTAAAAACCTGTGTAGTGTGTTTTATTATTGACACTTTTTCCCTAGGTGAATGGGTAGGGGTACCATGTACCCCATACTCATTCACATAGGGTGGGGGGGGCGGGATCTGGGGGCCCTCTTATCAAAGGGGGCTCCTGGATTCCAATAAGCCCCCCGCCCGCAGACCCCGACAACCAACGGCCAGGGTTGTCGGGAAGAGGCCCTTGTCCTCATCAACATGGGGACAAGGTGCTTTGGGGTGGGGGGCCCCGCAGGGCGCCCCCCTCCCCCAAAGCACCCCCCCATGTTGAGGGCATGCGGCCTGGTACGGTTTAGGAGGGGGGGCGCTCGCTCGTCCCCACCCCCTTTCCTGACCGGCCGGGCTGCATGCTCGGATCGGGGTCTGGTATGGATCTTTGGGGGAACCCCACGCCGTTTTTTTCGGCGTAGGGGGTTCCCCTTTATAATCTATACCAGACCTAAGGGCCTGGTATGCCCCGCGACGGGGCTCGCAAGGTGTCAATCTTGCCGATAAAAGCGGCAAGATTGATTTCCTTTTCTAGTCCCGTCGCACATGAGTCACGTTCAAAATGAACGGACTTGTCCGTGTGTGGGCAAGTCCGTTCATTCTGAAAGTCCGCCGTACCTCCGGCGAAAGTCCGTCGGAAAGACGGGCGGACTTAGCCCGCCGGAAAAGTCCGGTCGTGTGGGGGCAAGTCCGTCCGTTTTAAAGTCCGGCGCACCTGGCGGACAAAGTCCGTCAGAAAGTGTGCCGGACCAAGTCCGCCGGAAAGTCCGACCGTGTGTACGTAGCAAAAGAAACAAGATTATACTTTTTATTCCCCTGTACATAAATAATTCTCGAGGATTGACTATGTCTTAATAGAACACCAATTAATCCAACACCTCAAGGCTGCAGAAATCAAAGCAATTACACTGTCCGACCATGCCCCAGTGAAAATCCAATTGGAGATAACTGGGGATGCTCGGACCAGGATGAACTGGAAATTGAATGATTCTTTCATCCAGGATCCGGATTCGGTTGAAAGGGTAGAGCAGGAAGTGAGGACATATTTCGAGATAAATGATACAAAGGAAATATCTAAAGCTACACTCTGGGAGGCCCACAAAGCTTACAATAGAGGGATCCTGATCAGCATAGGAGCGGGGAAAAAGAAAGAAAGGGGGAAAAAATGTCACTTCTTTATAAGGAGATCCAAGAACTCGAACAAGATACACAACCAAGGGGGATCCCTGAAAGAAAAGAACTAATAGAAAAAAGAAGGAAGTTAGACAAACTATTAGAACAGGATAGGAAATGCGCCTTTGATACCATAAATAAGGAAAAATATCAGGGCAATAAATCAGGTAAATGGATGGCAAGAAGGGTAAAGGAAAAAAAGAATAGGACCTTTATACCCAAGATTAAAAATGAGGAAGGCGGGCTAGAATTCTCTTCCCCCAATATTGCAAGAATATTTCACTCCTATTATAGCGCTTTATACAAGGTGGGTGGGAAAAAGGAAGAGGGAGAGAGGAGGAAGGAGGATATGAGGGAGTACCTGAGGGGCATAGACCTTCCTAGGGTGGAGACGGAAGAGGTAGAGCTCCTTGAGACTCCTATCTCGCAAGAGGAGGTAGAAAGAGCAATAAGCAAAACCGCCCTGGGAAAGAGCCCGGGCCCCGACGGATACTCTATTCTATACTATAAAAAAAATTCGAAATTTTTGGTACCTAAACTTTGTAATTATTTAAATGCCTTAGGAAAAGAAGAGATGCTCCAAGGGGAGTCCCTCCTGGCTCACATTACTCTTATCTTGAAGGAAGGAAAAGATCTAGCATCTCCAGGTAGCTATAGACCAATCTCGCTATTAAATACTGACATAAAAATCTTTGCCAAAATACTTGCAGATAGGCTAAAGGCCTGGATACCTAGGTGGGTCTATAATGACCAAGTGGGGTTTGTGGCGGGTAGGGAGGGGAGAGACAACTGCTTGAAATCCATCCTTTTGGTTCAGGGGGTAATTAGGAGAGGTACCCTGGCAGTCCTCATGTCAATTGATGCTGAAAAGGGTTTTGATAGAGTTGACTGGGGGTTCATGTTTGAACCACTGCAGCATTTGGGAATTGGCGAGAGGATGATGAGGTGGATTACTTCCCTATGTCAACATCCAAGAGCCAGAATTAGAGTGAATGGAACCCTGTCTTCTCCCCTTGAATTATTTAACGGGACAAGAAAGGGTTGCCCCTTGCCCCCTATCTTATTTATAATAACTTTGGAACCCCTACTGGCAGCGATCCATAAGAACCCAGATATTAAGGGAATTTGGGTGGGAGAAATGGAATATAAGGTAGCAGCATTTGCAGACAACCTGCTTTGCTACATCTCTAGCCCCAGAACAACAATCCCCATCGCGCTTGAGGAGTTCAAGCGCTATGAGGAACTTACAAATTTTAAAATAAACATGGTTAAATCAGAACTTCTAAATGTAACACTCTAAGAGAGCAGATGGCAATACAACCTAAGTTCCCTTTTACCTGGCGCTGGAAGGAGTTGGGATACTTGGGAATAAAATTGGCATCAAACCCGAATGATCTGTTTAAAGCTAATTATATCCCTCTGCTCAACAAGATTAAGGATCAATTAAAAGGGGTGAAGTACCGATCTTTGTCGTGGATTGGCAGGATAAACGCAGTTAAAATGTTTGTCCTGCCAATATTGATTTATACCTTCCAGATGATCCCAATCGCACTCCCCTCCGATTTCTTTAGAAAACTACAATTTATGTTATTGAGGTATATTTGGGTATGTAAATGTCCTAGGATATCGTATGATATTCTGATTAAGGATAAAAGACAGGGAGGATTGGGAGCTCCAGATTTTAAAAAGTATTACAAAGCAATTTCTATCTCTAGAATCGTAGATTGGCTGCACATTAAAAAAGAAAAAAGTTGGGTGAATATAGAAATAGCACAAAGTAGGGTGGATCTAGAAAAGATGATATGGATACCGCCACAATTTCGTGAGTTAGGGCACAGCACTAATATTTTGACGAGGAACACATTCAAGATTTGGGACAGGTTAGGTAAGAGATTTCAATGGGATTATAACTCACCACTAATATCACTTATTAACACTAATTATTTTAAACCAGGGAAGGAGTAACACTTATATTTTACAAGGTGGGCAAAAAAAGATGAAATACATTTGCAGGATGTGATGAGGGGCAATAGATTTTGCATGTATATAGAAATCACTAGGGAATGGGGAAACAAACCACTGGACAAATGGAGGTATGCTCAGATACAGCACTTTGTACACTCTTCCACAACCACTGAGGGGAAGAGGCCAACTTAGAGCATAGAAAAATTACTAAGCTCCCCCCTGAGTACAACTGGTAGTATATCTAAAATCTACAAAATATTTAGAGATGAAGCAAACAATGGGTTTCCCGCTTATCTGGATAAGTGGGAAAGAGAAATAGGGTCCCTGAGAGACGAGGAACATAGGCTTAAGATACTAAAAATGGTTTATTCATCGGCAAGAGACACCCAGATGCATGAAATGGGTTATAAACTAATAGCACGGTGGTACGTGACCCCCCAGAGGGTGCATGAATATAGGACAGAGAACCCCCAAACCTGTTGGAGGGGGTGTGGGGCCTTGGAACTTTTGTGCACCTTAGGTGGGAATGTCCCAAAATCGATATCTTTTGGGGAAAAATCATAGGAATAATTTCACAGATCACGGGGAAACAGATTAAAAAAAGTCCATGGATGTGCTTGTTTCACAATACAGATATGAAAGTATCCCAATATAGTAGGTCATTGGTTCCATTTCTCCTGAACTCTGCTAAAGATTTAATACCATGCCTCTGGAAAGTCTCTGAAGCTCCAAGTTTGAAAGAATGGATAATAAGGGTGGAGTGGGTGAGATCTATGGAGGAGTCAATACATTTAATAGACGGTTCACGGAAGAAATACCTAGAGATGTGGCAGAAATGGTTTGAATTTAGGAAAATGGAGAAGAGTATTATTGATGGAGACATAGAGGCAGTTGGTGTATTAGGAGAGAGAGAGGGAGATTGGGAGGGTTTTTTTGGGGGGAGGGGGGGTATGGGTGGGTAGGGTAAATGCGTGTACTATTTTTAAAGATTGTAATGAGCCTAAAATTCCCTGGTCGAGGAATGCATGTATATTTTTGTAGTATTATAAAATAAAATAAAATAAAGAATATATAATAAAAAGGGGGTGATTTTACTAATCCAGAGTCAGTAACATTGAATGAACACAGGACCAAATGGAAAGCCACATCACTTCTTCTCTTTGAAAGATTTTTCCGAAGAAGGCTCAGGCACCGCATGGAAATAAAGTATGCAGTATAAATTCGTAAATCCCCATACTATAAGTCTGTAATAATAGAACAACAAAATGGTGCATGAAGAACAAGGAACTCTTAATGTTACATACTGTAGTTACATAGTAGGTGAGATTGAAAAAAGACCCAAGTCCATCAAGTCCAACCTATGTGTGAGATTTTATGTCAGTATTACATTGTATATCCCTGTATGTTGTGGTTGTTCAGGTGCTTATCTAATAGTTTTTTGAAACTATCGATACTCCCCTTTGAGACTACCACCTGTGGAAGGGAATTCCACATCCTTGCCACTCTTACAGTATAGAACCCTCTACATATTTTAAGGTTAAATCTCTTTTCTTCTAATTTTAATGAGTGGTCATGTGTCTTGTTAAACTCCCTTCCTCGAAAGAGTCTTATCCCTATTGTGGGGTCACCTGTACAGTATTTATAAATTGAAATCATATCCCCTCTCAAGTGATGTAATTCGTTAAAGACCAGACTTTAGTGAGACAGTAAGGTGACATCACAAGAAGCAATATTTAGCCATTTAAAACAGTTATTTACCAGTTTCCTAACCAAGGTAAGGCTTCATGTACACTTGAACTACTTTGAACGCCGGCCGCAGGAAAACGCAAAACGATTCTGAGCGTTTGGCGTCCTGGGGTTAAAACGTTCCATGCAATTCTTCCACGTTCTGGAGAGGGAGGTTAGGGGGGGTTGAACCTCCTCTAACCTCAGCAGCTCCTAACCGATCCTAAAAGTCTATGTGTACATGGACACATAGGCTTTTATGGAGTTGAGTTTAGGAGCTTTGGCAACAAAACTCCAAAAGCCCCTAAACTCAAGTTTAGGAGCTGCTAGTATACATGGAGCCTAAACTAAAATAGCTATCAAATGTGGAAATATAGTGTATACGTGAATTAAATCTATGGTGCAGCAATGGCAAGATGAAAAGTATTATAATAAATTAGAAAATATGTAAACGTGTAAGTCCAAGTCTTGGGCTAATCATTAAAATCAAATTTATAAAAATCTTAATGCTAAAGTTGATATTAGTTTTAAAGGCATATAGCCAAATGCAAATAATATTTTACTAAATGGCTAAGGCAGGTAAATTAGGTGCAAAACCACTCCTTTGATGCATTTCAGTTGTAAAGGTATACAGTATCAGCAGTCCTGGTGTAATTTGACCACAAACAACTACAATAATACATTTAATTTGACTTCATTATATAAACCAACACGGGAAAAAGTGTTACAGACATAAATCCAATTATACTCTTTTTTCAAAAGGATTTTGTCAAAATCTCTTTTTTGGGGATTAATCTAGAGCTGAAAATGCTTTTGAATTCAAAGCCTTCAAAGTTCCATTATGACATTCCTAAAAGTGTGCTGACAAGGAATTTGTTTTTAGATTTTCTCCTAAGATGATTCAAAAATGAATTACTTATTCCCAATCTACAATTTTTGGCAAGAACATCCCATTAGGTAAGCCACTCTGCTTGAACTACAATTAATGAACAATCCAATGTTAAAAATAGTATATCCTTTGATATTGGAAAAGTATAAAGTTTGAGCACATATTTGCATATAGTGTAATGACCAAAACTAAACACGCACTTCTGTACTTTAAAAAAAAGGCCTTTTTAAAATATAATTTATTAAATACTATTTTGGAATTATTATTGATTTTGAACAAACAATTTGAACTTTTGCTGTAGGGAAGACTATTTTTGTGTTGCCAAAATGGTAACAATTTCTATACCTTCCATTTATATTTTCAGTAGGATGTTACATTAAAGTAATTGTAAAGCTTATTTTTTTTTTATTAAAATAACAAACATGTACTTACCTGCTCTGTGCAATGGTTTTGCACAGAACAGCCCGATCCTCCTCTTCTGGGCTCTCCCGCTGGTGCTCCTTGCTGCACCCCCTGCAGAGTGCCCCCATAGCAAGCTGCTTGCTACAGGGCACTCGTGCACGCTCACTCCTGAGCCCTGCCCCCCTCACTGGTTCTGATTGAAAGGGAGCTGCATGCAGAAGGTATTTACCTTACTACATATAATGCAGAAAGGTATAAAAAAAACTTCTGCCTTCACAACCACTTTAAATAATGCAAGCCCTCTTAAACTTGTGTATCAATTAAAGCTTTATCAGTGCTAGGGTTGTAAAAGACTTAAGACATCCCTCAACACTCCAAGGATAATAATGATGTGGTGGATGGATGTGACCTTGCTGCGCTGACAGGATTAGCGATTTAAAGGAACATATTTAAATAAAACCTGAACCTGTATGGTTAGCATAGCACACATATGCCACAGTCCTTATATCTGGAAAATATGTTTTATTTATTGTGCCATGAGTGAGAATCTAACAGACACATAGAAACTGCAGGACAATCATTTTTAAAAACTGAAACTTTTGCATTACATATGCTCTACTCCACACAGGACATTGACATTAAGCTAACACTTTGTCTGACCCTAACTTAACCACTTACCCACTGGGCACTTAAACCCCCTTCCTAACCAGACCAATTTTCATCTTTCAGCGCTCCCACATTTTGAATGACAATTAGACATGTGCATACTGAAATATTTTGTTTCGGAATTTCGTTTTTGTCTGAAAAGTAAATTTATTTAGTTACTCCCGAAATTATTTTTTATTTATTTTGTTTTTCGTTAAAAATTGCATTCGTCCGAAAATCCAAATGAATTAAGGTTGAATCTGTCATTGAAGGCTTATGGTGTCTGTCGAATGTTCAAAGAAGATTTGACGGAGCAGCTAAACTGTACGTATACATTTCCGGTCGAATTTTCCACCTACAAGCTAGCTGTAGTAGAATTCTAATGTTGTATGACTAGTAATAATTATATTTATTAATTATTTTACTAGTCAACCAACATTAGAATTTTTCTATAGCCTATGGGCGGATGCATTTGACCGGAAATGTGCGAATGCAGCATCGTACAGTTTAGCTGCTCCGTCGAATCTTCTTAGAACTTTCGACAGACCCCCTAAGCCAAAGATTCGACATTTAGATGTTTTTCGTTGCTTTGTCAAATCTTCGTTGTTCATGTTGAATGGTCTACTCTACCCCAACAGTCAGCCAACTTTCACATTCGTTTCTCAATCTCCAAGTGCAATGGCGGGCGTGGCATCCGACGTTGTGTCAGATATTGATATGGCATTATAATATAGAATCTATAATAATAAATCCCCCCACAACACGGGCAGCCTCTGAGGCTATCACAACACTAGCAACACTAGTATCACTATTAAGTTCACAACACTAACACAATAGCAGCAGATTATTATGACAAAGTTAAGTTGAACTGTAGCTTGCTTCACTATTGTTCTGCTGCTGTGTTTATGCTTAATTGCTAAATAATTCAGGTTCTCTGACAAATGGACCAGCTAAGATTGACATTGAAATGATTCAGTGTGTGTGTACTTAGTTCTAGCTATTTTACTGCCCCTCCTCTTTGGTTACAATCGGCCAATAACATTCATCATCATCATTATTTATATTTTACTTCCCCCACCCAATTCCAGCAGTGATCTTTCCTCTCTATGTCAAATCTTTTCTCTCTATGTGGAATATTTTCTCTCTATGTCGAATCTTTTCTTTCTATGTAGCATAATCTTGGACTAATAGAGTTAAGGTTAGGCACGTTCGACCACAGGTTCGATAGACACAGATTGTTATTGTCAGCGTCATGTTGAATCTCCTATCTCTATTGAACTGTTGTCGCAAAGAAAATGAAAATAAAGCATTTGTTTATGTCGGATCTTTTGGTTTTCGTATTCTGCACTTTCGTTATCGTTTGTTAAAACGATAACGAAAATACCTGAAATTCGGACGAAAATGAATGCACATGTCTAATGACAATTACTCAGTCCTGCAACACTGTACTCATATGAAACGTTTGTCCTTTTTTCACACAAATAGAGCTTTCTTTTGGTGGTATTTGATCACCTCTGGGTTTTTTATTTTCTGTGCTATAAATGAAAAAAAGACCGAAAAGTTTGTAAAAAAATTTATTTTTCTTTATTTCTATTATAACATTTTGCAAATAAGTAATTTTTCTTTATAAATTTGGGCTGAAATTTATACTGCTACATATCTTTGGTAAAAATAACCCAAATTAGTGGATATTATTTAGTCTGTGTGAAAGTGATAGAGTCTACAAGCTATGGTGCCAATCACTGAAAATTGATCACATCTGATCACACCTGATGTACTGAGGCCTATCTCATTTCTTGAGACCCTAACAAGCCAGGAAAGTACAAATACCCACAAAATTACCCCTTTTTGGAAAGTAGACATTCCAATGTATTTAGTAGGAGGCATGGTTAGTTTTTTGAAGTTGTAATTTTTTCCCACAATTCTTTGCAAACTGAAGATTTTTTTTATTTTTATTTTTTTCACATCAAATTGTCATTATAACAGGTTATTTCTCTCACATGGCATGTACATTCCACAAATGACACCCCAAAATATATTCTGCTACTCCTCCTGAGTATGGTGATACCACATTTGCGAGACTTTTACACAGCCTGGCCACATACAGAGGCCCAATTATTGAAGTAGCACATTCAGGCGTTCTAGGAGCATAAATTACACATCTAATCTTTCAACCACCTATTACAATTTTGAAGGACCTGGAGCACCAGGACAATTCAAACGCCCACAAAGTGACCCCATTTTGGAAAGCAAACACCCCAACGTATAATCTATGAGGCATAATGAGTCTTTTGAGTTCATTTTTTTCCATAAGTTTTTGGAAAATGTGGAAAAAAAATGAAAACACATTTTTTTTACACAAAGTTGTCCATTTCTAAGCTACAGAGGCCCAACATTGAAGTAGCACATTCAGGCATTCTAGAAGCATAAATTACACATCTAATTTTCATACAATCTGTCACATTTTTGAAGGCCCTTCATATTTCTAACACATAGCATGAACATACCAAGAATTACACCGTAAAATACATTCTGCTGAGCAAACAAAAAGATTACCTGTGGTTTTAGTAGTGCAGTTGTCCACAGGAAGAGAGCACTGATCCAGGCAGCAGGCATGGATGTGATCAGCGACAGTGAATGGAATTGTCCAGGCAGCAGGCAGGAATATTGTCCATAGTCAGTACAGGCAGGGATACTGTCCATATACAGTCCAGGGTCAGTGCAAGTAGAGACATTGCCATCAGTGCCAAAATATTGGTCCTGGTAGTAAGCAGGAACATGGTCCAAGTAACAGGCCAGGAAAGAATGGGGACAGGGGTAGAGGCTTCTCCCACCCAAATTTCTTTGAAGCCTCTGAGTCTCCAGACCCTAATCTTGATATGAGAAAACTAAAAAGTTAGTTTCCTGCATCCAGAAAAACATTTCTGGAGCCCCTCACATATGTGAGACCCCTGTGTTCCCACTAGCATAGCAGGGTAAATGATCAGTCCAAGAGGCAGGCAAAAAACATGGTCAAACAGCCAGGGTCAGTTCCAGAGCAGGCAGAGGTAGGTACAGTTTATCATTAGGCAGAAGCTTGGTCATATAACAGGCCAGGGTCAGTTCCAGAGAAGGCAGAGGTATGTACAGTTCAGTGCAGTGGCATAAGGGGTGTGGAGGAAAATGATAGGAAATGAGAATTACGTTTGCCATACTTCCCTAATAATTTAGAGAAGTATGGTAACAGCAGAAAGATTCACCTATACAGAGGCCTGGTTGGGAAGGACATTGGGGACAATAATAAGTGGTGTCTCTTCTAACTCCTCCTCTGGGGCACACCTGGCATTTCTTCTGACGTCTGTGGCCTGTTTCACGGGAGGGATTTTCTCAGGAAAGTGGCGCTCGTGGAGTCTGCTCACGGAATCAGAGCGAATATTTTCTGGTGGGCTTTCAGGGTACAAAAGGGCAGACATTACTTGTTCCTGGTAGTGCAGATAGGATACGGGGGTCTCAGTAGATTTTTGGTAAATAATATAAGTGTTATACATGGCCAAACTGAAAAAATAAATGGACACTTTTTATACCAATGACGGGATTTTCTTGTGGAAAGGTAGGGTTCAATCATCTGAACATTGATGTCCACTCCCCCCATAAACAAATTATAGTCATAGATACAAGCTGGTTTCTGTATTGGGCCATTTCTTCTGGAGACTTCCACGTAGGTGTCATTATGGATTGTCGTGAGCATGTGAACGTTTCGTCTGTCCCTCCACTTGACAGCCAATAGCTCCTGGTTCCTCAAAGACGCTGTCTCCCCTCGTCATAGCCTTTCATTGACAAGTTTTTGCAGGAAGCCCTTTCTATTGGCTCTATTGTACCACATGCTGGGCTGTCCCTCCGGTGAAGATTACGGAAGAGGGGCAAGCTTGTATAAAAATTATCCACATAAAGATGGTATCCCTTTCCAAGGAGTGGATAGACAAGCTCCCAGACAACTTTGCCGCTGGCTCCAATATACTCTGGACATTCAGGGGGATGCAGTTGAGGGGTCCTTCCCTTTGTACACCTGGAAGGCATAAATGTACCCTGTGGCTTGATCACAAAGTTTGTACATTTTAACCCCATATCGGGCCCTTTTGCTGGGGATAAACTGTTTGATGCCCAGCCTGCCTGAGAATTTTTACAAGGGGCTCATCAATGGAGATATTCTGTTCGGGGGTATATAACTGGGGAAATTTTTCAGAGAAATAATTTAGGAGTGACCGAATTTTAAAGAATTTGTCAAAAGCTGGGTCATTTCGGGGAAGGCACTGGGTGCTGTCATTATAGTCGAGGAACCGCAAAATCATAAGGTATCTTGATCTTGGCATAATCGATGAGAAGAGTGGCATGTGGTGGATGGGGTTGGTAGACCAATAGGATTGGAATTTGTTTTTTTGGTGAGTCTCATAGTAAAAGTTAGGCCTAAGAACATTTTGAATTCCTCTATGGTAAGTTCCCTCCACTCAAAGGGACGGGCGTAACTAAAACCAGGGTTTCTTACTATGTACTGCTGTGCATAAAGGTTGCACTGGGCCACAATGGACTATAGTAAGTCTGAAAAGGTGAAAATTAAATGAAAAGCATGACAAAATCATCGGTGTTCACCTGGACACCTGGCTGGATGGTAAAAGGGGGGATATTTGCTGCTCTGGAATTAGGGGGAAGCCACAGGGGGTTTTGAAGGGCATAGGGAAGGCTGGCATGGCCCCTATCCCTTTGGGGCTGAGATGACACCCTACAGGTGCCTGGCCTTTGTTGCAGTGGCACTGCGGTTGAGGTGGACAGCACTGCTCTTGAGGTGGACGGCACTGCGCTCGAGGGGGATGGCCCTTCGCTGCTGGTAGTAGGCTACTGCACCACGCCAGAATGCCTTCTTTTCACGGGCACACGTTCCTCTTCCAATTCTATATCAGACCCACTGCTTGTCACGGGTTCATCCGAATCCAAATTGGACGCTGGTAGGCCTCCTCGCTAATAAAATATTTTTTTGTTATACTGGTGGCTGGTGAGGCAGCACTGCAGGGTACTGATGTGTACTATTGGGCACTGTAGAGGCACTGTCACGACTAATACTCACCGAGGCCAAGATGCCGAGAGCGGCTCGCCCTTACAACCACGCGCACCCAGACCCCTGGAATTGATACAGGGAGCAGGGGGCACGCGGAGGCACGGGCTTGAGAGATCCGAAGGTGGGACTGAAGGGCTGGTAGCATACTTTGGTTGCTGGCCGGAGGTGCACTGGCAAGTATTGTGCAGAACCGGGGGACTGAGGAACTGGAAGTCCGTTAAACAAGCAGAGGTCAGAACTGGGTGATCAGGCAGAGCAAAGTCCGTTACACAAGCAGAGGTCAGAACCGGGTTATCAGGCAGAGCAGGATCCGTTAAGCAGGCAGAGGTCAGAACCGGGTTATCAGGCAGAGCAAGATCCGTTAAGCAGGCAGAGGTCAGAACCGGGTAGACAGGCAGAGCAAGATCCGTATAACTAGCAGAGGTCAGAAGGGTATCAGGCAGGCAGCGGTATCTGTAGTAACAAGCCAGGGGTTCAGCACAGGTATCAGCAGGCAGACAAGGATTGCAGCAGTGGAAGGCTTGAATTAGGCGTGGTGCATGCAGGTTCTTAGCGGGTTCCCAAGAATTGTCCTCAGGTGGGTATCCTTTCCACTGGATCATGTACTGTAGCTGCCTGCCCTTCTTTCTACAGTTCAGGATGGATTCCACCTCAAACTCGTTCTCCCCATCCACCCTGATCAGCGGGGGAGGAAGCTCTCCTCTTCCCGGAAAAGGGCTGGGCACAACAGGCTTCAACAAGGATACATGGAAAACAGGATGGATCCGGTACATTTTTGGTAGTGCTAGCTCAACAGCCACAGGGTTAATGATTCTCTTGACTTGAAAAGGACCGATGAACTTGGGTCCAAGTTTTCGAGATGGCAAAGGTAATTTAAGGTTAGTGGTGGATAGCCAGACCTCCTCTCCTATATCAAACATTGGATTCTCCCTCCTGCCCCGATCGTACTGTTTTTTGTAATCCTCTTGTGCCTTGTGTAGCATGTCTGGAATCTTCTGAATGTTGGATTGCAAAGAGGTTATCCTGTCTTGAACTGCAGGAACTGTCATTTCAGGGATGTCATTAGAAAGAAACGTAGGGTGGAACCCACAATTTGCCCAGAAGGGTGTTTGGTTGGTAGCGGCATGAACAGAATTGTTATAGGCAAATTCAGCGTACGGGAGAAGACTTGCCCAATCGTCCTGGGATCCTGAGCAGAAACAACGGAGGTATTGCTCCAGGGTCTGGTTTGTCCTCTCCGTTTGGCCGTTGCTTTGAGGGTGATACGCTGAAGAGAGGCAGACTTTGATATCCAGGGTTTTGCAGAGTTCCCTCCAGAATTTAGACGTAAATTGCACACCCCTATCTGACACAATACTCTTCGGCACACCATGGAGCCTAACAATCTCTTTCAAAAAGATATTGGCTGTGTCTACGGCAGAAGGAGTGCCCCTCATGGGCAAGAAAACTCTCTGAGGCCGGCAAGTCTACAATAAAATCCATGGACACATCGTCCCATGGCCGTTCCGGGATGGGCAAGGGCTTGAGCAAGCCCCAGGACTTGGCGTTTTGGCCCTTGTTCTGTTGGCACAGAGGGCAGGAAGCCACATACTCTTTACAATCCCGTCTCCACCCAGGCCACCAGAAGGAGCAAGAGATCAGCTCAGACGTCTTCTTCATCCCGAAGTGCCCCGCCAATTTATGGTCATGACACATTTTAAGGGTTAACGGCCGTGTCTCTTGAGGTACAAAAATTTTTCCCTGGATCCAAAAAAGATCCTCACATTTCTTCAAGGAATGTACCTCTGGATCGGTACACAAGTTAGATGAGGACCTGATGAATGATATTAGGTCCGCCTGAGTCAGTCCAAGAAAGTTTTGTGGAGAGAGGATAGTGCTCGGTCCCGATGTTTGGAGATCTGCAGAAAACATCCGAGAGAGTGTGTCTGCCTTTCCGTTTTTTGCACCAGGTCTGTAGGATATATGGAAATTAAAACGAGAAAAGAAAAGAGCCCAACGGGCTTGTCGGGGTTTTAGTAGTTTTGCTGTTCGGCGGTATTCCAGATTCTTGTGATCCGTAAAGATCATGACCGGGTGTACTGCACCTTCCAGTAAATACCTCCATTCCTCTAGAGCGAACCTTATGGCCAGCAGCTCCCTGTCACCCACATCGTAATTGAGTTCCGGCGGGCAAAGTCTCCTGGATGCGAAAGCTACAGGATGTAGAATGGCTTTAGGTCCCTGTCTTTGGGAAAGAATTGCTCCGGTTGCGATTTCCGATGCATCCACCTCTAGTACAAATGGTTAAATCGGATCAGGATGACAGAGAATCAGGGCGGAACTGAACAACGTCTTCAATTTCTAAAAGGCTTCTTGTGCGGCTTGGGACCACTGAAAGGAACCATGCTGACGGGTTAGCTGAGTGATAGGTGCCACAATCGCAGAGAATCCGACAATAAATTTTCGGTAGAAGTTGGCAAACCCTATAAACCGCTGTAACCCCCTTTTGTCAGATGGGGCCGGCCATTCCTGAATTGCCTGAATCTTTTGTGGGTCCATTGCGACCCCATTGGTTGAAATGATGAACCCAAGAAATTGTACGACTGATTTTTCAAATTCACACTTTTCAACTTTCAGATATAGCTTGTGTTGTTTTAGTATGGTAAGGACCTTTTTTACATGCCCCTTGTGCAGTTCAATAGTGGAGGAGAAAATAAGAATATCATCCAGGTAGACAACAAGGAAATCATCCAGGTATTCTCAGAATATATCATTCACCAGGTGTTGAAAGGTGGCCGGAGCATTACAGAGCCCGAATGGCATCACTAGGTATTCAAAATGTCCGAACCTGGACCTAAAAGCCGTTTTCCACTCGTCCCCAGCCCTGATCCTAACGAGATTGTAGGCACCCTGGAGGTCAAGTTTGGAAAACACTTTAGCTGATCGGAACCATTGAAACAGTTCAGGAATGAGCGGCAGTGGGTACCTGTTCTTCATGGTGATATTATTGAGCTATTGGCCTAAGGGAACCATCTTTTTTCCCAACAAAAAATATACCAGCTCCGGCAGGTGAGGATGAGGGACAGATGAAACCCTTTTTGAGATTCTCATCGATATATTGTTTGAGAGCCTCCAGCTCAGTTTCCAAGAGAGGAAATATACGGCCAAACGGGACTTCAGATCCGGGAAGGAGGTCGATCGGACAGTCGTAAGGCCGATGAGGTGGTAGGCGATCAGCCATTTGTTTGTTGAAGACTTCTTGAAACTCAAGGTACTTGGAGGGAACATGTTGGAGGCTGCCTGGCGGAACAGTAATCGTTGCACAGACTTTTGGAGCTGTGGGAAGACAATGTTGAGAGCAATACTGAGAGGGGAAAGATACCGCCTTAGTACTCCATTTGATCTGTGGGTCATGAGCCTGTAACCAGGGCAAGCCCAGTATAACAGGAAAGATAGGAGAGTGAATGAGGTCTAGCCGTAGAAATTCCTGATGACCAGAATCTGTGGTTACAAGAATAGGTTGGGTTTCCTGGGTGATGGGACCTGAACGGGGAAGTGACCCGTCGGCCAGATGTATCCGTAGACCTTAAGCTTTGGTTTGCAGAGGGATGTTCAGACTGTGGGCCAAGGCAGCGTCTACGAAGCAACTGCACACTCCGGAATCAATGATGGCCGCTAAGCGGGTCTCCCCTTCCGGAAGCTGTAGGGAAACAAACAACATCAGGTAAGTTTTTGGAGCACTGTTGTTTTGACAGTTCATCAAATTTGGCTGAAGGAACTTACTAGGCCTTATTGGGCAGTTGCGCAGGAAGTGTCCGGCTCGCCCCCAATAGAGGCACAGGTTGGATTGCCGTCTGCGTTGCCTCTCTTCAGAGGTCAGCGGAGCACGGACCAGGCCAAGCTGCATAGGTCCGGCCTCAGGAACTGATGTAGTAGCAGCTGTCGTTGAGGATGGTGACTGGACAGGCAGGGTCTGGACGGTGTCCAGGCAGGACGCGGGCCTTGAAAGCGCTCTGAGCGTCACTCACGCAGGCGCCTGTCCAGTTTCGTGGCTGCTTGGATTAATTCTTCCAAGGAAGCGGGAGTTTCCATCCTGGCTAATTCATCCTTGAGCAGTTTGAACAATTTGTGTCGGCCGCCCATTTATGAAATTCCACCGTGTAGTCCTCAATTGGTCTCCTTCCTTGGGACAGGTGGTGCAGGATGGCTTCAGCTGTAGCCATGCACTGTGGATCGTCATAGAGCTGGGGCATACTCTCAAAAAAGGCATCTATTGTGTTTAGCACTGGACTTCTCTGTTCTATCAAGCCGTGGGCCCAGGCTTGAGGTTCCTCAGACAATAGAGAGATCGCAAATCCCACCTTAACAACTTCCGATGAGAAGGTTTTGGGCTGGAGAGCGAAGTAGAGGGAACATGCGTTTTTGAAGGCCCTGAATTTCTTACGGTCCCCTGAGAACTGTTCTGGTGTAGGAACCCTGGGCTCTGGGAGTGCCATGATGACTGTGGGACTGGCGGTAGCCTGAGGGAGCGGACCTCCACTACTGGGTGCGGGAGCTGCGGCTGCAGAAGGAAGTGACACCGTAATCTGTTGGAGGCGGTTGACAATCTGAGTATATCCCTCCTGTAGTTTTTGCACGGAGTCAGCAAGAGTGGAGACCTGCTGACACAGGATCTCCAAAGGAGAGCGCGCTCTGTCGGCCTCGGACATCTGGCTAGTTTGTACTGTCACGACTAAAACTCACCAAGGCCAAGATGCCGAGAGCGGCTTGCCCTTACGACCACGCACACCCAGACCCCTGGAATTGATACAGGGAGCAGGGTGCACACAGAGGCACGGGCTTCTGGTATATGAGAGATCCGAAGGTGGGACTGAAGGCCTGGTAGCAGACTTTGGTTGCTGGCCGGAGGAGCGCCGGCAAGTGTTGTGCAGACCCGGGGGACTGAGGAACTGGAAGTCCGTTAAACAAGCAGAGGTCAGAACCGGGTGATCAGGCAGAGCAAAGTCCGTTACACAAGCAGAGGTCAGAACTGGGTTATCAGGCAGAGCAGGATCCGTTAAGCAGGCAGAGGTCAGAACTGGGTTATCAGGCAGAGCAAGATCCATTAAGCAGGCAGAGGTCAGAACCGGGTAGACAGGCAGAGCAAGATCCGTATAACTAGCAGAAGTCAAAAGGGTATCAGGCAGGCAGCGGTATCTGTAGTAACAAGCCAGGGGTTCAGCACAGGTATCAGCAGGCAGACAAGGATTGCAGAGGTACAGGAGACAAACCAGCAACCCGACTGGGCGCTGGAGTCATCAGAAGTAGCACCCCCGGCGCGCGCGTCAGCGTGACGCGCTACCGGGCACTCGCATGGGCGACGGCGCTCACACGGGGACCGCCGTGCACCTGCACGCACCGCACCAGCGGGCCGTGGACGGGTGTGCATTGAAGCGCCAGTCCACTGCGCATGCGCCCCAGAGCCCAGCGAACGGAGGCGACTGGAGTCTCCTGACAGGCACTAATGAGTTGCACTGATGGCATGGTAGTGGCACAGATGGGCACTGATTGTACTGTAGTGACACTGATGGTACAGATGAGCACTGTGGTGGCACTGGACACAGGCAGCACTGGTGGGCACAGGCAGCACTGGTGGGCATAGGTGAGCAAAGGCAGCACTGGTGGGTACAGGCGGCACTGATGTGGCACAGGTGGCACTGATGGGCAAAGGTGGCACTGGTGTGGCACTGATGTGCACTTTAGTGGCACTGGTGTGGCTCTGGTTGCCCTAGTGTGGCTCTGGTGGCAGAGAGGTGGCACAGAGGTGGCACAGGCAGCACTGGTGGGCACAGGTGGCACTGATGTGGCACTGCAGTGGTGCAGATGAGCACTGATGGGCACAGGTGGCACTGATGGGCACAGGTGGCATTGGTGTGGCACGGGTGTGCACTGCAGTGGCACTGGTGTGGCTCTGGTTGCACTGGTGTGGCTCTGGTGGCACAGAGGTGGCACAGGTGGCACAGGTGACACATGTGGTACAGATGGCACAGTTGTGGCACAGGTGGCACTGTTGTGGCACTGTTGGGCACTGTTGCGGCACTGTTGGGCACTGTTACACATACACACGATAGCTCTCTTCTCACGCTGCATCGGTGTGAGGAGAGGAGAGCAATGAACTCCTGATGACCCTGTTTCCCTGCATTGTCTACATTTGTGATCGCTCCATCATTGGACGGAGCGATCACATGGTAAAGGGCCACTGTCATTGACCCTTTACCACGATCCATGTTGCGCCAGGTTCACAGGATGGGAGCACGGATGTTCCCATGTGCGTGCCCCAGGGGGTGGCTGGGAGCAGTTTTCTGGGAGGGCGTCAGTGTACGCCCTCCCAGAGTTATCGAACCGCCCTGTAGCCATCATTCGGCTATGGGCCGGTTGGTAACTGGTTAAAGAAGCACTTTCTGAAGGTCTAGTTCACACTTGTGCGGCATTCTTTCATTTGAATGGGCTGTCATGCTTCCTGAAAATGCAGGGAAAAGGTCCCTGCTCTATCTTTTAAATTGTAGCATGAACGGAAACCACAAGTGTGCTTTTCACAGCATACACAGTATGGTCAGGAGTATGTAACATACATTGTACTGTACATTAAATAATCCTGACTGCTGCAATCTGTATGCCCCTTGGTCAGAAGCATGTAACATACATCCCAACCTACAGATAGCAGTAGTCAAGAGTATGTAATGTGCAGTACAGCATACGTAGTTGAGGGCTCAGGAATAAGTAACATGCACCCCATCACACAGAGTGAAACATTCAGAAGAACAGACCAGTGGTCATTAAAGTGGAGTTCCACCCCAAAAAAAAAATTAATTTAGGTGCATAAAAAAAAATAAAAAAAACATTTGGAGAATTTTTTTTTTACTCACCTCTAAATGCCTATTGCTAGGGGGTTCCTCGTAGTCTGCCTCCTTCAGCATCTGGGCTCTTGACGTCACTTCCCTCAGCGCAGGAAGGGAGATCAGCTCTGCCCCCTCCCTCTTGTCAATCATCCGGGACACATCACAGGTCCCAGATGATTGCGCGGCCAATCACAGCACACGGCGCCGCTCGCGCATGTGCAGTGAGTGCCCAGCTGTGAAGCCACAGCCGGGCGCCCACAGTTTCAATGCCGGTGCCACCGAGCGGAGGGGGAGATGAGCGGGGCTTCGATCCCCCACATCGCTGGACCCTGGGACAGGTAAGTGTCCGATTATTAAAAGTCAGCAGCTGCAGTATTTGTAGCTGCTGACTTTTAATATTTTTTTTAGCGGAACTCCGCTTTAAGTTATAACTTATGACAGTAAGAGGTTTGTAACATACAGTATAATGCAAGATATACAGTGTGGTGGTCAGGGGTATGTCATGTACAAGGTGTGTTACAGGGTATGTTACAAAACCTTGACCATTGCACCCTGTATGCTGTGGCATACTTTACATACTCTAGATCACTAAACTTGGCATGCTGTGCTGTCCTCCTGTAAATCTCCCTCTTCCTCCCAAATAAAAATTCCCTCAGAAAACCTATTTATTCCTTGAGCAGCACCCTCTAAAGTGACCATTGACTGCTTACCTTTTCACCCCTCTTCTATTTCTTCCATCTTTAATTTGCAGCCATCTGACCTCTGCGCTTTCCATTTCCAGAACATGTCTATACACTCATACTTATCTCTCTGTCCCCACCCACAGCTCATCTCTGCACCCCTGCCCACAGCTCACCTCTGTGTCTCCCCTTTCCAGCTTGCAGCTGTGTCGCTTCATCGCCAGCTCACCTCTGTGCCCCTTCATCTCCAGATCATCTCTTTTTCCCTTCTACATATAATTTCTGCCCCCTTTCAATGCTCTACCCCATCCACAACTTAAACTTCTGTCTCCCCCATACATCCGGGCACCCACAGTTTCAATGCCGGTGCCACTGAGCGGAGGGGGAGATGAGCGGGGCTTCGATCCCCCACATCGCTGGACCCTGGGACAGGTAAGTGTCCGATTATTAAAAGTCAGCAGCTGCAGTATTTGTAGCTGCTGACTTTTAATATTTTTTTTAGCGGAACTCCGCTTTAAGTTATAACTTATGACAGTAAGAGGTTTGTAACATACAGTATAATGCAGGATATACAGTGTGGTGATCAGGGGTATGTCATGTACAAGGTGTGTTACAGGGTATGTTACAAAACCTTGACCATTGCACCCTGTATGCTGTGGCATACTTTACATACTCTAGACCACTAAACTTGGCATGCTGTGCTGTCCTCCTGTAAATCTCCCTCTTCCTCCCAAATAAAAATTCCCCCAGAAAACCTATTTATTCCTTGAGCAGCACCCTCTAAAGTGACCATTGACTGCTTACCTTTTCACCCCTCTTCCATTTCTTCCATCTTTAATTTGCAGCCATCTGACCTCTGCGCTTTCCATTTCCAGAACATGTCTATACACTCATACTTATCTCTCTGTCCCCACCCACAGCTCATCTCTGCACCCCTGCCCACAGCTCACCTCTGTGTCTCCCCTTTCCAGCTTGCAGCTGTGTCGCTTCATCGCCAGCTCACCTCTGTGCCCCTTCATCTCCAGATCATCTCTTTTTCCCTTCTACATATAATTTCTGCCCCCTTTCAATGCTCTACCCCATCCACAACTCAAACTTCTGACTCCCCCCATACATCCGTATCTCTTACCTCTGCACCCTCCCTCATCCACAGCATGTCTGAGCCCCCCTCTATCCACAGGACTCACCTTTTCACCTAGCAATCCCCTCCATCCACAGCTCTCACATCTGAATATAGCCCCCTTATCCTTAGCTCTCACCTCTGCACCCTACATCCCCCTCCCATCCACAACTCTCATCTCTGCACACCTCAAAACCCTTCTCCTTTTGAAGGCTTACTACCCATCCTCCACTGTAAAGAAGGGACCCTACATAAGCCACAGCAAGCTAGGCTTTATTATGTATTTCTTTACCCAAATGAAGACCCCTTCCTCCCCCTGAGCTCCCTCTTCCTATTGTTCCCCTCTATGCTGGGTCTGCAGCTGTCACTCCGAGAGCTTAAAGCGGGGTCCACTCAAATTTTTAACTTAATCTTATCCCCTTCAGTTAATTGCATAGATGTTCAAATGCCACATGAAACTATTTTTTTATCGCTGTAATTACCTTTATATTGTACTTTATTGTGGCACTTTCTGTCTCTCCTCCAATGGGAGTAGGTGTGTTTATTGCCTTTCCCCGGCGAAACACTGTCTCCTGGGAGCTTAATGTCAGGCTTCCCAAGATTCAGTGCGGAAACAATGCTTTTGCACGTGAACAAGCTGTGAATGAACAGCATTCACCGCATCCCGGAAATCAATGCTTGTGGGCTTCACATGCCCGCAAGCAAGATGGAAACAGTCAGCATCACATTTTTTAAGTTATTCTTCAGTATGAAAACAGACAGAGGCAGAAATATTGCACCCAAACTGTGAGTATTATTTTGGGATTAGCAAAGTGTGTCAATGACCTAAAAAAAAAAAAAATTGGTCGCCGGACTCCTGCTTTAACATTCACATGCTAATTAAGAGAGAGCCTAGGCATCACCCCATGATTTCACACTACCTGATGATATAATGTAATCTGTAATCCTGGCTTTCAAGTCCCTACACACACTGTTTGTGTATAGGATGATGTAATTTTGCAGTGGCCAGGATGTGAGATAGGGCACCTTGAAGGTCTTTTTTCTACTACTCTAGACCACAGTAGTTTATGAATGAAAATCAGGGGTCACTTGGAACAATGTTTTTTTTTTTTTTTTAAGCCCAGAAGCAATATACAGGGACAATTCCCAATAAAATCTGTTGTAGAGATAAAGAGAGGGTGTTTAGAGGGGAAAATGTAGAGCCAGGAGATCATCTTTAACATGAAAAGGGTTAACTGCCTGGAGTAACAGCTTAGAAAAGACCATTCCCTTGAATACAATTGCTGATATTTTTCAATACGCAGGCTGCTTTTTTTAAATAACTATGCATGAACTGTATGTATTGAAACTGTCATTGTGGGTAACATGTGTTTGTTGGGCTTGAGGGCTTAGCTTTAAAAAGAAGCTAAAATATAACTGGATAACATTTAGTCTGCTAAAGCACTGTGCATCACACATAACAGTTTGTTTGTTTGTTTGTTTTTTAAATTAAAATAGTGTTTTTACTTTTGACATGACAATAAACATTATACAGTATGAGAATATTATCATTTGGTTTAGATTTACTTTAAGAACAGAAAAGTTTTTCAGCTTTTTTTCAAAACTCTGTAAACAGTTTAGGACAAACATTTTAGCAAGTATGGGTTTCTATAGTGTCTTTAATGAACCTGGATTTCCTTTAAATAATGACAATAAAGGAAGAATATCAATTATCTAACTCAAAGCTAAATTGCACAGCAAGAGAAAACTTTATAGATTTTGGTCATGTTCAGGTTTTATAACACACAAAGTACTTTTAGTACAAACTATAACATATACTTCACACATACTAAAACATTCAGATACATAACATATAAATCACAAAGATGTATGAAGATTATATAATTGAAACTAACAGTGTAATATACCATAACATTGTAAAGAGATCAATTTACTATGATCTATTATTTAAAAGGATTTTAACTCAAATGCAGTAGTAATTAGAAGTAAATGCTCTAGTTATTGAGCTGTTTTCTTTGCTGAAAGTCTTTCCTCTGAGCTATTGTACTGTAAGCACATATACTGCTCAATAATCATAGACATGGCCAAATTAGTAATACAAAATTCTAAGACTTCGGAGACTGTTCAATAGAAATAAAGTATAAGGTTCACAGTTTTTTTTTTTGCTAGACTTGGTAGTTTTAACAACTGTGTCCTAGATTTTTTTTTGGTTAATGTAAAATAAAACTCCTACTAACAGGTAATTTAGCATCTAAAATAAATACATGTTTACCATTCTACCTGCTAAATAATTTGAAATTTTATTCAGCCATTCTTGTGATTTACACACTTCTGTTACTACTTCTCTACTTCCTGGTTAAGCTTTCATGCCTCCTGGATCTCATTCTCACTAATCATTTTTCCTTGTCAAAAGAAGTTTATTGAGTATACAATGTTATAAAGATACATAAAGTAAGTTTACAAGGATCTATAAAGTAAGCTCATTGTTTTACAGTAGGGTTTATATAGGTAAATATCATGAAATTTCAAATATTAAACATTGGGTTCACGTAAACCTAAATTAAAGATATATATCATTTCCTTAGTTACTTTTGTAGGTATTTAAATGATTTATACCTACTATACATATTGTTTACAAGTAGAGTGTATATAGGTCAAATAAATTCTGATAATGAGCTTTAATCGTAAGGTGGAGAAAAGGAAAGAGAAAGAAGAAAAGGGGTTGAAAGGTAGAGGTATGGTCCACAAGGTTGTCCCGCTCGTCAGTTTATTATTCTTTTTAGTTCTCTTTGAAGCCTTAGAATGGGTGTCTCTGTAAGTCATTTAATCTGTTACCATGGCAACATGACAGAGTCATTGAAGTTTGACAGGAACTGTTGTTTTATCCAAGGATGCCAAAGTTTTTCAAATTTTGGAATTTGATTTTGATCGATGGCTACCATCTTAGCATGGGACATTGTATTATTCATTCTGTGAATTGTTTCTGCTAGTACCAATGTAGGAGATTTCCATGCCTTGGCCACTGTTTGTTTTGCAGCCGTTATTAGTTGGATCATAAGTTTGAATTGAGAGAGTGTTAACCATTCCGGTTTTAGATTAAGTAAAGTTAAATATGGATCTGGTTGTATTATTTTTTTAAATATTTTAGATGCAATCACGAAGACTTCCTTCCAGAAGGTTTGGATTACTGGGCACGTCCAACCATATGTGTAAATATGTGCCTATTTCTGGGCATCCTCGAAAACAAAGAGCTGAGGTATTAGGTGAATATTTTGCCACTCTAGCGGGTACAAGGTACCAGTGAGTTAGGACTTTATAATTTGTCTCCAGTGCTAAGATGTTGGGTGAAGATGACTTAGATGTGAGCCATATGTTAGACCAGTCCGTGTCTTCTAAAGTTCGTCCCAGGTCCTCCTCCCACCTCTGAACGTAAGAGGGTCTATTAAGATTTGCTACTCCATATAATTGATTATAAAGTAATGAAATTGTACCTTTAGCAAATGGATCTTTTGTACAGATTGATTCAAAAATGGATAATTGGGATAATGGTGTATCCCCCTTTAGGAATGGTGTATAGAAATTTTTGATTTGGAGATATCTAAATATCTCAGAGTTTGGTAGATCATATTTTTCTCTAAGCAATGGGAATGAAAGGAATGATTTAGATGCTATGAAGTCATTTAGTGTCTGAATGCCTGATGTTGTCCAAGCTTTAAAAGAATTTGGGTAGATCCATGCCGGATAAAAGGCCGGATTTCTGATAAAAGAAAGGAGAGGATTGTGTGGAGATTGTAACTGATATTTGGTTTTTAGTTTATCCCAGAGAGATAAGAAGTGTTTAGTTATGGGATTATGAATTTTAAAGCGGTCTTTAGGATCAAGCCATAATAAATTTGATATTAATAGAGGGTCATTTTCTGAAGCCTCTATAAATACCCATAATGGGATTTCCTGTTTTGCATGGTATTTGGACAGACTGGCCAAATGTGCTGCTCTGTAGTAAAATTAGGGTATCCCAGGCCTCCTTTACTTTTGGGAAGATGTAGTGTGTGTATAGGTATACGTGGTTTAGAAGAGCCCCATATAAACGAAGTTGCTCTTTTTTGTACTATTCTCAAAAAATAGGAAGGAATTGGAATAGGGAGGACTCTGAATAGATAAAGCAATTTGGGTAGAATAGTCATTTTGATTGCATTAATCTTCCCTATCCAGGATAAAGGAAGTTGCGACCATTGTTTTATTAGATTTGTGATCTGTCTTAATACAGGAGGATAATTGGTTGAGAATAAGTCAGAATGAGATGCTGTTAAATGAATTCCAAGATATGGGATTGATTTTTCTGCCCATGTGAATGGGAGTGCAGCCCTAGCCGGGATCAATTCCATGTTTGTGAGTGAAATATTAAGCACTAGGCATTTCTTAGGATTAATCATAAGGCCGGATAGGGCTGCAAATCCATCAAGATCTGGTATTAAGTTAGGACCAGAGACCTGTGGTGATGATAGAAAAAGTAATATATCGTCTGCAAATATACATAATTTGTGTGTAATACCTCCTACTTCAATGCCAGTTATAGTTTGGTTTGTTCTGATGTATTGGGCCATGGGTTCGAGTATAAGGGCAAATAATAAGGGAGATAATGGGCAACCCTGTCGGGTACCTCTTTCGATATTAAAGGCTTCAGACTTGTATCCAGCATATTTTATATAGGCTTTGGGTTTATTATATAATGCTTTGATCCATGTTAAAAAGTGGGGTCCAAAACCCCATTTTTGTAATGAATATTGCATATATTGCCAGGATACTGTGTCAAATGCCCTCTTAATATCGAGAGATAGAAAACATAAAGGGATTTTCCGTTTTTTAGCAATATGTGCCAATAACACTGCCCTGCATATATCATCGCCTGCCTGTGTATTTGGCATGAAGCCTACTTGATCTCTAAGTATTAATTCTCCTATAATGCTATTGAGGCGTTTTGCTATTATTTTTGCTAATAATTTAATATCGAGGTTTAACAGAGAGATAGGCCAATAATTCACACAGGAAGTATCATCAGAAAGGGGTTTTGGGATCATACAAACAATTGCCATTAGTGTTTCTTGCCGAAAAGAATGTCCATCTAGAAGTTTGTTAAAAGTTTCAGTGAGAATGGGAGAGAGTATTTCTGAGAATGTTTTATAGTATAAAGCCGAGTAGCCATCTGGGCCTGGTCTTTTGTTAAGTTTTAGGTCTTTTATGGCGTTAGCAACTTCATCTATAGTTATAGGCTCATCCAAACTGCTTTTTTGATTCTGAGATAACTCAGGTAAGGTTATTTTTGAGAAGAAGGATTCAGCCTCTGTAGGATTAAATTCATTGTTTGTCTTGTATAAAGTTGCGAGATGTGAGTGAAATTTATGGACTATTTTAACTGGATTACAAGTGTAAACGTTTTTTGATAATTTCAAACGTATTGGTTTGAAAGATTTGTTAGTTGAATTTAATGCCCGAGCCAAATATGTACCTGGTTTGTTTGTATTCATGTAGAAATTGTGTTTGGAGCGTTTGAGGGATTTATCAACTGACTCAGTGAGAAATAGCTCGTATTCCAATCTAGATTTTTCCAGATGAGATTTTGTACTCTGAGATGGATTATCTTGAAATGATATGTAGGCTGCATTAAAATTGAGTTCTAGTTTTTTTGCTAGATTTTTGCGTTCCCGTTTAAATAGTGCCATTTGTCTTTGTATTGTACCACGCAAGACAGGCTTATGAGCTTCCCACAGTGTTATTGGGGAGATGTCTGCTGTATTAATAATTGATATGTATTCCTTTAAAGCTTGTTCAATGACCATCTGATGTAGTGGGTGTTTGAGCATTATGTCTGGTAAGTACCATGTTGGGTCATGCGCTTTTGGTATGGCTGAGGCTATAGTAGTGTATACTGCATTATGGTCAGACCACGGAATCGGAATTATATCTGATGCAATAATTTCTGGTATCATTCCTATTGTTAGAAAAATATGATCTATTCTGGTGAAGGTTTGATGAGGGTGCGAGAAATAAGTGAATTTCTTTTTCATTGGGTTACTTTCTCTCCATGAATCTACCAGATTGTATTTGGAAAGAAGTTGAGAAAAAGGTAATCTAGAGGTTATTTTGGATGGTGTAAAAGGTGATTTATCTAGAAATGGGAGGAGGACCTGGTTCGAATCCCCACACATTATCACTGTTCCTATTTTGTGTGTATTAATCACTTGTAATATATGTGAGAGGAATGGTGTAGGTTGTTTGTTAGGAGCGTAGTAGGAAATCACCGTGATTGCTGTATCCATTATATAACCCATGAGTATCAGGTATCTACCTTCTGGGTCTTTAATTTCTGATGATAAGGTGAATGGTGTGGATCGGTGAAATGCAATTAGAGTTCCCCTTTGCTTGGTACAGGCAGAAGCCGTGTAAATTTGTTGATAAAAAGGAGAAATATATTTTGGAGTAGAATCTTTGGTGAAGTGTGTTTCTTGGAGGCATACTATGTGAGCCTTCTTGTTATGGAAAGTACGGAAGGCTTTGGTCCCTTTTTGAGGGACATTTATTCCCTGAACATTCAGGGAAAGTATATTCAGTGGTGCCATGGCAATAGATCAAATAGTTTTGACTTACTTTTTGTTATGCAGAGCTGACTGCGCAGATCAACCTGTGTGGACTGAAGAGATGAATAGATAGAAAAGAAACCAGTGAATTCTGGAGTAAAGAGTAAACAAAAAACATATGAGATTAGATGATACATTGTATAAATTATTTTTTGCAAGTAATCACAATTTACCCGTGAAAGAGAATAAATATCTCTCTCAGGGGAATAAGTGCCTTCGTCACACTCCCACATAATATGGTTGGGAGAATGAGGAGGGCTAATGGGGGTACACGGATCTTCCGCTTACAGGAGAGAAGTGCTATGTCAAAAGACATCAAAATGATGTTTCATTAATTGGAGTGCAGAATATAGTTTTTGTTGAAATTATTTATTCCAGGGTGGTTGTATATGGTTAGTCTTGCCCTAGGCTAAATAATTCAGTTAGAAAGGTACTGTTAATAACTTTGGTATTGATGAAGATAGTTTGAATTATTTTGGGATTTTAACCCTTTTAGAGTAAACAATTACATATTTTATTCATATGTAACTGTTTAGATATGTTAACTCATAAAATTGAGGTTGTATTGCTTCAGATTAGAATAAACAAAAACATAATTCTAGGAACTAGTTAGGTAATAATATATTTGTTTTAAGAAAAGAAAGAAAAAGCTTCCATTACTTCTGGATTATTGAACATATTTGTCCTAAAAAGTAATAAATCTATTGTTATTACCTGATAATATATAACTGAACATGAATTTCCTTATTTCACTTATATATTCTAAGGCTATATGAATCAGAAGTAATAAGAAATATAACTGGAATGTAACATGATCCCACACAGTGTGTGACTATCAGAATGCAGTTACATTCAGTTATAAATATAGGTTTTTTATAGAGAACCATCTCTTAGTATAATAAATGAAGAGATATTAGGAATTAGGATGTCAGTCCATTGAATCTTCTTGGTCCATGGATGATGTGGCATAACGGCCTCTTTTGTGAGAATGATGATTCCCATTTTGTTCTGAAATTTTCTGGGTGCTGCCTGAAGGTGAAGATGATGCCATTCTTCTGCGTGTGGGAGAGGTGCTGCTTGTGGGTTCTGTCAGATTTAATTTTAAAAGGGTTTGTTGTAGTTCATCTGTTGATCTGCTTCTGTAAATTGTACCTTGGTAGTTAAATCTGACTGAAAAGGGGAAGCCCCATTGATACATAATGTTGTGGCGTTGCAGTTCCATTAGTTGGGGTTTCATGGATCGTCTTTTAGTAATAGTAAGTTGGGATAGGTCAGCAAAAATTTGATAATTGTGTCCTTGAAAATTAAGTTCCTTTTTTTCTCTTGCAGCAATTAGTATTTGTTCTTTCGTTCTGTAATAATGAAATTTTGTGATTATATCACGTGGGGGTCCATCTTTCTTTTTGGCTGTGAGGGCTCTGCGTACTCTGTCCAGTTCTAAACGTTCAATAGGGATATCTGGCTTTAGTTCTTGTAATAGAGCAGTAATAGTAGATTGCAGGTCTGTCACAGTTTCAGGTATTCCCCTTATGCGCAAGTTTGAACATCTGGCTCTATTTTCGTAATCTTCGAGCTTAGTTTGAAGTATTAAATTCTCTTCTTTTAATTGTTCCAATTCTGTTATATTTACTTGGGTTGTAATTTCAATTTCATCCATTTTTATTTCTAGGGCTGCGGTGCGGTTTCCCAGCTCTCTTATTTCTTTGGTTAGGCTTTTTGTTATTTGGTCTGAGGTTTGTTTTAAAGCCTTATGAAGCATCTTTTCAAATTGTAATAATATTACTGGGGATACTGAGGAGGCTTGTGGAGAAGTTTGTGAGAGGATTTGTTCTGTATCTGACTCAAATGGAGAGTCTTGCTGTGACATTTTCTGTCTGTGAGAGTGCCCTCATGCTGTATCTTGTGAGGTGACTGGAGCTACTTCAGTTGCAGTGAGTGCCTGTGAGCTCTTTGTGAGGTGATTTTTATTTCTGCCACGGTTTCCTCCCAGTACCATATTTCCTGCCCAAACTTTCACAGTTTGTTCCCTGGGGCAAAAAGGTTCAAATGGATACCTTTTGAGCCTGCAGGCTCCGCTTTGTCCTTCTCTTCTCTCCTCAGCGGTGTGGAGCTCTAACAATGCATGTCTGCTCCGCTAGGCTCCGCCTCCTGCCCCCACTAATCACTTTTCAATGAGCAGACTAGAGTTGAAACAAGAAACAGCATTGAGGAAACCAGGAAATAACTGTGTCATCTGCTTAGCTTTGTGTTCTGACATACGTATGTAAATTGACTATTCAGATTTTCAAATCTTTTGCTAGGTAAAACAGTAAATGTATACTGAGTGTATTTATACTGCATTTTTAGCTGTTTGCCTGGAGTTACACATTAACCACTTTAATACAGGGCATTTTCACCCCCTTCCTGCCCAGGCCAATTTTCATATTTCAGCGCTGTCGCACTTTGAATGACAATTGTGCGGTCATGCAACACTGTACCCAACTTTTCCCCCACAAATAGAGCTTTCTTTTGGTAGTATTTGATCACCTCTGCATTTTTTCTTTTTTCTTTTGCTATAAACAAAAGAAGAGTGACAAGTTTGAAAAAAACACAATATTTTTTACTATTCACTATAATAACTATCCCATATTGTGACTGTGACATTGAGGTGGACATATCGGACACTTTTGACACTATTTTGGGATCATTCACATTTATACAGCGATCAGTGCTGTAAAAATGCACTGATTACTGTATAAATGTCACTGGCAGGGAAGGGGTTAACACTAGGGGGCGATCAAGGGGTTAACTGTGTTACCTAGGGAGTGATTCTGTAGGGGAAGGGGACTCACAAGGGGAGGTGACTGATCAGTGTTCCTCTGTACTGGGAACACACAATCGGTCTCCTCTCCCCTGACAGGACGTGGATCTGTGTGTTTTCACACACAGATCCATGTCCCTGCTCTGTTATCGGCAATTGTTGGTGCCCGGCAGACATCGTGGCCACTGGGCACGCGCATCAGCCCCCGAATGACACAGCGGGCATGCGCCCCTAGATGGCGGGAAGCCAAGGACGTCATATGATGCCCGCCCAGGATGAGAGATCCCTCTTGCAGATGTCATTTGACTATGGGCAGAGGAGGAAGTTGTTAAAGATATAAACATAAAACCTATACAGGCTGTCCCCTACTCCTACTTACAAACGGAGGGTGACAACAGGAAGTGAGCAGAAGTCTACCCCTAGGAAGGAAAATTCACTCCTGTAAGAGTTATTATGGGAAATGGTACCTCCACTGATGCTTTATCACCAAGGCTTGTTTCCACAACAACCCACAATTTTCAAAATGCAATTGTCATTGGGACAAAACGTGAGGTGATCTTCTGAACAGGGGCACAGACAGCAAAACAAATGTTACAGGGGTGTTAACCCTTTCCTATGCTATTTAAAAAGCTTAAAAATTGTTTTCTGGCTGCAGCTACACTTAAAAATGTGTCTGTTCGGACTTACAAACAGATTCAACCTAAGAACAAACCTACAGACCCTATCTTGTTTGTAACCTGGGGACCGCCTGTGCTAGTAGATAATTTGAGTAAAATACTACACTCAACAATCTCTGTTGACATATGTGTCAAAATTTGAGATTGTAATACTATTTCAAAGTTTTACCTACTTTTTATACCAAGTATATGTGTAACATGGTCATCTGCACAGTTTAAAGCACATATATTTATATCTAAATCAGTTAGGTAAAGAGCAATAATCAGCCTAGCACCTACACTTTGTTATACCTATCTCTCACACTACTGACAAAGCATAAAAATAGCCTCCACCTGAGCCATATATCCATGGGTTTCAGTATCAGTGATTACTAAATCAGAACAATTGCTTTTCAACTTTTTTTTGTCACATTTTTTAATCAAGATTTTTGAAATTAATACAAAAACACAACATGTCAAACAAAGACATGAAGACAGATGCAGATACAACTGGTTTTAATATTGGATATACAGGAACATTTAGGGAGAGGTCTTGGAACCCAATCATACTATGTTGTATTTTGTGGGTTTAGTAGGTTTAATATTGGTGAATGAAATACTGTATACACTGCTAATATAGAGGTATGCTACATTTCAATGAAAATTAGTGACAAAATAAAACAAATGCTACTGCACTGTCCTGTCACTTGATTGGGGGAAACATATTTCTAACTACATTTGTACACACAGCAATGTGGGATCATTGTACAAACATTTATTTTAGAAAGAAGAGGTGGGCTACTCTATGAATTGAATTCATACAAATACCTAGAAATGGCCTGAATCAGATCCAATGAAGGACTAGTAGGAAATATACTTGCTAGTAGTGCTTACTGTTTTCAGTGGCCAAAATCACCAATATTTATGTCTGTGCCACCTTCCCTGTCATTTGTCGTGACCAACAACTCAAAATATAAAGAGACTGAAGCTACAAGATAGAACATTATTGGCAGCACCATTGAAACATCATCATAATATTAATATAATCATAATAGTAATAATAATCATAATAATAATATAATAATTATATATACTGTATATAAAAAGTATGCCCATTTATTAAACAAAAAGTATTATTCTAGCTTTAGAAACTTCAGCTTGGCATTGCATGATATTGTTGAGCCTATATTCTACCAGAATACCCAGGTCCTTCTCTACCATTGACGCCTCCAGTTATTCTCCATCTAAAATGTGTTATGCATGCTCCCAAGTGCAAAACTTTACATTTATCAACAATAAAAATAATTTTCCACATACTGTAGTAGCTCAAGTAAATAGTTCATTGAGGTCAGCTTGTAAGTTAGAGACATCCTGTAAGGATATTATTCCACTACATGGCTTGGTGTCATCTGCAAACATGGAAATGAAAATATATTCCAAACTCTATATCATTTATAAAATGTGTTAAAAACTAAAGATTTCAGCATTGAACCTTGGGGTACACCACTAATGATTTTACATCATTCAGAATATGAATAATTAATCTTACTCTGAATAGGTTCATTCAGTTTTTTATCCATTTACAAACTGAGTTTTCTAAACCTGTAGACTTTAACCACTTAAGGACCAGCCGCCGCAGTTATACTGTGGCAAGTTGGTTCCCCTGCGGGAATTGCCGCCATTGTACATCGGCTTGCGCAGGCGCAGTTGTGGGTGAGCTCTCTCTCACACCAACTGCACTCGATGTCTGCCGGCAACCCGCAATTGCCTAGTACAGAGGCAGAATGGGGATCTACCTTTGTAAACAAGGTGGATCCCCATTCTGACAGATGACATTACAGATATCTACCGTTCCCAGTTTACTGTCTTAGTGCCACTACAGTGCCCAAGAACAGTGATCTCTGTCATGTCCCAGGCAGCCCATCCCCTCTACAGTTAGAACACACCTAGGGAACGCAATTAACCCCTTGATCACCCCCTAGTGTTAACCCCTTCCCTGCTAGTGTCATTTTTACATTGATCAGTGCGTTTTTATAGCTTTTATCACGTTTTATCACTGGTCCCCAAAAAGGTGTCATTTGGGGTTAGATTTGTCCACCGCAATGTTGCAGTCCCGCTAAAAATCACAGACCGCCACCATTACCAGTAAAAACAATAAAAAAAAATTAAAAGTCCCTAAATCTATCCCATAGTTTGTAGACGCAATAACTTTTGTGCAAACCAATCAATATACGCCTATTGCAATTTTTTTTTTAACAAAAATATGTAGAAGAATATATATCGGCCTAAACTGATGAATAAATTTAGTTTTTTTATATATTTTTTTATATATATATATATATATTATAGCAAAAAGTTAAAAAAATTGGCGCTTTTTGTTTATAGCTTAAAAAATAAAATCCGCAGATTAAATACCACAAAAATTTGTGGGGAAAAAAGGACGTCAATTTTGTTTGGGTACAGCATCCCACGACTGCTCAGTTGTCAGTCTTCAGCTCCCTCATTTTTCTTTGTATACACAGAGCTGAAGAATGTATTTAATACATTTGCCTTCTCTTTATCCCCAGTCACCAACTTTAAGTTATCATGTAAATGCCTACATGCTTGGTTCTGACTTTTTTACTATTAATACATGTAAATATTTTTTGGGGGTTTGTTCTTTTCTCGTTTGCAAGCTGTCATTTGTTTTGGATTTTTGCAGCCTTATATTCGTTGTAACTTTTAAATGATAATAGTGCTCCTTTATTTTTATACTTTTAAATGTCCTTTTCTTGCTATTTATAGCTTCTCTAACTTTGGATGTGAGCCACATTTTTTATTTTTAACTTTTTAAATGTATTGCCCATGGGAATTTATTTTTGCAGTGCATTTGCATACAGGTGATTTGAAACACTCTCATTTCTGTTCTGAGTTCTTCAGTGACAATATCCCCTCTCGGTCTAATGCCGCATACACATGACTGGAACTTTCCGACAAAAATGGTCCGACGAAATCATTTCATCGGATATTCTTATCATGTGTAGGCTAAATCGGTCTTTTTCTTTAAAAAAATTATGATGGACCTAGAAATAGAACATGTTTTTAAATTTAAGGGCAGCTATTGGCTACTGGTTATTTAACTTCCTTTTTCTAGTCCATCAGAAAAACCGTCAGAGTTTATTCTGACGGAAAAAACGGTCGTGTGTACGCGGCATAAGTCTTGGAGAGCAGCCTTCAGAACTTGGAAAAATTAAGTGTTTTTTTAATCTCTCCAGAAATGTGCTTCTTGTTTACAGCTGACATAACATTAAATTATGTTAGAGTCTCTGTTATCTAAATATTTCTTTATATGAACATTAGTAATGAGCTCTGCATGGTTTGAGATTATCAGGTCCAGCAGAGCATCATTTCTAGTTGGGGCTCCTGTATACTGTACCAAAATTTGTATTGTAATATGTTTTTCAATTTCTACTCTTTTACTATTCCAGCAGTGCCATTACAGTCAATTTCATAAAATTCACAATTATCATCACTTCCTCAGCCCTTGCAGACATTTCTATCTGTGCAAGTGAGTACCCACCTCCTCTTTAACACTGGTTAACCTGTGGAAAACTCCAATAATTAACTTTGAAGTAGGCACACTCATATGCAGCTCCACCCATAATGTTTCAGCACCATCACACTCTCCATCGACAAGGTCTTCTTTCACTCTTACTTTGAGGTCACTTCTAACATAGAGACACCACCACCTTTTTTTGTTTTATCCTGTCTTTCTGAAAGAGCATAATCAAGAAAATTATTAACCAAATCGTGTGAACAATGAGGCCAATATTCAGCAATACTAATGTAATCATAATTTTTTTCATGCCCCAAAGCTTCCAAATCTCATATTTTGCTTGGTAGACTTCTGGGATTGGTAAAAAACCACTTTAATCTTTTGTTGCATTTGGCATTTTGGTTTTGCATATCTTTTTTGTAGTACAAATAGTACTGTAATTGCCAGCAATTGTTTGTAACATGGGAACCGTATCACGCCCAAGCCCTTCCCCTATCTTCTAATTCTCCATCCTCCTTAATCATAGTTTAAATACTCCCCCAGTCTTCCCATAAACCTAGCATAGCAGACCCCATTCTATTCAGGTGCAAACCATCTTTGCCACTTTACCACTACCCCAATTAAAGTCATCTTTATGTTCTAGAAAACTAAATTCTTCCCTTTATTCAACAGGTCTTTAAGCATGCACTCAGTTCTCTAAGCTGCCTTTTCTGTGTTGTGTATGGCACAGGCAATATTCCAGAAAATATAACCTTGGAGGACATTTTATTCAACTTACTGCCTAGTTTTTTTAATTGATTCTGACGGATCCTCCATCTTCCATTTATTCAGCCTTTGGTCCCAACATGGACAAAGACAGATGAGTAATTTCCAGCCCCTCGTTTACCCAGTCCCACCCATATATCAAATCCTTGCACCAGGGAGACATTAAATCATTGGTTGAGGCAATCCTGGTGATAAATTATTATATCAGTCCCTCTGATTATAGAATCCACAATTACCACCAACTGACTTACTCCTTCACATCAATCACATTATCCATTTCAAGGGTGTCCATTCCACTCAATGTTGCAACTTGCTTCTCAGAATCTCTAATGTGACCTTCTAGAAGGGCAACCTGCTCACATCTGTTACAGCAGTCATCCTAGAGCTTTTACTCCATTAATGTATACATGTGGCACACTGTGCCATGAGCAAAACCTTCAACCCTGCTAGCACTCATTATCCAAGTTACAATAGTAGTATTAATCACATGAAGTTTAACCACTTCAGTCCTGGAAAGGATTTACCCCCTTCCTGACCAGGCCATTTTTTGCGATACGGCGCTGTGTCGCTTCAACTGACAATTGCGTGGTCATGCGATGCTGTACCCAAATAAAATTGATGTCCTTTTTTCCCACAAAAATCTTTCTTTTGGTGGTATTTGCACACCTCTATGGTTTTTATTATTTGCGCTATAAACAAAAAAAGAGCGACAATTTTGAAAAAAATATTTCTGCTATAAAACATTTCCAAAAATATATGTATCACAAGCATTTACCAGACATTCAAAAGCACAACTCCTGTTTTTTAACAATTCACCTGGTCAAATCCCAATCCCACAATCCCAATGTGAGGAAGAAATCACACAATGCAAATGAACCAGCATGCACCATGCCTGACCTCTTTAGGGGCTGGGCAGAGACATGGGAGAAGGGTAATCAGAGCTGTTGGCACTAGAGGACTTGACTGTGTGCTAACTTAACGGCCTGATTCTACCTAATGGATGATTGAGTGGCTGCTGGAGGTGGCTTGGGATGGAGGGGATCTGATTAGTGCATGTCAGTGCAGTGGTAGTAAGCATGATAGTTTGTGTTAGTGCTGTGACGGTGACCTGGATAGGTGATGGTTGTGGGGGCTAGGTGGAATGATGCATCTCAGTGCAATAGTGTTGAATGGGGTAGAGTGTCCCAGTGCAGTGGTGGTGAACAGAGTAGTGGGTGTCAGTGCAGTGGCAGTATGCAGAATATTGCATTTCAGTTCAGTGACACTGAGTGTGGAAGCGCAGTGCATTGATGGTGAGTGGTGATGTACAAGCCTGTGCAGGTATTGAGGTAGAGCACTTCTGTATAACTGCAGTGAGTTGGGTAATACGTATTGTTGCAGTGGTGGTAAGTGGGGTAGTCCAATTAAGTACAGTGGTGGTGAGCAGGGTAGTGCATCTTAGTGCAGTGGTGGTAAGTAGGGTTATGTGTGTCAGTAAACTTCCAGTGAGTGTGGTAGTGGGTGTTGGTGAGCAGGTAGTGCATCTAAGTGCGGTATAAGAGAGTGGGATAGTGTGTGTCAGTTCAGTGGAGGGGAGCACATTGATGCCGAGTAGGGTAGTGCATCTCAGTGAAGTGACAGTCAGTGGAGTAGTAAATCAGAGTGCATCTTAGTGAATTGTTCGCGAGTGGGGAAGTGCATCTCAGATCAGTGGTTATGAGCAACATAGTAGGTTTTAATGCAGTGGTGGTAGGCAGGGTCGTAATTCAAAGTGCAATGACAGTGAGCGAGAGAGGTGATGACAGTGAATTAGTGGTGATGGCCTCTCAGTGTGGTAGCAGCAATATGGCTAGTGGGTGACAGTCAGTGGTTTAGTGAGTGTCAGTGCAGTGGTGGTGAGCAAGGTAGTGCATTTAAGTACAGTGCTGGTGATCATGGTAGTGCATCTCACTACAGGTCAGTGAGTGAGGTAGTGTATGCAAGTGTAGTAGCAGCAAGAGGGATAGTAGTTAGCAGTGAGTGGTGCAGTGCGTGTCACTGCAGTGGTGGTGAGCAGAACAATGTATCTTAGTGCAGTGTCACTAAGGGGATATGTTGTTTACATGCAGTGGGTAGGATAGTGCATCTCAGTGCAGTGGCTGTCAGTAGGATAGTACAGTGATGGTGAGTGGGGTATTATGTTTCAGTGCAGTGATGGCAAGCTAAGTAGTGCATGTCAGTGCAATGGCTGTGAAAGGGGTGCTGCATGTGTTTGCACATGGCAGTGATTGTGTCACCTAGCCTAGGTTTCCTGGGGTCCCCTGTGACCCTCTTCTTGAGTTCCACCAGTTCTCTTTAGTTCAACACAAAGCCTAGGACTGTGGTCCATGCACCCTTATGCATCTTTACAAAGAGGCAGCATACAGTAGTGGCCACAGGCTATGTTGGTTCCCTTCTCTTTCATGAGTTTTGGTGCTTCTCCCGCCTTGTGCAGTAGGCCAATTATCCCCAGTCTCAGCTTTTGCCATCTTAGGGCTGCTTATAGGTTTTGTTGCAGCACCCTCCAAAAATTACATTTATTAGAGAAGAGCAAACGGTGGGACTCCATCCACCAGTGTGCAGAAAGGCAAGAGATTGGCAGAGCTTTTTCGGCAGAAGGAGATGCTGTGCCAATATTATGTCAGGTACAAGCAGTGAGAAGAGTTCCATGGACAGTAATAGTTACATTTGTGGCTCTGGGTATAAGTGATCCAAAGAGCAAGCATTTTTGTCTGTGAGTGACAGATAAATTGCCCAATCGGAGCATGAGGTTTTAGAGTGACAGTGGCAGAACGCAGTAACAGTCTGGAATCCACTTCCAAGTACACAGTGTAATCAGTTGGTTGATGGAGATACAGGGGGCTGCATAGTTTTGTCATATATGTGCTGCTCATATTGGCTGCCATTGATACTGAAACCGATACTAAACAGCAGCAACAATTTAAAAAGTCTAACTTAAACAAATAAATGTATTTTCTTTCAACTTAGCGGGTAAACTTTTTTCATTAAAATAAATGCTGTATTATTATTTTGAACTCGCAATTTGAACAAAGAGCTGGAACCAAGGTGGACAATAAATCTCCTTTTTTACTTTCTGTTTTCTTACATTAATGTAATTAAATAAAGTTTTTGTGGATCACATTTTGATATATATAGATATATCTATATATCTATATATATAGATATATCTATATATATATATAAATATATTTACTGTGTGTGTGTATATATATTTCCACTTTTGTGGGGGAAAAATAGCAAATAAAGAATAAATATTAAAAAATAATATAGAGCAACATTAATCATATAGTAATTGAATGTCATTAAAAATTACCTTTCCTTTTCAATCTGCAGCTCTGTAATTTTCTTAGAATGCATTGCAATATGGCTACCTAGAGTTGTTCTGTACACAGAGTGTGTACTGACCACTCCCCACAAACATCATTTCCTGCTTTTGTGATTGGCTGACAAGTGTTCCCAGAAGTCTGCCTAAGATATAAGTCAGATTTCAGGCACCCCTTGCAACAAAAATGTCAATTTTGGAGATAGGAACATGTCTAAAGGGATGCAGGCCTATAAGATTTCCTCATTAGTGCTCTTCAACTGCACACCTGACAGTTAATTATGAAAAAGGAAAAGAAAGGCGCCTCTAAGTGCAGTATGCAAAATAGACACCATAATATCACAGTCTGTATGTTAAATGTAGTATCATCTAGAGCAGGGATATGCAATTAGCGGACCTCCAGCTGTTGCAGAACTACAAGTCTCATGAGGCATAGCAAGACTCTGACAGCCACAGGCATGACACCCAGAGGCAGAGGCATGATGGGACTTGTAGTTTTGCAACAGCTGGAGGTCCGCTAATTGCATATCCCTTATCTAGAGTAATGTGCTAATTTCCAATTCTTCATTAATACTTCCAGGCGAAAGTACACCAAGAGCGTATATCCAATAAGTCTCTCGTTGGCAGAGATGTTTACATCTCTCTGCCGCAGGGAGAGTGGCTGGTATGGATTAGATGATCCATACTTTTAGGCCTACGGAGGATTTAGGATGATGTTGGGTGAAATGTCGTGGGACGCTATGGTGGTCTTTACTGGCCTCGATGAATCAGCGGTGCTCTCCAAAATGCTGGCGTAGGGGGCGTATATTTCAACCTACATAGTGGAGGCCGCAGGGGCAGGTCAGGCAGTATACTACATGTTCTGTAGAACAGGTGTAGAATTCCAAAATTTTGTATGTTTTATTTTTAATCGTGAATGTTTTTTGACCATGTTGCATGTAAGGCAAAGGGATTTGCGGCATTGATACATCCCAATCATAAAAAAGAGTTGGAGTGAAGATGATGTATTTGTTTTCTTTTTGAGTTTGCTCGGGGCAATCTTTCCCTTAATGTTAGGTGCTTTCCTGTATGAAAATTTAGGTTTATTTGGTATACTGTCTTTGAGATGGGGATCCTGCAGTAGTATTGGCCAATGTTTATAAACTATGTGTTCCATATTTTTGTATTTGTTATGAAATTGAGTCGTGAATCGAATGTCCTTTGATTAATTCATTTTATGGGTATGAGTATCAGGATTGACGTATGTGGTGTAGGCTTGTTCGATGAGTGATGGAGGGTAGCCTTTTTCAATAAATATTTGTTTGAGATTTATGCTTTGTGTCTGATAGTCTGACTGCATGGTGCAATTATGTCTGAGACAGCAGAATTGACTTTTTGGGATGTTTTTTAACCAACGAGGGTGATGGCAAATATTGCTGTGCAGATAGGAATTCCCAGCAGTGGGTTTGCAATAATTTTTTGCATGAATGCGACCAGTATCATGAAATAGATCAAGGTTTAAGATTTGTAGATGTGTTTTATCATGAACAGATGTAAAGGATAGGCCCATATTGTTATTATTACAATGGGAAACGAAAGATTCAATATCATCAGTATTACCGTCCCAGATAATAATGACATCATCAATATAACAACCGTAAAATATAATTTTGGCCATGAAAGGGTTATTCGCCCATATGTATCGTGTTTCCCATAGACCCATAGTTAAGTTGCCATATGAAGGTGCAAAATTGGTGCCCATGGCAGTGCCATGGGTTTGAAGGTAGTAGTGGTCTTCAAACATGAAATAATTATGAGTCAGGCAGAAGAATGTGGCATCTAGAATGAATTTAACTTGGTTTGGATGAATAGATGGGTCTTCTGACAGAAAGTATTGTATGGCCTGCATGCCGACATTATGGGGGATGGATGTGTATAATGATTGGACATCCAGAGAGAGACAGGTGTAGTTGGATTCCCATTGGTATGGACCTAATAGTTCAAGCAGGTGTATTCCATCTTTGATATGGGATTGTAAATTGGAAACAAAAGGTTGTAGAAAAAGGTCTACATACTGGGGAAAAAAACACTAGTAATACTGTTCATAGTAGCAACTATGGGTCTGCCAGGGGGGTTGGTAGTGCTTTTATGAACTTTTGAACTATATAAATACGGAGTTTGATGATATTTTTTAACCAAGAATGAAGCTTCTTTTTGGTAATTACATTATCTTTGGTAGCTTGGTTAACTAAAATTGTAGCATCAATGGTGAAACTAGGTAGGAGGTCCTCTTGCAATTTTTGTATACGTTTGTGAGTCTCAGAGTAGTCTACTGGCCTCTTTGATGTAGTCTACCTGGTTTTGCAGGACAATGCTACCACCCTTATCTGCTGATTTAATGATAACATTCTCATTGGTTTTCAATAAATTGAGGGCTAATCTTTCTGGGTATGTTAAATTGTGTTTTTATAGGGGCTGTGTTGCTGTTGGCACATCATCAATAATTCAGAGTATACCATGCGGTAAAATTTTTCAAGGCATTGGCCTTTGAATTGTGTGGGATAACAATTAGACAGGGGACAAAAATTGGTGTGTTTAACTGCAGGAGAACAATTTAGATGTTGAGTATATAAAAGGGGATCTTATGAAACCACTCTCATTAGACCCACTCAGAACAGATGCACAGACAAACACACATGGATTTCCTCAGAATAAAAAAAGGTAGAAATCTGCAACAAATGTTTTTTTCTCTACAAAAGTGGAGTTACACTTTAAGGCCTGATGCAGTTAAACAGGGGTCACTAGGGGAAAATGTGCTTCTTAAAAAAAAGTAATATACTGGTCTCTGGTGCAAAAAGTTTTGCATTAGCGTTTGCTTTAATTGAAAGTAATAAAACATCTAAAGCAGAAGAATTCAGCAAATATATTTTTATTACTGAAAAACGTGTTGCGCTATTAATATAAAGTGCATACATTCATAACAATTATTCAATCAAGTATTATTATTATTATACATGATTTATATAGCGCTAACAGTTTGCGCAGCGCTTAACAAAATAAAGGCAGCAGAAATTTGGTCCCGATTAATGGTGAAAAACCCAAAATGGTTGGCACCACATCCCTGAAGAAAATGTAAGTAACAGTAGGGAAGAGTAAGGGATTTTAACGGTGCAGAATGATCCAAAAAAAAGAAAAATAATAGATAAAAAGATCATTTTTAATGTACATTCAAGGTTAAAAAACATATGAAAAAACACATATTTCACACGTATCGCAGTATTTTTACAGTTACGGTGGTCACACAGAGCACAAATATATTTTTCAGATGATATGACCGCATACTAGCCCGACATGTTTCGCTGAATTGCTTTCTCAAGGGATATGCAGGCCGAGAATTAATATCATCCAACACTCTACAATTCCCACAGTAACCCTCTCTCAGGTCGATCACTGCACAACCATCAACTAACACTGAAACCCTGACATGGCCATATCGGTGCAGTCACAGAGGACAGAAAGGTAAAATTTTAAACTGTTAATTAACAAAGCTTATGGTGGGAGGAACACTTCAGAAAGCCTGCTGATGGTGATTGCAGGGAGATATTTTGGTGGCAGTCATGGACACTGCAAATGTAGAGTCCTACCCTCTGGCTCCCAGAGGTCAGGATGTTCAACAATGGGCTCAGCAAAAGGGAGAGACATAGGAGGAACAAAGGAGGAACTCATAGTGTAATAATTAAAAATCAAGGCTTTTTAATGAAGGTCAAAACGACACAAGAAGGCAGGAGTGAAATCACACATAAAACAATCAATAAAATGCAGAGACACCATAAAGTCACCACTGTAGCTCCTCCTGACTAGTTTTGTTCAAAAGAACATTATCAAGGGATAAAGGAGTATTATTATATATTATTATTACTATTTCACAAATAGAAGTAAGTGCGTAACTACAAAGAATAATTTCCACATATCAAGACTGAAGGAGGTAAGTCCCAAAAAACAAATGGATTGGGTGCTGAAAATGTCAAAAGCAATGAAGTTTTAATTTGGCCCACCAGTTTTCACACATAAATGGATGTCCTAATTCTTTTTTTTTTTTATATTTGTTATTTAATAGAAAGAATGTAATGTTTTACATTCACACTTACAGATAATTTTAATTTTCACTATAGCCGAAAAACAAATCCAGTAAAAGGACACCCATGGATAAATGGTCAGAAAAAATAAGAGAACAATGTGGTACGTAGTGGTGGAATTCTTTAGACAGTAATGAATGCATAGATGAGATGTGGTCATAATAAAAGTAAGGGGAAGTAACAATAAAAATAATAAATGGAAAAAAAAAGGAGTCGGAAGGGAGCACGGGGTAGGGGATGAGGGGTAAAGTAGGTAGCGAGCATCCAGAATGATATTTGTCACAATTCAGTAACTGGTTAAAAGTAGGGTGTTTCCCTCATCTGAGCACTTAAAGTTATTCCAATAAACCATGTTTTACTGTAGTCTTCAGGTTCGTTATGGGAGGAGAGTATTATCTTCAATCTTCAATTGTATTCATTTCTTCCATCTTTGACAACCATAGTGACAGAGTAGGAGGGTGTGGGTCTCTCCACTTTGAAGAAATGCAAGATTTAGCTGCGTTGATGAGGTGCCGCAAAACTGATTTCTTTTTGGGGTTTTTTTATTTACGTAGGAGGAAAAAACGTAGGGGTCATCGGGAAGTTCATAATCAGTAAATTTTTGAGAAATCCTTTGTACCTCTCTCCAGAAATGTGACAGCTTAAGACAGGACCAGAATGAATGTAAAATGTCTCCTCTGCTCTTCTGGCATCTCCAACAACAGTCTGAGATAGAAGGAAAGAGAGTATGAAGAATTGATGAGATCTGGTACCATCTTGATGAAAGCTTAATGTTAGATTCCTGTATTCTGGTAGATATGGAAGACTTGATTGAAATTCAAATAATTTGTCTTCTGTCACATGTCCTAATTCTTTAATTGTCAGGAAAAACAATACACATTAATTTTTGCAGACTTCAATAATTTCATAATATTATAATTTAGAAAAAAAGATATTATATTTTATATATGAAAAGGGTAACCTGATGGGGGCAGGAGGCGGAGCCTAGCAGAGCAGACATGCATTGTTAGAGCTCCACACCACTGAGGAGAGAAGAGAAGGACAAAGCGGAGCCTGCAGGCTCAAAAGGTATCCATTTGAACCTTTTTGCCCCAGGGAACAAACTGTGAAAGTTTGGGCAGGAAATATGGTACTGGGAGGAAACCGTGGCAGAAATAAAAATCACCTCACAAAGAGCTCACAGGCACTCACTGCAGCTGAAGCAGCTCCAGTCACCTCACAATATACAGCACCAGGGCGCTCTCACAGACAGAAAATGTCACAGCAAGACTCTCCATTTGAGTCAGATACAGAACAAATCCTCTCACAAACTTCTCCACAAGCCTCCTCAGCATCCCCAGTAATATTATTACAATTTGAAAAGATGCTTCATAAGGCTTTAAAACAAACCTCAGACCAAATAACAAAAAGCCTAACCAAAGAAATAAGAGAGCTGGGAAACCGCACCGCAGCCTTAGAAATAAAAATGGATGAAATTGAAATTACAACCCAAGAAAATATAACAGAATTGGAACAATTAAAAGAAGAGAATTTAATACTTCAAACTAAGCTCGAAGATTACGAAAATAGAGCCAGACGTTCAAACTTGCGCATAAGGGGAATACCTGAAACTGTGACAGACCTGCAATCTACTATTACTGCTCTATTACAAGAACTAAAGCCAGATATCCCTATTGAACATTTAGAACTGGACAGAATACACAGAGCCCTCACAGCCAAAAAGAAAGATGGACCCCCACGTGATACAATCACAAAATTTCATTATTACAGAACGAAAGAACAAATACTAATTGCTGCAAGAGAAAAAAAGGAACTTAATTTTCAAGGACACAATTATCAAATTTTTGCTGACCTATCCCAACTTACTATTACTAAAAGACGATCCATGAAACCCCAACTAATGGAACTGCAACGCCACAACATTATGTATCAATGGGGCTTCCCCTTTTCAGTCAGATTTAACTACCAAGGTACAATTTACAGAAGCAGATCAGCAGATGAACTACAACAAACCCTTTTAAAATTAAATCTGACAGAACCCACAAGCAGCAACACTCCCACACGCAGAAGAATGGCATCATCTTCACCTTCAGGTAGCACCCAGAAAATTTCAGAACAAAATGGGAATCATCATTCTCACAAAAGAGGCCGTTATGCCACATCATCCATGGACCAAGAAGATTCAATGGACTGACATCCTAATTCCTGATATCTCTTCATTTATTATACTAAGAGATGGTTCTCTATAAAAAAACCTATATTTATAACTGAATGTAACTGCATTCTGATAGTCACACACTGTGTGGGATCATGTTACATTCCAGTTATATTTCTTATTACTTCTGATTCATATAGCCTTAGAATATGTAAGTGAAATAAGGAAATTCTTGTTCAGTTATATATTATCAGGTAATAACAATAGATTTATTACTTTTTAGGACAAATATGTTCAATAATCCAGAAGTAATGGAAGCTTTTTCTTTCTTTTCTTAAAACAAATATATTATTACCTAACTAGTTCCTAGAATTATGTTTTTGTTTATTCTAATCTGAAGCAATACAACCTCAATTTTATGAGTTAACATATCTAAACAGTTACATATGAATAAAATATGTAATTGTTTACTCTAAAAGGGTTAAAATCCCAAAATAATTCAAACTATCTTCATCAATACCAAAGTTATTAACAGTACCTTTCTAACTGAATTATTTAGCCTAGGGCAAGACTAACCATATACAACCACCCTGGAATAAATAATTCTGCACTCCAATTAATGAAACATCATTTTGATGTCTTTTGACATAGCACTTCTCTCCTGTAAGCGGAAGATCCGTGTACCCCCATTAGCCCTCCTCATTCTCCCAACCATATTATGTGGGAGTGTGACGAAGGCACTTATTCCCCTGAGAGAGATATTTATTCTCTTTCACGGGTAAATTGTGATTACTTGCAAAAAATAATTTATACAATGTATCATCTAATCTCATATGTTTTTTGTTTACTCTTTACTCCAGAATTCACTGGTTTCTTTTCTATCTATTCATCTCTTCAGTCCACACAGGTTGATCTGCGCAGTCAGCTCTGCATAACAAAAAGTAAGTCAAAACTATTTGATCTATTGCCATGGCACCACTGAATATACTTTCCCTGAATGTTCAGGGAATAAATGTCCCTCAAAAAAGGACCAAAGCCTTCCGTACTTTCCATAACAAAAAGGCTCACATAGTATGCCTCCAAGAAACACACTTCACCAAAGATTCTACTCCAAAATATATTTCTCCTTTTTATCAACAAATTTACACGGCTTCTGCCTGTACCAAGCAAAGGGGAACTCTAATTGCATTTCACCGATCCACACCATTCACCTTATCATCAGAAATTAAAGACCCAGAAGGTAGATACCTGATACTCATGGGTTATATCATGGATACAGCAATCACGGTGATTTCCTACTACGCTCCTAACAAACAACCTACACCATTCCTCTCACATATATTACAAGTGATTAATACACACAAAATAGGAACAGTGATAATGTGTGGGGATTCGAACCAGGTCCTCCTCCCATTTCTAGATAAATCACCTTTTACACCATCCAAAATAACCTCTAGATTACCTTTTTCTCAACTTCTTTCCAAATACAATCTGGTAGATTCGTGGAGAGAAAGTAACCCAATGAAAAAGAAATTCACTTATTTCTCGCACCCTCATCAAACCTTCACCAGAATAGATCATATTTTTCTAACAATAGGAATGATACCAGAAATTATTGCATCAGATATAATTCCGATTCCGTGGTCTGACCATAATGCAGTATACACCACTATAGCCTCAGCCATACCAAAAGCGCATGACCCAACGTGGTACTTACCGGACATAATGCTCAAACACCCACTACATCAGATGGTCATTGAACAAGCTTTAAAGGAATACATATCAATTAATAATACAACAGACATCTCCCCAATAACACTGTGGGAAGCTCATAAGCCTGTCTTGCGTGGTACAATACAAAGACAAATGGCACTATTTAAACGGGAACGCAAAAATCTAGCAAAAGAACTAGAACTCAATTTTAATGCAGCCTACATATCATTTCAAGATAATCCATCTCAGAGTACAAAATCTCATCTGGAAAAATCTAGATTGGAATACGATCTATTTCTCACTGAGTCAGTTGATAAATCCCTCAAACGCTCCAAACACAATTTCTACATGAATACAAACAAACCAGGTACATATTTGGCTCGGGCATTAAATTCAACTAACAAATCTTTCAAACCAATACGTTTGAAATTATCAAAAAATGTTTACACTTGTAATCCAGTTAAAACAGTCCATAAATTTCACTCACATCTCGCAACTTTATACAAGACAAACAATGAATTTAATCCTACAGAGGCTGAATCCTTCTTCTCAAAAATAACCTTACCTGAGTTATCTCAGAATCAAAAAAGCAGTTTGGATGAGCCTATAACTATAGATGAAGTTGCTAACGCCATAAAAGACCTAAAACTTAACAAAAGACCAGGCCCAGACGGCTACTCGGCTTTATACTATAAAACATTCTCAGAAATACTCTCTCCCATTCTCACTGAAACTTTTAACAAACTTCTAGATGGACATTCTTTTCGGCAAGAAACACTAATGGCAATTGTTTGTATGATCCCAAAACCCCTTTCTGATGATACTTCCTGTGTGAATTATCGGCCTATCTCTCTGTTAAACCTCGATATTAAATTATTAGCAAAAATAATAGCAAAACGCCTCAGTAGCATTATAGGAAAATTAATACATAGAGATCAAGTAGGCTTCATGCCAAATAGACAGGTAGGCGATAATATACGCAGGGCAGTGTTATTGGCACATATTGCTAAAAAACGGAAAATCCCTTTATGTTTTCTATCTCTCGATATTAAGAGGGCATTTGACACAGTATCCTGGCAATATATGCAATATTCATTAAAAAAATGGGGTTTTGGACCCCACTTTTTAACATGGATCAAAGCATTATATAATAAACCCAAAGCCTATATAAAATATGCTGGATTCAAATCTGAAGCCTTTAATATCGAAAGAGGTACCCGACAGGGTTGCCCATTATCTCCCTTATTATTTGCCCTTATACTCGAACCCATGGCCCAATACATCAGAACAAACCAAACTATAACTGGCATTGAAGTAGGAGGTATTACACACAAATTATGTATATTTGCAGACGATATATTACTTTTTCTATCATCACCACAGGTCTCTGGTCCTAACTTAATACCAGCTCTTGATGGATTTGCAGCCCTATCCGGCCTTATGATTAATCCTAAGAAATGCCTAGTGCTTAATATTTCACTCACAAACATGGAACTGATCCCAGCTAGGGCTGCACTCCCATTCACATGGGCAGAAAAATCAATCCCATATCTTGGAATTCATTTAACAGCATCTCATTCTGACTTATTCTCAACCAATTATCCTCCTGTATTAAGACAGATCACAAATCTAATAAAACAATGGTCGCAACTTCCTTTATCCTGGATAGGGAAGATTAATGCAATCAAAATGACTATTCTACCCAAATTGCTTTATCTGTTCAGAGTCCTCCCTATTCCAATTCCTTCCTATTTTTTGAGAATAGTACAAAAAAGAGCAACTTCGTTTATATGGGGCTCTTCTAAACCACGTATACCTATACACACACTACATCTTCCCAAAAATAAAGGAGGCCTGGGATACCCTAATTTTACTAACTACTACAGAGCAGCACATTTGGCCAGTCTGTCCAAATACCATGCAAAACAGGAAATCCCATTATGGGTATTTATAGAGGCTTCAGAAAATGACCCTCTATTAATATCAAATTTATTATGGCTTGATCCTAAAGACCGCTTTAAAATTCATAATCCCATAACTAAACACTTCTTATCTCTCTGGGATAAACTAAAAACCAAATATCAGTTACAATCTCCACACAATCCTCTCCTTTCTTTTATCAGAAATCCGACCTTTTATCCGGCATGGATCTACCCAAATTCTTTTAAAGCTTGGACAACATCAGGCATTCAGACACTAAATGACTTCATAGCATCTAAATCATTCCTTTCATTCCCATCGCTTAAAGAAAAATATGATCTACCAAACTCTGAGATATTTAGATATCTCCAAATCAAAAATTTCTATACACCATTCCTAAAGGGGGATACACCATTATCCCAATTATCCATTTTTGAAACAATCTGTACAAAAGATCCATTTGCTAAAGGTACAATTTCATCACTTTATAATCAATTATATGGAGTAGCAAATCTTAATAGACCCTCTTACGTTCAGAGGTGGGAGGAGGACCTGGGACGAACTTTAGAAGACACGGACTGGTCTAACATATGGCTCACATCTAAGTCATCTTCACCCAACATCTTAGCACTGGAGACAAATTATAAAGTCCTAACTCGCTGGTACCTTGTACCCGCTAGAGTGGCAAAATATTCACCTAATACCTCAGCTCTTTGTTTTCGAGGATGCCCAGAAATAGGCACATATTTACACATATGGTGGACGTGCCCAGTAATCCAAACCTTCTGGAAGGAAGTCTTCGTGATTGCATCTAAAATATTTAAAAAAATAATACAACCAGATCCATATTTAACTTTACTTAATCTAAAACCGGAATGGTTAACACTCTCTCAATTCAAACTTATGATCCAACTAATAACGGCTGCAAAACAAACAGTGGCCAAGGCATGGAAATCTCCTACATTGGTACTAGCAGAAACAATTCACAGAATGAATAATACACTGTCCCATGCTAAGATGGTAGCCATCGATCAAAATCAAATTCCAAAATTTGAAAAACTTTGGCATCCTTGGATAAAACAACAGTTCCTGTCAAACTTCAATGACTCTGTCCTGTTGCCATGGTAACAGATTAAATGACTTACAGAGACACCCATTCTAAGGCTTCAAAGAGAACTAAAAAGAATAATAAACTGACGAGCGGGACAACCTTGTGGACCATACCTCTACCTTTCAACCTTTTTTCTTCTTTCTCTTTCCTTTTCTCCACCTTACGATTAAAGCTCATTATCAGAATTTATTTGACCTATATACACTCTACTTGTAAACAATATGTATAGTAGGTATAAATCATTTAAATACCTACAAAAGTAACTAAGGAAATTATATATATCTTTAATTTAGGTTTACGTGAACCCAATGTTTAATATTTGAAATTTCATGATATTTACCTATATAAACCCTACTGTAAAACAATGAGCTTACTTTATAGATCCTTGTAAACTTACTTTATGTATCTTTATAACATTGTATACTCAATAAACTTCTTTTGACAAGGAAAAGGGTAACCTATGTATGAAATAAAATAAATAAGAAAATAAAGACTAAATCGACATCCAGAGAGTTTTTTTCAGGTTGTGACTGTGTTGCAAAAGATTACTTTGTCACATTGATATTAATTTTATTTTTAAGCCATTTAACATTATTTATATTCACCACTATAGCTTAAATTAATATTATTCACTAGCTTTAGGCATAATCATTTCATTTACTGTTCTTTCAAAATGGTAAATCACTACAAAATATAACAAAATGTCAAGAAACTGCTGATTTTCAATCAGCTGTGGCATTTATTTTCAGTTATGATCCAGTTAGCTGTTAAGATTAATTTGCAGTGTGAAGGTTGATCTTTATGTGAAGCCCATGGTAACATAATCACATAAATTATAACTTTATAGATTCTTGCATCCACTCATAATGCGTACTGGTTTTCATTAGAATTAAAGTCATAGTTGTTCGATTTTATAGTCAGAAATAATCATGTGAATTTTTTTATCAAGGCAGTTTTTTAGCTGTATACAAAAACTGTATCAAGGTAAACTAGAGCAAAAATAGGTTAGTAACACACAGAAACCAATCATTTTTTGCTGAAGTATACTTGATTTGATTGTAGCCGTATAATAAAATAATATAATAATAAATAAAAAAAGTATCACGGACAGTACTCAATTTTTTGCTGAAGTATGGAATTTAACTGGTTTCAATGGGTAACAATGGCACTATTAATATTTTCTGACTTTTTTACCAATATTGTTTTCATTTTCATCTTGTTCATGTCTTTTCCTCCAAATTATTGCATGTATATCAGGGTTAGGTTTTGTCATTAACTTCAGCATTATGACAATTTCATTATGAAACTAATACCTCTGGTTAAAATTCAGATACAGTACATCTCAACTCTCCATAGAACCATCTATCTATTGCCCCAACATATCTCTTGCTAAATGTGAGATGCCTTAATAGCCCATACAAATACTTGACTATTAGGAGAGAACTTAACTCATTCAAGTTAGAAGTAATATTCCTTCATTATGGTCAGGGCTAATAAATAACAGTTTTATATTGTTATATTTTTAGTTAGGTAAGTATGCATATGAATATTATGTAGTATGGTATAACGGCTACCATACCTTGTTTTTTTGTTTTATTTTCTAATTTGTATGCAGGCTAAATAAAAATGGCTTTTAAAGTAATATACACGTATAAGTTCTTTGTAAAATAGCATTATAAGTGGAAGACAGGAGGTGTCAAAGGACTCCAACCCTTTCCAGGGAAGGTTATTTTATTTTGACATACTGTAGATGGTCTCTTTCACGCCTCTTGCGAACCAGTACAAAACGTGCTCCTCACTGACCTCAAAAGAATGTTCATTTTTCCTTAAGGTGTAGGAAGAATGCTGAGTCCTGGCCTTTAGAATTCACCCTGCTATGTTTGGCCATTCTTCCATGGAGAGGGTACTTTGCATTTCAAATAAATGGGTCTTTGCATTCATCAATTGCCATGTACCTGATAGGAGATCAAGATGACAAGGGCATGACAAGGGCGGCCTCTTGTATCTTCTTCCCAAGAACCCCTGAAAGTGAAATAGGGAGTGCAAAGAGACAGGAGGAGCACACGTTTAGGCAGTTGTAGCTTGCATAAACCCATGATGATCCAGCAGGATGTACAGGCAGGAGTATCAGCAAAGATTTAGCGGAACCACTTAGGTCAAGGGGAATCCCCATCCCTTTGACGTTATTGCCCAAATATGATCACTGGTCATATTCAGGCAATGACATTGACCAAATATGGCTATGACCATACAGTATTTGGTCAATGATGTCACTACTATCCCTGTCAATTCCCCTATATAGCTGATGACAACTCGGGGACTTGGTACATGCACCATTAGTATTGATTGTGTATGCAGGGTCATTATTCTATGTGCAGAGCCACAAGCAGAGGTATGCAAACACACATATGCGGAAGCCATCTGGCTAATAGGAATTCCCTGACATCACTATACTGTGTTGTATATACTAAGCTATTTTTCTTGTGTTTGAATGTTGGGTCTTTAGGATGTACAGTCTTGTGTTTCAGTATATTGCTGGGCTGGGCTTGAGAGACTCAGGGATGCAGTGTTTTTAAAGAACCCTTCCAAGTCTTTACAATACTCCAACTGCATACAGTGTATAGGGAGAGTATGTTAACACAGGCATTCTGCTTTTCCCCTCTGTTTGATGATCTTGTGTTTTTGCTTGACCGTGTGGATGTTTTAAAAGATCAGTTTGGGTAGCCACAAACTTTCAAAGCAGTCGCTAGATGTCTGTGTTCCTTGTCTTTAGACTTTCTGTTTATTTATCATCAAAGCTCAATGTTGCAGAGTATATACAACCTCAGTTTGTATTCCAGTGAGTGGTGGAAGTCCAAAAGCTGGTCTGTGTGGGTGGATTTTCTGTAGACCTCAATTTTCAGGCCACCCCTTCTCCTTGACATGTACCATACAAAAGGGCAATTTGCTATTCTATGCCTCTTACCATGTAAGCATGATGTATTTGCCCACTGCATTTAGCTGTCTACTAAAAGCTTTCATTTTCAATGTTCTACTCTTAAACAATGTATCATTTAAATGCCTGAACCAATGACTTGATGTTATTCTTCTGAAAGAGTTCAAAGGGTGCATCTCCAACTTTTCCAGTACAGGCTAACTATAATGGAACATACAGGTGAGATTATAGTACAGCCATGTTTCTGTCTGTGAACGTTATCCTTGTACTTGAAAAAGGTGGTGTTTAGACAAAGGTCCAGTAAGAAACATACGTGGTCTAGCTTGAGTTCAGTTTAACTGTCAAGTTTGTTATCTAATTTCAGACAGGCATTTTATTTTTTTCAACATCATCTTCCTCCTCTAAAAATGTCCTTCTTCTCAACCTGAACCAGTTCCCACATAATGTCTATCATTAAACCTGGGTCACCACATGGTTTAAGCACAGAACCATCATAAGATGTATTTCTGTAGAAAAGCAAAAGCTGCATTATTCCACCCTCAAATTACCACCACTACAATACCAGTGGCCCTGTTAACATGTTTAGACTTACAATGCTCACCTTCTCTGTATGCATCCATTTAAATTCTTGTAATTTCCAGATTTAGAGGTCTTTCATTATTCTCTGGAACTACACATTTACTAAAATTTGGAATGCACCCTTCCTATTAGGGACTGTAGGATACCATACAATAATACATTTTGAACTTGGGGAACGTGTGCTCAAATATTTCAAGATGATGAGAAGAATTGAATGGTAATCTATCCGATTATTAAATCCACTGTAAAAAAGTAAGGTTTCATTTTACAGTATACCATAACAAGAAATAATTAGTCCCAAATAATTCATTTTCCCTGTAGTATTTTTGCAGATTTGTGTGTGTTATGGTACCCCTTGCATGTAAACTTTTTTCACTGTAATGTATTGCTTTTTTTCCTCTATCATTACATGATACTTCAATAATATATATTAATCTTTATGTGTATAAAATACATACTATTTCACTTCTTTATTTGTGAATAACTGTATTATGCATTGTAAGAAAAATGTAACTTCAGTGATCTGGTATCATATCTGATAACAAAAATATTATTAAATCAATGGGCAGATCACATTTGATTGCCTTTCCATCAAACCAACTTTTTCGGGTAACTTTTCCTTCGAAAACAGCCAGAACAAAACATCTGGTTGGCTCACAGAAAAGCCTGAACTGCAATAACTGAGAGGTAGGGTATAAGCATCAAACGCTTAATATATATATCTATATCTATATCTATAGATATAGATATATCTAGATATATCTATATCTATTTCTATAGATATAGATATAGATATAGATATATATATATATATATATATATATATCTATATCTATATCTATATCTATATCTATATCTATATCTATAGATATATATCTATACCTCTATATATATATATATATATATATACATATATATATATATATATATATATATATATATATATATATATATATATATATATATATATATATATATATATATATATATCCATCTATCTATATATATATATATATATCTATCTATATATAGATAGATATAGATAGATATCTATATCTATCTATATATTATATATATATATATACAGGGCTTTTTTTCTCAAACAATAGGTGCTGGAACTCAACCACAACCCTCCAAAACCCCTCCCCCCACACACACCCTCGAAATCACATCAAATAGTGAGTGTGGTCATATTTCACAAACAGTAGAAGGGTCTTAAAGGGGCATTAAATATCAGGATTGCATTACATACAGAGTGCCGAGTTCATGGGGGTTACACAAAGAGTGCAGAGCTGTCACTTGTAAACACAGAAACCGGACTTCTGTGTTTACAAGTGATTGTGGTGAGCAGGCACCAAAGGGTCTGAGCCAGAGGTGCAGAGGTGGTTCCATCAAGTTCCCCCTGAAAAAAAGCCCTGTATATATATATATATATATATATATATATACTGTATATACTAGCAAGTACATTTAGTGTGCAGCTTCAAGGCAGATGCAGATACAGAAAACAGTGGCTCAGCATGCAAGGTGTCAGCACCATCTTAACGAGCCCGTAGCCTCCCTGACGGTAATCCCGAGTGTGGCTCGGGGTTAAATTTCAGTCCCATTAGTGGTAACCCCAAGCCACACTCGGGATTACATTGCAGGATCCTGGTGCGGCGTTGCTTACCTTGTCCCCAGGATCCTGCGATGTCCCCCGCTGTGTCTGCGGCCTGTGTCTTCTCCGAAGCTTCTCCGTGCCAGGCTCCATTCTCTGCAAGCAGCGTGCCGCACGGGGGCGGAGCCTGGCGGCAAATTCAAAAAAATTTTAAAACCATAACACATACAGTACTGTAATCTTACATATTACAGTACTGTATGCATTTTTTTTTACATCCCTTTTGTCCCCAGTGCTTTGGCCCATGCCCTGCATGCAGTTTTATATGATATATACTGTTCTTTCTACCTGGAAACTGGAGATTGTCCATAGCAACCAAAAAGTGTCCCTTTACGTCAAAAGTGGCTTTAGATCAGCTAGAAAACAGTGATAGTAAATTAGAACACTTGCAGAATTGAGTGATAGAGAATCGTGGGGAAATTTATTTTATTATTATTATATTATTATTTTTTATTATTTATATTTATTTATTATATTATAATTTATGTTTTTGTGTTTCAAACTTCATCATACCCGGGATATCTACTAGACTCTTGTCTGGACAGATTTAAGTGTGTTATTATTAAGAATTACAGGCCTACAATATAAAATGCCAAATTTCCATGCAAAATAATTGTACTGCTTTCAGCACCTAAAATCCAAAATAATCATACAGCCAGGGAGGTTAAATATATTACAGTTTAAAAGTTTGGAATCACTAGTGAATTGTTGATTTACGGGATGAATGTTTACCAGAAGAGTCATTTGATCTAACAAGTGAGCAGTAAAGCAAAATTAGCTTTATCCGTCTTTTGCTGGGGAACTCAATTCATTTAAGGATACAGGATATTTGGGACAACACTTCACATGGGAAAACTTTGACTGCTTTGATTTGACAAAATTTGTGATTTCAGTGTGTCGGAGCTAAGCTGGAAGGGTTATCTGTCAAATCAGGTTGTGTTGTTTCAAGATCTGTTTTATTTTTAATTTGGGAACAGAGTGGACAAAACGGACAAATAAGTAACAATCAAATAATAAAAAAAAATCACAAATATATATTTTTACTTTATTTTGCATTAGTACTTTAGTTTACATTACTAGTTAAAAATAAATTATAAATAAAAATGCCATAAGGCTATCCCCTATTTTGTAGAAGCTATAACTTTTGCGCAAACCAATAAATATACACTTATTGCATTTTTTTTTTTACCAAAAATATGTAGTAGAATATGTATCAGCCTAAACTGAGGAAAACATTTTTTTTTATATATATTTTTTGGGGATATTTATTATAGCAAAAAGTAAAAAATAATGTGTTTTTTTCAAAATTGGCGCTCTTTTTTTGTTTATAGCGCAAATAATAAAAAACGCAGAGGTGATCAAATACCACCACAAGAAAGCTCTATTTGTGGGAAAAAAAGGACGTCAATTTTGTTTGGGAGCCATGAAGCACGACCACCCAATTGTCTGTTAAAGCGACACAGTGCCGAATCGCAAAAAGTGCTCTGGTCTTTGGCCAGCCAAATGGTCCGGGTTTGAAGCGGTTAAAGTGTCAAAAGATAGTTTAAAATATTCACATCACAATTGGACTGTATAATATAAACTTGGTAAATATGGTGGTATTTTAAAATGATCTGTAAGTATTGCCTCAAAGGTATAATTAATATTATAAATAATTAATATAATCTTCTTAGCAGAATCAGACCTGTAAAGGGCCACACACATGGGCTGAATAAACCGGTGGCATTCGACCCATGTGTACAGCAGCCAGTCCAAAAAAAGCCAGCTGAAAGGCTTGCTTCTGTTGAAGGGGCAAGATTGAGGTAGGTAGGCTTTACTGACTAGTTTAGGACATGCCAATGGAGGTCCTTTGAAGATTAACCACTTCCCGCCTGGCCTATAGCAAAATGACGGCCGGGCGGTGGTTCATTTATCCTGACTGGGCGTCATATCCTCATGCAGGATAACATCGGCCGCATGCCCTTGGGGGCACGCATCGCAGCGATTGGTGGTGCGGTGTGTCAGCTACAGCTACACCGATCTAGGTAAAGAGCCTGCGACAGAGGCTCTTTACCACATGATCAGCCGTGTCCAATCATGGCTGATCACGATGTAAACAGGAAGAACCATTGATCGGCTTTTCCTCACTCGCGTCTGACAGACACAAGTAGAGGAGAGCCGATTGGTGGCTCTCCTTACAGGGAGGGTCTGCGCTGATTGTTTATCAGTGCAGCCCCCCTGCGGATGCCCACACTGGACCACCAGGGAAGCAGCCAGGACCACCAGGAAAGGGGGCAACATGTGGATGGCCAGGTATGTACCCCATGGCCATCCACATATGAAAAAATATGCACAATAGATGCCAATTGGCACTACAAATGGGCACTGACTGGCAACATTATGGTCCAGATCAAACAAGTGATGCCCAGCAATGCCACCCATCAGTGTCATCAGTGCCACCCATCAGTGTCCATCCGTGCCACCTCTCAGTGCCCATCCATGCCCATCAGTGCCCACCTATCAGTGACCATCAGTGCCCATCTGTGCCACCTATCAGTGCCACCCATAAGTACCCATCAGTGCCACCCATAAGTACCCATCAGTGCTGCCTATGAGTGCCCATCAGTGCCACATACCAGTGCCCATCAGTGCTGCCTATGAGTGCCCATCAGTGCCGCCTATCAGTGCCCATCATCAGTGCCCATCAGTGCCACCTCATCAGTGCCACCTCATTGGTGCCCATCGGTGCCAGCCATATCAGTGCCCATCATTGAAGAAGAAAACATACTTATTTACAAAAAAATTTACAGAAACAAAGAAAAACTTTTTTTTCTAAATGTTCGTTTTTTTTTTATTTGTTGCACAAAAAGTAAAAATCGCAGAGGTGATCAAATACCACCAAAAGAAAGCTCTATTTGTGGGAACAAAATTCGAAAAAATTTGTATGGGTGCAGTGTAGCATGACCGCACAATTGTCATTCAAATTGTGACAGCGCTGAAAGCTGAAAATTGGCTTGGGAAGGAAGGTGCGTAAGTGCCTGGTATTGAAGTGGTTAATCACTTAGTATCATAGTAGATAGATTGAATAAAGACAATAATCCACTCAATTTAACCTGTGTAGGTGCACGTGTCAGTGTCTATAATTATTTCCCATATCCTTGTATCTCATGTTCCTCAAGATGCACATCTAAGAGTCTCTTAAAACTATAAATACTCCCCACAGCCACCATCAATTGTGGAAGAGAATTCCACATCCTTCTTGCCCTGACAGTGAAAACCCCCCTTTGCAGTTTACAGTTAAACCACTTCTCTTCCAAGCTCATTGTGTGGCCCAGTGTCCTCTTACATTCCTTGAGACTGAATAGTTTTTTCCTATGCTGGGATCGACATTGAGAAATTTGTAAGTCATACCCCCTCTCAAGAGTCTTTTCTCCAGTGAGAATAAGTTTAGTGTTTGCAGTCTCTCCTCGTAATTGAGGTCCTCCAGTCCCCTTGTTAGTTTTGTTGCCCTTCTTTAGACTCTCTCCAGTTCTAGCACATCCCTTCTGAGGACTGGTGACCAGAACTGGATGGAATACTCCAGATGTGGTCTAACCAATGTTTTTTAAGAGGCAGGACTATCTCTGGAGTATATCCCTTTTTTATCCATGCTATTATTCTGCCTGCTTTGGTAGCTGCAGCTTGACATTGCATGCTATTGCTCAATCTGTCATCTACTAGGACCTCAGATCTTTCTCCATCCCTAGTGAGTAGTTTGGGTTTATGTTTTTTGCCCCAAGTGCATTACTTTACATTTCTCCACATTAAACCCCATTTGCCATGTACAGTAGTTGCCCACTCCATTATTTTGTTCAGGTCTTTCTGTAAAACTTCTATATCTTGATGTGAAGTTATTACCATGCTTAATTTTGTGTCATCCACAAAACTGAGATTGAGCTATTTATCCCATTCTCTATATCATTTATGAAAAAAATTGAATAGAATTGGTCCCAAGACAGAACCCTGGGGCACCCCACTTACCACTCCAGACCAGTCTGAGTACACATTATTTATCACTACCCTTTGGATACGTCCCTGTAACCAGTTTTTAACTCAAGAACAAACCTTATGGTCCATGCCTACAGACCTCAGCTTGTAGATTATGCGTTTATGGGGGACTGCATCGAATGCCTTTGCAAAATCCAGGCAGACTAAATCCACGGGCATTCCCCTGTCTAGATGGCAGCTCACTTCCTTGTAGAATATTAAAAGATTGGTCTGGCAACAATGACCTTTCGTAAACCCATGCTGATGACTACGTAAGATATTTTTTCCTCAGTAAATTCTTGGATATAGTCCCTTATTATCCCCTCCAATAATTTACCAACAATTGATGTTAGGCTAACTGGCCTGTAGTTCCCAGGGATTTGTCTCTGTCCTTTTTGAATATTGGTACCACATTGGCTTTTCTCCAATCAGCTGGTACCAATCCTGTCAGCATGCTGTCCACAAAGATTAAGAACAGTGGTCTGGCTATAACCTGATTGAGTTCTCTGAGGACTCTCAGGTGTAAGCCATCTGGTCCTGGAGATTTATTTGTATTAAGTTTATCTAGTCTTTCCTTTACTCCGGCCTCTGTTAGCCACAAGGGTATTCCCTGTGATGTGTCACCAACAATTATTCCACGGTTGGTATTTTGCTATTCTATAGAAGGTACAGTTTAGTTACATTTAGTACAGTTGCCTTCCCTGTGTCATCCATAACCATCCTCCCTTCCTCGTCTTTTATGCGGGCAATGTGTTCTGATCTTGCCTTTTTACTGTCAATGTATCTAAAAAGTGTCTTTGGATTTTTATTACTCTCCTCCACTATGTGTCTCTCGTAATCTTTTTTGGCTGCCCTTATTGCGTTCTTACACGTTCTTACACTTATTGCATTCCTTGTAGTGTTGTTTGAATGCTGACTGTGACCCATCCCCTTTATATTCTTTAAACGCCATTTTTTTCTCTTTAATGAGGCTTTTTACATTACGGTTTAGCCACCCAGGTTTAACCTTTGCTCTTCTATATTTATTACCCATTGGAATGCACTGTGTGATACCTTTGTTTAATATGCTACTAAAGCATTCCCATTTTTTTTCCGTGTTCAATGTTTTCAGGAGACACACTCCACGGATACACTATAATATACTGCAATATAATGGGCCAAACGTACAGTGACACACAGAACTATATGGCGTTAAGCTGGCAGTAACACACACAGTAGTAAATGGTGTTAAACTGGCAGTAACATGCACAGAAGCAAATGGCGTTAAACTGGCAGTAATGCACACAGAAGTAAATGGCGTTAAACTGGCAGTAACACACACAGAACTATATGGCGTTAAACTGGCAGTAATGCACACAGAACTATATGGTGTTAAACTGGCAGTAAGCACACAGAAGTAAATGGCATTGAAATGGCAGTAATACATACAGCTATATGGTGTTAAACTGGCAGTAACGCACACAGAACTATATGGCATTAAACTGGCAGTAATGCACACAAAACTATATGGCATTAAACTGGCAGTAAAGCACACAAAATGATATGGCGCTAAACTGGCAGTAAAGCACACAGAAGTAAATAGCGTTAAACTGGCAGTAAAGCACACAGAACTATATGGCGTTAAACTGACAGTAACGCACACAGAAGAAAATTATGTTAAACTGGCAGTAATGCACACAGAAGTAAATGGCATTAAACTGGCAGTAACGCAATCAAATAGACGGTGTTCAACCATCACTACACTAATGCTAATTGAACTGTCCCTACTCTAGCTATACAATAATGTAAAGATTACTGACATGGTCTCACTACACTACACTGAAACTATATGATCTGTCCCTACTCTACACTAATGTATGTATGAACAACACAGTCTCACTACACTACAGTGAAACTATCTGAGCTGTCCCTACTAGCTGTACACTATGCAAAGCTGAATGATGGTCCTCCTCACCCCACTCACACTAGACTATCCCTAGACTGACACTAAACTAATATTCTACACTCATAATTGAAGCAAAATAGCACAGTATAGCACATTAACTAATAGCACTGAATGGAGCCCTGTTCTATCTCTCTCCATGCCAAAATCACACTGAAAATGTCTGCCACTGAAAGAATGTTTTTATACTGTGGCGTGGGAATGAGCCATGATTGGATAAAGTCATGATGACAGTGTCCAAACATAAGTCCTCATGCACATGGACGTTTTTACAGCTGCTTTTTTGAGCTTTTTTTGCAGCTTAAAAAGGCCTGTCTATGTTAGTCTATGGCTTCATGCCCACCTAGGCGTTTTTGAGCTGCAAGTGGCATAAGAGTTTTTAAGCTGTAAAAAAAACCCAGGACCAGTGCGTTCTGAAAGACGTTTTTCAGCTGTAAAAACGTTCTAACACTGAAAAACGCTCAAAAACGCTCAAAAACGCTGAAAAACGCTTAAAAACGCTCAAAAACGCTAAAAAACGCTATTGCAAAAACGCTGAAAAAAGCTGAAAAAAGTTTAAAAAATTCACTGCAAAGATACTGGCGTTTTCATAACGTTTTTTTAACAGCCTGTGTGCATGAGGGCTGATTCTCACAGTGCTCTGTGCCCTGATTGGCTGAAGCTTTCACTGCTTCAGCCAATCAGGGCTTGCAATGCACTATTCAGTGCCGCAATGCATTGTGGTCAGTTTGGGGGGGCGAACAAACATTTGAACGACCCATTTTTCAGATGTTCGCCGAACGTCCAAACAATGAAAGTTCGGCCCGAACTTATGCTCTGGCCGAACCATTCACCCATCCCTATTAGTAAGATTGTACAATGTTTTCATAATAATCGTTTCCTTCCTAAGTTTTACTTGCCTTGCCATTTCATTAGAAAAATATAAATAAACAATTCATTTTAAGAGAAATTAGTATGCCATATCTCATACTGTACTTTACTTGAATTGAATTGAAAAAAACTAGTAAAATTTGTTTAAACATTACCATAATGAAAGAAATAAAGTCCAGACGACTGCACTCCAAGCACTGTAGTCTACCTTTATTAACAATTCACAAACAAAGCAGCATAAAAAAACCTAGATGATCACAGTGGAGGTTAAAATGTTTCATGCCCCTATTGAAGTATTGAAGCTTAGTTATGATTAAGCGGTAGGAAGAGTGCAAAATGTGATAACCTCTCTCTCCCCTACTGTGATCATCTAGGTTTTTTTTGTTGCTTTGTTCGTGAATCGTTAATAAAGGAGGACTACAGGGCATGGAGTGCAGGTGTCCGGACTTTTCTTCTATCAGTATATGCACAGGTGTGTGAACTGGGCTGACACCCACTCAGAGTGTGTGTGAGGTGTGCATGAAAGTGGACAGACCTGCAGCAGCGCTTTATTGTTTATATTATCTTTGTTATGTTCTGGTGTAAGGAGCCTTACTTGTTCAACTCTATTGCCGCGTACAGACGATCAGACATTCTGACAACCAAACCGTGGATTTTTTTCCGACAGATGTTGGCTCAAACTTGTCTTGCATACACATGTTCGCACAAATGTTGTCGGAAATTCCGATCGCCAAGAATGCGGTGATGTACAACACGTACGACGAGTCGAGAAAAATTAAGTTCAATAGCCAGTGCGGCTCTTCTGCTTGATTCCGAGCATGCGTGGACTTTTGTGCGTCGGAATTGTGTACACACGCTTGGAATTTCCAACAAGTCTTGATGTTGGAAAATTTGAGAACCAGCTCTCAAACTGTTGTTGTTGGAAATTCCAACAGCAAATGTCCGATGGAGCATACACACGGTCAGAATTTCCGACAACAACCTCACATTGAACATTTGTTGTCGGAAATTCCGATCGTCTGTATGCGGCATATGTTTTCCAGCTAAATGCAGGGTAAAGTCTCTGTAAAGCCTCCCTGACCTAGTTATACTAAACTTGACTGCATATCCATTGCCAATCCCTTATCCATCCCAGTTCCTGAGTATTTTGGAGCATGGGACCTGCAACCCTGTGAAATTACTCAGTCCAGTTAAATAATCTTTAGGCCTGAGCACTGTCACATGATCAAGAGGGTGACTTTACTGCTCCTCTAGATTAGTGAATGAGGGAGGTGATGGGGACTCCTTTAAAGAGACACTGTAATTTTGCCATTCATTTGCCCTAAGGTGATATTGTCTCTTAAAATTTTGTGTTTTGCACTGGTAGGAAGTGCCTACCATCCCTAAAATTTTCCCACAAAGTTGGGAGCATGACGTTGTCCAAAATGTCTTGGTATGCTGATGCCATAAGAGTTTCTCTCACTGGAACTAAGGGGCCAAGCCCAACCCCTGAAAAACAATCCCACACCATAATCCCCCCTCTCCCAAATTATTTGGACCAGTGCACAAAGCAAGGTCCATACTGACATGGATGAGCAAGGAACTTGACTGGCCTGCACAGACTCCTGACCTCAACCCGATGGAACACCTTTGGGATGAATTAGGGTGGAGACTGTGAGCCAGGCCTTCTCATCCACATCAGTGCCTGACCTCACAAATACATTTCTGGAAGAATGGTCAAACATTCCAATAGGCACACTTTTAAATGTTGTGGACAGCCTTCCCAGAAGAGTTGACCTGTTATAGCTGTAAAGGGTGGGCCAACTCAATATTGAAACCTACGACTAAGACTGGAATGCCATTAAAGTTCATGTGCATGTCCCAATACTTTTGGTAATATAGTGTGTGTGTGTGTATATGTATACATATATATACAGGATCTCACAAAAGTGAGAACACCCCTCACATTTTTGTAAATATTTTATTATATCTTTTCAAGTGAAAATTTCCAAATTGGGCCCAAAGTGTTAATATTTTGTGTGGCCACCATTATTTTCCAGCACTGCCTTAACCCTCTTGGGCATGGAGTTCACCAGAGTGTCACAGATCGCCACTGGAGTCCTCTTCCACTCCTCCATGATGACATCACAGAGCTGGTGGATGTTAGAGACCTTGCGCTCCTCTACCTTCTGTTTTAGGATATCCCACAGATGCTCAATAGGGTTTAGGTCTGGGGACATGCTTGGCCAGTTCATCACCTTTACCCCCAGCTTCTTTAGCAAGGCAGTGGTCATCATGAAGGTGTGTTTGGGGTCCTTATTATGTTGGAATACTTCCCTGCGGCCCAGTCTCCGAAGGGAGGGGATCATGCTTAGCTTCAGTATGTCACAGCACATATTGGCATTCATGGTACCCTCAATGAACTGTAGCTCGCCAGTGCCGTCAGCAGTAATGCAGCCTCAGACCATGACACTCCCACCACCATGCTTGACTGTACTCCTCACCTAGTTGCTGCCACACATGCTTGACACCATCTGAACCAAATAAGTTTATCTTGGTCTCATTAGACCACAGGACATGGTTCCAGTAATCCATGCCCTTAATATGCTTGTCTTCAGCAAACTGCTTGATTGCTTTCTTGTGCATCATCTTTAGAAGAGGTTTCCTTCTGGGATGACAGCCATGCAGACCAATTTGATGCAGTGCGTGGCATATAGTCTGAGCACTGACAGGCTGACCCCCCACCCCTTCAACTTCTGCAGCAATGCTGGCAGCACTCATACATCTATTTCCTAAAGGAAATTTTCTATCCAACCTCTAGATATGACGCTGAGCACGTGCACTTAACTTCTTTGGTCAACCATGGCAAGGCCTGTTCTGAGTGGAACCTGTCCTGTTAAACCACTGTATGGACTTGGCCACCATGCTGCAGCTTAGTTTCAGGGTCTTGGCAATCTTCTTATAGCTTAGGCCACCTTTATAGAGAGCAACAGTTATTTTTTTCAGATCCTCAGAGTGTTTTTTGCCATGAGGTGCCATGTTGAACTTCCAGTGACCAGTATGAGAGAGAGAGATAACACCAAATTTAACACACCTGCTCCCCATTCACACCTGAGACCTTGTAACACTAACGAGTCACATGACACCAGGGAGGGAAAATGGCTAATTGGGTCAAATTTGGACATTTTCACTTAGGGGTGTACTCAGTTTTGTTGCCAGCGGTTTAGACATTAATGGCTGTGTGTTGTTATTTTTAGGGGACAGCAAATTTACACTGTTATACAAGCTGTAAACTCACTACTCTACACTGTAGCAACATGTCATTTCTTCAGTGTTGTCACATGAAAAGATATAATAAAATATTTACAAAAATGTGAGGGGTGTACTCACTTTTGTGAGATACTGTATATATGGATCTTAAATTTTTGGAAGAAGAAAACGTAAAGTCTGAGTAAGATGCCAGGAAACTCCTCTGTTCATGACCAATAACTAGGGATGAGCCCGCGGTTTGAGTCGAACGTAAGTTAAACGTTTGTTTGTTCTTAAATGAACTGAACATATGGGGCGTTTGCGGGAAATTCGAGTGCCGCGGAGCGCCCCATAATGCACTGCAAGTTCACAGTGCATTGCTGTATGATGATTGGCAAAAGCATGCACCTGACCTGCATGTTTTGGCCAATTACAGCGCACTCTGCTGAGAGAGCATAATTGGCCAATCATGGCTCAGGGGGACTAAGTCCACGCCCCACACTATATAAATCTGCTTACATAGCAGCTGTGTATAGTGTGTGGACAGAGATAGATTGAGCTAGATTAGGCAGGCAGGTTAGTTAGTGGCAGTGTATTTGATATATATATATATATATATATATATATATATATATATATAGTATCTCACAAAAGTGAGTACACCACTCACATTTTTATAAATATTTTATTATAACGTTTCATGTGACAACACCGAAGAAATTACACTTTGCTACAATATAAAGTAGTGAGTGTACAGCTTGTATAACAGTGTAAATTTGCTGTCCCCTCAATATAACTCAAAATAACAGCCATTATTGTCTAAACCCCTGGGAACAAAAGTCAATACACCCCTAAGTGAAAATGTCCAAATTAGGCCCAATTGGCCATTTTTCCTCCCCGGTGTCATGTGACTCATTAGTGTTACAAGGTCTCAGGTGTGAATAGGGAGCAGGTGTGTTAAATTTGGTGTTATCACTCTTACTTTCTCATACTGGTCACTGGAAGTTCAACATGGCACCTCATGGCAAAGAACTCTCTGGGGATCTAAAAAAAAATTGTTGCTCTACATAAAGATGGCCTAGGCTATAAGAAGATTGCCAAGACTCTGAAACTGAGCTACAGCATGATGGCCAAGACCATACAGCGGTTTAACAGGACAGGTTCCACTCAGAACAGGCCTCGCCATGGTTGACCAAAGAAGTTGAGTGCACAGGCACAGCATCATATCCAGAGGTTGTCTTTAGGAAACAGATGATTCCCAAAAGAGTGCTGCCAGCATTGCTGCAGAGGTTGAAGGGGTATATTATATATACTCTGCATTTAACGTAGACTAGATATTCTGTGTAGACTCTATATTCAGTCATTGCAGGCAGTGTAGTTTATATAACACAGTGTATTGAAGTGGTTAAGGGGAACCCTGTGCCAAAATTAAAAAAACAATGGCAGGGGGTCCCCCCCAAAATCCATACCAGGCCCTTCAGGTCTGGTATGGATTTTAAGGGGAACCCTGTACCAAAGTCGAAAAATAAAATGGCGTGGGGGTTCCCCCAAAATCCATACCAGGCCCTTCAGGTCTGGTATGTATTTTAAGGGCAACTCCGTGCCAAAATATAAAAAAATGGTGTGGGGGTCCTCCCAAAATCCATACAAGACCCTTATATGAGCATGCAACCTGGCAGGCCGCAGGAAAAGGGGGGGGCGAGAGCACCACCCTCCTGAACTGTACCAGGCCACATGCCCTTAACATGGGGAGGGTGCTTTGGGGTCCCCCCAAAGCACCTTGTTCCCATGTTGATGAGGGCCTCATCCCCACAACCTTTGCCCGGTGGTTGTGGGGGTCTGTGGAAGCTTATCGGAATGTGGGGGGCTTATCGGAATGTGGAAGCCACTTTTTGGTGAATGTGTAGGGGGACAATGTACCCGATACCCATTCAGATGGGGGGTGGGATCTGGGGGCCCCTTGTTAAAGGGGCTTTCAGATTCTGATAAGCCCCCCACCCACAGACCCGCACAACCACCGGGCAAGAGTTGTGGGGGTGAGGCCCTTGTCCCCATCAACATGGGGACAATGTGCTTTGGGCGGAACCCAAAGCACCCTCCCCATATTAAGGGAATGTGGCCTGGTACAGTTCAGGAGGGGGGCGCTCTCTCATTCCCTCCCCTTTTCCTGTGGCCCTGCCAGATTTCATGCTCAGATAAGGGTCTGGTATGGATTTTGGGGGGGACCCCCACGCCATTTAAAAAAAAAAATTGGTGCAGGGTTCCTCTTAAAATCCATACCAGACCTGAAGGGCCTGGTATGGATTTTGAGGGGGAACCCTATGCCATATATCTTTTTTTAATTTTGCCGTGGAGTTTCCCTTAATATCCATACCAGACCCAAAGGGCCTGGTAATGGACTGGGGGAACCCACACCATTTTTTTTTTCAATTATTTTATATATATATATATATATATATATATATATATATATATATATATATATATTGGGATCCGGCAATACATTACAGCCGCAAGCAATTTTAAATTACTTTTTTTCCTTTAGAAATGTAATTTTGCTGCGGTACTGTTATAAAAATGGGAAAGATGCACTAATTTACAGGCAAATTAAGGGGATCCCCAGGCATGATATTTAAAGGAATATTTCATTTAATAGTTTTACTATTATTATTATTATACATTATTAAAATCACTGCTCCTGAAAAAACGGCCATTTTAAAAACTTTTTTTGCATTGATACATGTCCCCTGGGGCAGTACCCAGGTCCCTATACACTTTTTTTGGCAATAACTTGCATTTAAAAGCCTTTAAAATGAACACTTTCGATTTTTCATGTTCATGTCCCATAAACTTTAACGGTGGTCGCACAATTTTTTTGTCTGTTCACATGTTCTGGTGCGAACCCAACTGGGAGGTGTTCGGCTCATCTCTACCAATAACCAAAGAGTAGTGACACAGGAAAATAATGGCTTGTAAGTGTTACCACATTCTTGCACATTATGGCTAGAGCATGTAAATGTTGTCATGCTTTAATCCAGTTTCTATCTTAAAATTAATATTAAAATTATTACATTTCATAATTATGCCATGGCACTGCTTTAGATTATTTTTCTTTAGCAGCTGTTAATAAATATATGACTAATTAGAATGCATTGTTGAGCTTTAATTGCAGCAGAACTAAGGTTGATTTTCATTATGGATTGTGTAATTAAAGGAAACCTGTTAAAAGAAACATGGATGCTAGTCTCTCCTTAAAATTCTAGTTGTCTGGCTGTCATTCTAAATGTTTTGTTTTAATACCTTGAGTCGCTGACTAAAAACCATAATATTATTAGAGGGTGTTTTTGCATATTTGTTTCAGAATAGCAACTCCATTTTTTTTCAATCAACAAGCATTACAATCAAGGAACTAGTATTTTTAGGAGTAGTTCAGCATAGGCATGCATTTCTCTCACGTTACCAACTTTACAAAAAGTGAGCAAGTAGTTTCATAGTTGGTAAGGTTGAATAAAGACACCAGGCCATCCAGTTCAACCAGTGTGGGTGCGTGTTCATGTCAAAAATAATTTCCTGTATCCGTGTATATTGTGTTCACTAAGATACCCGTTCACGTGTTTTTGAAAACTATCAATACTTCACGCTGACACCACCAATTATGGAAATTAATTCCACATCCTTATCACCCTGACAGTGAAAATTCCCTTATGCAGTTTAAGAATCAACCCATTTTTCCTCCAAATTCAATGAGTGGCCCTGTGTCTTCTTACACTCCCTGAGACTGAATAGTTTAATCTCAATGCTAGAATCACCATTGAAGTATTTGTAAATCGCTATCATATCACCTCTCAAGTGTACAGGCTGCGAGACACAAATGTCTTCCAGGTATGTAATATTACATCTTTCTTTCCAAACAGAAACTGGATTATGAAAGTAAAAGGCTTTACACCTTAAAGATGGAAGTAGAGAATACACATGTGGATCCACATTTTCACTACCTTGGTCCCTTTAAAGACACTGCAACTGTGAAAATCTCAGTGGAAGATGCTGATGAGCCTCCTGTGTTTGGAAGATCTACCTATATGTTTAAGGTGCATGAAGACATTGAATTAGGAACAATAATTGGAACTGTAATGGCAAGAGATCCTGACACCATACCAAGCCCTATAAGGTAAAATGTAGTTAACCACTGTCTTATACATAAGCATCAATGTAGAATCCATCCAATACAAGTGAAGGGCAAACATGGGTCTAATTTCTTTACTGTTATGCTCCCTGTCTTGCAGTATACCATGCTTTGCCCTAAATAAAGTGTTCTGTTTCTTAAAGCGGGGGTCCACCTATCTATCATTTTTTTTTTTTTGAGTTCATTCACAAACTTTTCTTCTCAGCATTACATACTCACATATTGTGTGTAATATGTCCGCCTGTGTCAGATTTCGTCGGAAAGAATAACTTATATTATTCACTGCTGGCGGTTTCCATCTTCATTGTGGGCATTTGAAGCCCACAAGCATTTATTTCCTGGATGTGGTGAATGCTGTGCTCCCAGCATTCACCGCTCGTTCCTGCACATGCTCAGTGGCATCTTGGGAAGCCTGAGACTAGCCAGGAGTCTGGGAGAGGCTAGAAACACGCCTACTCCCATGGGAGGAGAACCAGGAAGTGCAAAGAAGAATAGAAAAATAAAAGGTAATTACGAGGATTTAAATTTTTTTAAACGGCATGTCAGCATCTAGGCAAGGAAGAGAATACATACAAATATTGTTCAAAATTTGGGTGGAACCCCGCTTTAAGCTATGTCAGTTATCATGGATCACAGGAAATATTGCCACTGAAAGCTATATGAAATCTTTAACTGCAAAGTGCAGAACCTACCCAAGGTGGTGTTAGAGGGGCTTACAGTTAGTTTCCCAAAAATTAAAAGTTTCAAAATGGGAACTGGGGGATAAAGAACTGACATTTCTAACTTATTTTGGCAACAGGTAAACTTTTACACTAAGTCGATAAAATTGGTATTTTACTAAGCAAATTCTAAAACATTTTAAAAGCTTTACACCATACCATAGGCAACATGTTTGCATTATAGTTCATATCACTTGCACTATAAGTCCAATATAATGTAGAGGTGGATGGTAGGTTTGCTGGATAGCATTTTATTATGCTGAATTGATACACCCTTAAAGAACTTAAAGTGATTGTAAAGTCTTGTTTTTTTCTATTAAAATAACAAACATGTTATACTTACCTGTTTTGTGCAATGCCTTTGCACAGGGCAGCCTGGATCCTCCCTTTTCTCGGGTCCCTGGCTGGAGCTCCTGGCCCCTCCCTCCTGTCGAGTGCCAACAACAGCAAGCAACTTGCAATAGGGGCACCCAAGCCGAGCTGCAGCTCTGTGTATCCATTCAGACATGGAGCCATGGTTCGGCCCCACCCCCTCTCTCCTGATTGGCTAACTGAGTTTCATTGACAATAGCAGGAGCTGAGTCCCAGATGGCAAGGCACTCGTGGACATTGCTGGATAGAGATGGGGCTCAGGTGAGTATTAGGGGGCTGAGGGGGGCTGCTACACACAGAAGGCTTTTTATCTTAATGCATAGAATACATTAAGATTAAATACCTTATGCCTTTACAACCACTTTAACTGTTTCTGAGCACCACAAATCAAAAGCACTATTTCATTTATTAGTAATATTCAATGCATACTCACCCATCCATCCATGTCTCCATGCTTTATTTTATTGAGAAATCACTTTGAAAATACATCCTTCTAGCATTTTTAGTTGTGAACATCTTAAATAAGGGCAGATGATTCATGTACCATTTACCTACTGGAATCCATCTGCCCTTAGGTCAGGCAATCAGGCAGGAGGATGTACTTAAGTGAGAAATCCCCTCTTCCCCTCCTCCAAATGAAAGAAAGAAAAATGCCCTAAAAACTCCTGGCATGCATTGCATCATTGTGGTCTAGGCTAGAGACCAGTGACCAACTCAAGAAATGTGAAAAAAAATGTTTAAAATAAATGAATATAATATACTTTCCTGTCTATTTACTAAGGCTAGCATCATAAGGATTAAGTGGTTGTAAAGATAGGAGGTTTTTTTTACCTTACTGCATTCTATGCATCCCCCCACAGCCTCCCTAAAAACATACCCGAGTACTGCTATATTTCCAAATGGCACAGTTTCACCATTCAACAGCCAACATATTGTTCATTAGAACAAACAACCATGAGGTATTGTTCTCCTAAGATGTGTAATGCTTCTTATTAGCACTCTGGACCAGTGGCGGCTGGTCCACAAGGGACGCTGTCCACCCCAGTCCACACAATCCACCCCCTACCATCCATCATTCATCCAAAAATCAATTATGCCATGTGTGAGGCCATGCCCTGGGCAGAGCCCTGGATCAACAGGTCTCCACCAGGTCCGTCACCCCCTCACAAGCACGTGACCAGAGCCCAAGGCCCCAATTGGCTTGTTTCATGTTGTCCTAAGAGCGCAGAGCACTGCTCCCTGAACCCTCCCACCCTGCGCTGCCAGCAAATCAGCACTCGTCATCAGCTTCCGGCTTCCCGCCTGGGCCAATCAGGACTGGAGGCCAAAGACCCAGAACCCCGGAAAGAAGACGGGGTTTACAAAGAAGCCACAGTGCCAGCCACCAGGAAAGCCGTGACTGCTGGAGGGCTCCACCCTTAGGGTGAGTGCAGACCTAGAGGGGCCCACTCATGCCCCCCCAAAATCCTCCAGCACCAGCTGCCACTGCTCTGGACCTTGTAAAATAGGTGTATTGGTGTCTAAATAATTAGTACCCTCTTATGCATTAGAGTAGCTTTTTATCAAGGTAACTCCATTACCGTAGGTGTTATGGAATATGAATTAGAGTTGGCTCTGGAAGTTCAGTTTGAGGTAAAAACCAAATGAGTACTGTCTGATGTTTATAAAATGTTTTAAGCTGGACTGTGGTTTGTCACCTTCTGTAGCTGCCTAATAAAGATATGAGATTTAAATCTGAACATTTTTTTTACCAACATGTTGAATTCTGGGGAAAATTAGGCTGGCACGGTGTTCAGTGCTACTCTCCCACAGTTTGGCTTTGTCAGATGTCAACATTGTCACACTTAGTGGTAAGGGACTAATGATGAAGGACTTGTGTGCAAAATGCATTAAGTCTCCTTATATTGAACCCTGTTTTCTGTTTGTATCAATAAACTTTGATCTAGCATAGAACAGCATGGACCCCACTATTTGGAGAAGGATTTTGTAGATAGAGTAGCTTTGGCAAATGAAAATTCCATTTGGAAATGCATGTTGAGCAAACGATTGGTATCTTTCAAGACAGGAGGGTCGATTGATTTCCAGATTTTTTGCAGTGCCAAGCGGGCTGCTATCAGGATGTGTATCACTAATGTTTGCAGGTGTCTAGGCCAAGAAGGAAGTGACAATCCGAGGAGTAGGTCCGGTGGAGACATTGGGATGGATAAGTCACACATGGAGAAGATTAAACCCGCTACTTTTTTCCAGTAGACCTTGATGGGTGGACAGTTCCACCAGATATGTTGTAAAGATCCTATATTGTCGCAACCTCTCCAAGATTTAGGTAAGGGAGTGGGGTGGATCTTTGCCAGCCTGTCAGGCGTGTAGTACCGTTTATCGAACAATTTCTGTTGAGATTCCCAGTGGGAGATGCAATGGGATAGACAAAGGGGGGTTATAAAGGCTCTTTGCCCTTGTTCAATTAGAGGTGGATGGTCTATGTATGTTGTCCAGTATCTAATTGATGAAGAGAGTAATTCCAAGGTTAGTATGGTAAGCATTTTGTAGGCTAGGGATATTCCTTTGGTTTTGGTATAGTCTGAGTTGTAAAATTTCAGCAGAGCGTGTGAGAGAGAGTCTGATGTTGACAGACGTATTTTATATAAAATGGATCTTATCCGGAGGTAAAGGAAGAACGTTTTGGGGGATAAGCCAAACTTTTGTTGTGGGTAGAAAAAGGAGTGTAATCCTGATGATGAGAGTAACATTCCTACGTTGGAGATACCGGCATTTATACATTCTGAGAGGGATAGGTCTGGTGCTAGAAGTTGGATGACAGTCCCTTGTTGAGTTGAGAAATTACCATCCACACCCTCAGAGAAGCAGTGATAGTGTCAAGTAGTTGGCACGTTGGTTTGAGGTTGAGCCAAGTGCAGTGGATTCTATTTGTTTTCAAGTTGTGTAGTGGTCTGCTGACCACCAGGATTTTAGTTGGTCTAACATTGTTGCACAGTAGTATGCTTGGATGTCAGGTGCTCCCAAACCTCCTTGTTGGACAGAGGTCAGGAGTATAGATTTTTTCACCATAGGCCATTTTTGTTGCCAGATAAAGGTGTTGATAATCCCTTGAAGTTTTCTTATTTGGGCTTGCACAATGGGGAGAGGAATTGTCCAAAATAGATACAAGATATGTGGAAGTACCGTATTTATCGGCGTATAACACGCACTTTTTTCCCCTTAAAATCAGGGGAAAGTCGCAGGTGCGTGTTATACGCCGATCCCCTGCGATCCCGAGCTGTCAAAATATCAAAATCGCCGACCGCGATTTGAAAATGGCGCCGCCGGCGCCGAAATACACAGAGCCGGTCCTCGGCTCTTTCCGGCGGCTCTCGTTTACTTTCGGTTTCACTCGTAGTCCCGAGAGGAGCTATCCGAACCTACTCGGATAGCTCCGCTAGGGACTACGAGTGGAGCCGAAAGTGAATGAGACCCGCCGGAAAGAGCCGAGGACCGGCTCTGTGTATTTCGGCGCCGGCGGCGCCATTTTCAAATCGCGGTCGGCGATTTTGAAGCCCAGCAAGCAGGGACAGGGGATCGAAGGCTGCACTGGGGCAAGGCTGCACTGGGGAAGGCTGCACTGACAAGGCTGCACTGGGGAAGGCTGCACTGGGGAAGGCTGCACTGAGAAGGCTGCACTGACATGGCTGCACTGACATGGCTGCACTGAGAAGGCTGCACTGAGAAGGCTGCACTGAGAAGGCTGCACTGGGGAAGGCTGCACTGGGGAAGGCTGCACTGACAAGGCTGCACTGAGAAGGCTGCACTGACATGGCTGCACTGGGGAAGGCTGCACTGGGGAAGGCTGCACTGACAAGGCTGCACTGACATGGCTGCACTGGGGCAAGGCTGCACTGAGAAGGCTGCAATGATGGGCATTTAAATGTAAGTATTTTCCCTTCAACTTCCCTCCTAAAAGTTTTTTTTTCCCTTAAAATTCCCTCCTAAATTGGGGTGCGTGTTATACGCCGGTGCGTGTTATACGCCGATAAATACGGTAAATACATTTTTACTTAAGCAATCCTGCCAGTCCAGGAGGCAGGAATATGGAGCAGTTCTTTAGACAGTTGCATGCGTTTGCCTACGAGGATAGTTTGTAGTAAGATACGGCTCAGGAATATTAGTTGAATTCCTAAGTAGGGTAGGAAGGAGTTGGGGGCCCAAGCGAAGGGGGTTTCGACAGAGATGGTGTTAGTAGTTTGGTGATCTAAGCCTGGGTTGAGCATGAGGGACTTACTGTGATTTAGTTTGTATAGGGATATTGAGCTAAATGAGTCCATGCCCTGTACACATGATTGGACATTAATCAGACATTCCGACAACAAAATCCATGGATTTTTTCCAACAGATGTTGGGTCAAACTTGTCTTGCATACACACGGTCGCACAAAGTTGACGGAAAATCCGATCAGTCTGAACACGGTGACGTAAAACACGTACGTCGGGACTATAAACGGGGCAGTAGCCAATAGCTTTCATCTCTTAATTTATTCTGAGCATGAGTGGCACTTTGTGTATCAGAATTGTCCACACACAGTCGGAATTTACACAAATGGATTTTGTTGTCGGAAAATTTTATAGCCTGCTCTCAAACTTTGTGTGTCGGAAATTCCGATGAAAAAAGTCTGATGGAGCCCACACACGGTCGGAATTTCCGACAAGCTCCGATCGCACATATTCCGTCGGAAAATCCGACCATGTGTACAGGGAATATGATGTGTTGGACTGCAGGAAGAGATGCTTTGGGATTTGTCAGAGCCATAATGACATCATCGGCATAAAGGTCAATTTTATGTTCTGTGTTTCCAATCGTGATTCCTGAAATTGCTGGGTCAGATCTTATGGCTTGCGCTAGTGGTTCCATTATCATGGCAAATATTAAGGGAGATAGCAGGCAGCCCTGTCTCATGCCATTGGTGATTTTAAACGGGCTTGACATAATACCAGAGGTCTAGACGTGTGCACTCGGTTGAGTGTATAGGCCTAATGTAACCAATAGAAATGTTCCTGATATTCCAAATTTACCTCTTCCATATAAGGTCAATGGACTTTATCAAACACCTTCTCTGCGTCCAGAGAAAGGAAGAGAGAAGGCGTTTGATTATGTTCCGCCCAGTGTATGAGGTCCATAAAGCATCTAGTACCATCTGATGCCTGTCTGCCTGATACAAAACCCACCTGGTTTGGGTGGCTAATTTGGGGAATAACCATTGAGAGACATTGTGCTAAGAGTTTAGCATATAGTTTTGTGTCCATGTTGAGGATTGGGCGGGGTTGTCCGGTGTTTTTCCTGGTTTTGGAATGGTGACTACTAGTGCTTCAAGGGATTCTTTGGAAATGTTGCCTGTGGATGTGAATTGGTTATAGGTGTTGCATAAATGAAGGACAAGAGGCACAGCAAATCATTTGTAGTATTCATTGGGAAGACCATCGGGACCAGGGGCTTTATGAAGGGGGAGCTGTTTGATAAGTTTATAAATTTCATTGGGTGAGAAAGGAGAAAGGAGAAAGGCGCTGATAGAAGATCAAGCTGTGCAGGGGAGATGGAGGGGAGGTGAGTAGATGCTAAGAAACTTGCAATGTATTTTTGGTTAGGGGGGCAGTGGATCTGTCTGTAACATTATATAGTTTTGTGTAGAAATTATTATTATTTCAGGTACTTGCATGATTTACGCAGCGCTTTACATATATATTATATATATTATATATATTATACATTCACATCATTCCCTACCCTCAAGGAGCTTACAATCTAAGGTTCCTAACTTACATTCATACATATACATACTAGTGCCAATTTAGACAGGATCCAATTAACCTACCAGCATGTGTTTGGAGTGTGGGAGGAAACTGGAGTACCCAGAGGAAACCCACACAGGCACAAGGAGAACATACAAACTCCAGGCAGGTGGTGTCATGGTTGGGATTTGAGCCAGCAAACCTTTTTACTGCTAGGTGAAAGTGCTAGCCACTACACCACTGTGCCGCAATTACAAAACTTATTAGCGATATTGAGTGGATTAGTTATGTGTTTGAGAGTCCTTGAGAGTTTGTGAGGAATGAGTTGTTTTTGGTGGAGAGTTGTCTTTTAAATTGTTTTGCCATGAAAGCAACTGGTTTATTGGCTGAGGTGTAAGATTGTAATCTGAGACTCTTAATAGTCAAATTTAGCTTGAAGATGTTCGCTGTGTCGATACCTGAGGTTTTTTAGGTCTGAAGATATATTATCAGAGGGGCATTGCTTATTCGCAAATTCTAGAGTGCAAATCTGTTTTAGCAGGGACTCTGTGATGGAAGACTGAATTTTTTTGGAGTGTGCTCAAAGTTTTATAAAAAGACCTCATAGGCAAGTTTTGTGGGCTTTCCACTTTATAGTGTACTCAGCTACAGATTTTTCATTGTTCAGGAAGTAATTCTCAATCTCAGATTGTATTTGTGATTCAAATAAGGGATTGTTAAGAAGGGAGGTCTTTAGTCTCCAGATTGTGTGTCTGGGTGATTGGAAAAGCAGAGATAATTTGATGTTTGACTGTGACTGGTGCATGGTCAGACCAAGATATTGTTCCTATATGTGATTCATTTATGGACTGTAGCAGGTGTTTATCTGTAATGATTAGATCAATCTGAGAGTAAGATTGATGTGGGGGAGAAAAGAAGGTATAGTCTTTTTTCATATAGGTCTTCTCTCTTGAGTAGAGCAGAGAGTGCCGAGGGTCTGCTTTTTGTTGGATTAGATGTATCCAATGCGGGGTCAACAATGTCATTAAAATGTCCACATATGATTAAGGGTGAGGATCTGTATGGGGTCAGTTTAGAAATGAGGGTTGTGTAGAACTTTTTCTGGACTGTATTGGGGGAATATATGTTTACTATAGTGAGGGGGCAGTTGTCAAATGTTGTTGAGAGGATTAAATATCTACCATCCTTGTCAGCTTCGCTAGGATGTAGCACAAACTTTACTGCTGCACTCATGGCAATCATCGCACCTCTTTGTTTTTTTGCAAATGCTCAAAAAAAAAAGAAAAAGGGTAATGTTTATGTCTGCATGAAGGTTGTTTAACCACTTCAGCCCCGGAAGATTTTACCCCTTTCCCACAAATAGAGCTTTCTTTTGGTGGTATTTGATCACCTCCGAGGTTTTTATTTTTTGTGCTATAAACAAAAAAAGAGCGACAATTTTGGAAAAAAAAACAATATTTTTAACTTTTTGCTATAATAAATATCCCCCAAAAATATATAAAAAAAAATTTTTTTCCTCAGTTTAGGCCGATATGTATTCTTCTCCATATTTTTGGTAAAAAATTGCAATAAACGTATATTGGTTGGTTTGCGCAAATGTTATAGTGTCTACAAAATAGGGGATAGTTTTATGGCATTTTTATTATTAATTTTTTTTTTTTACTAGTAATGGCTGCGATCTGTGATTTTTATCGTGACTGCGACATTATAGCGGACACTTTTGACACTATTTTGGGACCATTGTCATTTATACAGTGATTAGTGCTATAAAAATTCACTGATTACTGTGTAAATGACACTGGCAGTGAAGGGGTTAACCATTAGGGGGCGATCAAGGGGTTAAGTGTGTCCTAGCGATTCTAACTATGGGGAGATGGGCTTCAACTAACATGACAGCGATCACTGGTCCCGATGACAGGGAGCAGTGATCTCTGTCATGTCACAAAGCAGAATGGGAAATGCCTTGTTTGCATAGGCACTTCCCGGTTCTGCGGCTCCGTGACACGATCGACGAGAGACCGGCCCACATCGAGTCCGCCAGTCTCGCGGGCATGGTCACCCTGTACATGGTGGGTGTGCGTACCCGCTAGCCCCGACAATTAAAGGAAAGTACAGGTACGCCCATTTGCCCACCGCTGCCATTGTGCCAATGTATATTGGCACGCGGTGGTCAGCAAGTGGTTAAGCTTTGAGAAGTGGGTCTCTTGTATGCAGAGAACATCCACATGGTGAGCTAAGGCTTCTTTCCAAAGAAGATTGCGTTTGAAGGGGGAGTTTAGGCCTCTGGCATTTATGGATGTGAGCATAATGGCCACAATGGCCAGTTATGTCTGGGCATGTTACCAGAGGAAGAGAGACTATACTTTCTGGTTGTATCAAATAGGTACAATATAAAGACTAATACAGTTTATATTATAGAAAAATATACACAGTGTAGGGATGAGCCGAACACCCCTCCGGTTCGGTTCGCACCAAAACCTGCGAACGGACCGAAAATTTGCACAAACGTTAGAACCCCAGTGACGTCCATGGGACTCGAACGTTCGAAATCAAAAGTGCTCATTTTAAAGGCAAATTTGCATGGTATTGTCCTAAAAAGGGTTTGGGGACCCCAGGGGACATGTATCAATGCAAAAAAAACTTATAAAAACAGACGTTTTTTCGGGAGCAGTGATTTTAATGATGCTTAATGTTAAAAAAAAAAAAAAGTGAAATATTCCTTTAAATATCGTACCTGGGGGGTGTCTATAGTATGCCTGTAAAGTGGCGCGTGTTTCCTGTGCTTAGAACAGTCCCTACACATTTTTAAAGGAAAAAAAGTCATTTAAAACTGCTTGCAGCTTTAATGTAATGTTGGGTCCTGGCAATATGGATGAAAATCAGTGAGACAAACAGCATGGGTACCCCCCAGTCCATTACCAGGCCCTTTGGGTCTTGTATGGATATTAAGGGGAACCCCACACCTAAATTAAAAAAAGGAAAGGCGTGGGGCCACCAGGCCCTATATACTCTGAACAGCAGTATACAGGCGGTGCAAACAAGACAGGGACTGTAGGTTTGTTGTTAAGTAGAATCTGTTTGTAATTTTAAACTGGTACATTTTTAACGTGTTTAGCTCCAGCCAAAAAATCTATTTTAAGCTTTTTGGAAAACATAGGGAAGGGTTATCACCCCTGTGACATTTGTTTTGCTGTCTGTGCTCCTCTTCAGAAGATTTCACCTTATTTTTTGTCCCAATGACAAGTGTTTTTGGAAAATTTGGGTTTTTTTGTGAAACAAGGATTGGTGATAAAGCATCAGTGGAAAGGAGAAATGTTTTTCCCATATTAACCCTTACAGGAGAGAATTTCCCTTCCTAGGGGTAGATTTCATCTCACTTCCTGTTGTCTCCTTTCGTTTGCAAGTAGGAGTTGTTTGTAAGTTGGATGTTTGAAAGTAGGGGCCTGCCCTATATACTCAGCAGAAATTTGGGCCTTAGTTGTTGTTGTGGCCACAACACTGTAAGCCCTCACAGGGCCCTGCTGTGAAATATTAGATCAAGAATTGTAATTACATGCCCCTGTTGAACAGGGGCAGAAAAATTGGGCCTTTGGTGGTGGTGGTGCTAGTGCCACAACACTGTAAGTCCTCACTCACTCTTGGTGGGCGCAGAAACGGGCCCTGCTGTGAAATATTAGATCAAGAATTGTAATTACATTCCCCTGTTGAACAGGGGCTGAAAAATTGGGTCTTAGGCACTGGTGCCACAACACTGCAACCCCTCATAGATACTCTAGTTGGAACGCAGAAATGAGCCCTGCTGCAAAGTATTGCATCAAAAATTGTAATTACACGCCCCTGTTAAACAGGGGCTGAAAAATTGGGCCTTAGGCACTGGTGGTGGCGTCCAGAACCAAAAATGTTCTTACAAGCTATCAGCGTGATCATTGAGGAGGAAGAGGATAATTACTCAGGATAGTCACTCAGCATCAGCATAGGCAGTCTTTCAACTGATCTGAGATTTTAAAAAAAATGATTAGGTTATATCAGCATCAGGTGCTTGCTAGCTGGTGGTGATTCAAGACTGATTCATTTTTATGAAGGTCAGTCGATCGACCGAGTCGGTGGACAGACGCACCCTGTGATCAGTTACAAAGCTTCCAGCAGCACTGAATGTGCGTTCCGAAAGAACGCTGGATGCAGGACAGGCCAGTAGCTCAATTGCATACTGTGCAAGCTCTGGCAATTGATCCATCCTCAAGACCCAGTAACCCAGAGGATTTTCAGTGGGAAAGGTGTCCAAGTCAGATCTTGCCCCTAGGTATTCATGCACCATGTAAAACAGACGCTGATGATGGTTGCTGAAACCGATTGTACCTTGGGGCTGCGGACTAAAAACGCATCGGTCAGACGGCCACCTTTTCCACCGCTCCTTCTTTGACTGACCGAAGCCTCAGCAACATGTTGTCCAGAAACAGGAGTTTGTAACCTCTCAGTCTCTGGGAACGCGTTGCACAGACCTTTCTGCAAGGCCTCCCGAAGATGTTTCATCCTCTGCTCCCTCTGCGATGGCAAGATAAGGTCCGCAACCTTACCCTTGTAATGTGGATCAAGGAGGGTTGCCAGCCAGTATTGGTGCTTCTCCTTAATACCACGAATACAAGGATCCTTATGCAGGCTTTGCAGGATCAGGGAGGCCATGCAGCGTAGGTTTGCTGAGGCATTCGGTCCAGAGTCCTCTGGGTCACTAAGGATGACATGGTCCATAGTAGGGATGAGCCGAACACCCCCCTGTTCGGTTCGCACCAGAACATGCAAACAGGAAAAAAGTTTGTTCAAACACGCGAACACCGTTAAAGTCTATGGGACACAAACATGAATAACGGGGGGCGGGGCCACCCAGTGACCCCGCCCCCCTCTGATGCACGGTGACTTGACAGGACTTCCCTGTGACGTCACGGAGAATGCCACAGGGAAGTCCCGTCATGTCCCGTGCGTCAGAGGGGGGCGGGGTCACCGGGTGGCCCCGCCACCCATTATTTAAGAACCGTCAGACGAGGAGACGCCGTCACACAGCGGGAGCCTCCCTCCATGCCAGCATGGATGCAGAGCGGCCCGGAGAAGAAAATGAAGAAGAGAAGAAGAGAAGAAGGAAGATGAGAAGAAAACGAAGAGAAGAGCGGGAGCCTCCCCCCATGCCATGGGTGCGGAGCGGCCCGAGGAGAAGAAGATAGAAGACGCCGCGGAGGAGATGCTGGATGAGAACGCCGGAGGAAGAACCAGAAGAGCCAGAAGAACCAGAAGAAGAAGATGAAGGAAGATAGAAGAAAGAAGAAGCATTTAAATAAAGGAATTGTCAAAAACTGTCTCTTGTCATTTTTAACATTTTTGACAGTTTTTTAGTGAAATGGTAGGGGAAAGTACCCCCTTACCATTTCACACAGGGGGGGCGGGATCTGGGGGTCCCCTTGTTAAAGGGGGCTTCCAGATTCCAATAAGCCCCCCACCCGCAGACCCCCACAACCACCGGCCAGGGTTGTGGGGATGAGGCCCTTGTCCTCATCAACATGGGGACAAGGTGTTTTGGGGGGCTACCCCAAAGCACCCTCCCAATGTTGAGGGCATGTGGCCTGGTACAGTTCAGGAGGGGGGCCGCACTCTCATCCCCCCCTCTTTTCCTACGGCCTGCCAGGTTGCGTGCTCGGATAAGGGTCTGGTATGGATTCCTGGGGGGACCCCACGCCGTTTTTTTTTATTTTTGGCATGGGGTTCCCCTTAAAATCCATACCAGACCTGAAGGGTCTGGTATGGAATTTAGGGGGAACCGCACATCATTTTTTTTTTTAAATTTTGGCCGGGGTTCCCCTTAATATCCATACCAGACCTGAAGGGCCTGGTATGGAATTTAGGGGGACTCCCACGTCATTTTTTTTTTTTTTTTTTGGTTCGAGGTTCCCCTGTGGGGAATTCCCATGCCGTTTTTATCAATGAACTTCTATGTGTATTGTCGGCAATGCAATAGCCGTGAGTAGGTTTAAATGGGTTTTTTCCTTCGAAATGTCATTTTGCTGTCAGACTGTTCTAAACACGGGAAACATGCGCCCCTTTACAGGCATACTATAGACACCCCCCAGCTACGAAATTTAAAGGGATATTACACTTTTATTGTTTGACTTTAAGCATTATTAAAATCACTGCTCCTGAAAAAACGTCCGTTTTTAAAACTTTTTTTTGCATTGATCCATGTCCCCTGGGGCAGGACCCGAGTCCCCAAACACTATTTATGACAATAACTTGCATATAAGCCTTTACAATTAGCACTTTTGATTTCTCCCATAGACTTTTAAAGGGTGTTCCACGGCATTCAAATTTGCCGCGAACACCCCAAATTGTTCTCTGTTCGGCGAACTTGCGAACAGCCATTGTTTGAGTCGAACATGAGTTCGACTCGAACTCGAAGCTCATCCCTAGTCCACAGCCACCTCCTCCCAGCCACGTACAAGTCCATGTGTTTCTTGAGACTGATCCCTTAAAGACTGCTGTTGATGCTGAGTGCCAGGCTCTGTTAGGGAAATTGGGCTGTACGCAGAGCACACAGCCAAATCTCCTGTTTCTAATCATAATAACAATTTCGTCTAATGATATAAATGCATCTCACCTTTTGATCATATGTCTCTCCTTCTGATGTAGCCCCTCCTCTGGTGTGTATGCCTCATGCTCACAAATAGAAACACAACCTCATGCTTCCAGTTCCAAGATCACACTGACTCCTCAGCCGTGTGCTCACTCTTTATTAGCATAACAGGAAGTCCCCAAAGCTCGAGGGTTCGGCCTCCAACAGCCAATAACACCTTTTACAAAGCTTGTGACCTCACAGGATATGACCTCACAGGATATCAATGACCATATAAGGATTTAACAACACAGGAAAATGCAACAACCAATGAACAATGACTATAGTATTCTTATGGGTGTGTCTGAGCAGAGACAGGGTGCATGCATGTTTTTAGAAGCCACTGGCTTTCAAACATTAACCCTGTCTCCAACCAGAACAACCCAAAAGACTCCCATATTTCCGTTGATAGAAATCCCTATTTTACATTGTTCCAGAGAACAATGTATACCTGGATTATTCTACTGTCTTTGTGGACGAGAGATTATCGGCAGGCGTACACTCATTGGGGCACAAATGTGTTGATCAGGCACCAGGGGCAACATGAGAGCACACTCGTTAAACCGATAATGTCTTTGCAGAGCAAACACACCCCCACCAGACGATCGTTCTGTGCATCGCACAGGGGCCCTTAGCTGGCGGACATGTCCCCTCTCCACAAACATTTCTCTACATCCTAAAAAGAGCTTTTCACTACCAAACGGATCTCAACCAGCGTCAGTCTGCCCCAGTCAGCTCTTTAGAGCAGGCTGCGATTGAACAGACACTGGGAGACTTATGACAATACATTAATATAAAATTTTTCACAACTGTCCCTCCTCTTGTCATATGATCCCATGTGTCCCTCGATGAATCCTGATCTTCTTCTTAGTCCATAAAAAGTAAAACATGGCTTGACATGTAGACTCTGTTTGAGATGACGTGGTGAGCTGTCGTAGTCGCCGGTTGGTCTGGGATCCTCTGTGTCTTGTACGTGGGTCGGGCTTCAGGGCATCTCATCAGGGAAGATGTGGTCATCTGCTCAGGCTCTGGTCACGTGTCCAATCAGGCAACAGTAGCACCTCATCATGGCATATAGAAGGAATAGAAACAAAAACAACATGAGTATATATACCCCTACTTTCTTCACTATGATCGGCTGCAAGATAAAAATGAAATCCCCAACGATTCCCAAACCCTTAAAAAGGATTCCAACCTTCACTATCTATAGCTCTGGCTTAGCCTTGTAGGGATCTAAACCTTATCCATAAGGGCCTGAACTATGTCACTACTATCCCTGATCCAGGTATAAAAATCTTTACTTATGAATTCCCAGAAACCCTTGGACTGTGGGAACTTCCTTGTAGCTTCAACAGTTACATGAAAACATCTCATCCTCTATGGATGAGAAATTGTTCAAGCATTTCATGAGCTCAAGCCCCCACCGTGTACAAGCAATTCCCTTTCAGCTGTCCCTGCCATTTATACCTTCTCTCATGCCATCAGATCCTCACGATTGGCCGTGACATAAGATGCTGGGACGAGTTTCACCAGCACACATGAACCTCTTGCCTTATGGGAAATTACCTTATAAGCTGTAGATCCGCATTACTACCAAACTACATTTGAAGCACACTTGTGGGCTACCTAGTTATCCCGATACCAAAGCTGGCAAGAACCAGAGCTATTGTTAAAATTATAATTAATTTTACCCTCTATAAATGTTCTGTTAAGTTCTATTGACAGATGTCTGTTTGGATTTTACTAGTCTGTCAAAACTCCTCACACCAATATGAATGTCACATATAGCATGTACCGCCGTCATCGCTGGGGAACTAGTAGACCCGACCATGTGTCCTGTTCTCTTTCTTAGCTAGTTGGGATGCTTTTCATCGTTACCCTTGCCAAAATTTATTAAACAAAAAAATATAAATTAATGAAGATACTTCTCTACTCTTTGTGGTTGATCAGCTTCTTGCAGTGGCTGGCGTGGTCTCATCCCTCAAGCTTCTTTACAATGACCCAGTCACCTGGTTGGAAAGAATGTAAACTGGTTATTGTGTCAGGGTCCAGGAAGGACTCATGAACCCTGTGGTGGACTTTTTGAAGTTCATGTTACAGTGATTGCACCCACCCCATCAGCTGAGAATGTAGGTGACAGCTAATGAGGAAAGTACAAGTCTGTTTTTGGTTGACCTTCAAACAAACCTCATATGACAATAACCCAGACATCGGGACTGTGATCACTGCATAACCTGTGCGTGGCTTACCATCTGGGGTGTAATACTTGGAACCAGTGACAAAAAGATTCTTAGCATCTGGGATGGGAGACTCTTTCACCAGACTGCTGCTTGCTGATTCAAATGCTTTCAAAGAAAGACAGTCTTGGCACAAACTTGGTTAGAATTAGAGCGGTTAGTATTATTGGTTTGAAAAATTTTCATTCTCACCACCATCATCCCCCCTTTTCTTCCTCCTCATTACAAACTGGAGGAAGACATGCAGGGTTTAGAATGGTGTAGAATAAAACAGTGAAATAGCCTATGATACTTTTACCTTCTTATACACCTGTACATACACTTCCAGAAACTCTTTGGACCTGAAAAGATACTTATAAACAAAAGTTATTACTCTATCCTTCAAAGAATGGTAAACAATACAACATTCATGTACATTGGTAAATTGTCACTGACATTCCACAAAACCGATAATAACTAAACCCTCTGTAAATCTTAATTTCACGGTTTTTTTTCTAAAATACAACAGCCGCGACATGCAAGAGGGCTGTCGCGGTAGGTTCAAACATCTTGTTACCACATACAAACAATGAAACAAAGACAAACATTTAGATACAAATGTGGGGGAGATATTTCATAGTTCCCAAAAATGAAAAATGAAAAAAATAAAAACAACCAGATGGAATGCTGCCTTCACTCTTTTAGCAATAGAAAAAGAATACAATTTGAAAAGCACGAGAGCATTTCGAAATCTTTGCATGGATCAGCCACACAAAGTTCAAAAACAGGCCTGTATATTTTTAATCACACAAACGTGTACTATGCATCCATCAACTCACTCAACTTTACAGATTTCTGAAGCCACAGCTGAACTACTTCCAAGGTATTTTTATTCTGGGTCTCGTACCTCCAGACATCAAAAGTACCTTCCAAAGGAATACACCTTACTGTACCCTCCGACCATATCTGCCAAACTTTAAGGGGTCTCATGTCCGGAGCCCCAAACCCAGATCTCATGTGAGGTGCAGTTGTCTGACTGGTGTGGAGCCTCATTTTTTCCTCCAACACATGGATGGCACATTACCCATGACGATTCAAATCGCTTTTTTGGCGAACTCTGCGTCCAGAGAACCCTGCGCTTTATTTTCTGAGCGATTATGGTTTGCGCCTTTGTCACCATAATCGACCCCCGCATTCTGATTATCCTACACGGCCTGAGCGGGGATGTGGGAATTCCAACCATGACACCACCTGCCCGGTCTCTGCATGTCCTCCCTGCATCTGTGTTGGTCTCCTCCGGGCACTCCGGTTTCCTCCCACACTCCAAAGACATGCTGGCAGGCCAATTGGCCTCCATCCAAAATTGGCCCTAGTACATGAATGCAAACCGGGACCCTGGACTGCAGGCTCCCCGAGGGCAGGGACCGACGTGAGCATGCGATGCACGCGTGGAGCCCTGCTATATGGGTACCTTTAAACAAATATGAGCATCTCAATGAGACACAATGCACAGGGACAACCGCAGACACACACCTACACTCAGGATAGACTGGTGTCTCCACTCAAACCGCACCAACCATGCAATTATGTAATATATCCAAAACTCCAAAGCTACATAAAACATGAAATAAAACGTCTTAAACAATACACTCTTGTCGCAAATACAACACAATATTTAACTCTGAGAGTTAGAAAGTCCACAAAACTCCCCCCATGCTATTGCCTAGAAACCTGAGACCCCCACAGGGCGTAAACAGCTCCTATTGTGATGTCCCAACAATGCATGGGCACTTGGATATGCGACAGGCATTTCAACTTAAAACCAATATTCAATACAGAAAATGCAATAGTTTCCTTGAAAAGTATATAAACAGTACAAAAATAGAATTCACAAAATGGTGCCTAGAAGCCAGATTGTAGCTTAACCACTTGCCGACCGGGCCATAGTCGAAAGACGTCTGCAGCGCGGTCGGCTAGTTCTGGGTGGACGTCCATGGACGTCCTCCCAGAATACTGCTCTCGCGCGCCCCCTGGGGCGCGCACCCGAGAACTTCCGCGGCCGTTTACCATGTGATCGCTCCGTCAAATGACGGAGCGATCACATGTCAACAGACCGGCGTCATGTCATGACGCCGGTTCATCCCTCCCCTCTGTGTACCGATCGGTACAGTGTGAGGGGAGAGGGGGAGGGATCGGATGGCAGCACCGCTGTGGGCTGCATGTGTAGTGCCCACAGCGGTGCTCAGTGACAATTGCTGTCACATCCATCCATCCCTCCATGCTCAGCCATCCCTGCAATACTCTGCATAATACTCTGCATAATACCCTGCAATACTCTGCATAATACCCTGCATAATACCCTGCAATACTCTGCATAATACCCTGCAATACTCTGCATAATACCCTGCAATACTCTGCATAATACTCTGCATAATACTCTGCATAATACCCTGCAATACTCTGCATAATAGCCTGCAATACTCTGCATAATAGCCTGCAATACTCTGCATAATAGCCTGCATAATACCCTGCAATACTCTGCATAATAGCCTGCAATACTCTGCATAATAGCCTGCAATACTCTGCATAATAGCCTGCATAATACCCTGCAATACTCTGCATAATACCCTGCAATACTCTGTATAATACCCCGCACTACTCTGCAATATACCCGGCACTACTCTGCAATATACCCGGCACTACCCTCCAATATACCCTGCAATACTCTGCAATACTCTGCAATTTTTAACCAGTTCCCGCCCACAGTCATATGACGTCCTTGACTTTGTGTGGGGATATCTGAATGATGGTTGCAGCTACAGGCATCATTCAGATATCAGCTTTTTCAGCCGGCGATTTTCTACACCATAAGAATGATCATAGCAGCTGTTCCACTGCTTGATCGTTCTTATGGGAGGCGAGAGGGGACGCCCCCCCCTTCCCGCCACCCTCCGGTGCTTCTACCGACTCACCGCTAGATCGAAGCCAAGATCGTTTTTTTTTTTGGTTTTTTTTCAGGCTTCCCTGCCTAGAGGTGAGATGTGGGGTCTTATTGACCCCATATCTCACTGTAAAGAGGACCTGTCATGCCATATTCCTATTACAAGGATGTTTACATTCCTTGTAATAGAAATAAAAGTGATCAAAAAATTTTTTGGGGGGAAAAAAGTGTCAAACTAAAATAAATAAAGTAAAATAAACAATAAAAAAAAAAAAAAATTTTTTAAAGCGCCCATGTCCGTGTGCTCGCATGCAGAAGCGAACACATACGTAAGTCCCGCCCACATATGAAAACGGTGTTCAAACCACACATGTGAGGTATCACTGCGAACGTTGGAGCGAGAGCAATAATTTTGGCCCTAGACCTCCTCTGTAACTCAAAACATGTAACCAGTAAAAAATTTTAAAGCGTCACCTATGGAGATTTTTAAGTAGCGACGTTTGGCACCATTCCACGAGCGTGTGCAATTTTGAAGGGTGACATGTTAGGTATCTATTTACTCGGCGTAACTTCATCTTTCACATTATGCAAAAACATTGGGCTAACTTTACTGTTTTGTTTTTTTTTAAAGCACAAAACTGTTTTTTTTCTCCAAAAAACGCGTTCGAAAAATTGCTGCGCAAATACCGTGTGAGATAAAAAGTTGCAACAACCGCCATTGTATTCTCTAGGGTCTTTGCTAAAAAAACATATATAATGTTTTGGGGTTCTATGTAATTTTCTAGCAAATAAATGATGATTTTTACATGTAGGAGAGAAATGTCAGAATTGGCCTGGGTGCTCCAGAACGCCTGAAGGTGCTCCCCTGCATGTTGGGCCTCTGTATGTGGCCACGCTGTGTAAAAGTCTCACACATGTGGTATCGCCATACTCGGGAGTAATAGCAGAATGTGTTTTGGGGTGTCATTTGTTGTATGCATATGCTGTGTGTGAGAAATAACCTTCTAATATGACAATTTTGTGAAAAAAAAAAAAAAAAAAAAAAATCTTGATTTTGCAAAGAATTGTGGGAAAAGATGACAATTTCAAAAAAACTCACCATGCATCTTTTCAAATACCTTGGAATGTCTTATTTCCAAATAGGGGTCATTTGGGGGGTATTTGTACTTTTCTGGCATGTTAGGGTCTCAAGAAATTTGATAGGCCGTCAGTACTTCAGGTGTGATCAATTTTCAGACATTCGCACCATAGCTTTTGGACTCTCTAACATTCACAAAGACCAAATAATATACACCAAGTTGTACTTATTTTTATTAAAGATATGTAGCAGTATAAATTTTGGCCAAAATTTCCAAAGAAAAATTACTAATTTGCTAAATTTTATAACAGAAACAAAGAAAAATTCATTTTTTTACCAAATTTTCAGTCTTTTTTCTTTTATAGCGCAAAAAATAAAAAACCCAACGGTGACTAAATACCACCAAAAAAAAGCTCTATTTGTGTGAAAAAAAGGACAAAAATTTCATATGGGTAAAGTGTTGTATGACTGAGTAATTGTCATTCAAAGTGTGAGAGCACCGAAAGCTGAAAATTGGTCTGGTTAGGAAGGGGGTTTAAGTGCCCAGTGGTCAAGTGGTTAAAGCACATGGTTGTGCACACACAAAGGAATACACAATGGAGCAGCTTCCCCTATAGGAAGGCTCACAGGTCTTCAAAATGGCGACCACAACAAAGGCCAGACCCCAACAAAATGGCGCATTTTCCCGCCAAAACTAACCAAGATGAATAAACATTTCAAAGTTCACACACAAAGGAAAAGAAAATGGCCGACCGTAGTCACATGGTAGACAACAACAAGAGAACAAAAGGAAGTAGCAGACAAAAACCATTTTCCTGCCAAAACCAAAAATTTCTGCCCACAAAATTACACATTTGAGATACTAAATGAACGCTTAGACAAACATTTAAAAGTGTTAAAGTTACAAAAAAAAACACAACTTAGGAACACATGCTATCCAATGAAACAACCAAGCCACATAACCCACAATTACACGGCTGTAACATACCCTCAAACTCAGTTCACATCAGCTTTCACAGGAACAAGACATTGAGAGATACAGACAGTGAATGCTTGTATGTCTGTTCAGAACATTATAATTCCCTTCCCCCAGGGCGTAGCCCCTTTCAACACAAACACAACAATGCCTGCCCCTTCACTAAACTCATGGCATCTTTACAAACAGGTTCAGCTACTTACAAAACTACTCAGCTACACACACACACATTGCAGGCTGCAAATAATAATACATTTCTATTTCTCATATGCATTACAAACTTCTTACACAGCATCAGTCACACACACACACACACGCAGACACACACACGCACACACACACGCACACAAGCACACACACACAGGCACACACATATGATCAAACTTCCAGCATTATTTCAAAAGATGAAAAATGTGTTCTTTTCGCGAAGCAGACCCTCCCCAGCACATCTTAATGATCCGATTCTGAAGGAGGTTCTGTTCACTCCTACATTCTGGCCTGCCAAGCTGTTAGGGAAATTAGGCTGTACGCAGAGCACGCAGCCAAATCTCCTGTTTCTAATCATAATAACAATTTGGTCTAATGATATAAATGCATCTCACCTTTTGATCATATGTCTCTCCTTCTGATGTAGCCCCTCCTCTGGTGTGTATGCCTCATGCTCACAAATAGAAACACAACCTCACGCTTCCAGTTCCAAGATCACACTGACTCCTCAGCCGTGTGCTCACTCTTTATTAGCATAACAGGAAGTCCCCAAAGCTCGAGGGTTCATCCTCCAACAGCCAATAACACCTCTTACAAAGCTTGTGACCTCACAGGATATGACCTCACAGGATATCAATGACCATATAAGGATTTAACAACACAGGAAAATGCAACAACCAATGAACAATGACTATAGGAGTCTTATGGGTGTGTCTGAGCAGAGACAGGATGCATGCATGTTTTTAGAAGCCACTGGCTTTCAAACATTAACCCTGTCTCCAACCAGAACAACCCAAAAGACTCCCATATTTCCGTTGATAGAAATCCCTATTATACATTGTTCCAGAGAACAATGTATACCTGGATTATTCTACTGTCTTTGTGGACGAGAGATTATCGGCAGGTGTACACTCATTGGGCCACAAATGTGTTGATCAGGCACACAGGGGCAACATGAGAGCACACTCGTTAAACCGATAATGTCTTTGCAGAGCGAACACACCCCCACCAGACGATCGTTCTATGCATCGCACAGGGGCCCTTAGCTGGCGGACATGTCCCCACTCCACAAACATTTCTCTACATCCCCAAAGAGCTTTTCACTACCAAACGGATCTCAACCAGCGTCAGTCTGCCCCAGTCAGCTCTTTAGAGCGGGCTGCGATTGAACAGACACTGGGAGACTTATGACAATACATTAATAAAAAATTTTCCACAACAGCTCCACCTCCATACTGACATAATTCTCCTCCTCCTCCTCCTCCTCTTCCTGTGTGATCGGCGGGCACGCAGGAACACTGTCTGGATAAAGGGGGCCTTGAGAACTAAGGAAGTCCTCCTCTTCCTGCCTCTGTTCTGCCTCAAGTGCCCTGTCCATTATTCCACGCAGCGTGTGCTCCAACAGGTGGACAAGGGGGACAGTGTCACTGATGCATGCACTGTCACTGCTCACCATCCTTGTGGCCTCCTCAAATGGTGACAGGACAGTGCATGCATCCCTGATCATGGCCCACTGGCGTGGGGAAAAAAAACAAGCTCCCCTGACCCTGTCCTAGTGCCATAGTCACACAGGTACTCACTGATGGCCCTCTGCTGCATGTGCAGCCACTGCAGCATGGCCAATGTTGAGTTCCACCTGGTGGGCATGTCACAGATTAGGCGGTTCTTGGGCAGGTTAAACTCCTTTTGGAGGTCTGCCAGCCGAGCATTGGCATTATATGACCGGTGGAAATGCACACAGACTTTCCTGGCCTGCTTCAGGACATCCTGTAAGCCTGGGTACCTGCCCAAGAACCGCTGCACCACCAAGTTAAGGACGTGAGCCAAACAGGGCACATGGGTCATTTGTCCCTATCGGAGGGCAGAGAGGAGGTTGGTGCCATTGTCGCAAACCACCATTCCTGCCTTAAGTTGGCATGGCGTCAACCACCTCTGAACCTGCCCCTGCAGAGCTGACAGAACCTCTGCCCCAGTGTGGCTCCTGTCCCCCAAGCACACCAGCTCAAGCACCGCATGGCATCTTTTGGCCTGCATACTTGCGTAGCCCCTTGAACGGCTACGGAGCACCGCTGGTTCCAAGGACAAAGCACAGGAAGAGGCCATGGAGGAAGAAGAAGAGGAGGGGGTGGAGGAGAGAGGTGTGTCACAATCATTAGTAGTGGCATTTTGGAGGTATGGTGGCAGAACAACCTCCAACACTACTGCACCTTGTCCTGCATCCTTCCCAGCTGCCAGCAGAGTCACCCAATGCGCCGTGAAACTTAGGTAACGTCCCTGTCCATGCCTGCTGGACCATGAGTCAGCGGTAATATGCACCTTACCGCTGACCGCCCTGTCCTGCGAGGCGAAGACATTGCCTTCCACATGCCGGTAGAGAGCCGGAATCGCCTTCCGTGAGAAAAAGTGGCGTTTGGGTATCTGCCACTGAGGAACCGCACATTCCACAAACTCACGGAAGGGGGCAGAGTCTACCAACTGAAAAGGCAGCAGTTGAAGTGCTAGCAATTTTTCCAAGCTAGCATTCAACCGCTGGGCATGTGGATGGCTGGGAGCGAACTTCTTTCAGTGGTGCAGCAGCTGGGGCAGGGAAATTTGCCTGGTACAATCTGACGTCAGTGTACCGAAAGCAGATTGCCCACAAGTACTTGGCTGTGACACACCTAATTCTAAACCTTCATTCCTCTCGGTGCAGGTCTCAGAGAGGACTGAAGGTATAGTGGGGTTGGAGATCTCAGCTGATGAGGAGCAAGGAGAGGTCCTCTTTGTTCTTTGGTGTGGGTCTTTTAGATATGCTTGCCAATGAACTGCATGGCAGGTCAACATATGTCTGGTCAAGCATGTGGTGCCCAAGCGGGAGATGTTTTGGCCAAGCAAGATACGCTTGAGACATATGTTGCAAATAGCAGCGGTGCAATCTGATGCACTCGTCTCAAAAAAGGCCCACACCAAAGAACTTTTTGAATAATGCGCAGAGACTGCAGCGCCCTGCACATGCGGAGCTTTGGGGTGTGATGCAGTCAGTGTGCTGCCCTTAGGCTGCCCCTGGAGGGCATCCTGCCTCGTTGGTGATGTGCCGCCTCCTCCTCCTCTCTCCTATCAGGCACCCACGTTGAGTCAGTGACCTCATCATCCCCTCCCTCCTCATCACTTGAGCAAACCTGGCAGTATGCTGCAGTAGGGGGAGCATGACTGCCAGATTGCTGTCCTTCTTGGGCACCCCCTCTGTCCGTGCTCACGTTACTGCCTTCATCTAGCTCAGTATCATCATCAGAGCCTTCAAAACGCTGGTCATCCTCCTGGAGCATGTACCCAACACTGTGGTCAAACAGTTCGAGGGACTCCTCAGGAGGTCATGGTGGGGCTAGGGAAGGAGTCGCTGATGACATTGAGCCGAGGGAAGAGGCCACTGCTTTGCCAGACAAAGTACCCTGAGTATGGGTGAGAGAGGATGAGGAGGATGAGGACGGCTTGGTCACCCACTCAACCAAGTCTTCCGCATGTTGCGGCTCAACACAGCCAGCTGCCGAAAAAAAGACCAAGCGTGTCCCGCGGCCACGTGCTGATGAGGATGCACCGTCTCCATGACCAGCACTGTTGCCTCTAGACACAGAGCCTGCTTGCCCTCTTTTATTGGCTTGTGACTGTCTGCCCCTCCTTGTTGGCCTTCCAGACATACTAATGGCCTGTAGCTGCACTAAGCTGGGATATATATATATATATATATATATATACTGATACTGCAGCTAGCAAAATCAACTGCCTGCCTGTAGTATGAGAACACCACCAACCTTCTACAGGTAGCTTTAGCTGAACACTGTGCAGAGCTCGCAAAAAAATAACTTGTAGCTTATTTAGCTGCCTGCGGTAGTGATAGGATCAGGAAAACACCACCAACCTTCTACAGGTAGCTTTAGGTGAATACTGTGCAGAGCTCGCAAAAAAATAACTTGTAGGTTTAGCTGAACACTGTGAGGAGGACGCACTACACTAACTTGTAGCTTTAGTTGAACACTGTGCAGAGGTCGCACTACACTAACTTGTAGTTTTAGCTGAACACTGTAAGCAGGGCGCACTACACTAACTTGTAGCTTTAGCTGAACACTGTGCAGAGGTCGTACTACGCTAACTTGTAGATTTAGCTGAACACTGTGAGCAGGACGCACTACACTAACTTGTAGTTTTAGCTGAACACTGTGCAGAGGTCTCACTACACTAACTTGTAGTTTTAGCTGAACACTGTGAGGAGGACGCACTACAATAACTTGTAGCTTTAGCTAAACACTGTGCAGAGGTCGCACTACACTAACTTGTAGTTTTAGCTGAACACTGTGAGCAGGACGCACTACACTAACTTGTAGCTTTAGCTGAACACTGTGCAGAGGTCTCACTACACTAACTTGTAGCTTTAGTTGAACACTGTGCAGAGGTCGCACTACACTAACTTGTAGTTTTAGCTGAACACTGTGAGGAGGACACACTACACTAACTTGTAGCTTTAGCTGAACACTGTGCAGAGGTCACACTACACTAACTTGTAGTTTTAGCTGAACACTGTGAGGAGGACGCACTACCCTAACTTATAGCTTTAGCTAAACACTGTGCAGAGGAGGTCACACTACACTAACTTGTAGCTTTAGCTGAACACTGTGCAGAGGTCTCACTACACTAACTTGTAGTTTTAGCTGAACACTGTGAGGAGGACGCACTACACTGTCTTGTAGCTTTAGCTGAACACTGTGCAGAGGTCGCACTACACTAACTTGTAGTTTTTGCTGAACACTGTGAGGAGGACACACTACACCAACTTGTAGCTTTAGCTGAATACTGTGAGGAGGAGGCACTCCCCTAACTTGTAGCTTTAGAGGAGAACGCACCACACTAACTTGTAGCTTTAGCTGAACACTGTGCAGAGGTCGCACTACACTAACTTGTAGTTTTCACTGAACACTGTGAGGAGGACACACTACACCAACTTGTAGCTTTAGCTGAACACTGTGAGGATGACGCAATACCCTAACTTGTAGCTTTAGCTGAACACTGTGCAGAGGTCCCACTAAACTAACTTGTAGCTTTAGTTGAACACTGTGAGGAGGACGCACTACACTAACTTGTAGCTTTAGCTGAACACTGTGCAGAGGTCTCACTACCCTAACTTGTAGTTTTAGCTGAACACTGTGAGGAGGACGCACTACACTAACTTGTAGCTTTAGCTGAACACTGTGCAGAGGTCGCACTACACTAACTTGTAGTTTTAGCTGAACACTGTGAGCAGGATGCACTACACTAACTTGTAGCTTTAGCTGAATACTGTGCAGAGGTCTCACTACACTAACTTGTAGCTTTAGCTGAACACTGTGCAGAGGTCGCACTACACTAACTTGTAGTTTTAGCTGAACACTGTGAGCAGGACGCACTACACTAACTTGTAGCTTTAGCTGAACACTGTGCAGAGGTCTCACTACACTAACTTGTAGTTTTAGCTGAACACTGTGAGGAGGACGCACTACACTAACTTGTAGCTTTAGCTGAACACTGTGCAGAGGTCGCACTACACTAACTTGTAGTTTTAGCTGAACACTGTGAGGAGGACGCACTACCCTAACTTATAGCTTTAGCTGAACACTGTGCAGAGGTCACACTAAACTAACTTGTAGCTTTAGCTGAACACTGTAAGGAGGACACACTACACTAACTTGTAGCTTTAGCTGAACACTGTGCAGAGGTCGCACTACACTAACTTGTAGTTTTCGCTGAACACTGTGAGGAGGACACACTACACCAACTTGTAGCTTTAGCTGAACACTGTGAGGAGGACGCACTCCCCTAACTTGTAGCTTTAGAGGAGAATGCACCACACTAACTTGTAGCTTTAGCTGAACACTGTGCAGAGGTCGCACTACACTAACTTGTAGCTTTAGCTGAACACTGTGCAGAGGTCTCACTACACTAACTTGTAGTTTTAGCTGAACACTATGAGCAGGATGCACTACACTAACTTGTAGCTTTAGCTGAACACTGTGCAGAGGTCTCACTACACTAACTTGTAGTTTTAGCTGAACACTGTGAGGAGGACGCACTACCCTAACTTGTAGCTTTAGCTGAACACTGTGCACGACACTAACTTTTATTTTTAGCTTAACACTGTGCAGAGGTCACACTAAACTAACTTGTAGCTTTAACTGAACACTGTAAGGAGGATGCACTACACTAACTGTAAATAGTCTAGCTGCCTGACTGTGGTACTAATAGGATCAAAAGAACACCAGCAATTTTCTTCAGGTAGCTGTAAATACTGTAACAAGACAAGCCTGCCTGTCAGTAGGAAGATAACAGGAATGGATCTAGCTAAACTGAATACAGTGTATATATATATATGCAACACCTGGGATGCATATATAAACACAATACACTGTAAGTGCAGCTAACTCACTGACTGTCCTGCCTAATCTAGCTAACTCAAATGAAATGACACTGTCTCTCTCTCTCTATCTCTCAGCACACCAGAACACACTACATAGGGCCGCCATGCAGGTGGCCTTATATAGTGTGGGGCGTGTTTTAAACCCCCTGAGCCATAATTGGCCAAAGCCACCCTGGCTTTGGCCAATTACAGCTCTCTCTACCGACAGCGCTGTGATTGGCCAAGCATGCGGGTCATAGTGCATGCTTGGCCAATCATCAGCCAGCAATGCACTGTGATGCCGCAGTGAATTGTGGGCCATGACGCGCCACACGAATTTGGTGCGAACGGCTCATAACGTTCGCAATTCGGCGAACGATCGAACAGCCTATGTTCGAGTCGAACATGGGTTCGACTCCAACGCGAAGCTCATCTCTAACACAGTATATAGTGTAATATTCAGAAGGTGAAGATAGCAAAAAAAAAGATAAATGGTGCTTAAGTAAACTGTACAAGAAACAAGTAGTACAATTTGGTGTGCTTAGCACACTATAAACTGAGGGGTGAAGAAAAAAAAGGTGATCATCCAGGCTGGATCAAAGTAGATAAGTGGACTGGGCATGGTTATGATCTAGTAATTTCAGTCCATTTTGGGTGCCTGGTTTCTGGAGTCAGGTGATATGAGAGGGAGACCTCTTTGACCTGTGTCACTGGGAGCAATGGGAAGGAAACCCCAGTTTGTTAATTATTTGTATCCAAGTTTGGGAGTGAGGATGGGGACATTTTGTTGTTGGTGTGTGACCAGCAATTTTGTCGGGAAGCCCCATCTATAGATAATTTTTTTCTGTTGGAGAATAAATGTGATGGGTGTAAAAGCTCTGCGCATTTCCATTGTGGCAGAAGAGAGGTCAGTGAACAGCGTGACGTTGGTATATGGGGCTGGCAAAGACTTTGAGGCTCTGGTGGTATAGAGGATTTGTTCCTTAAAGCGGGGTTCCACTCAAATTTTTAACTTAATCTTATCCCCTTCAGTTAATTGCATAGATGTTCAAATGCTGCACGAATTTTTTTTTATCGCTGTAATTACCTTTATATTGTACTTTATTGTGGCACTTCCTGTCTCTCCTCCCATGGGAGTAGGCGTGTTTATTGCCTTTCCCCGGCGCCGTAACTGTCTCCTGGGAGCTTAGTGTCAGGCTTCCCAAGATTCAGTGCGGGAACAATGATCATGTGTGTGAACAAGCTGTGAATGAACAGCATTCACCGCATCCAGGAAATCAATGCTTGTGGGCTTCACATGCCCACAAGCAAGATGGAATCAGCCAGCATCACATTTTTTAAGTTATTTTTCAGTACGAGAACAGACAGAGGTGGAAATATTACACCCAGACTGTGAGTATTATTTGGGGGTTAGCAAAGTGTCTCAATGACCTAAAAAAAAAAAAAAAAGATTGGTCGCCGGACTCCTGCTTTAATGTGAAAAAAGTGTATCCGGGCTAAAACATCCCTTGGGATGTCATCTGGCAAATGTGATGGTTTAGAAATCCTATGAGCCTGGTCAATCACAATATCACGGGCGTTGAGGCGAGGGAGCAATGTTGAGATAAGTTGCTGTAAATAGAGAGTTATTTCATTTGTTTTGATCAAACCTGGAATTCCTCTGAATTTGATATTATTTCACCTAGAGCGGTCTTCTAATTCTGATAATTTTATCTTATGTGGTGAATTTCCTCTGTATGGTGCTCATGCGTGTCTAATAGCTCATTGTGTACTTTAGAGTAATCCTGCATGTTTTCTTCTATAGCATCTGCTCTTTCTTCAAGGCGATTTATTCTGTTATGCATCTGAGACATAAAGATTTGTAGCTCTCTATGTAAGTCCTTTTGCAAAGTGAGTAGCATGGACTTAAGCATTGCCTCAGAGTGGGGTTGTCTGTGACAGGGATAGAGGCTAAGGAGGGAGCTTGCTCTGTGTTGTGTGTGCCTGCAACAACAGCTTACCATAGCTGTTTTTTAGCCTGGGGCTCTTGCATGGGGAGTTAGCAGGGGAGGTTGCCAGTCGCTTACCTCTGTCTGTTTGCTGTACTCCTATAGTGTCATTTGGGGGTGGCAGGGTGTCCATGTTGTCCCAGAGAGTGTTGCTGGAGGGTTCTCCAGTTTGTGGTAGCGGCGGTGTGGCGCTGACAGGCAGACTGGCTGTGTCAGCGTGGTGTGTGTTTCTGGAGCCGGGGCCATCTTGGGATATCTGCATAGCCGCGGTGGAGGGGTAATAGTGTGTCAGGCGGCATAGTGCAGGCGGCTTGTTTCACCTTCTGGACATACCCTGGTGTGTCCCTTGCCCTTCCCCTCACAGATTATGCGGTAGGTAGGAAGGAAGGTTGCCGCGAGTTACTGGTATCCAGGCCGTGGAGTGGAGCTCGGACTTCGGGCACCCATCCCAGTCCACAGCAGACCACACCCCCCAAATTGGTTAGTATGTTAATAAACTCTTCAAATGTTCTTCCTTATGGTTATTAGTAAAGGATTGTTAGAGATTAATGTGTAAAACAGTAGACTGGTTTATGGTAATTTTGTTTATGTCAATATATGTGCATGGCAACTGGTTTTATATTAGAATACACATTGCACCTTATAGTAAAAAGCTTTTACTATGTTTTATAAATAAAATAACAATTTTATTGACTTGGGTATTTGGATGGGTTGGCTATATTACCTTTCTTTTCCAGGCTTTTATTTAATTTATTTTCACATGGTGACTTTCTAAGTAACACAATCCCTGTTATAGGGAGAGGAGGCTTACTTACATGCTACTTGTTCCTGATGTTGACTTCAAACACTTACCGCTCTCATTATATACTGAACATATAGGAAAGGTGTTATGTAGCTCACAGAACAGAAATGGGAAAGTTGGAACATTATAATAAACTGGATTTCTTATAGGATCAACAGGTATGTTTCTGCATTTTTGAAAAATGTACTTAGACTAAAAAATAAATAAACACGCAACTACATCTAAGAACAATCTAGAATATATTAAATCTTTGTTCTTGGGTTTGAATATACTTAATGTTTATGTCTTGCCAAAAGTAGTCAGAGATGGCAATTTTTGAGCATATCAAGTGACATATTGGCACACATTAAATTTAAGGGGGTATTTATCACTATTTCTGTTGTCTTTGAGCAGTGGACACTGTGTAAACAGAAGCATTGATTTAAGATGTGTGCCTTTGCTTTGCTTGCATCCAAGCTAGATAGCAAGCTACTGAAAAAATCGTATTTAATATTTTTCTTATAAAAAACGCTGTACTTGAATTTTGCATCAAACATCCATTTACATAATGGAGAAGTCTTTTTTTTTTTTTTACATAACTTAGAGTAGAATTGAGTATGTGAGGTGAATACACTTTTCTTCACTTTGGTAACTCATTCATATTGTGTATGCATTTAATAAGCACAACTATGCGTCAAGACTGCCAAAAGTCACACTATAGATATTCAAATACTAGTAGATGTATGTTTTACAGAGTACAGATGTTTGTTTAAACAGGTTGAAAAGAAAAATATGGTCTTTGGTTTCCTGTTAACCGAATGCACCTTTGAGATAACCACAGATTAAAAACTTGTGCCTTTAAAAAAAACATTAATAGCTGGAATCTAGAATTTAGACAAACGTACCTTCAAATTCTGTGAACTCTACATACTTAACTGAATGCTGAATTTTGATGTTATTTGAGGATTTTTTGGAGATAACTTCCTAGTTACCCAGCAAAGTAAATGTTCACTTATCTTAATACACATGGTGAACATGTGTTCCCTTCAGTCATGTGCAAGCAAAAATATATATTTTTTTTATTTCCCTTGAACATAATTGGGTACTCAAAGTGAAAAATTCTTCACTGTATTTACTAGCCTAAAGCTGGGCTATTGTATTTTCAGAGGGGTACTTCCCCATGCCAGGATACACTGATCAGCACTGCAGCCATTATCTGCAGTTGCTGATCAAATGCTGTTTTTTCCATCAAATATATATATATATACACAATAATTCTGCGCTACCAAAAAGGGGAATAAAACAGCAGCTAACACAACCAGCAAGTGTAAACAATGTCAAAAAACAAAATAAGTGTAGCGCTAAGAAGAGGGGTCAAAAAATGGAGTCTATGGACTAACAGTTCAAAGTTTGTGTGTTAAAAGAAACATCCTTGGAGAAAAGATGAAAAGTCCTCTGGAACAGATCTCAACAAGAGTGTAAACCATCTGTAGAGGGATCCCACACACCACCAATGAAAGTGAAAAGGCTTACCGGACTCGGTGGACCCAACAAGGCATACGCCAGGTGGAGTCAATCAGGCTTAGGTGGTGCTGGACTACAGTTGGCCCGGAAGGGCAGAGTTGGTGGAGTGGCTTCCACGTGGCTGTATTCCGCAAACGTAATCGGGCCCAAAGATAGAACCCCACTGTCGCCACTTCTTCACAGCGCTGTTTTTAGATACCTTTTCATGTGAGTGTATACTACTTTTAATAAATTTCCATTTAAACGGATTTGCACTTTGGCCATTCCTTCTCTTCCTTCATTTGCTGCTGTTATTTCTGGTTCCAACGCTGATCTGAGAGATACGTTCTACGTGTGCCGCACTCTATACCTTTGGGCCCGATTACGCTTGAGGAATACAGCCACGTGGAAGCCACTCCACCAACTCTGCCCTTCCGGGCCAACTGTAGTCCAGCACCACCTAAGCCTGATTGACTCCACCTGGCGTATGCCTTGTTGGGTCCACCGAGTCCGGTAAGCCTTTTCACTTTCATTGGTGGTGTGTGGGCTCCCTCTACAGATGGTTTACACTCTTGTTGAGATCTGTTCCAGAGGACTTTTCATCTTTTCTCCAAGGATGTTTCTTTTAACACACGAACTTTGAACTGTCAGTCCATAGACTCCATTTTTTTACCCCTCTTCTTAGCGCTACACTTATTTTGTTTTTTGACATTGTTTTTTCCATCAGGACTGTTTTACAGAAGACAGTCTAGTGTCCAGCATCTGCTGAACAGGGAGGGGCACACATACATCAACATTTCAATACATGCATACCAAGTTTAAGTGCAGAGTCACTTTGAAAATGTAACAGTTTTTATTTGTTATTGAAATCAAACTCATTCAGAAGAATTCAATAATACAGTAATAACTTTAAACTAGTAGTAAACTAATACTTTTATGGTGATAGTTTTCTTTAGAACTACATGTGCCTGATTCAGGCAATCATTTGCTCCAGGTTCACTAACATTACCATCAAAAGTAGTGCTAATCACAATCACTTTAATAATCTTGTGCTATGCCAGTGAAAGGTTCTTAAAGAGATACTGCCATATTGCAGATGTCACATACCTGGTTATTGAGCCTGAAGTGAGGAGGAAGGCCTCTCTTACAGCTCCGGCTCAAGAACCACTGAGAGTGGAACAGTGTCTGTAAGAGCACAGTGAGGTATGAGTGCTTGCAATATGTCCAGTAGTCTGTGCAGTTAGAAGCAGGTACACCACCAGGAAGGAGCCAGGAGACAGAGGCAGCTAAAAGCAGACAGATGCAGCAGGTAGAGAGCTGGCTGGTAGCAGACTGGAAGGTCCTTGGCTGGCTGGTGACAGGCTGTAGATGCTTGACAAGCAAGAAAGGAACCAGAAGAGAGCTCACTGGACTGGACATGCTACAGCAGAATGGATGAGCAGGATGCAGGGCAGTTAGCTTACCAGCGTGATCAGAGGCAAATCAGGTCAGGATCAGAAGTCAAGTGCAGCAACAGGCAATGAAGAACACAGAATGCTGTAGACCAAACAGCAATGAGCCAGTGCTGCAGCCCTGTTTAAATAGCCCATTTGGTGCCACTATTGGTGACAGGCATGCGCCTAGGCATGCATGCATGCATATGGGTGCACATATGCGCATGCCTCTGAACATCTGCCTGGACAGTTGCCTTCCTGCACCTGTGCACCTGGGAGCAGTGTCTGTGCTGTGGGCAAGCCTTCCCTGATAACAGAATAGGAGCCAGTTGTAATTAAGGCCAGATTTGAGCTGGGGTACAGAGGTATGCTAGTGCTCTGATTGGGCAATGTCTGTGCAAGAAAACTTCTCTATCCCTGACCCCAGATAGTAGCGATGTCCTTACCCAAATCTGCCCGTGCCCATATTTGGAAAATGTATTGAGTTCCTAAGTGGGTTGAGTCCGATAGGGAACTGAGAGACTAGTTCCCCAAACAGGTTCACCTTACTTTTGACTGACAGCAAATGGCAGTGGGCAGATTCTAAGGTTTCTACTGGACTGAAATGCTGCTTCCTGCTGTGTACTGTCAATCAACAGGCAGGCAGAACTCATAGGGAACTAATCTCTTAGTTGCCCATCAGGCTCAGCCCACTGCTACTAAAAAAAACTCCTTGGCCATGCACCTGTCGGTGTTATAGGTGCCATGGCTGGGGAGGAAGGGAGGCTGCACATTGAGGAAATATTGTCCAGAATGAACGCTGTGATCTTACAGGCAGTCACAAACTGATTTATATATCTGTCTCTGATAGGTACATGAATTGGGTGCAAGCACTGACAATTTCAGATAACTGCAGCCTGACATCATTCTAAAGGATATCTACGAATCCACCCCTCATACCTCAGTGTCAGACTCTAACAGATTCATGTACCTGTTTCTGACAGGTACATGAATCAGGTGTAAGCACCAACAATTTTGGTGCAGTGCCCATACAGAAAATAAAAGGGTGTCTATAACACCCTTTATGAATTTCCCTTTGTGTTAAACAGGTATCAATAATGCAATTATATAATACAAACAAAAAAACATGAAGAAAATCTAGAATATAGTATCACATACTCCATATACCATGTAGTTATTTTGTATACCAGCTTAACTTCGGTAAATGTGTAAAAATATACAACTTGAGAAAATGCTGCATAAGAAGAATACAGGGACTAAATTGGTTCAGAGAAAAGAATGCTTCTTCAAATATTCTAAAGCTTTACTTTTCACATATTCTCTGTGCTCTAAAATCTTTGTTCAAGTTTAAGGGACATAGTCTTTGTCATCTGTGGCCATTCATCATCTATTAGACCAGAAAAAAACAGACAATATTTATAAGAAGAAACTGAAGTCTCTGTCCTCATTTTCTTGACATAAGCCAACAGCTAACTGAATGACTATCCCCACAGCAAACAAGGAGTCAGTTACAATAACAAAAAAATGAATAATACATGACATGTATGCTTATATCATACTGTATGTAAAGGTTAATTTATTGCAGATGTGACAGGGTAGCTTTTCTTTTATTATACTTTTCTTTTCCCTTATTTTTTTTTCTTTTCCTTTATGTTTCTTATTTATGTAGGACTGTTTCAGATCATCAATTTAGTGTAGCATTGAATGATTATTTGACAACGCTCACCATTAAATATTTTACTAACATAACAAGATAAGATGCTGCTATATGTTGTCTATAAATAACTAAACTGTAATTATAATAGTAGTAAAATATCTCATAAATATTTTTTTCCTACAAGATTTTCTCTGGATCGCCATACTGACCTTGACAGAATTTTTAATATACACTCAGGAAATGGATCAATTTATACTGCAAAACCCTTGGACCGTGAAATATCCCAGTGGCATAATCTTAGCATCATAGCTACGGAAATTAGTAAGCTATTTCATAATCATACTTGTTTACTGTGTATTCTTCACTGCACTACCATCAATTGCTTTAATCGCCAAAATCCTATTCTGTGACCGTAATATCTTTTAAAAATTATGTGCTTCAAACGACTTATTTATACATTCAGTCAGAGTATGTACAGAAATTCAGTATTTCCCTCATGTCACACTTTGATTCTCTCTGATTGTCAGTGCTATACTCTCCTTCCAAAGCCTTTTATTTTCATCCAATTTCTAAATGGCGTGCATGTAACCTTTGGGACAATGACCTAAATGGTTTATCTACTGAAATGTTTTTTATTATTTTTCTTTGCCCTATTGCATTTTTACTTTTCTGATATATATATATATGTATATATATATATATATATATATATATATATATATATATATATATATATATATATATATATACTATATATATAGAAATAGAAAATTACTATGCTGCACTATTTCCTAACATTAGTTCCAACAAATACTTTTAAAGTGCCTACTTTACAATGATGAGAAAAATAATAATAATAATAATAATAATAATAATAAAACCGTGATAAACTAACAAACATTATAATATATTCCAAAACTGTTATAGAGTTTTTTTGATTGCTGTGATAATCATCAGTTTTGGAATATATTATAATTTTTCTTAGTTTATCATGGTTTATTTTTATTATTATTATTAATATTTTTCTCATCATTGTAAAGTAGGCACTTTAAAAGTATTTGTTGGAACTAATGTTAGGAGATAGCACAGCATAATAATTTCCTATTTATTTTGTTTTCACACAACTTTATGGGACATGATCAGTGCTAGCAGCTGTCGATCACTATCACTTGTCTAGTATATTTTGTTTTTTATATATTTTTTAGCACTTTTAAATTAGGTAGCTCGCAAGATCCTCAGAGTTTGGTTTAATTTACTATTTGGAATCTGCCAAAAGCAATGGTCCTCGAATCTGCATATTTAAACAGATGTTAAAGATAGGATAGGAGGTATAGGAAGGCTACATATATCCTATATATTGCATATAGTATACATTTATAGCTCCAACATCCCTCTATGGGCATTGAAGCATAGACATGTCTGTGTACTTATAATATATTATTTATACTGTATTTCACATGTACATGACCTAAAAAGGTAAAAAAAAGAAAAACTAATAAAGTAAATATGAACCAATGTTAAAGAAGTTGTTTTGACTAAAATTTACTTACACCCAGTAGAAAAACATCACTTGAAAGCATTCTGTGCTGTTGCAGTATTTTTTCTGTGCACATATAATAATTAATTTATCAAAAATAGCAGAAACCATGCATTTGAACAAAAACAGGGAGAGACAAGAAAGGAATTTTATATTATTATGATATAATGTTATCACTAAAATTAATAAAAGGGGTAGTGTCTTCACAGAAAAATATGTGTAAAGGCTAGCCGGAGGCTAGCCTGTATTTGTGGGAGGAGTCTGAGAGGGCTATTTACGCCTCCTCCTCTGTCAGGCCAGGGCTCGTCTGCATTTCTGGGTTCAGAAGGGGGTGGGGCCGTCACGTCACTTCCGGATCATTGCTGAGCCACGGTTGGCTGCAACTATGGTGGCGGTACCTCTCTCAGTGCTCACACCGGGGATTCCGCCTGCCATCCACCTTGTTACCTCTGGGTACATTCCCCCCCCCCGCTTTTCCCGGTGGTTTTTGGGAGGTGATCGGCAGACCACAGTTCCTTCATTCTCCCTGGGTTGGTCCTGCCCGCTTCTCCCGGTGTTTGGGGGGGTGTTCACTGCCCGCCTCCCGCCTTCTCTCCCTGCCCGCCTCCTCTACATGTCACATCCAGCTCCACGAGGGAGCCGCCCGCCGGGGGGGATGATCGGCCGCCAGCTCCTTTCTCCACATGATCATCTGCTTCATGTGGAAGCCGCCAGGTGTACGTGTGGGGGTGGGGGTGATTGCTGCCTGCCTCCTCTCCCCGTACACATCCAGCTCCATGAGGGAGCCACCCGCTGGGGGGGCAGGGTGATCGGCCACCCACCAGCTACTTTTTACTTGGGCAGATACAGAATCAAGCCCGCTTCCCACAGTGTTCCCGACTGCTGTTCCTGGCGTTCCCACCGGGGGGGTTATCGGGCGCCCGCCAGCTCCTCGAGATCCAGCTCCACGAGCGGGGGGTAGTGATCATAAGCCCCCCAGCTCCTCTCTCCACAGGCAGATCCAGCTCCACGAGCGGGGTGTAGTGATCATCCGCCCCCCCAGCTCCTCTCTCCCCATGCAGATCTAGCTCCACGAGCGGGGGGTAGTGATCGTCCGCCCCCCCAGCTCCTCTCTCTCCAGGCAGATCCAGCTCCATGGGGGGTAGTGATCGTCCGCACCCCACTCTTCTCTCCCCATGCAGGGCCAACCGCCGGGGGGGGTAGTGATCGTAAGCCCCCCGCTCCTCTCTTCCCATTCAGAGCCGGCTGCTGGGGGGTAGTGATCGTCCACCCAACCCCCCCGCAGCTCCTCTCTCCCCATGCACATCTTGCACCATGGGAGCTGCTCTCCCGCTTCTCCGTGAGTTTACGAGGGGGGCTGACCACCGGCTGCCTGCTCCTCTCATGCGGCTTCACAAGGGGGCCGCCCGCCCGTTTCTCCTGGTGCTCACATGGGGGGATGGGCGGCCACCCGCCTGCCTGCTCCTCTCTCTCCCCACAATTGGTATCGCTGCAAGCCTAGTCACTGAGGACATCAGACCTGCGCACAGCAGTCATGGCAATGGCCAGTCGTGAGGTTGGTTATGGCTTGCAGTAGATGTGCCATGCTGGATTGTTTATCATTCATTATTATCAATTTTTATTATGATTTCAGTTGCATGTCATTCCTAAGCTTACATAAGGGCTCATTCATTGTCAGCAGGGCTTGGCAAGACGGGGAGGATGTAATCCACATACATTGCCTATTTTACTTGGTTATTTTGTTTCTTGGTCAGCGTTTCTATCATAGCATTTCTGCCCCAGGAGTTCTGTCATGGCAATTTCTGTCATAGTGTTCTGCCCTGGTGTTTTCTGTCATAACGTTCTGCCCCAGCATTTCTGTCATAGCGTTCTGCCCCGGCGTTTCTGTCATAGCGTTCTGGCCCGACGTTTCTGTTATAGCGTTCTGCACCAGCATTTCTTTCACAGCATTTTCTGGTCTGCCCCAGGGTTCCTGCCATAGCGTTTCTGCCCCAGGGTTCCTGTCATAGCGTTTCTGTCATAGCATTTTCCTGCCCCAGGGTTTCTGTCATAGCGTTTGTCTGCCCCAGGGTTTCTGTCATAGCGTTTGTCTGCCCCAGGGTTTCTGTCATAGCGTTTTCTGCCCCAGGGTTTCTGTCATAGTGTTTTCTGTCCCAGGGTTTCTGTCTTGGCGTTCTGCCCCAGCATTTCTGTCATGGCGTTTCTCCCCCAGGGTTTCTGTGATAGCATTTTTCTGCCCCAGGGTTTCTGTCTTGGAGTTCTGCCCCAGGATTTCTGTCTTGGCGTTCTGCCCCAGCATTTCTGTCATGGCGTTTCTCCCCCAGGGTTTCTGTCATAGCATTTCTGCCCCAGTTCTGTCACAGCATTTCTGCCCCAGGGTTTCTGTCATAGCATTTTTCTGCCCCAGGGTTTCTGTCTTGAAGTTCTGCCCCAGGGTTTGTCTTGGCGTTCTGCCCCAGCATTTCTGTCATGGCGTTTCTCCCCCAGTGTTTTTGTCATAGCATTTCTGCCCTAGTTCTGTCACAGCATTTCTGCCCCAGGGTTTCTGTCATAGCCTTTTCTGCCTCAGGGTTTCTGTCGCAGCACTCTGCCCCAGCATTTCTGTCACAGCGCTCTGCCCCAGCATTTCTGTCACAGCGCTCTGCCCCAGCAGTTCTGTCACAGAGCTCTGCCCCAGCATTTCTGTCACAGCACTCTGCCACAGCATTTCTGTCACAGTGTCCTGCCCCAGCATTTCTGTCTCGGCGTACAGTTTCGGCATTTTGTCATAGCGTTTCTGCCCCAGGATTTCTGTCACAGCGTTTTCTGTCCCAGGATATCTGTCACAGCTTTTCTTCCCCAGGATTTCTGTCACAGTGTTTCTGCCCCAGGATTTCTGTCACAGTGTTTCTGCCCCAGGATTTCCGTCATAGAGTTTCTGCCCCAGGATTTCTGTCATGGCGTTTTTCTGTCATGGCGTTTTTCGGGCATAGTGTTCTGCCCCAGCATTTCAGTCTCGGCGTTCAGTCTCTGCATTTCTTTTACAGAATTTCTTTCATAGCACTTCTGGCCCAGGATTCTGGCTTTGCATTTCTGCTTCGGCATTCTGTCATTGCGTTTCTGCCCCAGGATTTCTGTCATAGCATTTCTGCCCCAGGATTTCTGTCATTACATTTCTGCTTCAGCCTTCAAGTATCAGCGTTTCTGTCATAGCGTTTCTGCCCCAGGATTTCTGTCATTTCATTTCTGCCTCACCGTTTAGTTTCAGCATTGCTGTCATAGCGTTGCTGTCATAGCATTGCTGTCCCTGCGTTTCTGCCCCAGGATTTTAGCGTTTCTGCCTCAGCATTCAGTCTCAGCATTTCTGTCATAGCGTTTCAGACTCGGTGTTTCAGCCTTCACCGTTTCTCAGAGGGGCGTTGTTCAGTCACGGCATACTCCAGTAGTTGTTTTTATCTTCGCTGTTTGTCATGTCTCATCGTATCTTTGTTCAAGTTTGTACCTGGGTCAGTTAGCTAGGGCTCACATGTCAAGATCTGTTACATCTACAGATTCATACGGGCTGAGGTTTCGTTTATTAATGATTGTTGTCCACAATCTTCTCGCCCGTATACCATACGTCATACGATGCACGTTCATTCACCACACCTGTACACTCACCCACCACGGTCTGTGGGTACACCAGCCCTGAGTTTTTAGTTTAATCACCTGTCTCTACGCTGCACGTTACTCGGGCTCACTTACAATTTACACGTGTGGGGGATCTGTTATCAGGTTCATTCATGCGCAGTGGTCTTGACATTTCTGCTCATGTTCTCATACTTAGGTAGGCACAGAGTGGCGTTGTTATTCTCATGTCTTGTTGTCTGTCATTTCTCTTGTTCGTGTTCAGGTTGGGCTGTATTGGCATCCATCATCCCCTTGTTGGTCCTTAAGTGGTAGGTTTGGGCAAACGTCGCCATGATTCTGGATTCCACTCTCGGCTCTGATCTCTTGTCTAGGATGTGGCCTGGAAGACTGCTCAGGGACGTCAGTGCAGTCATCTTTTCCATTCCCAGGTAGGGGGGTTTCAGTCACTGCAGGTATGTCTGTTTCATGCCATGGGACTTATTTCCCTGGGGTGGAGTCTGGCCCTCCTTCCTCGGTTCAGGATTCAGACTCGGTTGCCAGGTCACAGGCTGAAGCACGATCGAATCAGGTAGGACCAGTATTCTGTGTCTGGCATGGTTTCTCCATGTTGACAATGCTTATTGCCATAGTGCATGGGCCTCATCCACCTACTCCATCACATCCTTCAGGTATTTAGCATTTTGAACTCCTGCCAGTTGTCCTTTGGCACTCACCCTAGCACTTCTCCATACCAGTATGGGTAGGCCGGGGGGTTTCACTGAGCACTTCACTGGTGTCCGGTTGAATTTTCGATCTTCTCGGCTATCATTTTGCAGGAGCTCCTCGGGACGGCTATTGCTCCCCTTCCCCCACGCATCCTTTCATTCACAAGCAGTTCATTATCATGTCTGGGTTGTCTCAGGCTTCAGGCTCTATCCAGTCATTCACTGGATGTTTAGTTGGGTTCTGGGTAGCTTCATAGGTTCTATAGGGGGGTTCTGTCTCATCACCAAGTCAGGAGTTGGGGGGATTTTCTCCTGTCATAGTGGACACTTATCGGACATATACTGTTGCGCACCATCCGGGCATACGCTACTCCACTTGATGGATTGTTACCTTCCCTTCTTCACCTAAATTTGTGTCTTTTTGCCCTCTTTTCAGGCATACTGACCAGCCAGGCCAAGGCACACCTCAGGCCTTGGTGCTTAGGAGTATAACTTTCTCACTCGAAGACTCTGACTACAAGTGTAAAGGCTAGCCTGTATTTGTGGGAGGAGTCTGAGAGGGCTATTTAAGCCTCCTCCTCTGTCAGGCCAGGGCTCGTCTGCGTTTCTGGGTTCCCACCCACCCGTTTCCCCCAGTCTTCATACATACTCATAATATTTTTTCTTATTCTTACATTCAGGGTATGCCCTCTTTTCAGGCATACTGACCAGCCAGGCCAAGGCACAACTCAGGCCTTGGTGCTTAGGAGTATCCCTTTCTCACTCGAAAACTCTGATTACAAATAACTTTCATTTCTGGAGAATAGACAGAGCAAATGAAAAGTTACAATATAACAATTTTATGAAGTATTAGCCATAATTGAAGTTGCACTACGTTACCTCTGTATTTTCCTAATATGTTGTGTTTACTGCAATTTTCCCTTTTCATCATTCAGGACAGCCACTATTGAGAGATAGTCACCTCCTCTTTCTCTAGGAAACACTGCGCCAGCCCATAAATTCTTACTTCCCCTGCTGGACCACAGTTAATAGTGTTTCCTCCGGTGGGGAGACACTGTGCATGGGACCAGGCTTAAACAGGCAGGGAGATTGTGGCCTTTTTATAACACCCCTAAGGAAGCAGGGGCTTCCAGGGTAAGAAGAAGCAGTACATACCCACAGCAGAAACCACCCCTTCCTTGTCAAGGGCGGCATCAGGTTGCGGGGGATGCCTCTTGTGTCCACAGGGCTGCAGCAAGGAGACAGTCCGCTTTCCCTGTACGCTGTATAGGCTGCAATTTTTTGGAACCAGCGTGCCGGACGATGGGTGACGTCAAAACGCTGAATGTAATGTCTTTTTCTGTATGTAATTTCAGAAAGCTACAGAAAAGACAAAGTCCACTCATGTCTCTAAAAGGAAGTGTGCCTCTTGTAGAGACAGTTTAGGGGAAGCATGGACCAAGGTTTTGTTTAAAGACTGCATAGACTCCCTGGTGAAGGAAAAGGAATCTGAACAGCAGTCCAGATTGGCAGCCTCTGTAAAAGAGCTTTCATCCACTTTTTCATCTTTTAAAACGCTTTTTGAAAATTTTCAGCTTCCCTCTAATCCCATTCAGCAGCACAAAACTCCGCCACATGCTCAGGGCTCTGCACCTGCCAGATCTTCTAATATAGTTATGGCAGAGGAGATTTCAGGCCCTTCCGGGGTGGAGCAAAGGCAACCAGACAGTGGCACCTCTGACTCCCATGAGGAATCAGAGGGGGAAGACCAGGACGGGGAGTCCAGGAAAATCTCCAGATATAAATTGTCCTTGGGTAAGATCTCCTAGGGGCAATTTATACAACCCTCGGTATACACGAGGATAAAAAACCCCTATCACTCCATGACCTAATGTACAAGGGCTTGGGGGATCAAAAGAAAAACGTTTTTCCAGTACATGAAGTTCTGCTTGAAATGATTAAAAAAGGGTGGCAGGATCCTGAAAGGAAACCCTTTTTCTTTAGCTCCCTAAAGAGAAGGTTCCCTTTTTTCAGAGGATCCAGCGTCCATTTGGAATAAAAATCCCAAATTGGACGCCGCCTTTTTTCAGGTCTCTAGGCACACAGACCTGGCATTTGAGGATATGGGGGCCTTGTCGGATGTCATGGACAAAAGGATAGATTCACTACTTAAAAAGACGTGGGACTCAACAGTAGGTAACCTAAAGCCAGAAATGGCTGTTACGGTAGTAGCCCGCAATTTAGAACACTGGCTTTTCCAGATTCAAGAGCATATTGAAGCTGGCATGGCCAAGGAGACTATCCTATCTTCTTTCCCCATGATTCTGCGAGGAATCGCATACATAGCAGACGCCTCAGCAGAATCAGTCCGTATGTCGGCCAGATCAGCGGCTCTGGCTAACTCGGCCAGAAGAGCCCCCTGGCTGAAGACTTGGGCAGGCGACACCGCCTCTAAGGTCAAGTTGTGTGGGATACCCTTGACAGGTGATCTACTCTTTGGTCCTGGGTTAGATACAGTCTTAGACCGTACAGCGGACAAAAAGAAGTCCTTCCCACTCAAATGGAAAACCCCAGCACAAACAAAGAAGGGGGTTTCGTCCGCAAAAGTGCAGGGAAGGTCCAAAACAAGGGGGGCAGAAGAAAACTTGGGGCCAAAGAGGCAAAGGCAGAGGAGGGGCTATTTTTCACCCTCCTGAAAAAGCCCATAAAGATCAATGACTCTTTAGGTAAGGTGGGAGGATGACTGGGGGCCCTCCTTCCACAGTGGGAGACCATCTCCCCCAATCGGTTCATCCTGGGGATCATAAGAAGGGGGTATTTCCTGGAATTCACAAGACCCCCAGCAAAGGTTCCTTGTCACGCAGCTTTCCAACTGCACGGCAAAGACCAAGGCTTTGTTAGACGCTCTAAAGGAACTAGAAATTCAGAACGTAGTTCACAGAGTACCAAAGGGGAGGAAGGATAGGGGGTTTATTCCCACGTATTTGTGGTGAAAAAACCCTCAGGGAAATTCAGATTGATTCTGAATTTAAAGCCCCTAAACAAGTCAATTTGCTACAAAAGATTCCGCATGGAGTCAATCTTCATGGTCAGAGCCCTGCTACCACACAATTGTTTTATGGTGTCTCTGGACCTCAGGGACGCGTATTTACACGTCCCTATTGCAGAAACCTCTCAGAAGTTTCTCCGTTTAGCAATAGACCTGGACGGTGCAATACTGCATCTACAATTTTAAGCACTGCCTTTCGGGCTATCCTCCTCGCCCCGCATATTTACTAAGGTCCTGGCAGAGGCCATGGCCTTCCTGCGACTCCAGGGAGTGTCAGTTATAGCCTATCTGGACGACCTGCTCCTATTTGCAGTATCCCCAGAACAATTAATCAAGGATCTCGATCTAACAAAGAAGGTACTAACAGGATTGGGGTGGCTGCTAAACTTAGAAAAGTCCAGCCTCATTCCTTCACAGCACATTATGTACCTAGGATACCTGCTGGACATTACACTTTTGAGAGTTTTTTTCCCAGGGGATAAAATTCTAAAACTGGACAGAGCAGTTTTCTCCCTCCAGTGCAACCATCTGGTTTCCAAAAGGTCTATAATATCAACGCTAGGCCTTCTAACCTCTACTCTCCCAGCAGTGCAGTGGGCAGGATTACACTTTCGTCCCCTGCAGTCATTTGTACTAAGGGTACGGGACCACAGTCAGAGGGATCTAGACACCTTAGTACATGTTCCCCATCAGATAAAGAGATCTCTTTGGTGGTGGAGGAAGAAAGCAAACTGGTCGCAAAGAAGTCTGTGGCTTATCCCGTTTCTCAGATAATAACCACGGATGCAAGCGGCAAAGGCTGGGGGGCACATCTGGGATCCCTTCTAGCACAGGGCATGTGGAAGGACGACAAACTAAAAAGCAGTTTTCTCCATCCAGTGCAACCATCTGGTTTCCAAAAGGTCCATAATGTCAACGCTAGGCCTTCTAACCTCTACTCTCTCAGCAGTGCAGTGGGCAGGATTACACTTTCGTCCCCTGCAGTCATTTGTACTAAGGGTATGGGACCACAGTCAGAGGGATCTAGACACCTTAGTACATGTTACCCATCAGATAAAGAGATCTCTTTGGTGGTGGAGGAAGAAAGCGAACTTGTCGCAAGAACGTCTGTGGCTTATCCCAGTTTCTCAGATAGTAACCACGGACGCAAGTGGCAAAGGCTGGGGGGCACATCTGGGATCCCTTCTAGCACAGGGCATGTGGAAGGGAGATGAACTAAAACGATCGTCCAATTGGAAAGAGCTGAGGGCAGTTGGCCTAGCCCTCAGATTTTTCAAAAAAGAACTTCAGGGCCACCATATCCAGGTGCGGTCAGACAACTCATCTGCTGTGGCCTATATAAACAAACAGGGAGGCACCAGAAGCAGAAGTCTGCTGGCCCTAGCAACAGACATTCTAAATTGGGCCGAGACCAACATGCTCTCACTCTCAGCAGTTTTTCTGAGAGGGGAGAGAAACGTAATAGCAGACTTTCTCAGCCGAAGGAGACTGAGAGAGGGAGATTGGGCCCTCAACCAGGAGGTTTTCAATCTCATATCCGATAAAAATGGGGACCCCCGGAAGTGGATCTTTTTGCATCAAGAGTCAATGCGAAAACCCCCTCTTTTTTCTCCCTAAACGCAGGAGAAGGAGCACTGGGGGTGGATGCGTTAACCCAGAATTGGCATTTCAAAACATGCTATGCCTTCCCTCCTCCGGTGTTATTACCGGCAGTTCTGAGGAAGTTTCAACTAGAGAGCACCTCTCTCATTCTAGTAGCTCCACATTGGCCGAAAAGGGCATGGTTTTCAATTCTCAGTCAGTTAGCAGCAGAGCCACCTCTATTCCTTCCACCTCAGGAGGATCTCCTCTCACAGGGCCCAGTCCTCTGTCCACAAGTACACCAGTGGAAGTTAGCGGCCTGGCTACTGAGGAGGGTATATTAAAATCTAAGGGATTTTCACAGAGATTAATCTCCACCCTCCTCAACAGTAGAAAAAGGAGACGTGTCAGATTTATAAAAAGGTCTGGCTCCTTTTCAACAAATGGTGCGTAGGAAACTCCTTCTAGGTGCAGAGCCCCATAGCTCTGTTGTAGTTTCTGCAGTGTGGAGCAGACAAGTGGTTATCCATAGGTACCCTTAAAAGTCAGGTGTCAGCAGTCAGTGCTTATTTATAGAAATCTCTGGCCACCAGTTCATGGGCAGTCAGATTCTTTAGGGCACTGTCCAGACAGAGACCTATCCGAGGTCCACCCTTTCCCAGGTGGGTCCTATCTTTAGTCTTACAGAGCCTAATGGGAATCCCCTTTGAGCCTTTGGACAGATGTTTGTTAAAGGAACTAACCTTAAAAACAGTATTTTTAGTAGCAGTGACAACTGCCAGGAGGGTCAGTGAAATTGAGGCTTTATCAATTAGACCTCCTTTTTGCGTTATTTTTCCAGACAGGATAGTCCTTAAGACTGATCCAGCATTTTTGCCTAAGGTGGCTTCAGGATTTCACAGAAGCCAGGAAATAGTCCTACCTTCATTTTGTCCCAATCCCTCAGGAGAAAGGGAAATGAAATTTCATTCTTTGGATGTAAGGAGGTGTATTCTACAATACCTAGAAATGACTAAGACAATAAGAAAGTCTGATTCTTTATTTGTTTTGTTTTCCGGGACCAGAAAGGGACTCAGAGTGTCTCAACGCACGATTGCCAGATGGCTTAGATTAACTATTGGTAAGGCATATTCATTAGCGGGGAAGGAGATCCCTATGGGTATAAGGGCACACTCTACCAGAGCCATGGCAACTTCCCAGGCAGAGAAGGCTGGAGCAATGCCAGAGCAAATGTGCAAGGCAGCGACATGGTCCAGTTACTCCACTTTCGTTAAGCATTACAGAGTGGACCTGGTGTCGGCAGGTGAGCAAGCCTTTGGGCGAAAGGTTCTGCAAGCTGTAGTCCCACCCTAATTGATAAGTGCTCGATTATCCTCTCAATAGTGGCTGTCCTGAATGACGAAAAGGGAAAATTAAAGTTACGCTTGCCGTTAACGTCTTTTCCTGTAGTCTTTCAGGACAGCCCTAGTTACCCTCCCGAAACTTTGGGGGGTGTTACAAAAGACCAGAACGCAGCATGGTAATGATATTGGATAGTAATTTTATTAATGTGTTCTTGTGTCTCCCCAGCTGTGCCTGTTGTTGTTTATTGTGAATATTTCAATATGTTGATGTGTCCATAATCATTTAATGCCGCGTACACACGGTCGGACTTTTCATCTACAAAAGTCCGACGGACGCCGACGGACTAAAGCTGACTGACAATCCGATCGTGTGTGGGGTTCCCCGGACTTTCAGCGGACTTTTAGCTGACTTTTCCAGCCGCAAATCTGACGGACTTTAGATTTGAAACATGCTTCAAATCTTTACGTCGTAACTACGCCGGACCCAGAAATCCGCTCGTCTGTGTGCTAGTCCGACGGACAAAAACCCACGCTAGGGCAGCTATTGGCTACTGGCTATCAACTTCCTTATTTTAGTCCGGTGTACGTCATCACGTACGAATCTGTCGGACTTTGGTGTGATCGTCTGTAGGCAAGTCCGTTCGTAAGAAAGTCTGCCGCAAGTCCGCCAAAAGTCTGACAAAAGTCCGTCGAAAGTCTGTCGGACAGGCTGTAGGACTTTTGTAGCCGAAAAGTCCGACTGTGTGTACGCGGCATTAGACCACAGAACTGTATGGTAAAGCTGTGTACAATGTTTCAAACACAGAGCTGTTTTCATTTGATGAGAAAAGGCCAGATCAGTCATTTACAGAAGGTGCAGGTGGAAAATTATAGCTAAAAATCCTTTTTTTACAGTAGCATAAAACAATGTCTAAATGGTGTTTTTTATGTTCCTGTAGTTTATTTATTGTGCATTTTTTTTTTAAAGCAATAAATAAAAAACAATGGTCTGTAATAGTAACACAGCAAATATTTCTTTTCAAAGTCACAAAATTGGATTTTCCAAAAGCTTAATGTAAGCGCACCTTAACAAGCACAGATTGCTCAATACAGTCAACCATCTGTTTTTGTTGAGTGGCCAAGTGGAAGATCAATATGCAATGACAACTGGTCAAAATCCCTAAATTGGTAATAGCTATGATCTAAAAATCTGAAATTCAGTTTTATACAGAGAATAGAGATCCACATTTTATCCTTTTTTTTATATATATATAATTAGCAGAGGTGAAGTTGTGCATTTACACTGTTGAGAACAAAATTTTATGTATTTTATAAAAGTATATGTTTGCCGATGCAACTTTTAACATAACTGTGATATAAACGAGTAGTATGGTTAAGGTTCATAGTTCAAATAATTAATAATCTTCTTACTACTTTCTGAATGAGAATATTTCTTGCCATGCTCTGACATTATTATCACCACTTTTCAATGTCTTTGCCCTATATCGTTTAAAAGAATCACTGGATGGCATTTGGCATGATTTTAGCTCTTGTATTTAGTGAATTCCAGCTGAGCATCTCAGCACAGTAATCAAATCACAATGCATATCTTTTCAACAAAAATATTCACTGAAATTGCTTTAATTATAGCTAAACTGGACTTTACAAAGAATTACATCTGCTACATAAGCTTAGAATAATTTCAAATGTAAATTCATTGGTAATTTTCTTTCCCCCAAAACAATTTAACATATCATTTGTTAATTAATTGATAACTGACTTCCTAGTGAGTAAACAGAAACACATTTCTCAATTTTTTTTCCATCAAGCAATACAAGACACAATGATAAAGTATAAAGAAATACCCACAGCAAACATAAAAGGCACTTACTTAAAAACAATGATGGTAATGTTGGTTTGGACAACTACATTTTGAATTTTACATAAACCGGAAGAATAGCTCAGTCCCAGAATAAAATACTATGCAGGGACAATGATATAAAGTATGCATCTTATGGGCTTTGTTTCCCTCCATCAGGTGGGTGACAATACTAGAAAGGTCATAGGCTTGATTGACGTGGCGAACAGGGATGGCTCTGCATCCTTAGTACTTAGTTTGAATGCTGAAAAGGCTTTTGATCATCTTGGTTGGCCCTTCCTGTTTGCCACGCTGCGCCACATTGAGTTCAGAGGGCCCTTTTGCGAGTAATTCAAAACCTTTATACTAACCCAATGCCCCAAGTAAAAACCCCCTTTGCCTTCTCCTCTTCCTTTTCAGTAGCTAATGGTACCCGGCAGGGATGCCCACTCTCGCTATCCGCAGAAGTTTGGACATTCGGGGGCATATCGGTTAGAGGGAGATAACTTAAAATGTCACTGTTTATTGACAATGGTATCCTCGCCCTGACCCAGCCTTGGATTTTCCTACCGAATTTACACGCTGAACTCGATCGTTGTGGAGCCCTCTCAAGGATATAAAATAAATGAGTCTAAATCAGAGGCCTTTCCAGTTAATATTCCAGAGGTTGACATTAACCATTTAAAGGCCAACTTCCCCTATAGTTGGAAACTATATGGAAACTCACTGCCTTAAAGTATTTGGGGGTCTATATCATTCCAAAATTCGCTACCTTGTATCATGAAAACCCCCCCACCCTCTTTCAGTCTATCATGGCTCTGGTGCAACAGTGGAAGAAACACCATATCTCCCTTCTAGGGCATATCACCTCCGTCAAGAAGTCTATTCTTTCTAAACTTTTGTACCTGTTTCAAACGTTGCCAATTCCAGTTCCTTATGAACATCTAAGAAAATTGCAAGCAGATCTGATCCAATATGTTTGGAGCTATAAGAGGATACCCCGCTCAGTACTCATGGCATTGTGCTATGATGGGGGCCTAGCGTTCCCCAGCCTTATAAAATACTACCAAGCGGCTCAACTGCATATGATAGCCTCCTGGTTTACCCAACGATCTTACAATAAATGGATGGAAATCGAAAAATGATGGCTAGCACCTGTTCACCTGAACAACCTACTTGGAGTGCGAATGTGGAGGTATATCCTAGTCGTTTTTTAGGGTCTATGTCCCAACTTTGGCAGCTCTGGTGCAAACTATCACATCAATATGAGCTGCCATCTGAAAAATCGCTGCTGACCTCTTTCATCCGCAATCCCAAGGTGCCTCACTCACCGGATGTCTTTGACTTGGGCATCGCAGAATTTATTCCATTTTGGGCATCTAGTAGACCCTAGGTCTCGCAAATTGCCGCATTTGCTGAACTTCAGAATCAATTTAATCTACCTCGCTAGGTGCTTTATGGATATCTGCAAATTCGCCACCATGCCCAAACTATAACTTAAAATTTTTAATTTTCTCCTCTGTCCTCTTTTGAATGCTTAACCCTAGAAGGATCTACCTGGAAGGGTTTAATTTCAGATATCTATCGAATACTGAATGCCTACTCCATACCTACACGGGAAAGCATGCTTACATGCTCCGTTGGGAGAAGGTGCTAGGTGAGGAAATCCCTATGGAGATGTGGCAAGTGATTTGGTCTCAAGCAGCCAAGAGTTCCTTTTGTACTCTCTATAAGGAAAATGCCTATACAATTCGCTATTTTTGGTATCTGACACCAGATGTGCTCCATGCCATCTATCCCACTAGTTCTGATCCCTGCTGGCATTGCAATGGGGATAAGGGTACCCTCCTTGATTTGTCCACTGATTACTCCATTTTGGCACTCAACTCAACAGTTGCTGAGTCGCCTGTTTGAGATGCCTGTCCCTATGACACCAAAACTCTTTTTTCTGGGCCTTTTATCACTGAAAATAGCCAAACCCTATAAGAAATTGCTATGACATATCCTCATGGCCTCACGTTGCCTTGTTGCCCTTAACTGGAAGTGGCATTCTCCACCTCCCTCTGATGCCCTGTATGCTAGGGTTAAAGATATGGAACTGATGGGGAAAATGACTGCCAGAATTCAGGACAGAGTGGAAGCCCACAATAAGGTTTGGGAATTATGGCATCTCCAGGAGGACCTGCCCTGAGCCTGTAAATGAGCTGTTATGATGATTCATTATTCTTCTCTTTTCTTTCTTTTCTCTTTTTTATCTTATTCTCTGATTCTTTTTATGTCATATTGGTTGCTATATATTGCTCCTTAGCGTCATAATGTTCTTGCAGTGATATTGCTCCACTCGAAGCAATATGGTATTATCTCCATGTTTATTACACAATGTTATTGCCGTTTACAAAGCGTTTACTGTGAACACTGCACATATTTTTTCTACTCCTTCTGAACATTTGTAATTTCTGTTTTCTTGGTAAAAAAACAAAGTATGAATTTTAGCAGGGATATACTTCATAAGCACTGCAATATATATCTTTAAATACATACATTAGGAGAGTAAACACTCACCTTCCCTCATATCTGTGTCCCCAAAGTCTGCTCCAATGAAGGGAATTCCTATACTGAATTCTTCCTAGAAAAAAAAGCCTCACTCTGAGCTCAGTGGTTACTTTCACTGAACTCCATGTTACCACTAGGTCCTGTATTAACATGACAACATTATCCAATTTATTTGTTATTGCATATGACAGTGTAAGAAATACTGTAAGGTTTTAGGCATATTTTGTTTTTCCTCACATACTTGAAGGAGAGTAGGAAGCACCCAAAGCAGTTTTTTATATGTACAGTCTATCTAGAGGAAATAAGGGGAACGGGAGAGATGGTTGAAACCATTAAATACATAAATGGCATTAATAAGGTTCAGGAGGGCAGTATTTTCAATTTGAGGATCAAGAACACAGGGGTATGACCTCAAACTAGTAGGAGGAAAGTTCAAAACTAATATAAGTATTTTACTGAAAAAGTAGTTGATGTTTGGAATAGACCTCCAGCAGAATGTAGTGAGTTAGAACAGTAAGTAAGCGAGTGAAGTCAAACATGCTTTAAACAAACATAAATCTATATTTAGACAAAGAAGATAAATAATATGAAATACAAAAAATGAGGCAGACTCAACGGACTACTTGGGCTTTTTTTGCCAATACTTTTCTCTGTCTCTACTTTCTCACTGTGATGTGCAACAACAAATAAATAGTATAATCCCAAAATTTGAAGAGGGCCTGGATTCTGATTTGTTGCATGGAGGTTTTGGTTACATTTTTGAATCGTCAGGTTTCTGGCGAGCACTTACAAATATATACATTTAAATTCAGGTTATTACTCCCACTGACTGATTTTTCACCATGTTATGTTTCATTGCTTTTCAAAAATGAATAGTTCACTGCATTTATAAAAAATACTCTCCAGAATGAGTCAAACACTTTCTGGATTAAGTATTGTTTGCTGCCATTCACTAACATCTGTAATCTTTCAATGGAGAAAAGTGTTTACCATAGTATTCTTCTTCCTAATTGTGCACCTGTGCTGCACATTTTCTCAAAACTTTTACTTAGCATACATTCCATTTTAAAGTGTTTTTCAAATAGGGTTTGCAAGTATAAAAACTGCAGAATATCAGCTTACTGGCTTATCACTATACTTCATCATTTTCTCATAGTTGGTAATAGACTACTCATTTATAAGTAAGGTTGTTTATTATCAAAAAAAGTTGTTGTCAAAACTTAAGGCCTGCTGATTTTTTGGTAGCAGCTTAAATCAGTACGTAAGCAATTCAAGGCAAATGTAATTTTACACCTCTCTTTGCTGATCTTAAAAAGCTGCATCTATTTGGAACTCATTTTTATCTTTTTGAAGAGCTGACCAATGAGACATTAGGATCTCTAGTCCTGTGGTATATTGACATTTTGACTTTGAGAAATGTATGTCTGCAATCAGTCTTTATAAACTCTACTCGTTTTAACATCATTACTACTAGAATGTATTTGAACAGTTTTAGCTGGAAATGCATTACAAAATGGTACTGTTTGGAGGTGACATGCCATTGAATGAATGAGATTTTTAAGCGCACCTGGGATTGGGAGTAACACTTTGGCACCTCTGCCTTGGGTGCTAAAGGATCTTTGCACAGCACCAAAGCATCCAATGTTACCAATGGTAAAGGAAAGTATGGCTGGAGTTGATTTTTAGAAATCAACAGAAACAAAAGCAAACCAAACTTGAACTGTACTTACCAGCTACAACCCCTACAAGACCAGGCCTATTTCTGACATTTGTTGTTTACAAGTTAAAATCTGTATTTTTTGCTATAAAATAACTTAGAAACCCCAAACATTATATATTTGGTTAGCAGAGACCATAGAGCATAACATGGTGGTTGTTGCAATATTTTTTGTCAGTGGTATTTCAAACACAATTTTTTTGAAAAAAATACACTTCAATGAATTAAACAGAAACTAAACAGTAAAGTTAACCCATTTTTTTGTATAATATGAAAGATGATGTTACACCGAGTAAATACATACCTAACATGTCACACTTTAAAATTGTGCACACTCATGGAATGGCGACAAACCACAGTACTTAATAATCTCCATAGGCGACGCTTTAAAAAAAATATATAACGGTTACCTGTTTAGAGTTACAGAGGTGGTCTTGCACTAGAATTATTGCTCTTGCTCTAACGATCGCGGCGATACCTCACATGTGTGATTCACTAATGATAACTTGCCGTTTGTTATGTCAATTGCAAATGCATGTTGCTTTCTGGCAATGGGTTTTGTTAGTCACTGTAACAAGATGTACTAGATCCTTTGCTCCCTCCTTCTCTCTCCCCCTTTTTATTTACCCCCCTCTGATGATAGACCCCTGTATATACCCACCTATCCCCCGCTCTTTTCTCTATCCCCCTTCCCTCTCCCTTCCACCCACTCTCCTAGCAAACCATTAAAATATATAGTATTGATGTGATTTTACATTTTCTTCTTTGGAATCTAGGAATGCTTCTCAGTGTTTTTTTGTCCAATGTAAGTTAACATGGCAGACCTAACACAGGTAGATGAGATTTTCCCTTACATGCTGTATTCCCCTATTATTTTAAGCCAACTCAAACTACAATTACCCAAGTTCTGCCTCAACCCAAGTTCTGATAGAGCAGGCAGAAGCCTGCCCCCTTTCACTTACCATTCTATATATGCAGTACTTATGGGTCACGGGTTTAACTCGTTTTACTGCCATTTGAAATTGCACACTAACTCAGATGAACTATTATGTTCACCAGCCCGCTTTAACAAGCTTGCACGGACACCTTTTTGTCATGGAAGGTTGATATATTAGAATACACTATATTACTAAAAGTATTGGGATGCCTGCACATGATGAACTTTAATGGCATCCCAGTCTTGGTCTTTAGAGTTCAATATTGTGTTGGCCCACCCTTTGCAGTTATAACAGCTTCAACTTTTCTGGGAAGGCTGTCCACAAGGTTTAAGAGTGTGCCTATGGGAATGTTTAACCATTCTTCCAGAAGCCCATTTGTGAGGTCAGGCACTGATGTGGACAAGAAAGCCTGGCTCGCAGTCTCCGCTCTAATTCATCCCAAAGCTGTTCTATCTGGTTGAGGTTAGGACTTAAGCTCAACCCCTGAAAAACAGCCCCACACCATAATCCCCTCTCACCAAATGATTTTGAACAGTGCACAAAGCAAGGTCAATATAGACATGGATGAGCGAGTTTGGGGTGGAGGAACTTGACTGGCCTGCACCTCTCCCCCAGGGCCACTGAGTTTCAGGCTCCTGAAACCCCTGACTTAGGGAACAGCCCCATCGGCTCTACCCCACATTTTGAAGTCAACCCTCCCTCCATACCACCTCATACCCCACTTTATTTTTTTATTTTTTTTGTTTCAAAGTTTTTATTGGGTTTTAACAATGCACAAACAACACAAATTAGTAGCATTGACTGTGTCGATGCTATGTCTCTGACATTGTAGGGTAAGTAACATATACACACAAAGGTAATAGCTCAGTTCAGCCATGAGGCGAGTACTGCGGGATATGACCTGGAGAAGTAACTAAAAAACAAGAAGGGATTGTATCAGAGAATTGGCAGTCTCTATCCCACAATGACACCCCATTTGGGATCTAACTGTGTCAGAGGGGATAGAGAGCACACCAGACACCGAGAACTAATCCTCATAAAGAAACACCATTAGGCAATACCCATCCAGTTCCATGAATGATAGAAGAAGAGATAAAGGGGTGAACTAGAGGTTAAAAACCAAAGCAGTAAGAGATCATGTTAGCTGATAATTTCAAGCTAACAGCTTATGCTATGTTACATCTCTAACAGGAACTACCTAGAGTGCAAGTTCCAAGTATTCAAAGGAGGGAGCTGAAAGGATATCCTTTGGACAGGATGAGCGAGATAAGGAGAAGAAAAGAGAACGATCGAAGAGAAAGAAAAAATAAAATGGCACTATGGAGCATCTGTTACTACAAGTAATAGTTTGCAGATGTTTATCGCAAAGGCACTTTAATATATTTCTGCCAGGGTTCCCAGACAGCTACAAATTTGGCAGAGGTGTCCAGGAGAAGATTAGCTGTGTTCTCCTGGGTCATTATCCATGATATTTTCTGTTTTGCTGCAGCAAAGGATACTGAGGGCCACTTCCAGGCATGAGCGATCATCATCTTAGCTCCCAACAACATGAAATGGATAAGTTTCAGTAAGGGTTTACTACAACCGACTGGCCTGCTGTTCAGTATAGCCAGCTCGGGTGTTTTTGGCAGAGCTTGTCCAGTTACTTTGCGCAGCAAACAGAAAGTCTTATTCCAGTCCAATATTCCAGTTTCAATCCGAGGGCACTCCCACCAACTGTCAAAGAATGAGCCCAAAATGTCACATCCCCTGAAGCACAGTGGGGAGGTGTTTGGGAATATATTGGCCAGGCGAGACAGAACCATATACCAGCTTGTAATAATCTTTATGCCGCGTACACACGGTCGGACTTTTCGTCTACAAAAGTCCGACAGCCTGTCCGACAGACTTCCGACGTACCTTCGGCGGACTTGCGGCAGACTTTCTTACGAACGGACTTGCACACACACGACCACACAAAAGTACGACAGCCTAGTACGCGGTGACGTACACCAAGTCCGACGAGACTATAAAACGGAAGTTCAATAGCCCGTACGACACCCTTTGGGCTCCTTCTGCTAATCTCGTGTTTATCTCGTGTTAGTAGAAGTTTGGTGAGAGACGATTCGCGCTTGTGAGACTCGTATTTTTCAGTTCGTTTTAACTGTTGTTCAGTCTGTGCTTGTGAGGTTTGTATCTGCTTTTCAGTGCGTTTGGTCAGTTGGCATTGAGAAATCTTTGTTTTATTGGCCGCTCGTTCCTGATTTTCAGGTCGTTCTTCACAGGCCTTGCTGTTCTTCAGTGCGTTCTGTTTAGTGCGTTCTGACCAGCCGACCGTTTTGAAGCCATGTTACCTGTACGTACTCGTCGTAGAGCTCGTGCATTGTATGTGCTTGGTGCTGTAGTTTATTCTTCAGCCCAAGACCAGTCCATGAACAGGGCGAGGAGGAGTTCATGGACCAAGAATTGGTTGCTTCAGCGTGACCAGTTCTGTCACATGCCTTTGCTCCGTGAGATCCGTGAGAATAATCCTGAGGATTTCAGGAACTTTCTCCGGATGACGGACCACGTTTTTGACCGTTTGTTGGCTTTGCTGACCCCCTATATCAGCAGGCAGGATACCTGCATGAGGCAAGCCATCACTCCGGAGCAGAGGCTGGTCGCTACCTTGCGGTATTTGGCCACAGGGAGAAGCCTGCAGGACCTTAAGTTCTCGACAGGCATCTCCCCCCAGGCTCTGGGGATCATTATCCCAGAGACCTGTTCTGCCATCATACAGGTCCTGCAGAAGGACTATATTAAGGTAAGATATTTTTCTTTTATTAGCATCACATGTTCTTTTATGTAATCTTTGATAATGTGATGTATTTCTTGCTTCAAACACTACTTACCATCATTGCAATATAGTGTGAATGTCCCCTTTTTATCCTCACACATGCTGGAATTTTTTACTGTTATTTTTTGTCATGCATGTATATTTTCCTTCAATAACCTTCCCAGCATGAAGTGATGGGAACATATCCACCTAGTCTACTCATTTGGAATGTATTTTGTTTGAGTGTATTTAGTGTGCTGCTAATGAGCAATTATCTAGATTTCACAACCCCCCCACCCCCCCCCCACCACCTAAACTCACTCCAAATAGTGTGCTGCTAATGAGCAATTATCTAGATTTCACAACCCCCCCACCCCCCCCCCACCTAAACTCACTCCAAATAGTGTGCTGCTAATGAGCAATTATCTAGATTTCACAACCCCCCCACCCCCCCCCCACCTAAACTCACTCCAAATAGTGTGCTGCTAATGAGCAATTATCTAGATTTCACAACCCCCCCCCCACCTAAACTCACTCCAAATAGTGTGCTGCTAATGAGCAATTATCTAGATTTCACAACCCCCCCCACCCCCCCCCCCACCTAAACTCACTCCAAATAGTGTGCTGCTAATGAGCAATTATCTAGATTTCACAACCCCCCCACCCCCACCCTCGTTAAAATTTGCTGGAATGTTCTGTGGTGTTGATTTGTCTAAAGCAAATATATGTTGCACTTTGCAAAATGCATGTGCACTCTACAAGTGCATTTGTTCCAGTGCTTTAGTAAATGAGCAGAAGCTCTGCTGATTTCCATCATCAAATCATATGCAAGCCTCAAAGTGTTTTCATTAATTGCCCTTGCATGTGATTGTGTACTCCTTGCAACATGAATGCCTTTTTACATTACCTCATTTACTGTAAGCTGGTTAGCAACTGCACCTGCAGAGTGCGACAACTGCAGTCTTGTAGCCTTTTTAGTCCCTAAATTCCTGCGTGTCCTAAAAGTAATTTTTTTTAGGGATTTCACAACCCCCTAAAATGTAATCAATGTTCCATCAGAGGGGGTGAGCAATCTGATAAGTGTGCCTTTCCATATTAGTTATTCCAGAACAATTAAATTATTGAATGTTATACTGATGCTGGGGAATAATGTTTTTAATTGTCTAATTTTCTTGCAATGTTAGCTTCCAAATTAATTGATTTTGGTTTTCTTGTTTGATTTCCCAGTTTCCTTCAACGCCACAGGAATGGCAGACTGTGGCATCCCATTTTGCCAGCCGTTGGGACTTTCCCAATTGTGGAGGGGCTATAGATGGGAAACATGTCCACATTGTGCCACCACCCCATTCGGGGTCATATTATTTTAATTATAAGGGGTTCCACAGTATTGTTTTAATGGCGGTGGTGTCGGCACACTATGATTTTTTATATGTGGACGTGGGGAAGAATGGCCGGATGTCGGATGGAGGAGTATTTGCCCAGACGGAGTTCTGCCAGCGTCTCCAGAGTGGTGGCCTGGGATTGCCACCTGATGAGGATAACGTGGAAGGACTCCCCTTTGTCTTCATTGCCGATGAAGCCTTCGCTCTCAGCAAGCACCTCATGAGGCCATTCCCCCAAAGAACCCTCACCCCGGAGAGGAGGGTTTTTAATTACCGGCTGGCCAGAGCTAGAAGAGTGGTTGAGAATGCGTTTGGAATTCTGGCCAGCCGGTTCCGCCTGTTTCAAACAGCCATTAATTTGGCGGAATACAAACTTAATTTTATCATTTTATCGTGCTGCATTCTGCACAACTTTTTAAATAAGCATTCTCCAAATTATATAGGCACAGTTGGGCCTGAGGCCGGACAAATAGAAGCCAACCTTACAGGCCTGGATACTGTCCGTACTGGCTTGGCCCCCCAAAGTGCCCGTCAAGTTAGACAGCAATATGTTAATTATTTTATGGGTAGGGGGGCCATTGCAATGGGCCAGGATATATAATTTTTGACAATAAAAAAATTATTGATGAAATCTTGCATTATATTTATTGCTTGCCTTTCTTTTGGGCTGTCTCCTAGGTTATGGTCGA